>NC_040910.2:65595355-66242712 GCF_004126475.2 Phyllostomus discolor | reverse complement strand
TTTCTGTTAGAAATGAATGACAGCTTTTGTCACTCCACATGATTCCTGGAATTTGATATTGTTTGTGTTTTGGGATTTCATCATTCTACCATACATGTAATAGCATCTCATTATTGTTTTAATTTGTAATTCCTTAATGAAAAATCATACTGAGCAGCTTTTCATATGCTTACTTGCCATCTGCAGATCTTCTTTGGTAAGGTGTCTATTTAAATCTTTTGCCCATTTTTGGGGTGTCATCAAAATAAAAAGCTTCTGCATGGCTAAAGAAAACAACATTAAAATGAAAAGAGAACCAACCCTATGGGGAAACATATTTGCCAATGATATACCTCAGACAAGGGTTTGATTTCCAAAATATATAAAGAACTCATAAGACTCCCCTCTAAGAAGACAAGCAACCCAATTAAAAAATGGGCAAAGGACTTGAACAGACACTTCTCCAAGGAGAACATACAGAGGGCCCAGAGACATTTGAAAAGATGCTCAGTATTGCTATCCATCAGAGAGATGCAAATTAAAACCACAATAAGATACCACTTCACACTGTTGGGAATGGCCATCATAAACAAAGCCACAAGCAGTAAGTGTTGGAGAGGATGTGGAGAAAAGGGAACCCTAGTGCACTGTTGGTGGGGATGCAGACTGGTACAACCACTGTGGAAAACAGTATGGAATTTCCTCAGAAAACTAAAAATGGAACTGCCTTTTGACCTGGCAATTCCATTGCTGGGATTATAGCCTAAAAATCCTGAAACACCAATCCAAAAGAACCTAAACACCCCAATGTTCATAGCAGCACAATTTACAGTAGCCAAATGCTGGAAGCAACCTAAGTGCCCATTAGTAAATGAGTGGATCAAAAAACTGTGGTACATTTTGGAATACACAATGGAATTCTATGTAGCAGAAAGAAAGAAGGAGCTCCTACACTTTGGGAAAGTATGGATCGAACTGGAGAGCATTATGCTAAGTGAAATAAGCCAGGTGGTGAAAGACGAATACCATATGATCTCCCCTTTAACTGGAACCTAACCAACAAAATGAACAAGTAAGCAAAATATAACCAAAGACATTGAAATTGAGAACAGGCTGAAAGTGACCAGAACGGGGAGGGGAGGGGATAATGGGGGAAAGGATGAAGGATTTACAGGAACAATTATAAAAGACATGTGGACAAAACCAAAGGGGGGTTGGAAACAGGGGAAGGAGGTGGGAAGGATGGGGTGGGTGGGAGGGGTGGGGGTAAAAGGCAGAAAACTACTTGAACAACAATAAAAATGTTTAAAAATACATCTTTTGCCCATTTTTAAATTGGGTGGTTCATTTTCTTGTTGTTGCATTTTAAGGGTTCTTTGTACATTTTGATAATCCTCTATCAGGTATATCTTTTGCTCATATTTTCTCCTAGTCTAGGGCTTCTCTTTCCATGCTGGTGACAAAATATTTTGTGAAACAGAAGTTTTTAATTTGAATAAAACCCAGCTTATCAATTATTTCTTTCATGAACCATGACTTTAATGTCCTATCTAAAAAGTCATCACTGCACTCAGGGTCATCTTGATTTTCTCCTGTACTATCTTCTTGAAGTTTTACAGTTTCATGATTTATATTTATATCTCTGAATTTTTTAAAATTGTTTTTGTGAAGGATGTAAGAGTTGAGTCTGGATTCATTTTTTTTTACGTGTAGATGTCTAATTGTTTTAACATTATTTGTTGGAAAGACTTTCATTTTTCATTCGTATTAGCTTTTCTCCTTTGTCGAAGATCAGCTGACCATATTTATATGGGTACTTTTTGGGGCTCCTTATTCTATTTATTGATCTATTTTTCTATTCTTTCACCAATATCACACTTTCTTGGTTATTGTAGTTTAATGGTAAGTCTTGAAGATGGGCAGTGTCAGTCCTAACTTTGGTTTTCTGTTTCAATGTTGTGTTGGCTTCTGAGTTTTTGCCTTTCTGTATAAACTTTAGAATCTATTTGTCAATATCCACAAGATAAGTTCCTGGAATTTTACTTGAATTTGCATCAAATCTATAGATCAATTTTGGAGGAACTACCATCTTGACAATATTGAGTCTTCCTATCCATAAACATAGAATGTCTATCCATTTATTTAGTCCTTTGATTTTTCATCAACATTTTATAGTTTTCTCCATACATATCTTGTACATATTTTATTAGATTTATACCTAATAGTTCATTTTATGAGATGTTAATATCAAATCCTACTTGTCATCTGGTTGGAATCCTACAGTATATAGCCTTTTATAGTATACGGAAAAATGATTGATTTTTATATATTAACCTTGTATTCTGCAACCTTGCTATAATTAGTTCAGCAAGCAATCATAATTGCATATTGATTAAGGAGGGTTTTTTTTGGTCAATTCTTTTGGATTTCCTACATAGATGATCATATCATTTGTGAACAAAGAGAGTTTTATTTCTTCCTTCCAAATCAGTATATGTTTAATTTCTTTTTCTTATCTTATTGTATTAATTAGGGCTTCTAGTCTGATGTTGACAAGGAGTAGGGAGAGGGGATGTCATGGATTTGCTCTCGTCCTTTGTGAGAAAGCCTTGTTTCTCATTATTGAGTCTGACAGTAGCTATAGTTTTTTATTAGATGTTCTTTATCCTATCGAGGAAGTTCCCCTCTATTACCAATGTGTGAGACGGTTTTTATTTTTATCATTAATGGGCGTGGATTTTGTCAAATGATTCTTTTGCATTTACTGATATGATCATATAATTTTTCCTTCAGTATGTTGATGTAATATATTAAATCACTAGTTTTTAAATGATGAACCACTCTTGTACACCTGGGATAAATCCCACTTGGTTGTGGTGCATAGTTTCTTTTACACATTTTTTGGACTTGATTTTTTAATATTTTGTGGAGAATTTTTGTATTTATTTTTTATGGGAGATATTTGTCTTTAGTTTTCTTGTGATGTCTTTGTCCGATTTTGGTATTAAGGTAACACTGGATTCATACAGTAAGTTAGGAAGTATTTCCTTTGCTTTTATCTATTAGAAGAGATTGTAGAAAATTGGTGTTATTTATTTCTTAAATATTTGGTAGATCTTACCAGGAACCTTTCTGAGCCTTGTGTTTAATGTTTTGGAAGAGCATTAACTGATGAATCCATTTCTTTAATAGAGATCAGTCTTCTCAAAAGGTCTATTTTTACTTCTGTGAGTTCTAACAGATTGTATCTTTCAAAGAATTGATTTGTTTCATTTAGGTTATTACATTTGTAGGAATAGAGTTGTTCATAGTATTCTTCATTATTGTTTTAATGTTCATATAGTCTGTTGTACTATCTTTTCTTTTACTTTTGATATTAACACTTCATGTCTTCTCATTTTTTTTTAGCTTGGCTAGAGACATACCAATTTTATTGATCTTTTTAAAGAAATGACTTAGTTTGTAGATTTTTCTCTATTGATTATTTGTTTTCAATATTAGTTATTTAAGATTTTATTTATTTAATTTTAGAGAGGGGGCAGGGAGAAAGATAGGGAGAAAATAATCAATATGTGGTTGCCTCTTATGTGTTCTCTCCTGGGGACCTAGCCCACAACCCAGGCATGTGCCCGGACTGGGAATTGAATCTGTTCTGTGTGACTATAATATAGCTACTCTAGCTTTCTTATGATTAGTGTTTTCATGGTATATTTCTCATCACTCCTTTGTGTTTAATTTATATTTAAAGTGTTTCTTGGTAGACAGCATATAATTGGATTTTGTTTTTTTCATCCATTCTGATTTTTAATTTGTCTTTTATGTGGTGCATTTAGACTATTGACTTTTTTATTATTTTAATAATTAATTAATTAATTAATTAAATTATTATCCTTACTTGAGGACATTTTTGCATTGCTTTTAGAGAGAGAGGAAAGGAGAGGCAGAGAGAGAGAGGGAGAGGGAGAGAAGGAGATGTGAGAGAGAAAAATTGATTGGCTGCCTTCTCTTACATGCCCTGACCAGGGATTAAACCTGCAACCTGGGTATGTGCCCTGAATAGAAATTGAACCCACAGCTTTTTGGCCTACAGGGTGATGCTCCAACGAACTGAGCTACACTAACCAGCGCTATTTTTCTTTTTTTATTTATTTTTCCTTTTATTGAATATATTAGGGTGTCGTTGGTTAATAAAATTATACAGGTTTCAGGTGTACAGTTCTATAATATCAGCTGTATATTGTATATTCACTGCCACAAGTCATATCTCCTTCCATCACCATTTATTTCCCCTTCATCCTCTCTTATCTCTTCCCACTCCTGTTTTCCTTCTGGTAATCACTATACTATTATCTTTCGATGAGGTCTTTCTTTCTTTCTTTCTTTCTTTCTTTCTTTCTTTCTTTCTTTCTTTCTCTCTCTCTCTCTCTCTTTCTTTCTTCAGCTTAATCCCTTCACCTTCTTTATCCAGCTCCCCTCTGACAGCTGTCAGTCTGTTCTCTATCCATGAGTCTGTTTCTCTTCTGTTTATTTTGTTCATTAGATTCCACATATAACTGAGATCATATGACATTTGTCTTCCTCTGACTGGCTTGTTTCACTTATCATAATACTCTCCAGGTCCATCCATGCTGTTGTAAAAGGTAAGATTTCCTTCTTTTTTATAGCCAACTAGCATTCCAATGTATAAATGTACACAGCTTTTTTATGCTCTCATCTACTGATGGGCACCTGGGCTGCTTCCAAATCTTGGCTGGTGTAAATAACACTGCAATGAACATAGAGGTGCACATATTCTTTCAAATTAATGGTTTGGGTTTCTTCAGGCATATTGCCAGAAGTGAAATCACTGGGTCATAAGGCAGTTCCATTTTTGATTCTTTGAGGTATCTCCATACTGTTTTCCACAGTCTACATTCCTACCAACAGTTCACGAGGGTTCCCGTTTCTCCACATCCTCATCAGCTTATGTTGTTTGTTGATTCATTGACGACAATCATTCTGACATATGTGAGGTGATATCTCATTGTGGTTTTAATTTGCATTTCTCTGATGATTAGTGATGTCGAGTAGCTTTTCATATTTCTATTGGTCATCTGTATGTCCTCTTTGGGGACATTTCTATTTAGGTCCTTTGCCCATTTTTTAATTGGATTGTTTGTTTTGTTGGTGTTAAATTGTTAAGCTCTTTATAAATTTTGGATATTGACCCCTTATCATATGTATCATTGGTGAATATGTTCTCCCACTTAGTAGGTTGTCTTTCCATTTTGTTGATGGTTTCCTTTACTGTTCAAAAACTTTTTAGTTTGATGTAGTCCTGTTTGTTTACTTTTTCTTTTGTTTCTGTTGCCCAAGGAGATACATCAAAAAAGATATTGCTATGAGAAATGTCCAAGAATTTATTGCCTATGTTTTCTTCTAGGATTTTTATGGTTTATCTATCATTTAAATTCATTCTGAGTTTATTCTCGTGTGTAATGTAAGAAGGTGGTCTGCTTTTATTTTTTTTTGCACATGTCTGTTCAATTTTCCCAACACTATTTATCAAAAAAACTATACTCTGTTGTATATTCTTGCCTTCTTTGTCAAATATTAATTGACTACAAAGGTGTAGGTTTATTTCCAGGCTCTGTATTTTGTTCCATTGAGCAATATGTCTGTTTTTATGCCAGTATCATGCTGTTTTACTGTGGCCTTGTGGTAGAATTTGATACTAGGTAGTGTGATTCCTTCAACTTTGCTCTTCTTTCTCAAGATTGCTGTGGCTATTTGGGGTCTTTTGTGGTTCTGTATATGTTTTGGAATATTTCTTTTAGTTTTGTGAAACACACCATTACTGGAAGTCCTAGTCACAGCAATCAGACTAGAAGAAGACATAAAAGGGATCCATATTGTAAAGGAAGAAGTAAAACTATCATATTACAATAGAAACCTAAAGATTCCACCAAAAAAATACTGGAACTTACAAATGAATTTAGTAACATAGCAGGATAAAAAGTAAATATCCAGAAATAAGTTGCATTTATATGTGCCAGTAGTAAACTATCAGAAAGGGAAACTAAGAAAACAATCTTATTTATAATTGTATCAAAAAAACTAAATACCTAGGAATAAATTTAACTAAGAATGTAAAAGACCTATACCTGGGAAATTATAAGACACTGAAGAAAGAAACTGAAGAAGATACAAATAAGGTGAAGTATATACCATGTTCATGGGTAGAAAGAATGAACATCATTAAAATGTCCATACTACCCAAAGCAATCTACAGATTTAACACAATTCCTATCAAAATAGACCATTGATTTTAAGGTGATTATTGATATCACTGGAATAATATATTATTTGTTACTATGTTCTCTTCATTGCTCCTGTTTTTTTCCTCTTTTTGTCTTCCCCTCATTTTTTTTGCCTTTTATGGTTTTAAATGAACACAATTCAATTTTCCCTCCTTTATTACAATTATACATTAAAAAGAAACTTTTTTAGAGTTGCTATAAAATTTGCAATATACATTAATACATAATCGAGCCTAATTTCAGGTAACACTATATAACCTCACAAATACTTCAAGTACAAAATATTTTTAATTCTTTTCTGCCAACCCTTGTATTATTTCTGTCATTATTTTCACATTTATATGCTATAATCATTACTGTGTTATTGCTGTTATTACTTTGAAAAAATAGCAAATCATTATGTTAGATCAATTAAGAATATGAAAAATAAAAATTTGTATTTAATCTTCACTTATTCCTTCTGTAATGCTCTTTCTTTATGTAGATCTGAATTTCTGAGCTATAGAATTTCCTTTCTTTCTGACTAACTTCTTTTAACATTTATTGCAAGTGAGTTCTTGGTGGCAACCTAGTTCCTCAGCTTTTGTTTGTCCAAGAATTTTATTTTTCCTTTACTTTAGCAAGAGATACAACATCCTAAGTTTTTTTCTTTTAACATGATAAATTACTTAAATATTTTGCTCCACTCTCTTCTTGCTTGCATGGTTTCTGAGGAAAAGTCACATATAATTCTTATCTCTGCTCCTCTAAAGGTAAGCCTCTTTCAAGATTTTTTCTTTATGTTTGATTTTTCACAATTTGAATTCATTAAGTGCAGGTGTAGAATTTATTTTTAGTGCTTACCTTACTTAGTGTCCTCTAAACTTCCCAGATATGTGGTTTAGTGTCTGACATTAATTCTGGTATTTTCCTTTGCATATGTTACAGTTTTTGTAGTTGTCCCACAGTTCTTGGATCTTCTGTTTTCTTTTCTTTTTGGTCTTTTTTCTCTTTGTGTTTCCTTTTGGGAAGTCTCTATCGACATATCCTCCAGCTCAGAGATCTTTACTCAACCATGCCCAGTCTACTCATGAGCCCATCAAAAGCATTCTTTATTTTTGTTATAGTGTTTTGATTTGCAGCATTTTTGGTTTTTCTTTACAATTTCCACCTCACTGCTTACATTGCCCACCTCTCTCCTTTGTTCTTGCATGCTGTCTACTTTATCCATTGGATCTCTTAACATATTAATCAAGGTTATTTTGAATACCTGTTCTGGTAATTCCACCATGCATGCTATACAAGCATCTGGTTCTGAGGCTTGTTCTGTCTCCTCAAACTGTTTTTTTTACCTTTTGAGGTACCTATTTTTTTCTTGACAGTAGACATGGTGTACTAGCTAAAAGGAGCTATGGTAAATAGGCCTTTAGTAATGTGATGGTAAAATGTGTGAGAAGGGGCAGAGTTGTATAGTTGATTCTATGATTAAGCCTTGGGTTTTTAGTGGCCCTATGCTTGAGTGAACTGAAAAGTATATTGCCTCTTTCACTTTTGCTCCCTTAGTTGGGACAGGATGATGAGAGTGGGTGGTGTTGAGTTTTTCTATTTCCCATATGAAACCGTAAGGGAGTGGGATTGAGCATATTCCTTCCCCCAGCCCAGTGATGCTGTGCAATGAAACAGTTGAAGGTTTGGTAAAATAGTTTCTCTTGAAGGCAGGCCTTGTTTAGAGCAAAATGATATGCAGCATTTTAAGATTCTTATTTTCCTCCGCTTTTACTAACGTTCACTGTGAGATGATGTGTTTTTATCTCTCAGGTTTGCTCACACTAAATTTGCATTGCATTTCATCCATTACAGCTTAGGGTTTTCTACCCTAGGACAGGCTCCCAAGGTGAATGTTCTGGTAACTTGTGATTCTCTTCATTGCTTGTCTGTCTCTCCAGCTTTGGGGACAGTGCTTTGCCCTGTGACCTCACTTTTTTGACAAATCTAAGAGGAGTTCATGGATTTTTTAGTTTGTTCAGCTTTTAAGTTGCGGTTTAGAACAACTGGAGACTTTTAAGCTCCTTACATGCTGGACCTGAAACCAGAAGTCCAGGGTCGTATAATATATTCTTATGCATGAGAGTTTTAATCAATTACTTCATACCTCTTTGAAAAGATGTGTATGAATAGATACATAAATATATACACACATATGTATACATACATTTATATATCTGAATTTAGAACATCTCAACATAGCACAGAACACCAACCATGTTTTGACTTAATAGCAATATTATAAATACAAAGAGTAGTGCAAAACTCCAGGTGAGTTTATGGTGGCTTGATTAAAAGTTCCTCAGAGACCAAAAGTTTGCATGGTCTGTCCTCAGAACATTTCATGCCCTAAAAAACTGCATGTAGTGAGCATGATTTGGGATGGGCAACAGTAAGTCTTCCTTTTATAAAAAGGGAGAAGGTGACACTGAAAGGGAAAGTGATGAAAGAGAACCACCTGGTACCTCTGTCTACCATGGTCCATGTTTAGGCAGATCCATTTCAGGAACGAGCACTAGTTTAAAATAACCACTTCAATGTGCCTGTATTAGTTTTCCATGGCTTCTGTAACACATTTACTGACTTACAAACAACAGAAATGGATTATCTCTCTGTTCCAGAGGCTAGAAGTCTGAAATCAGTTCCATTGGGCCGAAACCAAGGCACGCACCCTCCAGAGGCTCTGGGAGAGAGCCCGTTTTTGCACTTTCCACCTTTGATGCTCACTAATATCCCTTGGTATGAGGCACACTACTCTATCTTGGCCTCTGTGGTCACATTACTTTCTCTTCTTCTTGTGTCAAATCTACTTCCATTTCTGTCATTAAGGAAACTTTGGACTGCATTTGGGGCCCATCTAGATAGTCCAGAATAATCTCTCCAACTCAAGATACTTAATTACTTCAGAAAAGGTGATTTTTCTTTTCATATAAGGGGACCTCTGTAAATTCCAGGGGTTGTTGACTGATAACTTTGAGTGGCATTATTCATCCTAATACTATACTGAGTAAATATTTCTCATCTGCTTTAATTTAAGGAATTTTCTGTTGTACTTTGAGCATGGAAATAGAGTAACTCATGGTCACTCTAGCTTCTCAATTCCAACATTGCTGAATACTCTTGGGTTCTGAAGAAATGTTGTTTGTTGGTCTTTATTTTTAAAATAGTCATACAATTTTTCAGAATGCTATTGTGGTATAGTGGCCAAGGCACCATTATAATATCAGGTGCTCTTTAAAATTTTGGAGAGTAAAGTTAAGTGGGACAAGCCAACAGGAGGGACAGTACTCTGTTGATGTACCAATTTCCACAGATACTTAAACACTGCATTGTGTGTGCTTATGCCCAGACCCTTTTTATGTGTACTCTGACTCATGCCCACACTAACCAGTAAACCCCAGTAAGTATCAGTGATACCAGATGCCTTGGGGAAAATGCCTATATTTTTCTTTGGGTTATTGCAAATGTGGACACTTGGGACAATTTTGCCCTGCATTTTTGGGGTTCAGAGCCACTCACCACATAAAGATCACACATCCCAGAGAAAGCCAACTCACCAAGACATAGAAATGATAAAAACAGAACTAAAGTGTGATTTAGGCAAGAGAAAACTCTTAATAGCTAGGTCAGCCTATTGTATGCCAGATAAAGTCAGGAATGATATCCCCAGCACACAGGCCTGAGACCGACTATAAATGATCCAGTTGAGTCTCTCTGGGAG
Source organism: Phyllostomus discolor (assembly GCF_004126475.2). Lineage (NCBI taxonomy): Eukaryota > Metazoa > Chordata > Mammalia > Chiroptera > Phyllostomidae > Phyllostomus > Phyllostomus discolor. The sequence continues at coordinate 66,232,689 of NC_040910.2, read as the reverse complement.
CACATGTTAAAGGACTTACAGATGTCCTCAAAGGCAGGCCCTCTGTTCTTCAGTCTGGGTCTCATCCTCCATATGGTGCTGATTTGGTTGTCGTGGTAGAGCAATGTGGGATGAAACACGGGCTGCTTCGTGAGCTCCAGAAGAGTTTGAAAACTGTTTAAGGCCTCAGCATTCATCAGATTGGAGGTCCCTATGGCAAACATTTCCTGACTTCTGAGGGATAAGGGGATGTGTAGGCACATTCTAAGGATAGACTATTTATAAATAATGTAAACTATTTCAGTGCCCTGGAATGACCCCAGATATTTTGGGATCCTATCAAAATTCTCAGTTCGTGGCCAGAAGTTTGGGACTAAATTGGAATCGTTAAAAGTGAAGTAGTGATCAGAATCTTAACTAATGAACATGGACAACAGTATGGTGATTGCCAGGGATGTGAGCTAGGAACTCACACCCCTGGCAAGGGGACTAAATGGTAATGGAAAAAATACAATGAAATAAATTAAAATATGAAATTGTATTGAACTTAAAAAAATTAAATGGAATGATAAACACCTAATAAAAGACTGAATAAGAATGAGTTTCTTGAAGTCTTTTATACAAGAGAATTGAAGGTGTTTGGAATTAAAATATGACACATGTTAAGTTTATATCCATGCAAACAGATACAAAGGATAATCATGCCTTATTTGCATAAACATACTCAGAGATAAAATGCACAAGAAGAAACTGGTACCTTGGCATCACAAAAAAGAGAGGCTCATTAAATATAAGGTTGTACTGTGGCTTAATCTTAACTTCTTTTTCTCCTTTCTTGGTTGCTAGCCATCAAAGTCATTAAATAAATGTTCTGACCTATCCGTCTGACTCTCTAGTCGCTTACTCCTCCAGCCTCTTTACTTTGCTGCCAATTGAAATGTCCTCTGTACATCCATCTTCCCTCTCAAAAGCCACTGGCAACTTCCTATTGCCTGAGGAATGATGACAAACTTTGTCTCATATCATTCTAACCTTAGGTCCAAAATTGGTGAGTAGTTTTTAATTAGTGCACCGACCCTGATGCATTTTGTCCTTTCTGCTTGGAGTCCCATGTTAAAAAGGGATTTAACTACATCTGAATTCCATGAGAACTGAAATGTTTTGGGATTGATCAGGGATGCCAATCATGAGTGCAGTATCTGGGAGGGAAAGCCTGAGATCACATATTTCCAATCCCTACCAGAGACGATGCGGTCTCATTTGTCATTTCATTTCCACCTCTCATTGCATGTTTACAATTCTTTGCTCCACAACTCCAGATTATCTTATGTGCAGCAGTGACTTCCTCATTAGATTGCCAGGTAATTAAGAATATCCAGTCTACCCCACCTCTTATGCATTTTGGTATCTATCTCCCCCATGCTGCCTTCACCACCTCTGCCTGTGTTCCAACCCTCAGCAGTCTCACCTGGCCTATTTCACTATTCTCATATCTGCTCATAATTTTATTGATTATTAAATACTTCAGTGGCTCCCATTTCAATTTCTTTCACTTGGGTTAGAAGGCCCCCCTTGCTTTAGCCAAGGCTAACGTTTCCAACATTATCTCTACTACGTGTTCAAACCCAATCCATTCTGAGGGTCAGCTCTGTAAGCTCCTTGACGGAAGGGTCCATGTCATTCACCTTTGTATCCCACATAACCTACTATGTTGCTTCTGAAGCTGTTGATATTAAATCAGCATTGGTTTATGCTGGTCACTGTACCTGGTTACTTACACAAACCATTCATTTTAATACAGTCCAACCCCCAACATGGATTTATCAACTCCATTTCCCAGGAGAAGAAAGTAGATCTCAATGAAAGTTAAGGAACCTCCCAAGGGTTATACAAGTCATGGAAAAGCCAGGGTTTAAATCCTGTCCTGAGTGGTTCCCTAATCCATGCATCTTCCCATCTGCCACAGTAGTTTTCTATAAAGCAGTGGGTCCTCTGCATTTTTCTTTTGGTGATATGTATGACAGGCAATCATAAAAGTGACATACCTTTATATGATTATTGACAGTTTTGAAGTCCTCTGTAACTCCCCCTCTTTTGTTCCCACTCAGGAAGACATACCAGATTATGTGTGTTATGTTATCACAGGGATACATTAAATTTTGGGTTAAAAAACAAAAGATGATAAAGTTTCTACCCTTTATTAAAACTAGTTGTGAGAAATCAGATTGGGATGGACCAAGGCTGGAAATGGGATATTTAATTTGTTTGTTCAAATCTTCTTGGGTCACCATACTTGGTGTGGAGATAAATTTTCAGAAGGAGCTTAGAAAATGAACTTTATATCATTAAGATCTATTTTAAAAAGGCACAATGAAAAAAAAATAATCTGAATTTGGAACTCAGCCTGATAAAATTATTGTCCTGGATCATAAAGTGGGAAAATTCCTGGACTAAAACCACAGATTAGAAGATTAATGATAAATTAGAATGTATCATAGACTTTTTGGGAAGTTGAAATGTATCATGAGCTAGGTTTAGTTTTGATATAAAAATGTAAAGACAGACATGTTGACTCTCTAAACCTAAATTAGAATAATTCTAGCTTATATGAATTGACTTCTGAGTTCTGTATATAAAATTCTAGGTGTGTGTTGATTTTATAGACAATCAAATCAAATCAAATCAAATCAAATCAAATCAAATCAAATCATGGTCATTTTATTAGTTCCCAGAACTGTCATAACAGATTTTCACACACTTGACTTCAAATGACAGTAATTTACTCTCTCAGTTCTGGAGGCTAAGGCCCAGAATCAAAGCTGCCAGCAAAGTCATCATGCTCCCTCTGAAGGCTCTGAGGGAGAGTCCTTACTGCGTCTTCTGGCTTCTGGTGGCTCCAGAAAGTCCTGGGCTCGTGGCCACCAGCACCAGTCTTTGCTTCATCTTCACATGGCTTTCACTTCTGTGTCTGTGTCTCCTCATTTTTTATTTCCTGTAAGGACACTTGCCATTGGACTTAGGGCCCACTTGAGTCATCTAGGATGATCCCATCTCAAGATCATTGATTTAATTACATCTGCAAAATCTCTTTTTTCTCCCACAAATAAGGTTACATTTATAGGTTATGGGGATAAGGAAGGGGACATTTTTGTGTGTATGGAGTGGCCAGTGTCCAACTCACTGTGGTAATATATCACCATGTAAAGGACCAGGATACGAGTAAAAGTGGGACAAAACTTATATGGTTCTTGAAGTTCTGAATTTTAAGACAGAACTGTACAGGAAGCATCAGCTTTTTTTGTAATGCAGAGTGACTAATGCAGAGAGTTGGTGGCATAGGTGGACAGCCAGACCAGTCAGGAGAATCCACCAGCAATGGGGTAATAAAGCCCCTTCTGCAGAACTTCTTTCAAGGCTTGGGAAAAACATGAGAAAGTTTTGACTTCCAGGAAAGAGCATATGAATGAAATATTTACTCCAGCAGACAGGGTTGGCTCCCGACTTAATCACCCTCCTTCCCACACCAGACTCCTTGGCCACATCTGGAAAAGCCATGCTTGATCTCCCAGTCATCCATACTGTGGGGGTTTGCATTGTGACCCAGTTCTGCTGATGACACACTGTCCCTGAAGTGTCTACGTGTTATGTGAGAAACAGAAATGCTTATGTGGTTAAACCAGTGTTTGTGAGATGTTGGGTACTTTTAGTTGAAAGCATTCTCTATTAATAGAGTTGCTTTGATAGACGAATTTGGTCCATTTTCCGAACCAAGGGAAATTCCAACTATTTGACAGTCTCCAGGCTTAGAAGGTGAGAAACTAAAGGATGAAAGTGTTTCCCTCTGACTTAGAATGGCTGTAGGGTTATGGTGGGATTTGACACCTGGGTTTGTTGACTTCTTGGAGCCCTTCCCATCACCAAGGTGCCAGTCAGTTTCTCACTGCAGGTGGTCTTTGGTAATCTACTCACAGGTAAGGGCAGACAGGACAAAGTGAGCATGTCAGAGGAAGCTTTGCCAGAGAGCCCTGCTTATGGGACCTTTTCTCATTGTCCAAATAGTATTTTAGAGAATCTGACATTTAAAGAAGGTGACTCAGACAGAAGAAGGCATTGACTGGGGGCTTGGAACAACCCTCACATTTTGAGATCATATTCATCTCTCAGAGCCCAATCTCATTTACCCAGTTTTTATATGATTGTATCTAGCAGTCTGACCCACTAAGTCTCCTGCCTTCCATTTATCATGTTCACATATATGAGTTTATGCACACATATGTTTTAAATTATAAGAAATACATGAATATCTTTCTCATTCTTTTATTGATGAACATTTGGGCTTTGTTTACCTTTCGGCATCATATAATTCTCTTATAAACATTCATGTAAAGCTCATGTGGATATGTTTTAATTTGTCTTGAGTAAATAGCTAGAAGTGAAATTGCTGGGTTGTATGATAACTCAGTTTTTGATTGAGAAACTGCTAGATTGTTTTCCAAAGCCATTGCACCACTTTGCCTTCCACCAGAAATGTATGAGGGTTCTGATTTATCCATATCTTCACTAATACTTGTCTGAATTTTTTATTCTACTTATGCTGGTGAGTGTGAAGTGGTATATCAGTGTGATTTTAATTTACATTTTTCTGATGACTGATAATTTTTTCATGTACTTGTTGGTCATTGTGTATCTTCTTTTGAGAAAGTCTGTTCAGATCCTTTGCCTATTTCTTAAACAACCAAGAAATTTAAGCCTAAGAGCACTGTCAAAAACAGTGGAGGTTGTGTGAAAGAAATTGGGAAAAGATTCACGAATCTAATGAAGACACATCTTAGACCACAGGGTGGTCAGTGTGCAGAGGAGAACTGGAGAGTGAGACAGCTGGGAGGAGCCCCTTGAAGTCAGAACAAATATAGATGATTTGAAAGTGAACATAAACACAACAAATATTTTGATATATGTTTATATAATCAATTTCTTCATCATCTCTCTAATGTCTTGTTACTGGTATTTTCATGAAAAATACATTTTTAATATGACTTAAATTTTTTAAATTACCTTAAGCATTGGTAATTTTGATAACCACAGCTTCTATTTCAATTAGTTGTAATATCACTGCTTATTTGAACTCAGATTTAAAATGATATGTGCACTAAAGCTATTTACACTACATTTCTGTTCTTAGATTTCTTAACTTAGTAAAAACATTATTTTTACATGGCACTGTGTTCCACCACAGTTTGTTTTGCACATGCTTTCCAGTGTCTCCATTACTATAAGCTAAACTGTTCCTTATTAAATATTTAATTTTAAATTTAATATAAAATATAATTTTTAAATAATATTACATATTTCATTTTTGACAGAACTTACAGAAGGTTTGCTTTGGTTGCTGCTTTATTTTTATGCAGATCATTGTATTATTTTTGAAAATCAGATTTGTGTCCCTTCTTCCTTCTTGACTGGTCATTTTGCATGTCAGGAACTTTCTGAGCAATGTTCAGTGACAGCGATTATAGAGGACAGCCTTGCCGTATTTCCAACTTATTTCCAGTGAGAATGCTTCTGGTATTTCATCATTAAAACTATACTTTTGATTCCAAGAAGATACACTTTTTCCAGTAAAAAATGGCCATTGTGAATTAATATTTATTTTAAGTCAGAAATCAACATCTGTTGCTAAATCTGTATTAGAACATTATTATATTAATACCTTTAAAATGTGAACCATCTTTCTGTTTCTCAGTGGACTCTGTTTTTATAAAAATATGGAGCAAAGAGCTAGATAATCTTTCATAAATTAAATGGGAAAAGAAGGGACACCTGTCATCCTCAAAAAGGTGAGGAAACAGAAATTCCCATGAGTTCTGGTGAGAGTGTCATCTTGCACAATTTTGATGGATGTCAATCAAGAACTAGTCTGTCAAAATGATGTATATACAATTAGCTATTGACTAAGCAAATGCTGTTGACAATTTTATCCCATGAACATATTCTCATATGACTAATGTGAGATACGCAAGATTATTTATTTCATCATAATTAGTAACAGCAAAAGGTCAGAAAACAAACTAAATATTCATCAGTATAAAACTGGTTAAATAATTTATGGTAACATTCACAGAAGGGAATTAAGTACAATCATAACAAGAACGAGAAAGCTCTCCCTTATTGCCATGTCATGTAGTGGCTGACATGGCAATAAGGGAGCAAAGGCTGTTTCAGTACTTCTTATGCTAGCATTTGTGAATTCAGGAGGGATGGTAGAATGAATGTATATTCACTCTCCCTTCAACATATATCTGGAATTCACTTTACTCTTCTCAGTCTCATTGCCATCACGCAAGTCCAGACAGCCCTCATCACTTACCAGAGTGGCTGAGACAGTCTTTGAATGAGTCACTGCTGCTGCTGTCCTTGCTCCTCAGATCTTTGTTGTTAACTTAATTAGGGTCATTTTTCTGCAAAGGTGAGTCAGATTATGTGCCTTCTCTGCCCTTCGAAGATCTTCCATCTTCTTCAGAGTAAAAGTCATAGGGTGACCTATAGAACCATCATTCTCCCTCCTCTTTCTTTCATTCATTCTGCTGTAGTCACACTAGTCTTCATGGAATCCCTCAGGTGTGCTGTGCAGTTCTCTCTCCCCTACCTTCTGCCTGTTGTTCCCTCCCCAAGTGGCTCCTCCCAAGATGCACAGAGAGACAGCTCCCCACAAGTGCTTTCAGGTCTTGACTCAAAAACCTTTTTCTCTGTGAGGTTTACCCTGACCTGCATTTTTAACAGTTCAAATCATTTCCACACCAATATGTTATAGCTATCTTTTCTGCTTTTTATCTTTGTAATACTTACACCATTATTTATGTTTTTTCCATTTGTTAATCTTTTGTCTGTCTCGCTAGTTAGAATGAAAATCTGATGAGGGAAAAATCATTTCCAGGGAACCTTTTTGTTTGCTACTAAACCCTCAGTACCTTGCTCATAATAGGTTTTTAACAAATGTTTTCTGAATAAATAATTGAATGAATAAATGACTGAATGACTAAAATTAAAACATTTCTGGAACACTACTTTAACTGATAATATGGTTGGTTGGCTTTGGGGAAGGGAACCAAGTTACCAAGGTTAGATAGATGACTTTTATGATGCATTATTTTGTAACATATTACAAAGTTCAAATATCTTACTTATTAAAAAATATACATCTTGACCCAAAGTTTATAACATTTTTTCAATTGGTGATCATCATTACTCAAGTAGCCAGCCTAACTGGCTTATGAAATTTGTTGTGTCACCAATCTGATGTATAGAATGTTTTTTGATTCTAACTTTAATTTACATTTCTGTTATGAGTGAGGGTAAGGATATATGACTTATACTTCAGAGTTGCATATATGTTCTGTGAACTGTATGCACATACTTTACCCATTATTTTGTTAGGTTGTTGTCGTTCTCTATTGATTTGGAAAAAAATTTTAAACATTAGTGATAGGCATTAGAAATATATTTTCCTTTCCATTTTGTTGTTTGTCTTTTGACCTTGCCTATGATACCTTTTTTAATGCATTAACTTATGATTGTATGTGGTTCAATTTATTATTTTTTTCTGGAAAAGTTAATTTTTCCCTAAGACAGTTTAAATAAAATTGCAGTTACCTGTCCTTCAAAGATTTGGAAGCTTTGTGCTTTGAAACACTGTGTTTGGGTGTTCTGTGACACCCAAACAGCTGACTGTTCTGTAACTGATGTGTTTAGACCCTTCATATCTTCTGGTATCAATTTTAATAAACTATGTTTTATTGGGAAGTATTTATTTTATTTAAGTTTTCAAGTTTATTTTCACAAAGTAGAGGAAAGTAGTTACTTTTCATTCATTCTTTTAATTTCTCTGTGGATTTGTGACCATTTTATTTCATTTTTTTGTTTTGATATTTGAGCTTACTTTTTTAAGTTAGATAAAAATTCATTCATTTTTAAATTTTATATTTCACAGAATTAAATCTTGGTATTAATTATACTTTTCTTTTTTGAAAGGTATTGATATTTTCTTATGAATTAATAAATGAATGCCCCAAATTTGAAAATATTACTTTCACATTATAAGACCTATTTTATTACTTTGTTTACGATTGTTCCCTTTTTCTTTTGTTCACTGAAATATGTGAATTGAAACTTTCTTCTCCTAATATAGTTCTATGTGTTACTCATAACATCTCTCATAGTTTTTATTTTATTAACATAAGTGCTATGTTGGTAAAAGTTATTCATAACTCCTTCTTTCCTTTCATTGTCAGCTTATTATATCCAATCTTTCTGAGTTGTGTTTTAGATCGTATCTTATATATGACATATGTATTTGTTTTGTGATCCAATCCAAATGTCTTTTTTCTACTGATGAATGAATCTAGTCCCCTTTTTTTAATGATATAAACAGATTTGGCCTTAATTATGTTATACACTTTATGCTATATTTTTTGTTTTTCTATTTTTAAAATCTATCAATTTATAGTCTGGTTTTCGTGGGTTATTTTTATCAGGCATTAGAAAGATTTAAATATTTTTTTTTCTAGTGGTTACTTAAACAATGTAACTTTTGTAATCTCCTTCTGCCTTAATTTTCAAAGAAAATTTCTCTTAATTTCATATTACAGGGAATGAGAAACTTTTCCACTATTCTCACACCATTTGATTTTAATTAATTCTAATTAAGTGTTTGCCCTAGAAGTTATCTGTGTTTAGGAGTAGCGAAATGGAAATGACATCAGGCACAATGTATAACCTCATTTAATCTTCACAGGGTTACCCTTATTTTGTAAGTGAGAATACAAAATTAAGAAACATTAGAGTGATACATACACTTAGCTTAAAACTCATTATCAGAATAATAAATAAATCCTACAATAAGAAACAAAAGCAAACTATCCAATTAAAAATGCTCAAAAGACTCAAATCAGTACTCTACAAAAAAGATCTCTAAATTGGCAAAATGCATATGAAATGTTGGTGTTCAGCATCATTATTCATCAAGAAGATGCAAATTAAAATTCAAATAATGTATCACCACATACCACCCTCACCCAAAAGGCTAAAATTAAAAATCTAACAATACCAAATATTATCAAGGATGTTGACCAACTGAAAGTCTTAAGCCTTGTTACTGGGAGTTTAAAGTAGTTCAGCCACTCACAGCCTCCCACAACCACACCAAAATTACAACTAAACTGCAGAACAACCATCTTTCAGACCACCTGAAATCTAGCTGAAAAGAAGTCCTACAACTAAGGATATAAAGAAGAAGCTACATTCACACTGGTAGGAGAGGCAGAGAAGCAGAACAGCTGGTTCCACACTCCTGTGGTGGATAAAAATTAAGGGGGATATCTCAGCTGTGAAGGTGACCCCTGGGGAGTAAGCTGTTCAAGCCCCAACACCAGGCACCCCCAGCCATTGGTTCCAGTGGCAGGAAGAGAAGTCCCTATGACTTCTAGCTATAAAAATCAGCAGAGATTGTGGCTGAAGGAGATGGAAGACTCCTGGAATCCCAGGCAGTTTCTCTTACAAGGGCTTGCACACAAACTTACTTGGACTCACTTGCTAAGTTCCCATGCTAGGGAAGCAGCTTGAAAGGCACCAGGGACATATGGGGAGAAACTGAATTATCCCACATCAAGGTGAGAACTGGAGGGGCAGCTTTCATTCTGACAGAAGTGCTGGCAGAGGCCAGTGTTCCTTTTCTGAGCCCTCACCACCACAGAGCTGGTAGGTAAGTGTCATATCTGAGTCTCCATCCACCTGGTTATCACTGTTGACCCCACCCTGGTGGTTCCATGGGATTTTGCCCCACCCAATTTGAGGGCCTACCCAAGCTGTTTCCAGTGGCTTTTTCATATAAATAGCTTATTTGGCTCATGCTTCAGATTTTCCTAAAATTTCTCAAATGAGCAGCATTTGACCTCAGTGTATCTTGAACCTCTCAATAAGTGGCCTCAGCCTTGGTTCACAGCTTGGCTTCTCCTGTAGTACCTATATAAACATAAGTACTACACCCAAGGACTTTGGTCTTAGAGAGGATGTCATGGATTTGACTCCAGAGGCAAGGGAAATTAGAGCAAAAATAAATCAATGGAATTGTATCAAACTAAAAAGTTTCTGCATGGCAAAACAAAACAAAAACTAGGAAAGCAAAAAGGCAACCAATCAAGTGTGAGGAGGTATTTTCAAACAACACCTCCAACAAGGGGCTAATATCCAAAATATACAAAAAAAACTCATAAAACTCAACAACAACAAAAAAATCCAATTAAAAAATGTGTAGAAGACCTAAATAGACATCTCTCCCAAGAAGACATACAAATGACCAACAGATAGATGAATAGATGCTGAACATCTCTAGCTATGAGGGACATGCAAATCAAAATTACAATGAGATACCACCTGACACCTGTTAGAACGGCTATTATCAACAAGACAAATTATAACAAGTGTTGGAGAGGTTGTGGAGGAAAAGGAACCCTCAGTGAATGATTTTGGGAATGTAAACTGGTACAGACACTATGGAGAACAGTATAGTTTCTCAAAAAATTAAGAATAGAGTTACCATATGAACCAGCAACCTTCTTCTGGATATCTACCTCCATCTTCTGGATATCTTCTGGAACCATCTTCTGGATATCTACCCCCCCAAATTTGAAAACATTTATTTGGAAAGATATACGCACTCCAACATTCATTTCAGCATTATTTATGATGGCCAAGCCATAGAAACAACCAAAATGTCCCTTGATAGGTGATTGGATAAAAAAGATGTGGTAAATGTATACAATGGAATACTACTCAGCCATAAAGAAAGATGAAATACTGACATTTGTGATAACATGGATGGATCTTGAGAATATTATACTAAGCAAAATAAATAAGACAGAAAAAGTCAACCATATGATTTCACTCTTATGTAGGATATAAAACTGAAAGCAACAAATGAACAAAGACAAACAAAACCTCATAGACACAGACAACAGTATAGTGGTTACCAGAGATAAAGGGGGGTGGGAAGGGTTGTAAAGACTAGAGGGAGTCAAATCTATGCTGATGGAAGAAAATTTGACTTCAGGTGGTAATCCTATAGTATAATACAGATGATGTATCATAGAATTGTATGCTTGAAACCTATATAATTTTATTAACCAATGTCAGCCTAATAAATTGAATTAAAATAAAAATATTAATGCTTTAAAAAATAAACTGTGATGTATATGTGAAAAGAATACCACTCACTAATAAAAAAGAATGAATGACTGATATATACAATCACATGGTTGCATCTCAGTCACAATGCTGAATATAAGAAGCTCAAGCGCAAGAAAATGTATGTTGTGTGATTCCAGAAGGGGCATCACCAGTCCATGGTGATCAATATCAGAATAGTGTCTACCAAACCTATACAGTAACTGGTCCATGTTGGGTTCACAGTTCTTTTTGGCTCCAGCCCTGTCCCTTTCCATTTCAGCATATCGCTTTCCAGTGATCATCTCGGGTCTGGGGCTGGTTGCCTAGCACTGGCTAAGTGTCATATCACCATAAATCTGTCCAATCTAGCCATGCATCACTGCTTTCTGGTCCTCAACCATGACACTGTATGAGGAGTTGACCTGCTTCACAGGCAGGGGGACAGAGTGGAGCATCAAAAAGTCACTGCAATGCCCTTTGCCTAAAATTAAGTGCTAAGGAATAATAATGGGACTTTTATGCTACATGGGTGTTTTCCTTTCCATTAAATCTCAGATGTGCTGTTTGCTTTAGTGTCCTTAGTTCAGGCTGCTTTGAAATCCATAGGGGGAAGAAACCCTTCATTAAGTTCTGCAGCACAGCCTGGCAAGGCAGCAGCATTCCTGTTTGGTTTTCCTTCTGTAAATATTTGTGCTCTCTCAGGCTAAGGAGTGGCCTGTGCTAGAGACTAAAATATCCCCATTTATAAATCCTCCAGGTGCAGCAGGGAAAGCCTGACCCCTTACCCTGCCCCTGTGATGACCTCACCCTCGCTCCTGGGGACCACCCTCCAGGCTCCCTCCAGTGCAGACCCACCATCACCTCTCCAGGTTGTCTGCTGAAAAGGAGAAGATGGACCTGATATTGAGTGATTATTGCAACCCAGTTTCTTCAGTCAAAAGGTGAAGGTTACTTAGCTTTTGTTGCTTTCTTTAAGCTAGTTAATGAAAAGATAAAAAAAACAATGTTGACAACAGTGAAATCCAATTTATCCAGAAATGGAGTCTGATTTATTATAGGAATGAAACAGAAGACAAATAGAAGTGTAAGATATGTAATAAGACCAATAACAGAAAGAAAATTGTAAAAGTCTTAAAGAAATATTATTTCCTTTTCTACTGAGTCCATTCATCTGGGTTTGCAAATTTCTGCCTTCACAAGAGGATCATGATGTGAATGTTAATCTAGAATAAACAGGTCACACTGAGGCTGCTGGGCCTGTCTGCTTAATTCTCTCCCATTGTTAACTTCAACATAGCTACTACAGTTAATGATATTTTGTTCTCTTATTTAATAAACTTTCATTGAATTGCATGATATTCCAGGTATTTGGTTTATTCATTTATTTATTTTTTATATTTCATTTGTTTATTTTTAGAGAGGGGGAAAAGTGGGAGAAAGAGAGGGAGAGAAATGTTAACGTGCAAGAGAAACATCTATTGGCTGCTGCTCGCTCACACGCCCATGATGGGGAACCTGCCCTGCAACCCAGGCATGAGCCTTGACGAGGAGTCGAACTGGCAACTGTTTTGTTTGCAGGCCAGTGCTCAATCAACTGAGCCACGGCAGCCAGGACATTAATTTATTTTTTAATCTTGCAATTTTACATCTTTATAAATTCACTTCCTTTATCATTTCCCTAAAGTTTTATCATGCTAATTCATGTCAAAATTGTGATATTCCATGTATTTCTAAGTGATCTCATATAAAGTGCCCTATGTAACTTATGAGATCATGGTTAAGAGCAAATGAAGTAATCTTGATAAAAGCACATGAAAACATTTTTCAGTTTTAATACATTTTAAAATGTAATCTAAGTCTGAGACTTGTGTTGGAAAAGAAAAATATAATTGGCATTAATTCACCTTTATAACTTTAATAATGACCCTATGAAGTTGAAACAGACCAAAAATTAGGGAATAGGAACTAATGTGAAATCAGGAATCTTTCTAGTAAAAAATATGCTGAATTTAAAGATGCAACAAAGTTTATAAACATTAGAAGAAGGTCATAAACAACAAATATAACTTTAACATATCTTTTTATATTCTAGATTTCAAAGAAATATTTAAAAATATGAAGAAAATTAAGAGGATACGGTTTCTTACCAGTTTGCAATACATTTTAAAATTAATAACAAAAGGGTAAGAACAAATAGATATACATAAAATTTTTAAATATTTCCTTAAGTAACTTATAGAATGAGGAAATAAAGCTGCAATTATATTTTGATAAAATAATGGTTTTATCAAAGCCAAATGGTTTTACCATCTCCATTCCCTGGGTGAGTGCTTTGGGAGGGAAAAGTGGGTGGTACATCTGGCTACCTTCCTCTTCTTTCCTCACAGATCTCCCAGTAGCTGGAAAGGTATAGTCTATTCTGTTTTCCTTTGTAAGTAAGACTATCTTTACTAAATATCTGATGTTTATCCCTGGAGCCTATCACTTGATACAATAGAGAAAAGAAATTTAGACAATCTCTTTTTGAAAAGAAATTTAGACAATGTCTTGCTGCAAAATCTCTTGCTACTCAATCTCTTGCTACTCTTCAATGCCAGGAGCTGAACATTTATGCTTCAGTCTTTTCATATGAATTTCTTTTGCAGCCTCCCAGGCATGTGGGATGCCTCAGTGGGATTGGGTGAATGTCATGTCTTAGGCAAAATAGTACAGCCCACTAATAAATTTTAAAATATTACCACTATTATCGTTTAATACTAAATAAGATGACAAATAAATCAAGCATTCAACAAAAGAAACTAGAAAAATAACAACAAAGCAATTAAATAAACCCTGGGAGCAGGAGAAAGGGAATAATAAAATAAGAGCAGAAATTAATAAAAGAGAAAGGAAAACAATAAATTTGGTAAATCATCAGAAAGAAAGTTATTAGAAAGATATAATAAAACAGATAATGTCAAGGTGCTCTTAATAAAAAATTAGAAAAATATGTGATAATAAAGAGAAGGTATAAAAACAGATTAAGAATTATTAGAAGCACACAAATAATACAATATAAAATAATATGAAAATAAATTTCAATGTTGATGAAATGTTTAAATTTTGCAGAAGTGTAAATTGTCAAATTAAAAGAAATTAAATTAATAATAATAAAATCTGACTATCCATAAAAAATAGAAAAATATAGAATAAGAAGCCTCTTTCCCATTTTATTTTATTTTTTAAGACTTTATTTATTTATTTTTAGAGAGGGAAGGGAGGGAGAGAGAGAGAGAGAGAGAGAGACATCAATGTGCGGTTGCTGGGGGCCGTGGCCTGCAACCCAGGCATGTGCTCTGACTGGGAATCGAACCTGTGATGCTTTTGTTTGCAGCCTCTACCCCATTTTAAAAAGGGCTAACAACAAACAGTTTTATAGTTCAGTTCTTGATTTTTGTGAAACAGGTATTTATGTTATAAAATATGCTAAACATTTAGAAAGAAAGGAAAAGCTTTCAATACGTCTGATTCTATGGCCTAACAAATGTAGGATAAAAATAGAACATAGTGACTGATTTGTATAAAACATTAAATATTCTGAATAAAATACCAACAAAATAAATATACCAGTATATTTGAAGCAGAATTATGCATGGCCAAATAAGATTTATTATGAGATGACAGAGATAAATAAATAACATAAAAATTATTAAGCTAATTGATCATAAGGAAAATCCAAAACACTTTATTGTCCTCTATATAAATATAAAATATAGTAGATAAAAGTGATCATCTGCTACTAATAAAAACTATTTGTAAACTAAGGGAATGTTCATAATGTCATAAAAATCATCTATCCTAGACTCTATCATAGAGATCTGTCCAGACACTATCCATTCACATAATGTGAAAAATAGGACATTTATTGGAGAAGATACAAGATACAAGAAACATTGGACAAAGGACAATGACACCTCAGTCCCCTTCAAATTAGGCACCTTGAGACCTCACATAGTTCTCCCAATCACTATCAGCTGCCCCATTGTATTTTCCTGAATCTCATTGATGATCCGAAGTCTCCTCCCTTTCAAAGGTAATTCTCATTTTGGGAAAATGTAAAAGTCACAGGGCACTAAATCTGGGCTGTAGGGGGAATGAGTCCCCTGGGTGATTTGATGTTTCGTCAAAAAAAAACTCTGCATAATACATGATGCATGAGCGGCTGTGTTGCCATGATGAAACTGCCAGTCACTAGCTGCCCACAGCTGCAGCCTTCTGAACCATTCGAATAGTTCCTACAGAGGAATGTTCAAGCTTAATACAAAATTTGATGCAGATTTGTTGCTCTACTTGCTCAATCATTTTGAATGCGGCAGACCTACAGTACATATGCTCACTCAACAGCATCTACTGCCCCTACTGACTCATCTTTGTTCACTTCACACACATTCCAGTCCATTCTCCTTGGCTGCCAGATTACATCAATGTAGGTGCAAACCATTCTCGTTATATTAACAATGGAATTTTTCTGGATGGACCTCATATGTAATGGTGAAATTCTGAAGACATTTTTCATCAGGTCAGAAGCCAGATAAGGATGCTGATATGACCATTTTTAATACTTAATATTTTTCTGGAAGTTTTTAATCAATTCAATCAAATAAGAAAGTAATAATAGGGGAAGGTATTACTATCAGAAATAAGGAGAACATTTATTATCTGTTGATAACAAGATAGTTGACCTAAAAAATACAAAATTGAACTAAAATAACCTGGAGCTAGTAAGCAAGATCAGAAGACAGCCATTTACAAATTAAGAATGATAACAAACAAAAAAACCCCATAATGATGAAAAGAAAAAGAAATACATTTGTATCTGATGAAGGAGTGAGGACAAGAAAGGTGGGAGAGAAAAAGTATGTTTTTATGCTCGTTGGACAATTCTGTAAAGAGTAAACAATTAATAAAACAGCAGAAATAATTGATGGAAAAGTGTGAGAAGAGTGAAGAGAATGAGAAGGAAGGAAAAAGCAACACTGGACCTCATGGTTTCTGCAGATGAACATCCAACTTCAAGGATGAGCTAGAAAAGGTCACCAAAAGAAGACCCAGTGAACTTGGAGGAAGATCAATATTGTGGGATCACAGGGTCAAGAGATGGAGTATATTCAAGGAGAGATGTGTCTACTGCTCAGAGGTCAGAAATGAGGAGGCCAGAGAAGGTTCTGAATTTTGCAGCAGGGAAGTTTTTGATGTCCTTACAGGGATTGTTTGGTAGACCACCATGAGAAGAATAACATTTAAGTAGGTTGAGCAGTGAATGGAAGTTAAGTGTAATTGGTGATTTCAGACAGCTCTTCAAAGGTTTTAATGTGAAGGGAAACAGAGATATGAGGACATGGGGTTGAGGGTAATTTTATTTTCTCCAAGGAAGACAGAAACTACATCATGCTTATTTGCTGATGAAAATAATCTAGGAGGGAGTCAATTATTATGCTGGAGAGAGGGGATCATTGCTGGAGGCAAATATTTGAAGATGGAAAAGAGAAGAGATCCCCCATAAATGGTTAGAAAAATTATTTTTAGATAACAAGATATGTAAATATACCTTGTTATCTCCAAGTGAATCTCTGCAATTAAAATTAGTTTTAATTAAATTAGTAATATTGAAAATATTTAATGTGATCAAATAAAATGCTTCAGAAAATTTGGCATGGTTTTTAAAAATAACAGTCCTGAGGAGAGTGTCGCTCTTCCATATGAAGCTTCAATAACTTTTTATGGTGGAGAATAAACAAAAACTAGTCAATAGAACTGAATATTATATCTGGAAGTCAGCCTGAAATGATATATAAGATGTTAGAGTATATCAAACCAGTGGAGAAAACATCATTCATAAAAATCATCTCACAACTTGTTGACTCGAATGCTTCCAAAACAGAAATAAATTCTAGGTAGTTTAATACTTTAATAGACACCATAAAATGCTAAAAGAAAGCATGATGGGTTTCTAAGCAAACTTTCAAAGGCAAATAGATATGTAAGTGGGCAGATGGATGAACCAAATAAAAGTTACAATCCTCAGTGTAAGATCCAATGATGAAAATATGATGTGACTCTGAAAAGCATATTGCAGATGAGTATTAAATGACAAAGAAAAATAATCACAAAAATGATATATTATTAAGTCACAGACTGGAAGATTATGAAAGAGCTGTATTGTTCAGTCCCTACTATTTGAGCAAACGTTCACAGAGCTAAGACCAGAATAAAAATTAAACAACTATGTTTATCTCATAGTTAATTAAAGGCAAAAAAATCATCTATAATTCCAATTTTCTTTAGAGTTTTTCTCTAATTCCCAATATGAGGTCTGTCCATAAAGTCCAGCCATTGTTAATATAATGAGAACGGTTTGCACAACATTGATGTGACCTGACAGCCAAGGAGAGTGGACTGGAATGCATATGCTTGAAAGTAATGATGACTTTACTAGTCAGTGGAGGTTGTAGACACTGTTGAGTGAGCATGTGTACTGTGTGGCCATTGCACTCAAAATGACTGAACAAATAGAGCAAAGAATCTGCATCAGATTTTGTGTTAAGCTTGAACATTCCTCTGTGGAAACTATTGGGATGATTCAGAAGGCCACAGATATGGGCAACTGGTGTTTGGCAGCTTCATCACGACAGTGTGCCCACTCATGCATCACATCTCTTGCAAAGGTTTTTTTGTGAAACATCAAATCACCCAGGGGACTCAGTCCCCCTACAGCCCAGATCTAGTGCCCTGTGACTTCTGGCTATTTCCAAAGCTAAAATCACCTTTGAAAGGGAAGAGATTTCAGATCACCAATGAGATTCAGGAAAGTACAATGGGGCAGCTGATGGCTATTGAGAGAACTGTGTGAGATCCCAAGGTGCCTACTTGGAAGGTAACTGAGATGTCACTGTCCTATGTCCAATGTTTCTTGTATCTTGTATCTTCTTCAGTAAATGTCCCTATTTTTCACATTACATGGCTGACTACATTCTGGACAGACTTTGTATTTGTGTTGCTTTTGTAATCAGAAAAAATATCATAGTACTTTCTTTTTTTTAAAGATTTTTAAATTTAGTTTTTAGAGAGGGAAGGGAGGGAGAAAGAGAGAGAGAGAAACATCAATGTGCGGTTGCTGGGGACCGTGGCCTGCAAACCAGGCATGTGCCCTGACTGGGAATAGAACCTGTGACACTTTAGTTCGCAGCCTGAGCTCAATCCACTGAGGTACGCCAGCCAGGTAGTACTTTCTTTTATAATGTTTGAGCCACTGGTGGCTATTTCAGATAATTTATAACACAAAAAAATCTTAAATACTGTTGCGCGTGGGTCACCGGCCAGCAGTGACCACGGAACACTGCGGATGGCTCGCTGAAAAACACGCGAGAAACAAACAAACATGCACAGAGACAGACCAGTTTCTGTGGGGAAGTAGGGACGAAATGGCCACCCCCCCCTAGTGGGGGGCGCCCTGATTTACCATCCATACATGCTTTTATTGGGCTCATTTTGCATAATAATTCAGGTAAAGTACAGTACTTATCAGGGGGAAGTAAGGAACTATAGAAAACAAGGAACTCTGCTGGTCTATTTTGAGTCGGGGTAAAAGAGCTGTAAAACTTTGAGGAACAAACTTCCTCCTCGGACCCCTCTCATTCAACTGAGAGCATTCTAAACAAAGAAGGTTTCACAGTAATTTACATGTTCTTTCTTAGGCCTGATCACCCAGGGAATCCGCCCCTTTTCAGCACAGAGCTGCACCACCCTGTCATTGTTTCAGGCTTAGCACGGGAACTAAGGTAATAAGGAGATTTTCTCCCAGACGATGAGAACTCAGGCTATGTCAAAGCCGAGGAGTGAGGGTCCATCACCCCCTTTTGCTGCAGCCCCCCAAGTCCTTCTTTTGGGGGGCCTCCCAAAGTGATCGTGCCTGGCTTAGGTCATTCCCCCTGTGGGGAATCTTACCCGTCTTTGGCTAACCGACCAAGCTTTTGGGGGTTCAGCAGCAGAAGCAGCATTCCTGCCAGGGAGACAAGCCCTTGTCTCCTTGCTGGCTTACGGTTCCAAGGGCGTTCCCTTAGCCTTAGCCTAGGTGGGGGTTTCAGCTTCTGATACCAGTCAGGGCGGTTCCCAACAAAATACCAAGCAGCCTTATAAAAATTATGGGTGTTATATATGTGCAAAGAAGTTTGGAATAATGTAAGTTTAAGTATTGGGTATTTACATATACATCATATTAATATATACATACATATGCAAGGAGGGACAAAAGGAGGCTTACAATTGTGAGTATGCAAAACAGAGTTTGTTTTTATATTATTATTTATGAATTATTTTATTTTAATTTTCCACACAAACAACTATAAACTTATTTTGCCCCACCCTGTACATATCCATGGCTAGAACTGAATACCTGTGCCCTTGAGAAACACACATTATCATTTCATTTATATTTGTCCCGCTGGATGTGTATGGGGGGGTTTACCCTGGAAAAACTCCATATTATGTATGTCAGTCACTGTATTAGTTTCCCGTGGGTGCTGTAACAAATTATCACAAACTTAGTATCTTAAGACAGCAGCAATTTATTCTCTCACAGTCGGGAGGCCAGAAGTCTGAAATCAGTAAATCCAGGATGAAGTGAAAGCTTCAGTGGGGCCACTGTCCCTCCCCAGGTTCTACGCGAGAATCCATTTCTTGGCGTTTTTACTTGCTGGTGGCTGTGGCATTCCTGGGCTTATGGTTGCATCGCTCCCCTCTCTGCCTTTATGGTCACCTTGGAGCTTAACCTGACATGGGCTTTGGTAGTGGAATCTTTCTCTGCCTCCTCTCATAAGGGTATACACTGTTGCATTTAGGGTCCACCCAGATGATCCAGAACAATCTCCTCATCTCAGAATCACTAATCACTGCAGAGTCCCTTTTTTGTCACGAGGTAACATTTCCAGGTTCCAGGGATAAGAATGCAGATATCTTTTCAGGGTAGAGTCGTGGGGAGTCTTCATTCAGTTCACCCACAGTCTCTCTGAAATGTACTTGGTCCTGGGACAAGGCCTTTGGTCTTGGGCAAGGAGTGGTTTTATACTCTTCCTGGAATAGTGGCAAATAAGCCTACAGTGATATGGTTCTAGTAAGATATGGAAAGTGAATGACCTCTGGCCACATGGATGGTGGCTCAGTGAGACTCCAGCCTTCTTCCCCTGTCTGGTAGAACCCAAAGGAGTTACCTGTGTTACTGTGACCTGACAGGGACTGGGCCTGGAGCGGGTCTGCCTAGGGCCAGCCTGTAGTATGTGGGCTCTTGACTTCATGCAGGAAAAATTTCACAACATGAGTCCAGGTGACTTTGAGAGGAGGTTTCTTAAGGCTGGGGGCAGTGAAGTAAAGGAAGGACTTGGGGTAGAACAAGCAACAGGAGAGCCTAAGTGGGGTCGCTTTGGCTCCCTAGAAATGTTATAGGAGAAAAGTGAGCCAAGGCCACTGTTAGCTCACTGGAAAGTCAGAGAAAAGCGGGACTTGGAGATAGAATCAGAGGGTTAGCTGGGGACAAGCTGCTCTGCTGCTGTCCCTTCATTGCAAGTCTTGTGGGGACCCTTAAAGTGTAGGAGAAAGGAAGTAAAATGTTCATTCCCAAGAAGAGACACAGGCATGCTCCTAAGAGAGTCTGCATACTGGGCCTTTGTTTTGAAGGTTTTTATCTTTCTTCTGTGGGTGAGAATCCCAGGGGAGGGTTTCAGCAGAATATTCACTAGTTTTCCAGGTGTGTGCTTAAATGTGCTGATTTATCAAAATGAGCATATAGAGGAATTTGGGATCATTCTCTGGTCAGCTTCACTGCTTTAGTTTTATCTTGGGTCTGTCTGGTTCTAATTGCTTTTTTGTTTTGTTTTGTTTTTAAATATTTTTTGTTATTTGTTCCCCTGACTTAATCTGTCCTTGAGTTTAGCTGGTACAAATAGCATAAATTGGGTCTCTGTCCTCTATATGCCTGACCAGGGTAATTTAAGCTATTTATTCTCTGGTCATGCAGGATAGGTATAAACCATTTTCTCTCAAATATCCTTGATTAGGGAAGATAAGATCCCAAGATTCACTAACTGTTTGTCAATTGGTCAAATGGTTTGGCCTTGTTTTGTTATCTTGTCTCAGTTCCCCATTCCGCTTGCTCAGGAATTTTCCCAGCTTCTTACTCTCCTGCCTCATTATCAGCAACAACAGCTCTAGGCAGTAGTTTCTGGGTGGCTTCGAACAGCACCATGAACTCAGTTCCAGCCCCACCATGAGTGCATAGGTGACCAGGCCTGACCTTTAGACTTTGGGTACAGTTCTCCATGAGGACAGAGTGGCACATCTTCCATGGCTTTGGGCAGAAGGAGATGGGCTCAGCAGGGGGGCATCTGCTGTGTTGGTCATCAGCCTGGAGTAGGAGTAAAGTTACGGAGAAGAAAGCCAAAGTGAAGGAATCCAAAGCTTTGTTTTGAAGTACCCAACAGCAAAAGTTCAGAATAAGTTTAGTCTGAGTAGGGTTAATTTTAACTAATTGTTGAGTAGGAGCCCATGCCTTCTAATACAATCAGAGTTTTAGATCTAGGAAGCTGAGAGCATAATTTATTGTACGTATCCCTTTTCAGATGGTTTTAATGTTTGTTACTTTTAATATAAAACTGCTTTATTACTTTTAATATATAATTTTACTGTCTTAGGGTTGGATCGTGGAAGACAAACACTGGATTTAAATATCTTAGAAATGAAGTCAGAGACTCTTTTCATTTGTACTCCTTAGCTTCACTGACGATCAGAAATGATACAAAACCAGCAGAGAGAAAGGATGCCTCTCAGGGAGTAGGAGTCCTCGGTTGCCACCTTCTAGGTTTTGTGAGAACACAGCCACGGTGGTGGTGATGGTTGGCTGACTGCTGGGAGTTGTCAGATCTAAGAGACTTGAACAAAGGGACTTCCAGGCTTTGATTATCTGCCCTGCTGGACTAGCCACACTGGGGCACAGAAGCAATTTGTTATCATGGTGATTTTGCTGCTCAGAAAGTTATGTCACCCAAGCATGATGTCTGGGTTCTGAGTCATTAAATACTTGAAGATTCATATTTATGTAGCTACTATTTTCTGAGCCTGTACCACAAGTTGCAGCATCTCCCTCAGTCTGTGCCTGTCTCAGGACTCAAGAATTCTCATTTATGTCAGTTGGGGGCTTCCCATGTGCAGGTGTGGTAATAGGTTGCCAGTGTCTGATCCCTAGCCTCAAGCTACCACCTCACTTCATTTTCATGTTTCCTCAATGCTTGCTTAACATTTATGGATAGCTATTCTACCACTGCTCCAAACTTCACATGCTTTTCCTCAATAAGCTCCGAAGTAATATTTAAATACTTGGTATTTCCATTGTCCTTATTCCCCTAACCAGGGCTGTCTGTACTTACTTAGACACATTTTAAGGACATGTAGGAAGCCATGCAGACATCAGACCCTCCAGCCCTGTTGGTCAGGAGTGGTGTCATTGAGGGTCCGATTTATTGTCACCTGTCTGTGAAGTCATTTGTGTGAGCACCATTAAAAAAAGGTTCAGGCGACTATGCACTATGGAGAGCTTAGTGTGAAAACATTAAGAGAAAAAGTTGAATGAATTGAGGAACTGTGAACTTCACCTTACCTTGTTCGGGAATACCATGACCTGAAAACCACTGGTTTTGTGCTTTGTTTCAACTTCAAAAGCCTGAACACATTTAATGTTGCCAGTCACGTACATTTTAGAGTGAATGGGTGCCTTAGCTCCTTTGAAGGAATAGCTGTGAGAAAGTCGAGGATAAAGATGAAATAATTTACTGTTGGAGAGGAAGAGTCGCAAGCACAAAACATAAAGAGTTTGAAGAAAGAGGAAACATGAAAAAAAAAAAAGACTTCTTTCTTAAACCTTTTGAATGCCTGCAGTCAATCCCGACCTGTATTCCTTTCATGAACAAATGTCTGAGAAAGTACACATCGTGTGTCCCGCTCTGTGGTAGGGACTAGGAAGAGAGAAGTAAGCAACATGGACATGATTTTTACTTTCTTAAAGTTTATATTCTCGTAAATGAGGAAGACAGCAAACAAGGAAACAGACAAAACTAATACACAAATTAAGTCAAGAGAGTGATCCTTGATGGAAGGAAAAGGAACAGAACACTCTGATGGGGACCGGAAGTGGCTGCGGCTGGACTGCTGATCGGGGAAGACTGCTCAGTGGAGCTTATTTTTGAGCTGAGATCAAAATGGTAAGAAGATAGCAGCCACGGGAAGATCTGAGCAACTGGGTCAGTTCAGAAACATGTGCTCCTGAATTCGGGGGAATGTTTCAAGAAGTCTTGTGTCCCCAGTTCTGCTTGGTATAGTCACACTTGACCTATAAACCTACTCTCCCCCATATGGTAGCCACTACTCACATGTGGCTACTAAACACTGGAAATGTGGCAAGTCCAAGTTGAAATGCACTGTTAGAATGAAATACATACTGGATTTTTAAGACTTAGTACAAAAATAAAGTAAAATATCTCAGTGAAATTTTTAATAACTTGATCACATGTTGCTATGATAATAGCATGGATATATTGGGTTAAATAAAAGATATTTTTACAATTAATTTCACCAGCTTCTTTTCATTTAAAAAATATGGCTACTAGAAACTTGCAAATTACACAGGTGGCTCACATTTGAGTACCACATCATATTTCTGCGGGCGACGTTGCTCTGAGCCTGGAGTGGTCACCTCCCATCCATCTCTGTTACTGCTGAGCACATCCTCAATTCCCAGGCGTAAATAAGTCCAAATCTGTAAGTCCACCTACTCTTTTCTTGTTTCAGTGCTGGAGAAGAACCCACGTTAATTTCACTTTTTTTGTTTCGAAGAGTCATTTTCTTTTTTCTTTTTTGAAGGTGGAAAAGATGAAGGAAAAGAAAGAGATGTTTATTTCCAGCTATCATCCTTCCAGATCTTCTTGAAAAAGCATCCTTAGAAACAAAAGTTCAGGAAGCACAGAAAGAGCTTAAAATAACCAGTCAAGAAATCATCTTAAACATGTCAGTTCTAATTTTTATCTGAAATGGGAACATCAAAAGCATTGAATTTTTTTCCCACTCAAATTTCCCTATAACTGATTCAGGGCCAAGCACATGAGATTGTGTGCACCAAGATTTGGAGAAAAGGACTTTTTTATTGCTAAGTCACCAGGTCCGGAAATTTGGTTTTAGCAAAGAGCTGACATAACCTTCCATGCAACATCAACAATATGCTAGTTTAGTAATGACCCCGCTGTATTGTAGGGCACAACTAGTGAGAATCTCTGTTACAGGGGAAAAGCAAATAATTGAGAATTTACAGGCTAAATCTCCTGGCAATGGTATTAATGACTCTTTCAAAGTAGAATCTGGCTCCTAGCTTTGTCAGAAACTCTTGACATGGTAGTCAATTTTATAAAGAGAAGTAGGTAGCTATTTTATTTCTCTGAAAGCATTAGACTCTGTAGAGATAATGTGACATTTTTTTTATCTCTCCCATAACTGCAGTGGCCATATTTGCATGATCTTTGCATGACAAGCCTCACATCCATTGCCAGATAACCATGGAGGCTGCACGCCAGGCATGGAGAGGCTTGAGTGCTCTGCACCAGTCCTCGTGGTGTACAAATTATTGCTCATTTTCTGGTGGTTATCAAGTACGAGGGGCCCTGACCCTCACAAACTCAGCTAGTTTAATTATATCCCCGTTTAAAGGCAGGTTAGTCATTCAAAATACATTTTTAAGGGCTTCCATGAAAAGCATAAAAAAAATCTTTTCACCATAATTTAGTAATTCTCCAACCTTGATTTTTGGCTTTCCTTGCTGCCTAAGTGGTCATATATTTTATAAGCCTTGCTAATTTGGTGTTAAATTTGCTATTTATATGATCCTAGATGATTTGTTGGACTTCATTGAACAGAAAAGATTTTTATTAGCAGCAGTGCTTTAAAAAAGGTGGTTTTTTTCACACCATCAAGGCCACTTTCTCAACTTATTGACAGCTTTATGAGTGTAGCTGGATAAAGAACAGTTTCCTGTATCCAAAGACGTCTTGCATTCCATGGGGCAAAAGCTTGGACTTTTAATTAGGATATAAGAGCCTTCCTTTCTCTCCTAACATTCCCTGGGGTGCACAGAGCAGTAACACTTGCATTTAGATAGTTAATCACTTTTCCAGATTTCAGCACACTGAAATGAGGGAGGTTTTTAGGTCACATGTTTACCTGGCACTGGGCCAGCTCAGGATGGTATTTATTTCTGCACATCTGCATTTTGCATATGTACACACACAGTTTTGCTTTTCTAATTAATTGAAAGTACTTTGCCTACTGCCAAAGCTGTCAAATAAATTCTGATTAGAATCTCACTGGAGCCCCTATTCAATATTTTTTGCAAAAGAATGAAATATACCCTGGACTTTTCCCAGATGAGCTTATTTTCTGCATCCAGCACCAGGCAAATTCTCCTCATTCCTTTCACTCTCGTCCTCACCACACTCTCCACCATCTTAACAGGAGTTTAAAGGTTTTATGTTTCTGTTAAAATTTCCCTTATTGCTATAGTCCTATCCAGCAAATTCTTTTTCGTTTCAACATGGTGTTGGGCTTTGGTTATGAAAACAGTGAGACACCAAATAGTAAATGAACATTTGGAGCTCAAAGTGGTAGCCTGGTTGACACATTAAAATAAAGGCACTGGGACCACCTGACAACTATTCACTTATTTAAGTAATTGGTAAGCTTTTGATATGAAGATGCTCCTCAGGAAGTTTTTCTGGAGTTTCCATTTTGTGACCATGTTGAGAAGACTTATTTCTTACCTCAAATATGAATCAAAATGAAACAAATGAACAAAAACCTGGAATTTAATCAAGGGCTTGGAAATCTGGCAGGTTAGCAATGCTGCTGGTAATCAGCTGAATCTCCCTGAGAGACTAGGCTCATGTATTGATCTCAAATTTAAGATCTGCCTGCCCCCGAGTACTAGCAAGAGTTCTTCGTTCTTTCAGGGCTCCAACTTGTCTTCAATGATCACACACACATGTACACATGCACTGGCAATTTACATATAGTAACCAATTAAAACTAATTCTGGAAGTGCTACTATCTATGAGCCATTTGCTTAGAATGTGCAGACCACTTCCCTGAAGTAAGGTGCAAGGTCACAGAAGGCACTGAGCACTGAGTACATTCCATTGGGGCTTTACTGTATCGATCATTTGCATATGATTTCCAGAATGCTGGCATTTGTAGTGAATGGCAACTAATGCTTAGTGTTTGTCTGTTTGTTTCCTTAAAGGATTGCAGTGAAATCAGTTCTTTTCTAACTTGTACAAAATGAATATTTACTCTGTGGTTTACTTTATACTGATAACCACACAGTCTGAGTTCCAGAGTCTCTGGGGAAACCCACTGGGATGCTTATATTCTTGCTTGAAGTCAATGGGATAGTAAAATTGAGTTTTAATATTTTCTATTTTCACAGCCAGGATCCTGGCAATTACAATTTTCTTCTCTTCCTACTCGAAGCAATAACTCTGGTTGCTCCACTTTTAGCAACTGGTCTCCTAATGTTCCCTATGTTGCTAAAGATTTCTTTTTTTCACATCAGTTATCCTGATCTGATAATCCTGTGGAAAGTGAGTCAACCTGGGAGCCAACCTCTGCCCACTCTTGCCCTCTCTGCCCCTCATTAGCTGTGAGAATTTAGGTGTATCAATTCACCTCTCTGAGTTTCAAATTTTTTATTTACCCAATGAGTGAGTAAGAGCAAATGTTCTCCCAAAGCACTTGTCATTTGTTTAATTTTGCTGTCCCCCAAAGGCAGCTTTATCCAGAGGAATTCTTGGTGTGGAACTATGCCTTAAGGAACAAAACATCTAGTCTAGTTTCAATTTGTTACTTTCCAGCTTTTTGCTGACAGTGACCTAGAAGATTATTATACCTATTTAATGAATGTGATGCGTGGAGTATTTTAGAAAATGTTTCTTAAAATTCCATCTATTCATTTTACCTCAGCTGTTTTGTGGCATGGTCTTCATAACGCTTCCTTCCCTAGTTTTTTTGCTTTTTCCCCCCCTCTCCCTTCTTCTAGTGAGACAACAAGCAGCACTTCCTCTTCATTTGTCGCATAGCCAGATGTTTCTTGACTCACTGTCGCCTGGCCATGTCCATATGCCCAGCCATACTCTCCAACCAATCTCCATAACCTCTGGGTTATATGGATAGGGCCGTCATTGCCACTTCTACTGACATAGTGAGTGAGGATGTGTGTGCACATGTGTGTGCATGCACATGAGTATGATGAGGAACAGATACCACAGGCTTTTCATCCTACACTTCACTCTCATTTTTTTTTTTTGCCATATAGCTCAGTGTTGGGTGTGCCAGAGAGATGGCTGTACCATTTTTAACGTATCTATGTTAGTTTTCTATTGCTATCTAATTACCCTCAAATTTAGAGGTTAAAGCAACAAATATTTTTTTATGTTGTGGTTTCTATAGGTTGGGAATCTGAACATGGCTTTGCTGGGTGCCTTTGGCTCAAAGTCTCATGAGGTTTCAGTCAGGCTGTCGGCTGAGCCTGCGGTCTCATCAGATGGCTCATGGGAGCAAGGGGTCCGAGTCTAGCTCACTCACTCGGCTGTTGTCAGGGCTTTGTTGTCACAACATGGGTCTCTTCACAGGACTGTCTGATGGTGTGAGAACTGATTTCCCCAGAGATTTGAGAGTGAGAGAGTCCACCCATCACTTCTGCCATATTCAGTTAGAGGTGAATCAAGAAATTCAGCTCACACTCAAGGAGAAGGGATTATACAAAGATGTGAATACTAAGGCAGGGATCACGGTGTCGGGGGCATCGTAGAGCCTGCCTCTCCTAGGTCTCTGGTTCATGAAATGCACACTTACCCTCTCCCAGCATCCTGAAATGTATAATCTCATTACAGCATCAACTCACTCACAACTGCAAACCTACCTTTGCCCCACCCTGTACTTTGTATCTAATGAAAACAGCCACTGAAGTCTTTTGAAGTCTAATTCTGTCCTTCCTTATGTTGGCTGAGTTCATCACTCATGATGTCTTTTTCCATGTATGCTTTGTCTTTATGTTTTAGTTTGTTTTGTTTTTATTGAGAATTGAGTTCATTGGGAATTGTCAGTAGGACAGCAGGAAATTTTTTGTGGTCTACAGTAAGGACAGTTTCTCTGAAAAAGATTTTGTTTGAGACTGCTTGGGGGCATTATAAATTCCTGGAATCACTTTAAACTAACTTCTCAGTTTATTTATTATTTACTTTGTTTGCTTTCAGTATATACCTCAAATCCATGTAAAATGCAGTTCAGAGTTGCAAATTATGTAGAGAAGTTTCTTTTCTTTTTTTAATTTTATTTTAATTGTTGTTCAAGTACAGTTTTCTGCCTTTTACCCCCATCCCAGCCCACCCCCAGCCCTCCCCACCTCCCTCCTGTTTCCACCCCACCTTGTTATTGTCCATGTGTCCTTTACACTTGTTCCTGCTGAAGTTTCTTTTCCTCTTTACTCAGAGGAAAGGCAACAATAGGAAACTGTCTTTTATGTATCCTTTTGTGAGGTAGAATTTTGTTCTGCTTCTCTAGTTCACTGAAAATATCCCAGATCTATTTTGTATCCCAGTCTTCACTTTTTTCAGGCAGGAAACACTTTGTGGAAAGGACATTTCTAGACTTAATCTCCCTTCTCTGGGCAACTGTAAAAAGTGAGTATTTGGGTAACAGAGTACTGTAGATGCCTTCTGGGTAGTCAGCAGCTTCAGAGCTCACTTATTCACTGGACTCATGCATTAGCTCTCTAATTGGCCTCTAAAGATTTTCTTTATTTTCTTGCCAGCTCAGCCACACATCTAAAATACTCAGTTTTATTTTGTTGCCGGATAGTTATGCAGGTTATTGCTGGAACTGTAAGTCAACCATGACTTGTATATACAGTTCCCAGCCTTGCATCAGAGTTTCTAATTGCCTTTCTCTTCTTTTGTTGACAGGGGAATGGTGTGTCCTTACTATGTTTTCAAATCATCTGGTCGCAGTCATATCTGTATGGAATCTACTTCTGTCACAGCCATTTCCTGGAGACCCCTTGAACCTTCTGCTCCCCCATGGACCATTGACTCCCCAGCTGCCATCCTGAGATCTCCTATCTCTGCTTCCTATGGTGAACCATGTATTTCCTAGATCCAATGACTTCCAGTATTTTATTTGTTTCTGCATTTCTTATATAATTTCATTAAAGAACTCCTTAATTACTGGGCATTTCTGAGTCTATTCACATCTTAAAATGTCTTTGTTTTGCTTTCAAACTTGGCTTATAATTTGCTTTCATATTGAGTATAGGTTCAAAATAAATGCCCTGGACTTCTGCTTTCAACCACTAAATTTACATAGCATAGAAGTTGTTACTCTTCTTAAAACTTAGAAGTTGTCCTTAAAACAAGACAGACATTGAATACACTAAAAATCATAAACTTTGTTGGGCCCTTCAGAGAGCTGAGGTCTCAGTGCTGACTGCTACCCTCCTATCTGGAAAGAATGGCATATCAGAGAACAAAATCTATGTACATGGTACAGAGCCTGCTAGAGCCTTTAACTAGTAGGAACAGTTAACCTAGAATTTTGATGAATTGCTGAAAACTGAACGTGGATGTGAAAATGTCCCAGAGGCTGCAGTTTTAGTGTTGACCAATTCCCCAGCCCCTGTAAAGCCAATCATGTGTTTTACTTTTAGGAATTAGATTTTCATAGTGAAGAGCTAAGGAAGATCCCCTGGGAATTCTGGCAGGGAAAAGGATAAAGTAACCTTTTGAAGATGCCCAAAGCATTCTATATAATGAAAGCCCACTCTCCAAGAAAGACTTTACCTGAGCCTTATGGTGCCTAGGAGAGAGGGCATTTACCCAACTCCAGTCCCCTGTAGCCTTCTTGTCTCAGCGAAGGAGGGGAAATGCTAAGAAACATTTGTAAAAGTTACAGCCCAGGAATAAGCCCATGGAAAGACAGAGTTAATCCTAAGATTATAGAATGCGTCAGCTCCCTCACACCTCATCCCCACACCAAGAGGGTTCCAGTGTAACAGCAGTGTGTTAGAGCTGGAAGAACAGCAAGGCACAGGCTTTATTTAAGGAGGAGCTAATGGGAAAGCCCAAATGCAACACTGGAGACAAAAACAAAGACCCTAGAGGAATTTAGAAACTCTGGCATCTACAGCTACATCTAACATTAGTTAAATAGTCTAACTCCTAGCTAGATTAATGTGAAAACTCACTTAAAAGCTTTTCACCTCAGTTTATATTACCTTATACATCATGCCTGGCTTCCATCAAAAAATGAAAAGTCATACTAAAAGGAAAAAATAACACACTCTGAATATTGGAAGTGCTATGGTCTGAATGTTCATGTCTCCTCAAATTCATATGAACAACAATAATAAACAAGTTAAAAATAAAAAAGCAAAAAAAATCATATGTTAAAATACATGAACTCCTAAAGGTAAAGGAGGTGGGGCCTTTGGGAGGTGATTAGGTCCAAGGATGGAGCCCTCACGAATGGGATTGGTGCTCAAAAAGATCCCTCAGAGCTTCCCAGCTCCTTTCACCAAGAGGGGATACAGTAAGAGGTCTGCAACCTGGAAGAGGCCTTCACCCAACGATGCTGGTACTCTGATCTTGGACTTCCAGCCTCCAGAACTGTGAGAAATAAATTCTGTTGTTTATAAGCTACAGTTGGTTGGATTTTGTTATAGCAGCCTAAGAGAGCAAGCAAGCATCAGAATGAAACTCTAATATAATACATATTTTTGAATTATCAGGTTGGAAATTAAAAATAACTATGATTAATATGTTGGGATGTTTGTATTAGTCAGGGGACCCCAGAGAAAAAGAACCAATAAAATATATACATTTCCATAAGATCCAATATGTGGTTTTAACGCAAGTCCAAATGCTTGAGAATTAGAAGAGCTGATGATGTAAGTTCTTTTCGAAAGCCAGGGGGCTCAAAAAGAGCCAATTTTTTAGTTTGAGTCTGGAAACAGGAAAAGAGTGATGTCTCAGAGTATGTGGTCAGGAAGGAGGAGTTCCTCATCTCAGCCTTTGTGTTTTATTCAGGTCATCAGTTGATAAGACAAGACTCACTCAAATTCAGAAGTGCATTTTGCTTTGCTTTGTCTACTCATTCAAATGTTAATCTCATCCAAAAAGAGCCCCATAGGCACATCCAGAACAATGCTTGACCAAACGTCTGGTGACCCTGTGGCCCAGTCAAATTGGTATAAAATTAACCATCACAGGGTGCTACTGAAAAAAGTAGATAACATGCAAGAACAGATGGGTAAAATAAGCAAGAAATAAGAACTCTAAGGAAAAATAAAAAAAATTCTAAAAATTAAAAAAAAAAACAGTAAGAGAAATGAAGAATTCATTTGATGGACTCATTAATAGATTGGCACAGCTGAGGAAAGAATCAGCAATCTTGAGGATATGTCAATAACAACTCACTACACTGAAATGTGAAGAGAAAAAATAGAAAGAATCTAAGAAATGTAAGACAATCTCAAAGGTATAAAGTACAAATAATTAGAATACAAGAGTACAAAAATAAAGAACAGAGAAGAAAAAAAAATTGAAGTAATAATGGCTAAGAATTTTCCAAAATTAGTAACAGACACAAAACCACAGATTCAGGAAGATGCTCCACATATACAGGAAGTTCAGAGAATACCAAGTAAAGTAAACACCAAAATACTACACAGGGGCGTGCCATGTTCAAATGCAGAAAATCAGAGATAAAGATAAAATTGTGAAAAAAAGCCAAAAAGGAGGAAAACTTACCTATCGAGTAACAAAAATAATTACAGTGGACTTTTTGTCAGAAGTCATGCAAACAAGAAGAATGTAATGAAATATTTAAAGTATTGAAAGAAAAAAAAAACACCAACCTGGAATTCTATGCCTGGTAATTATTATTCCTGAAAAAATAAAGGAGGAATAAAGACTTTCTTAGACAGACAAAACTGAGGGAATTGAATATCGGTGGAAATACCCTGTCAAGAAAAGAAAATATTAAATGACACAATGCAGACAAAGAAAAATATAATAGGTCTAAAACTTGAATCTATGTAAAGAAAGGAAGATCATTAGAACAGGTACAAATGATGGTAAAAGAATGACTTTTATTTTTTAAAATTCTACATTGATATAAAAGCAGTTTATTTAAAGCAATAACCATGACCATTTGTCAGGCAGTTATAGAACATGGTAAAATGAGTGAGAGCATGTCATGAGGGAGTGGGGAGAGGAATTAATAATACTTTGTTGTAAGGTACCTGCATTACACATGAAGTGTTATACTGTTATTTAAAGGTGAGCTTAAATGGTTGCAAATCTATTAATATACTGCATACTTTAGGGCAAATACTAGTGTGTTTTTTTGTTAAAATAAGTACAATTGATATGCTAAGAGAAGAGATGAAATGGAATTATGCAAAATGTTCATTAAAACCAGAAAAGGCAGAGTGGAAGAAAAAGAAGACACAACAAATACAATGAGTAGAAAAGTATTACAAACTTGGTAAATATTAACCCAGTGTTTCAATAATCATTTTAAATGTAAATGATCTGACGATACCAATTAAAAGATAGTCATTAGCAGAATGGATAAGAAAACATAAACTCTGTATTGTCTACAAGAGACCCATGTTAAAGCTCGAATAGATTAAAAATAAAAAAGATGGAGAAAGCTATATTATGGTAACACTAATTAAAATAAAAGTTGAATAACAATCTTAGGCAAGGCAGATTTTTAGAAAAAGAAAAATTATGAGGAATAATGAGGATTACAAAACAATAAAGGAACCAGTTCTCCCAGAGACATAACAATCCTTAACCTAAGAGCAAACTGTCAAACTATATGAAGCAAGAGCTGATAGAACCAAAAGGAAAGTGTAGATAACCTTATTATAACAGCTGCAGACATTGACACCTCTCTTTCAGTGATTAGTAGATCAGGGAAACAGAAAATCAATAAGAATATAGTTGAAGTGAACACACCATCAATCAACTTGATCTAATTGACATTTATAGAGAACTGCATCTAACAACAATATAAATTCTTCTGGAAATCACAGAAATTTTATCAAAATGGACCAAATTCTGGGCTACAAAACAGTTTAACAAATTTAACAAAATACAAGTCATACAACATAATTTAATAATATGAAGGCATTGAAAACATCCTAAAACATTTAAACATTAAATCCAAATACTTAACCACTTCTTAACAACACATGAGCCAACATTTTTTCAAGACAAATTATAAATATGTTGAATAAGTGAAATTGAATATAATTGAATATACAGCTTCTCAAAATTTGTGGAATTTAGTGAAAGTGGTTCTTCGGAGAAAATTTATAGCACCAAATACATGTATTAAAAGTAAGAATAATCTAAAATTAATTACCTAAGCTTCCACTCCAGAAATATAGAGAATGAAGAACAATGAAAGCCTCAGACAAGGAGAAGAAAGGAAATAAAAACTAGGGCCGGGATCAATAATTTTGAAAGCTAGTTTTCTTTTAAAAGACCAAAAGAATGATAGTCTTCTTGCAAGGATAATCAAGAAAAAAAAAAACAAATTTACAAACAGAATAAATTAAAGAATGGTCATTGGTATTTACCATATGACACTAAAAGACTAATAGATACATGAAAAGACTAATAAATACTATAAGTACACAGTATTTATTAGGCAACTAATAAATACTATGAAAACTCTATGTTCATAATTTTGATAAGTTAGATGAAATAAACAAATTCACTGAAAGATATGTTATCAACACTTACATAAGAAAATGCAGGTAATTTAAATAGGTTTATATCTATTTGAAAATTGAATCAATTATTAATAACCTTACAAAAAAGAAAGCACCAGGCCCAGATAGTTTTACTGGTAAATTCTACCAAACATAAAGGAAGAAATAACATCGATTCTGTGTAATCTCTTCCAGAAAACAGAATAAGGTGTAACATGTCCTAACTTATCCTATGGGGCCATAATTACTCTAATACTAAAGCTAAATAAAAACATTAGAAAAAAACTACAGAACATTATCTCTCATGAACATGTAGTTAACAGAATTGTGACCCACCTTCCAATTATATCCACATTTTAATTCCTGTGATCTGTGAGTAAGTTACCTCACACAGAAAAAATATATTTTGCAGATGTTATTAAGGACCTTGAAATAGAAGATTACCCTGAATTAACTGGGTGGTTCCAATGTAACCCAAGGGTCTTATAAGAGGGATATAGAAATGTCAGAGTGAAAGAGAAGATGTGATAACAGACAGGGGTTAAAGTAACATTTTTTGAAAACAGAGGAGGGGCCATAGCCAAGGAATGCAGTGGGCCTCTAGAAGCTGAAAAAGGCAAGGAAGTGGATCACCGCTAAAGTTTCCTAAAAGGATGGAACTCTGCTGATATTTTGATGTTAGCCTGTAGGGCTGTCCAAACTTCTGGCTTCAATGTATAGAGTCCCCAAACTGTTCCCCCTCTCAAAATAACAACCAAAACAGAAACACAAAATCTTCTGGAACATAGTCACAAGATTCAAAGTTAACATACAAAGTCAATTACTATTTGAGTTTAAAATTAGAAAAATAGTACCATGTACAATAGCACCCAAAACTAAAATACTTAGGTATAAATTGAACAAAATAACTATTGGATCTATATGTGGAAAACTACAAAACTTTGATAAAAAAATCAGAGATCTAAATTAATAGAGATTTTGTGTTCATGGTTATAAGACTCAGTATTGTTAAGATGTCAGTTCTTCCAATTATGATCTATAGATTTAATGCAATCCCAATCAAAATCCCACTAAGATCTTTTGTATATACTAGAGTTTACATAGAAAAGCAAAACACCTCATATAGTTAGAATAATACTGAATAAAGAAAGACAAAGTTGGGACTCACACTATTCAACTCACACTAGTTGAAATTTACTATAAAACTATAGTAATGAATACGGCATTACACTGGTAAAATAAAAGATGCTTGACATTATTTGCCATTAAGGGATTGCAAATTAGGACAATAATGAGATCCCATTACACACACATTAGAATGACTAAAATCCAAAACACTGACAACACCCAATTCTGGAAAACATGCAGAGTAACATAGCTGGTATAAATACAAAATAATTTAGACACTTTGGAAGATTGGCAGTTACATACTAAGTTACATAGTTGTACCATACAATCCAGCAATACATGTGAATGTTTATATGAGTTTTATTCATAATCACCAAAAACTGAATGCAAGCAAGATATCTTTTAATAGGTAAATGGATAAACAAACTGTAGTACATCTATATGGCAGGTTATTACTTAGTGTCCTCAACATTTAAAAAAAGTTATCTATCAAGGTATGAAAACACATTGAAAAATCCTAAATACATATTTCTAAGTGGAAAAAAGACAGCCAGAAAAGGTTATATAGTGTATGGTTCCCATTATATGATATACTGGAAAATGCAAAGTATAGAGATAGTAGAACGATCATTGGTTATTAGTCACTTAGGAGGAGGTAAGGACAAGTGAATACAGGAAGGACTTTTTTTAGGGTGGTGAGACAATTTTGTGCAATACAACAGCATGTGGCAAAAGTACCTGTACAGTTGTGACATGCGAAACACAGAGTTTATTCTTGTATTATCATTTATTAATTACTGTATTATTTTCCATAGGAACAACTGTAAACCTACTTATGTCATACCGTGAATAATGAATACAAAACATTATCCATTTGTTAAAATCATAGAATGTAACCATACAGAGTAAATTTTAAGCACTTGAATTAAGAAAGGAAAACAATTCAACCAGAGGAAAAAGTGTTGATTTAAGTAACTCTGGAAACAAGTGGAATCTGTAATGTTATTTTTATTTTTTCTAGTATATTTTATTGATTATGCTATTACATTTGTCCCATTTTTTCCCTCCCCTTTATGCCCCTCTGTCCTGCACTCCTCCTCCCACATTCCCTCTCTCCTTAGTTCATGTCCATGGATCATACTTATAAGTTCTTTGGCTTCTCCATTTCCTATACTATTCTTAACCTCCCCTTGTCCACTTTGTAACTACTATTTATACTTCTTATTCTCTGTACCTTTTCCCTCATTCTCCTCCCTCCCCCTCCCCACTGATAACCCTCCATGTGGTCTCCATTTCTGTGATTCTGTTTCTATTCTAGCGGTTTACTTTGTTTTTGTTTAGGTTTCATTGTTGATACTTATGTATTTGTTGTCATTTTACTGTTCATATTTTGAATCTTCTTTTTCTTAGATAAGTCCCTTTAACATTTCATATAATAAGGGCTTGGTGAGGATGAACTCCTTTACCTTGACCTTATCTGGGAAGCAGTCTATCTGCCCTTCCATTATAACTGATAGCTTTGCTGGATAGAGCGATCTTGGATATAGGTCCTTGCCCTTCATGACTTGGAATACTTCTTTTCATCCCCTTCTTGCCTGTAAGGTCTCTTTTGAAAAATCAGCTGATTGTCTTATGGGAACTCCTTTGTAAGTAATTGTCTCCATTTCTCTTGTTGTTTTTAAGATTCTCTCCTTATCTTTAATTTTGGATAATTTAATGATGTGCCTTGATGTGTTTCTTCTTGGATCTAACTTCTTTGGGACTCTCTGAGCATCCTGGACTTGCATGTCTAGTTCCTTTACCAGATTGGGGAAGTTTTCCTTCATTATTTTTTCAAATAAATTTTCAATTTCTTGGTCTCCCTCTTCCCCTCCTGGCACCCCTATGATTCGTATGTTGTACCAAAGGTTCTTAAGTGTCTCCTCACTTTTTTGAATTCTTGTTTCTTCATTCGATTCTGGTTGGATGATTATTTCTTCCTTTTGTTCAAAATTGTTTATTTGAGCCCCAATTTCCTTCCCTTCACTGTTATTTCCCTGTATATTTTTCTTTATTTCACTTTATATAGTCTTCATTTCTTCCTTTATTTTGTGACTATACTCAATCATTTCTGTGAGCATCCCAATTACCAGTGTTTGGAACTCTGCATCTGATAGGTTACAAGCTCCTCATCACTTAGTTTTTTTTTTGGAGTTTTGGTCTGTTCTTTAATTTGGACCATATTTATTTGTCTTGGTGCACCTGTTACATTGTAAGGGGTGGAGCCTTAGGCATTCACCATGGTGGGGTTGTGGCACTGTATGTGGGGAGGGGTGAGGAGGAAATAATGCTGCTTACCTGGTCCTTGCCCCACTTTCCATTGCTTCCCTTGCTTCTCACAAGTGGACTGTGCACTTTCAGGTGCTGATTTCCAGGTGGGTGGGTTTGTGTACATTCTAGGATCCTGTGAGTCTCTCCTATGAACTCTCCTGTGAGATTTGGAGTTTTTCTTGCTGCTGAAACCTCCACAGGTTTTTACAGTCAGAGGTTTTGAGGCTTTAGTTTCTCACACAGGAACCCTGGGCTGTGTGGTCTATCTAGCTCCCTAGTCGTTCCTCCCAGTTTATCTGCACATGAATGTGGGAAATTCTGTCCACCAGCAACTGCCCTCCCAGTCACTGCCTTGCTTGCCTGGACTGCCAGTCACCACCTGGCCATGCACCCTCTCCACCCCTGATGCCTGTCTCTCCTGTCTCCATCCTTCCTACCAGTCTGTATGAATGTTTCTTCTTTAACTTCTTGGTTGTTGGACTTCCATAATGTTTGATTTTCTGGCAGTTCTGGTTGTTTTTTGTTTTTTTAAATTGTTGTTGTCCTTCTTTTGGTTGTACGAAGAATTGAAGTGTATCTACCTATGCCTCTGTCTTGGCCGAAACTTGGAATCTGTAAATTTTTTGAACTTTTAAAAAATTTTATTGATTATGCTATTACAGTTGTCCCATTACCCCCCTCTTTATTTCCCTCCACCCTGCACACCCTCTCCCACCCACATTCCCCCCCATTAGTTCATGGCCATGTGTCATAAGTTCTTTAGCTTCTACATTTCCTATACTATTCTTGCCCTTCCCCTGTCTATTTTCTACCTACCATCTATGCTACTTATTCTCTGTACCTTTCCCCCTTCTCTCTTCCTCCCACTCCCCTGTTGTTAACCCTCCATGTGATCTCCATTTCTGTGGTTCTGTTCCTGGTCTAGCTGTTTGCTTAGTTAGTTTTTTTTGTTTGTTTGTTTTAGGTGTGGTTGTTAGTAATTGTGAGTTTGCTGTCATTTTACTGTTCACATTTTTTATCTTCTTTTTCTTAGATAAGTCCCTTTAACATTTCATAAAATAAGGGCTTGGTGATGATGAACTCCTTTAACTGGACCTTATCTGAGAAGCACTTTATCTGCCCTTCCATTCTAAATGAAAGTTTTGCTGGATAGAGCAATCTTGGATGTAGGTCCTTGCCTTTCATGACTTGGAATACTTCTTTCCAGCCCCTTCTTGCCTGTAAGGTCTCTTTCGAGAAACTGGCTGACAGTCTGATGGGAACTCCTTTGTAGGTGACTGTCTCCTTATCTCTTGCTGCTTCTAGGATTCTCTCCTTTATTTTAATCTTGGCTAATGTAATTATGATGTGCCTTGGTGTGTTCCTCCTTGGGTTCAACTTCTTTGGGACTCTCTGAGCTTTCTGGACTTCCTAGAAGTCTATTTCCCTTACCAGATTGGGGAAGTTCTCCTTTATTATTTATTCAAATAACTTTTCCACTTGTTGCTCTTCCTCTTCCCCTCTGGTACCCCTATAATTTGGATGTTGGAATGTTTAAAGATGTCCTGGAGGTTCCTAAGCCTCTCCTCATTTTTTTGAATTGTTTCTTCCTTCTTTTCTGTTTGGTTATTTCTTTCTTCCTTCTGTTCAACTCCATTGACTTGAGTCCCAGCTTTCTTCCCATCACTGTTGGTTCCCTGTATATTTTTCACTGAGAAAAATATATTTCACTGAGTATAGCCTTCATTTTTTCATCTAATTTGCAATCAAAATCAATCAATTCTGTGAGCATCCTGATCACCAGTGCTTTGAACTGTGCATCTGAAAGGTTGGCTATCTCTTTGTTGCTTAGTTGTATTTGCTGTGGAGCTTTGATCTGTTCTTCCACTTGGGCCATTTTTCTTTTTTGTCTTGTCGCACCTGTTACATGTGAGGGGCAGAGTCTTAGGTGTTCACCAGGGTGGGGCAACCCAGTTGCTGGGTGGTGAAACTGTATGTGGGGGTGGGGTCCGAGAGGGAACAATGGCACTTGTTCTGCTCTCTGCTGGATTTCAGTCCCTTACGCTGCTTCTCCCAAGCAAACTGGGCCCTTCTGGTGCTGATTCCTGTGTGGGTGGGCTTGTGTATGTTCTAGGACCCTGTGGTTCTCTCCAATGAACTCTCCTGTGAGGCTGGGAGTATCTCCCTGTGCTTCAACCCCCACAGGTGTTTTCAATCAGTGATTTGAGGCTTTATTTCCTGGCACTGGGACCCTGGGTTGTGCGATCTGTCTAGCTCCCTAATTGCACGTGGTTTATCTGCGCATGAATGTGGGATCCCCTGGTCAGCCAGCCACCTTATTCGCAGTGCCTTGCTTCATAATCACTGCCTTGCTGGGTCTGCCCAGCTCCTGGAGTCTGTCTGCTGCTGCCTGAATACCCAGGGTCTGCCTATTAATGTCTTGAATGCCTGGGGTGCTTTGTGCACCTGGTGCCACCGATTTTTGTGCCATGACCCTTCTCTGCCCAGCCATCAGACTCTGCCCTGCCTACCGGTGTGGATGAATATGTCATATTTAACTCCTTGGTTGTTGGACTTCCATACAGTTCAATTTTCTGTCAGTTCTGGTTATTTTGTTTCTAAATTGTTGTTGTCCTTATTTTGGTTGTGGGAGGAGGCACAGTATTTCTACCTATGCCTCTACCTTGGCCAGAAGTCTGGAATCTGTAATTTTTAAGGAACAAAGAAACTGCACAAAGGTACTATACTCCAGTTGTTAAAATTGTTCCCCCTGGATGTTGAATGAGCAATTATGATACCTTATACATGTACAAAGTCTGTTCAGAAGGCATCCAGCTATGTACTATGAAAAGCAGGCATTTAGTGAAGAAGATACAAGAAACATTGTAGATAGAACAATGATACCTCAGTCCCCTTCAAAGTAAGGACCTTGGGACCTCACACAGTTCTCCCAATCACTATGAGCTGCCCTGTTGTCATATTTTCCTGAATCTTATTGATGATCTGAAATCTCTTCCCTTTCAAAGGTGATTTTAGTTTTGGGAAATGTGAGAAGTAACAGGGCAACAAATCTGGGCTGTAGGGTAGCTGAGTCACCTGGGTGATTTGATGTTTCACCAAAAATCTTTGCATGAGACATGATGCATGAGCAGGTGCATTGTCGTAATAAAGCTGCCAATTACCAGCTGTCCATAGCTGTGGTCTCCTGAGTCATCTGAATAGTTTCCACAGACGAGTGTTCAAGCTTAATGCAGAATTTGATGAAGATTCATTGTTCTACTTGCTCAGTCATTTTGAATGTGATGGCCACACAGTACACATGCTCACTCAATGGCGTGTACCACCCCCACTGTCTAGTACAGTGAAGTTGTCATTGTTCAGACATGCACATTCCAGTCCACACTCCTTGGCTGCCAGGTTATATCAATGTCATGCAAACCATTCTTATATTAGCAATGGCTAGACTTTTTCTGGACTGATATCATATACTAGAATTGAACAATTAAGTAAATGGATAGAAAATAGTGGGAGCCAGGTGTCTCACTGTAAGAGTGGTAGTTTACAAATAGGCAAGGGAGGGAGGCTAGGGTAATCCACATGGTAGCGCATTATGTTTGGAGATATCAGCGTAAACTCATGTATATCTTAATATAGACCCACATGTTTACATATAGAAATATTTACAGATGTGTGTATATGTATGTGTTAGTATATGCACATATCTCCTTGAGTTGTCAGTCAGAGAGTCTAGAAGCAATGACACCTCAGTAGTTATGGACATACTTTATCATTTAAATCTTGGTTTCTAAAACCATTTCAATGAAAGAGGCAGAGTTCCTTGGAGAATAAGGCTAATTTTAGGGCTACAGAAAAAACATGCAGGGTGAGCCTGGCTCATCTTGTAGTAACAGAAAGTTAGGAAGTGCTAAACAAACAAACAAACAAACAAAACAACCCCCCAGTACAGCCAATACACATTGAGGGGATTATGTCAAAGGTACACAGGAATCAATGGAAGGAGCTCCTTTAGCCAAGGCTGGAATGATTGGAGCAATAAAATAACTTTGTACTACAACCCAAAGTGCAAAATTAATGTCCATGAATCCATAGTAATATAAATACATGTTTCATTAATGAGGAGGAAGAGACAAACCCCTTATAAAAAAATATTCTGCCCTGGGTCGTATGGCTTGGTGGATTGAGCGCCAGCCTGCAAACTAGAAGGTAGCAGTTCAATTCCTCATCAGGCCACATGCCTGGGTCCCCAGTTGGAGGTGTGTGAAAGGCAAACAGTCAATGTTTCTCTCATGTGTGTTTCTCTCCCTCTCTTTCTCTCTCCCTCCCCCTCTCTCTAAAAACGAATAAATAAAAATCTTTTTAAAAAGAGAGATACAGAGAAATATTTTGAATAACTTATATAGATACTCTGATTTCTTGGAGGTGGATCCTTATGACCTCAGCTAGATGAGGTCAACATTAATAGTGATGGATCATATTGACAGCATTTACTCTTGATATGCTGTGATGATAAGGGAACTTTACTTCTGTGGTCTTCCCTAAAACCCACAACCCTGGTCTAACTATGAGAAAACAGCAGATGGGTTCCTATAGAGGGGCACTCTACAGAATACCTGGCCCATCCTCCTCAAAACTGTCAGAGTCATCAAAACAAGGGTAAGTTGGAGAAGCTGTCATAGTCCAAAGAAACCTAAAGAGAGAACTAAACACAATGTTGCATTCTGGATGGGATTCTAGAACAGGAAAGGAACATTAGGTAGAAATAAGGAAATATGAATAAGTATGTGTCAATGCATTAATTATGGCAAATATATCATATTAGTGTAAGATTGTAAGATGTTAATAATAGAGGAACCTGGGTCCTCAGTTTCTGGGAACTCTATACTATTTTTACAATTGTTCTGTAAATCTACACGTTTTCTAAAATGAAGTTTCTTAAAACATTACATTACCTGAAATTAAAGATAAGAAGAAAATCTTAAAAACAGCAAGAGAAAAGGAGACAGTTACCTACAAAGGAGTTTCCAGAAGACTATCAGCTGATTTCTCAAAAAAAAAAAAACTTTGCATGCAAGAAGGGGCTGGAAAGAAGTATTTCAAGTCATGAAAAGCAAGGACCTACATCCAAGATTACTCTATCCAACAAAGCTTTCATTTAGAATGGAAGGGCAGATAGACTGTTTCCCAGATAAGGTCAAGTTAAAGGAGTTCATCATCACCAAGCCCTTATTATATGAAATGTTAAAGGGACTTACCTAAGAAAAAGTTAAAAAATATGAACAGTAAATGACAACAAATTCACAACTATCAACAATTGAGCCTTAAAAAAACAAAAACAAACCAAGTGAACAAATAGAACAGGCAGAGAATCACAGAAATGAAGATCACATAGAGAGTTATCAGTGGGGAATGGGAGAGGATAGAATGAGGGAAGGTACAGGGAATAAGAAGCATAAATGGTAGTTACAAAAATAGACACGGGGATGTTAAGAATAGTATGGGAAATGGAGAAGCCAAAGAACTTAGATGTATGACCCATGAACATGAACTGAGGTGGAGGAATGATGGTGGGCAGGGTTCAGGGTGGAGGAGAATAAAGAGGAGGAAAAAAATGGGACAACTGTAATAGCATAATCAATAAAATATATTAAAAAATTACCCTCAGATCTTTGAAAGCAGTGTTTTCTAATAGCCACTTGTCTTCATGAGAAATCAGATTACTGTTCCTTAGCGGGAAATATGTTTTTTTCTTTCTCCTCTGGAAGATTTCAGACATTATTTTGTTAATGCTATTCTTACATTTCATGATAGTCTTTTAGATGTGTCCTTTGGTCATTAATCTTGATCATCACCTCACACTATAGCCTTTATATTCTGAAGAGTTTGTATTTTTTTAATCTCTGAGCTTCTTTCATTCCATATTTGATAAATTTTTCTACTTTCTCTGATCTCCTTTTTAGCAACTTAGAATAGTAAGATGTTGAGCTACGTGGGATTGAGTCTTAAAGTTTTCTTCATTCTGCCTACTTCTATCATTCTGATTTATATCTTAGAAGTACCCTACTCTGTCTTTCAGTCTTTCCATTGACATTTAATTTGGGCATCTGTTTTTTAATTTTTAAGAATTTTTCTATATTTTCTGATTTTTTCACTTTTCAGCATCCTATTTTTTTAGTACTTTCAAATTCTTATTTCATCTGTAAGCATCAGCATAAACAATAACCACCATCACAAACATCGTCATTCTGTTAAGGACAGAATGGACAATCATAAGGATATAATCAAAAGGACAGCCATACATTTCTTGCCATGCGAAGCCCAGGGTCCCAGTGGGGATACTGTGGAAAGGTGCCCTGGTGGTCTAGTGGTTAGCATTTAGCATCCTATTTTTAATATATTTCCTCTCCAATTTAATTGAGGTTAAGAAATATAATTACCTTATTTATCAATTAGTCATGTGATTTATTGATTGTTATTTTTGTTCATCTGTTTGGTCTTTCTTTTCCCATGCTGCTGGCTTTCATCACATACTTGTAATCCTTTGTTGCCTGTTTATATGTAAGAACAAAGGGCTATGTTGATGATCACATGGAGCCGATGTGGGGGTCCTGTGCACTTCTGCAGACTCTGGAGATGAGAATGCTGGCTTCCCTTCAAGATGTCCTGGAAGGGACATCTTGCCTGTGATGGCAAGATGCCATATTGCCTGTGAAATGAGGGTTGTAGAAATGCAGAATCAGAGGGACTTTACTCTGAACCAGGAAGACCCAGGAATAATGTAAACTCCTCCTGGGCAATTGGCTTAATTTATTTGGAGCAGAGACTTTTGTATATTTCACTATGGGGGGGAAACTAGGCTTTCTAGACTCAGGGTGGGGGTGGGGCAAA
Source organism: Phyllostomus discolor (assembly GCF_004126475.2). Classification (NCBI taxonomy): domain Eukaryota; kingdom Metazoa; phylum Chordata; class Mammalia; order Chiroptera; family Phyllostomidae; genus Phyllostomus; species Phyllostomus discolor. The sequence goes on along the minus strand of NC_040910.2, from coordinate 66,188,264 downwards.
TAGCCCGCCACTGTGCTTGAACTTTCCACCCCTCATCTCCCTGGATTTCACACCAGCCTTCTGCCATGGTCTCCAGACTGGGAGCCACTTATGGATGCACCTGGAAGACAGGCTTGTCCTTACCCTGGAGCTTCCACCTTAGCACACACACTCCCATCTGTTTCTGACATCCAAACATGCTGGGGTCACTTGTCCCCCTGGACTCCCATTCCCTTGTCTGTGTGGTGAAAGGTTTATTTTCTTATGGAATTATAGGGACATTTTCCTGAACTTTGAGAGAGAAGGGGAGGAAAAGGCATGTGACAGATCTACCTTGCTGTGAAAGCCTCAACTTACTTTTTAAATATAAATCTTTATAAAAAATACATTACGGAATATAATACATGTTAATTGAAAATGCCTTTATATTCTGATTCATAAATAGATGGAAACCTCTTGATGATTGCATTTTATATTTTTTAGTCTCTTCATACTTTATAGAGATCATTTGGCCTAACTTCTTTTCATTACATGAGGAGACCAAGGCTCTGAGCAGAGGGCTGTTCATTGACTTGCAGAGAAACATTTGGGTTTTGGGGTAAGATTGGTCCAATTTGAATTCCAGCTTTCTCGTGGGCTGTGGGATTCTGAGTGAGTGTGGAATGTCTCTGGGCCCCAATTCTCCCACCTGTGAAATGAGGAAAACTGAACATGCTTAGCCAAGTCGTTGTGGGAAAAGAGTGAGATTGTATGTGTAAAGTGTTTAGCATAGTGTTATAAGTGGTCATGACCTAATAAATCTTGCTATTATTATCATCCAGGTTTCAACTACTTGCACATCCAATAAACACTTGTTTTTATGGTTAATACTGACCATCTAATTTGATATCCTTTCATTTTGGGATAGTGTAAGTGATATAAATTGTATAAGGGAAGAGAGAAAGAAGTTTAGCTTTGTTAGGAAGAAAGATGAAGAGGGAAAATCCTGATGTGAAGGGACAAATACAACAAAAAATATATGAGAAGTAGAGGCCACGTGGGCAGCCTTCACCATCCTCATGTGATTTGCCTAAGAAGTTTATTTGTAAATGACCCGTGTAAATGACAATTATTAAGAATAACATTCAAATGTTTGCCTGAAGCACAATCTGGAATTAAGACCAAGAAGGGACGAGATCAAAGCAGGTACATAGGTTTTTGGAGCAGTTTGATGGGAGGAAGAGACATGTTAGGAGGCATTTTACTTTTCATTATGGGTCTCAATATAGTGTAATTATACAAGCAGCCTTATGGGTACAGAAAACAAGCAAAACTTCTACATGGGAAACAAAAAGAAGCTTCAGGGCAAACTTATTATAAGTGAAATAATCCCACAGAACAGGAGATGGAATGGTGGGAGCCAGCATAGAAGGTGGGATCTTGACACAGGGCACATTTAACCTCATACCCAAACCCGGAGGTGAATTCCATAGTCAGGATTCTGAGGTGGTGGGCGCTGCGCCGGAAACAGACCCCAGACTCCCTCTGCTCTGTGTTCCAGGCATTTTGTGAGCTCTTTCTGTCGAGTGTGCTTTTCTCATTTGCTTGCCCAGCACGGGCAGGGAATGAGTCAGCCCCTCCTGGCATGCATTTTCCCATTTACCAGGGTCAGTGTTTACATTAATAACACGCTGCTCTGGATGAGGTGCTCCCTGTGTTAACCCCACACAGCTGCTAATTAGCAGGTCACTTGCGGGTCAGAGTTGCGCTTGTGTTGTGCTTCTTGGCTGGCTGTTGTGTTATTATAACAACTGTAAATGCCACATGCAGCTGCCATACGGGTTGTGCTCAGAAGGCTGTTTGTATAATTACAGGCATTAGCCAGAGACGGAGCCTGCCAGCTGACATTCAAGAGGCAATAATAACTTAATTTCCCTCACAACATATTGGCCCTCTAATGGGAAATAGAGTTATGCTCCGAGCTTGGGGATAGCTTGAAAATTCCAGCAAGCCCATTTCTGTCCAGCGGTGTCCAAGGGTGAGGTACTCACACCAAGTTGGTTTCCCCTGTTGCCTAAAGATCAATTAAGAGGTGCCACGACTCCATACCATTTATTTCCAAAGAAAAGATATATCATCAGAAGAGTCATGTGGCTTTACAGGAGATTTGTCACAGAAAGTACAGTCTTAAAATATGTCACGAACTGCTTTGCCCCCCTGGTGTTTCTTATTGGGCAAGTTCAGGAAATTCTTTCTTTGTCATAATGTTTGGAACTAATCAACCAGAGATTTCATCTGGGCACTTATTCACTAGAACTGTAATTTCACTGTCCTTCCTCAGGTTTTCTCTCAGTAAAATATTTCTCTCCACATTCTTCACCCATCAAATTTTAGTATGAAGACATTTTCTCTGTGATAGCTTTCTTGATCCTTCTCTCTTACCTCCAGAAGTTATGATCTCTTTCTTGTTGTCTTCTTAGCACTTGGTGTAGCAATCATAACATTTCTTGCTCATATTATAATTATTTGTGCCCACACCTGTCTCTCAGCGTTAACTAGAGAAATCTAGCAGCATCTGTTCCTTATTTATCTTGGTAATATCTTTTTTAAAAATATATTTTATTTATTTTTAGACAGAGGGGAAGGGAGGGAGAAAAAGAGGTAGAGAAACATCAATGTGTGGTTGCCTCTTGCACGCCCCACACTGGGGAACCTGGCCCGCAACCCAGGCATGTACCCTGACTGGGAATCAAACTGCTGACCCTTTGGGCCGGCGCTCAATCCACTGAGCCACACCAACCAGGGCTTGGTAACACTTTTAACAAGACTTTTACCTAGCTGGTGCCAAAAGCAGCTGTTAAACAAATTTAAAATATGTCTTAAAAAGCTATAATCATTTTGTATTTTAAAATATATATAAAAATTTAATCACACCAGCAAATAAAAGTTAAAAAGATGAATGAATTAGATTATTTAAAAATAAAGTTTATATTTTATACAGTGTATATAAACAGATTTCTCTGTACATGAATATATTAGGTAATATTTTATGTATATTTTGTACCTATATACTTATATGTATATTTCTTTATGGTTATCTATAACCATATCTGTATTTGTATCTGCATCTAATACTTTGGTTTTCTGTATCATTTAAAAGAGATTGAAAAACTTTTAATGACCTAGAAAGACTTGCTATCCTTCTAAATGAAAAAAGAAAATTACAGAACACTATAAAAAAGTGAACACATATTTGCATTAAAATATTCTAATGATGAATATTTATGCACTTAAAGTCCAGAAAGATATGCCTAAATAAGTATATTGGTAAGACTGAATTATTTTTTGCTTTCTTTATTTAGCTAATATGTATTTTCTAAAATGTTTATAATGTATATATAAAGCTTTTTTATTCAGGAGAAAATTATTATTAATATTTAATTTTATTAATATATTTTTAAAGATGTATAAAATAAAGGAGTTTAGCACCTCCAAATTCACTTTACAATAATCTCCAGGCCATAAAGTGATATTGAAAAGTACTAGCATTTTTATACTTAATAAGGAGGCTTCATTTGTTTTATATGAATTAAATGTTACAGCATTGGGCTAGATGGTGTGTTTCTCAGTTCACAAGTGCAATAGTGGTCAGGCAGAAGTTAAAACTTTTAAAAGTGAAAAACACAGTGCTGGGGCTACAGGAATATTAAATCAAGCATGGACTTTGGTTAGTTATTTGTTAATTTTGTTTATATTTTGTAAGAGGCTCCAACTTAGTTGTATTGGGCTGTAGCAAAGGAGGAATTAACCAGAGCTTGCCGAGAGTGCCCCACATCCAAAGAAAAATGCCATTCATATTAATAGTTTTAAAGTCCCTACAGCTACTGTTTTTTTTTTTTTTTTAATAATTACACCCATTTTACAAAAGAGAAAATTTAGGCTTAATTTTGATCATTTCACCATGTCAGCATGGCTGAGCTGGCACTCCAAGTCAGTCCATGTGACTCGATATCCCAGACTCTGAAGGCCTTCCAAATGGCATGCATTCATTAATCAAGTGTCTAAGTGTGTTTTGGATTTATAGTTCTGTCACAGGTGGGCACAGGTAACCAGGTTCTTGGTGGTCAGGACAAAGAATTGAACCGAACACCCAGAGTTTATAGTAGAGAACATGGGAGCAGGCCAACTCCAAGCAGAGATTGACCTCATGGGTTGGAGGGACTCCACTCTATAGGGTGGATCCTTCCTGGCTAGTTTTGATGGGCTTTTACTGAGCATGTACAAGTAGTTGTATTACTTTAAAGCTACTACACATGTGGTCTCCCATAATTTTGCCTGATTGACCACCAGGGAAGAGGGTCCCACAACGCTACTGAATTGACCCCCCTTTCTCCTGGTGTCCCCCTGTACTAGGTTCACCTTTCCCTTCATCAGAGAATTATAGCTCTCCATGTTAGAGATTGGTGAAAAGGAAAGGAATTATTTATTCAAGTTATACAGACTAAAGAGTAATGACTTAATGTCTTCATCAAAATCCCAAAGTTCCTTAAAACACCCACAAACACACACAGTCCTTCCTTCCCCCCTTTGACCAGTCTGGGCTACCATATCTCAGGAAAAGAAATAGGAGTCTGTGGCTCAGGCAGCTCCCAGTTCTTCCCAGTAATCCGTGTTTGGCTGGTAGGACTTCCTCAGTTCCCAGCACCATCAGCTGTGTTGCTGGGATCTCCAGCTGAAGCCAAGTAGTGGTTCTCTGCTGAAGCTGTGTGGTGATTATTTGCTAAAGCCAAAGAATGGTGATTCTTCTCATGGCTGCGGGGAGGTGAGGTGTCCCCACTCTGCCAAAGGTACGTGGTTCTCCTTACATGGCTGCAGCCATATGGTTCTCTCTCCACTAGCTGTGGTCCTCTCCTTACATGGCTGCAGCTGCGTGCTTCTCTCTCCACAGCCACAGCCATGTGGCTCCCTCTCTTCAATGGCTGCTGAGCCTGGGTTTAAATATTCTTCCAGCTTTACTGGGCTGCCATCATGAGTCTGTGCAGGGGTGGTCCCATGTCATGGAGCCAATCGTCTCCAAGCTCTCATGCAGGTGCTATAACTAGGGGGAGTTGCCTCCCAGTTACATCTTGGGAGGAAGTTCCTTCCATCCCCATGGCTATCTCTGCAACCAGTTAAAGGTTATAGATGTGTTAAATGACCATGCCAGAGGTTAGCTGCAAAGCTGTTGCTATGCAAAACAGCTCTCAATGGCCCTGCTCCATGTGTCCCTTCCCCCAACTCACACCTGTGGTGGAGGGTGAGGGCATCCTATATATCTTTCTAATATTTCCTGGACACCTTGAGTTCTGGACCCCATTAAAGAACCCTCCTAGTTCTTTAATTTTTGCTCCAAGGCTTCATTTCATGTACAACATGTAGAACAAAGCTCTACTTAAGTGTGGTGGATACAGTCTATGTCCTGCCCAGGCCCTGTCTCAAGGCCAGGGGCACCTCATCTTCACCACTGTCAGTGGAGGGTCCCACTGGCTGACAGCAGCCCTTTCTCCAGGGTTGGCCCTCAGTGGACAGGAGCCATTTTGGTCAGGAGATTGCATTCCGTTTTCACCTTGAAGGGCAGAGAGGAGAGGCAGCCAGAGGGAACTGACTGACTGACACGGGAAGAAGGACCTCCTTGGCTCGAGGAGGTGGAACCAAACCCATGGTGTGCTCGCGCTGCAGAGTTCTCCATGGGATCATGCAGAAGCCAGTCTGGAGTAGGGAGCTCTTCTTGTTCGACTTTCTTCCTCTGCTCCTCTGCCTCCCGTCCCCCGACCTTCTTCTGAGAGTATTTCCTCTCTAAATAACTCTCTTAAGAAACTCCTCATCTCAGGCTCTGCTTCTAGATGGTCTACCTGTAACATTTAGGAAGGTAAATAATTGAATGGAAATACTTTATGATGTATTAAACATTACTTCTATGAGTGAAGTCCAAAATCTTTCTTATGTTTAAGAGTAATTTGTATTTCCTATTCTGTGAACAGTCTATTCATAAACTTTGCTCATGTCAAATACTGCCTGTTGCCTGCTTGCTACATTACTCCTCTCTTTTAGAATTCTCCTCACTATCTTTGCTTGTTTATTTTTGTTATATACAAACTTTAGAATCCAGTTGTTTAATTCTCTCATAAAATCATGTTGAAGTTTTTGTGGGGATTGTAGTACATGTATAGATAAAGTAGGATAAATTAATAATTTTTTTGATGTTGGTCTTCCTTGCTAAAATGTGGGATGATTTCATTTGTTTAAGACTTCCCTTGTGTTCCTTAGGACTATATTATTTAAGGCTTCTTTCTATAGAAGGGTTGCATTTTCTTAGTTTATCCTTATGTATTTATTTACTTATTTTTATTTTTTAAATGGAGTATTTTATTCCATTATGTATTCTCATTATTTGTTGTTTTCCTACATGTTATGTTACTGCTTTGCATGTTTTTCAGTCTGTGTATTTACTATGTTCTCATATTGTAATATTTTAGGTTGATTTTCTAGTATGCTTCAGGAATTCAATCATATCACCTACAAGTGACAATTTTACCTCCTCTTTCTTAATATTTACATCTTTAATTTCTTGCTCTTGGTTAATAATATTGGCCAGAACTTCCAGAATGAAGATAAATAAATGTAAATTATCACCATTAGGTGACATTCTTTTATTGTCTCTGATTTAGGTAGGAATTTTTTTTAGCATTTTTCCATTAAGCTTAAGGCTGGCTTTTGGTTGAGGCACACGTATTTTAGCATCTATGCATCTCTCCAATTCACTAATTTATCAAGAAGACAATTGGATTTTCTATTTAATTAAACAGGGGATAGGAAATCAATGCATCTCTAAAATTAGATAAAAAAGAAAAAAATTAACCATTTATTTTACCTTTCTTATTTGATACATACCACTAAGTCACCAAATAGTAGGTAAGCAGAAGCAATTCTTTTTACCCTTTTTCAGCTGATTAGTAAAAAAAAAGGAAATGAGAGAGTTAGACTATCAACATATTGCAATTTCCAATGAATGAATGAATCCAGGCATTGGCAATCAATGATCGAACATTATAAGGAGAGAAACAACCAGTTACATGTTTCTGATGAAAAACCACAATGCCACCTACATTTTGCAAAGGTATCAGCCTAAATCTGATGAAGCCTCCCAATCCACCTGTTAATTTGAACAAATACAGAAGACACAGAGACATATTAAACTGTACCATGAGGATACATTCTGTACAATTGGGGCTGTGGGAAAATCTACATGTCAAAGATGCAGGTTCTTCAGAGCAGATAAATTATAAAGAAAATATAACAAGAAAAGGGGGAATATGTGGAGTAAAAAACTGAGACATATCAATAAAAGTTGGCAAGTGCTGTATAAGATGTAAATATACATGGGTGATAAGATAATAAAGAAATGAAAGGCTGAATTACTGTTAAAGTTAGGATGCTGGTTACTTTTAGAAGAAGACACATCCCAGAGCTTCTGTGGTAACTAGAAAATTTCTAGTTCTTGATTCAAATTGTGGTTATAAAAGTGTAGTGTGTCAATTGAAGCTTCTTGCCACCAACTCAACGCTAACATGCATCCCTAATTTGGGGTGTGCTGAAAAGGAAGAATTTACTCATTGGAAATAACTCAATTGTAAAATAGTTCGACTGTGGAACAGTTCTGCTGAAAACAGCTCAATTGTGAAACTACACAGTGTCAAACCTGCTCAGGCATTATACAGCTCAGTCTAAGGAGCTCAGTCTAATAAGCTCAGGCACAGTGGCTTCAGAGTTACAGCTCCAGCTCCAGTGTGTGATGGAAAATAAAAGTGTACTCAGTTGAAACAAAGGTGAAGGTGGCTTATATAGTGGAATATAGGAGAGTGCTTAACCTTGGTCCCTGAATGGTTCATTTATATGCAAATTAACACTCTAAATTCTAACAGTTTGATTGGTTCAAATAGCACCATCCTGATTGGTCAAAATGGAGTTACTCCGATTGGTTGACAAAGATGCAAATGAGGATTTAGCTGTGTAGGTCCAATTGGATGGGGCAAGTCTCAGTCTTATAGGTCAAAATTTTGACCTAAAGTCTTTGTTATAAAGGGCAACTCAGCCGGCAGGAGCAAAGTACAGGAGACTTGGCATCCCAGTGTGTCGCTTGTCTCTGTAATGCAGTGTGGTGTGTATTGAGGGACCACTGTTAGCAATGGCTGCTTTATTCTGGTTGTGAATTTGAGTCCAGTTAACCATGAGGAGTCCTTTTTGGCAGGTATATTCTTCCTGGGGTCAACAACTGTCTTTTATCAATTTTTATATGATTTTCTATATTTGTGTTTTGTTTTACAGTAAATGGGTTAAGTTAAAATAAAATAGAAGGATGGTTGGCTGGTCTGTAGTCTAGTTTGTAGGGAGGGAAGAGCAGGCCTGGAGAGTATTCCCAATAGCTAGCTTTACAAAGCTAAAGGTTGTTAAGGAAGATAGAAGTTACCTAGGAGCCCAAGCAGATGATAGAGCAAGGTTTGTGCAGTGGTGTGTTGGTAAGCCAGATTTCTTTAAAAAAAAAAGAAGCCCAGATTTGTAGCATTTTGCTGATTTTTGTGATGTAGATATTTCCAACATGTTTTTCAAACTCCAAAGTGATGTCCCTGGATATGGAGATGGAAGATGTGCAGGGTCAGTTCTCTCCAGCCAGCGAGAGCCGGTGCCAGGAGACTCTCAGGTCTCTCAGCACCAGGAGACATTCCATTGTGTTCCCCCTCTGTTTGGAAGAGCAACCTCTGGGATGTATTACAACATTGGATTTCTAAGAACAGAAACACTGATTTGTTTTGATCAAGGCTTAAAATAAAATAAATGGTCTTTGTGAGAATCAGACACAAAGACCACAGAGACTTTTATCCTTGCTTCCTTTCCCATTTGTGTGCCTTAGAAGATGTCAAATTTTATACTGAAAGAGTGTCTCTCACCCTGATCCTATGTGGAAAATGTGAGAAGTCTTAGAAAAAAGTTTAGATGATGCAGTTGAGTTGGTAAATAATTTAGGGTGGCAGAGTTATCTAAAGGTCTAATGAGAGAAGGCTAAGAAACTAGATGCTTTATACTTGAGTGATTAAATAATATCTGCCTCTGGGCTATGTGAAAGTGGACGATATAAGGAATGCAACAAAACTTCAGCCTCAAGTGTATCTAAGTACTATCTGGTGCATTAAGCCAATATACACTTTTCAGGGAAATCAAATTTTATGGCTTAATGAGTTTTGAAAATTGATTTTAGAGAAATGAAATATTAATATGGCCTCCCCACTGGTCCCATGCACCCGGGGCAGTATGAGAGCACACCAAGCACAGTTTCTCTAGCGCTGATGTTGTCAAGGTTATCAGAGGCTGAGAATCTGACTCTGCCTCAGAGATACTCAGGCAAACTGTTGAAAACCCAGTTTCCAGGGCTTCGCTTTAGAGACACTGGATTTGGGGCAGGGTCCACAAATGTAAATTTTCAAAAAAAATCTCTCCAAGTTTCTTACATAACCAGTCCACAGGCTCATGTTTTAGAATACTAGCTTAGATGCTAGCTTAGATCTTGAGGCAGAGAGCATGGCTGTGACTGGATGACTGGGGATGGGCAATAGAAGCAACCACTTCAGTGACCAGAAATAAATCTCAGAAATGTTGCAAAGTGATTCAGCATCTTTACAAGCATCCTGGTACATTTTCCCATGCTCCGTAGTGGCCCCTCTTAGTCTTTAGTCTGCACCACCAACAATTCAAGTGGGGTTCTTTATACACCCTAATCTAAGAAAAATATTTTTAAGGTTACTCTGCTATACTCTTGGCAGTTTCTTAGATGATAAGGACATTAAAACAAAGACTTATTCTTCAGTTATGGACCTTCAGACAGAGCACACAGGTAGGGCCAGGAGGTATGGACTTAACTCAGGAACCTTCTCTGAGATGTTGAAAATCATACTTTCTAAATGACCTTCTATGAATAAAATATGCCTTTCCTAATACTAAGAAAAATCAGGTAAAAAGTGTGAATAATCTAGTGAAGATGCTTTTTTTCTCTTAGTTCCCATTAGACCAAAGGGACCTGAGTACTGGGCTTTCCCATTCTTATTTCATTGAACAAGATACAGCTTATTAAAGATGTTGCTCTTTTTCTTGCTCACAGTAAAATCTCAGTACAACAGAGCTCCCTTCCCATTGCCTATGGATCCAGTGAACACTCGGACAACATAAGCAATTTGTAGCAGCTCCAAGGACAAAATAAATCTGGGAATATAACTAGGCAATATAATTCACAATAGAATTATGCTTCCAATTCAAAGGTAACCTGTGGAGTGGACTCCTTAGCTTAAAAAAAAATGGGGAGGATCTCATTGAAGGGCTTAGAGTTAGTAGGAGTCTTTTAAACTTGCCCTCACTTTTAATATCACTGGAAAATAATGTAAAGAGTTGTCATAAGAGCACAGATTTCAGAGTCATGGAATGCTGGTTTCATTCTTGACTTAACACTTTGTGGTCTTAGTCAAATCACTTAACCCCTCTGAGTCTTTGTTTCCTTGCTTATATGGGGTGTATATGTGTGTGTGTGTGTCACTTCATAGAGTTGTAAGCAATACTAATGTAATTCAAGAAGAGCCTTCAGTATTTTTCCTCAATAAAGAGAATTGCTGTTTATGTATTATTTCTGAATGTGTACCTAGTAAATAAATAAGAAAACCAGATAGATCCTTATTTTATTTTGAGCTCCAGTTGATGAGATACTGTTAACCAAAAACTAATGGTATCTTTCTCTGCACTTTCATCCTCTACCTCACTATTCATTTAAAAAAAAATTTGTTCTTCAGAGGGATTGAGGGTGCTGGCAGAGTAGGTGGATGTTACACTAGCCTCCTCCCAGGACCGAACTGAAATTATAGCTAAAATATAGAGCAATTAACCTAAATAGCCAGCTGAAGACTAGCTGAAAAGCAATCTTATAACCAAGGATTTATAGAAGAAGCCACATGGAGACTGGTAGGAAGGGCAAAGATGTGAAAGGAGCTGGACCTGCTACCATGGATGGCAGCTGGGATTCTGGAGGGGTATCTTAGCAGCAGAGGTTTCCCTTGGGGAGCATAGGGTTTCTACCCCACAACAGGATTCCCACCCCACACCAGGACTCCCAGTTCAGAGCACCAGAGCTGAGAGAGGAACCCACATTACATCTGGCAATGAAAATCAGGGGGGCTGTGCCCACTGGGGAGAGACAGGAGACTGCTAGAGATACAGGTGCCCTCTTAAAGGGCCAACACACAACATTTTGTTTGTAGCCACTCATCCAGGGCTTTGGCGGAGGGAGGGTGGAAAAGACTAGAGTTGTGTGAGGAGAGACTGTGGTTTGTGGATCTGGGGAGAGAGCTGAAGGGGCAGCTGCTGGGACACTAGTGCTCAGTCCCTCTCCCACACTGCAGATGTCATCTTTCTTGGGTGAAACATGCCCTTCCATACTGCATCAGTCTGGGGGTATGTAATAACCCCATCCTCTGGACTCCTTGTTGCCCCACTCTGCAGAGTTCACACTCTGCTGAGGAGTCATCTGACTGGGTGTAGAGGTCTGGGCAGATTCAGGAGGCATCAACGACTGAGTTTTTTGGTGCTGGGGCAGGGGCCATTCTCCCCACTTTCCTGTGAGCCTGACTGGTATCTTCCCCTTGTGGGTGATTGGCCAATCGCACTCTCTGGGTTCCTAGCAGCCTGACCTTCCTAAATCCTTCTGGCTCCAGCCTGCTGAGGTCTGGGCCGAATCTGGGACAGATTGAGTGTGTCTTGGAGCAAGGCCACTCTCCCCATTTTGCCCCAAATTGACTGGCACCTCCCCCTCTCTCCACTCCTGGAAGCCCTGCCCTACAGAAATCCAGATCCTGGCAGAATCTGGGACAGACTGAAATGTGTAGCTCTGGGGTGGGAGAAATATTTCACTCACACCTGAGCTCTGCCCAGCCCTCCCTTCACGTGGCCACATCTTGGTGTGTTTGAGCCTGATAACTCTTCTGGCTTCACCCAGAGACTCCTTGAGACTCTGTTCCATGACAAAAATGTGTGAACACCCAATGACTGGCAGCTAGACTTGGTATATACCCTTGGATATTTGCTGAGTAACATCAGACATAGCACTAGCACATAATTTGAACTTGTATCAGTTTGATAAACACTACTTGCCCCTACCTTGCCCCTGGTGACTCACTGAGAACCTACCTTATGCAACTCAAGTACTGCCAGAGGCTCTTTCAGTGACTGAGTCTAACAGGCAGCTAGAAGGCAGAAGCAGATCTCGGTGTTCCTTGGGGGTTTTGCTGACCTGTCCCTGGCCCAATGCTGGTAAAAGCTGGCTTTGGTGCACAGCTTAGCTTTTCCTGTGCACACCCAGACCCAGAAGAGGCAGCCAAAAACTGTGGATCACTTTGTAACACCAAAGAGGTTGTCAAGGGCCACTCACAGGCAGTGTCAGAGATTGGTTTACACCAGAGTACCTCCCAAGGAGACCCAGAACCAAGTACCCATTGGTCAGTTTCATACAACATCAGAGCAGAATCCAATCAGCATTTCAAGCAGCATATTCAAAGGGAAATCTTGGCAAGTACAAGAAACTGCTAAGGTGAATTCTGCTCCATATGGTCAGCACCTACACAGCAGCTTGTACACTGTGGTCAGGGTTTATGCTCACAGTCAGCCAGCCTGAGGGTTGATCCCCACACATGAGTGGGCCAATAACACTCAAGACTCAATTACAACAGGAGGACCCACATAACCCACACAAGGGATATTCCAGGAAAACCCTGTTTAGGTGATCAAGAAGACTATGCCATTGGGTCTCACAAACTACTTATTACATAAAGCCACCCTCCGAAGACTGGGGGTCAAGCATATCTACATAACACATAGAAACAAACACAAAATGGCAGCCAAAATGAGGAGACAAAGAAACATGCCCCAAATGAAAGAAAAGGAGAAATCTCCAGAAAAAGAGCTCAGTGAAATGGAGGCAAGAATTTTACAAGATATAAAGTTTAAAGCAACAGTTATAAGGATGCTCAAAAAAACTTAGTGAGAACTACAAAGAACTTAGTGAGAACTAAAGCAGTATGAAAAAGAACATAGAAACCATAAAAAATAACCAGTCAAAAATGAAGAACACAATAGGAGGAATAAACGGTATGCTGGGTGAAGCAGAGGAACAAATCAGCAATTTAGAAGACAAGGTTGCAGAAAATATCTAATCAGAGCAGCAAAAAAAGAATTTTTACAAAATGTGGGTAGTTTAAAAAACCTTTGGGAGAAAGTAAAGCATAATAACATTCACATCATAAGGATACCAGGAGAATAGAAAGAACAAAGGATTGAGAACCTATTTGAATAAATAATGACTGAAAATTTCACTCACCTGGTGAAGGACAATGACACTCAAGTCCAGGAAGTGCAGAGAGTCCCAAATGAGATGAAGGGGTCCACACCAAGACACATCGGAATTCAACTGGCAAAGGTTAAAGACAAAGTGACGATACTAAAAGCAACAAGAAAAAGAAAGTTACCTACAAGGGAGTCCTCATAAAACTGTCAGCTAATTTCTCAACAGAAATATTGTATTCAATATTTCATGAAGAGATTGGCATGAAATATTCAAAGTGATGAAAAATAAGGACCTACAACCATGAATACTTTACCCAGCAAAGGTATCATTTAAAATTGAAGGAAAAGTAAGAGCTTCCCTAACAAGAAGTAGATAAAGGAGTTTGTTACCACCAAACCAGTATTACAAGAAATGCTAAAGGGTCTTCTTTAAGAAGAAGAAAAAAAAGACAGATAAATATGGTTAAAATAATAAAAAAGCAATAAATACGTACCTATCAATAATCACTTTAAATGTAAATGGCTTAAATGATCCAATCTAAAGACATTGGGTAAGTGAATAGATAAGAAAACAAGACCCACATTTATGTTGTCTACAAAATACCCATCTTAGAATGAAACATGCACAAAGACTAAAAGTAAAGGGGTGCAAAAGATATTTCATGCAAATGAACATGAAAAAGACAGTTGGGGTAACAATACTTATATATGACAAAGTAGACTTTAAAACAAAGGCTATAATAAGAGACAAAAAAGGAAACTACATAATGGTAAATAGAACAATCCAAAAGGAGGATACCATCCTTGTAAAAATTTCTGAAACCAACAGAGGAGCACCTAAATATGTAAAGTAAATACTGATGGACATAAAGGGAGACATCAATAGAAATAGTCATAGTAGGGGGTTCTAACACCCTATTAACATCAGTGGATAGATCGTCTAGACGGAATATCAACAAGAAAATGTTAGTCTTAAATGACACACTAGATGAGATGCCTTTAATTGATATCCGCAGGGTATTTCTTCCCAAAGCAACAGAATGTACATGCTTTTCCAGTGCATATGAAACATTATCTAGGACAGATCACATGTGATGACAGAAAACATGTCTCAATAAATTTAAGAAGATTGAAATTATATCAAACATCTTCTCTGATCATAATGACACAAAACTAGAAATCAGTTAATACAAAAGACATTGAGGCTAAATAACATATTATTAAACAATGAATGGGTTAATAATGAGATCAAGGAAGAAATCAAGATACCCTTAGATGCATGAAAATGAGAACACAACAACCCAAAATCTATGGGACAGTGCAAAAGCAGTCCTGAGATAGTGTTACAGGCCTAACTAAAAAAAACAAGAAAAAGCTCAATTAAACAATCTAACTTTACACTGAAAAGGGATTAGAAAACAAAAACAAAAAGAAAACCCTAGGTGAGTAGAAGAAAAAAATAATAAATATCAGAGCAGAAATAAACAAAATAAAATCTAAAAAAGTACAAAAGATCAATGAAACCAAGACCTGGTTTTTTGAAAAGGTAAACAAGGTTGACAAACCTTCAACCAGAGTCATCAAGAAATACCAACTGACACCAAAGAAACGCAGAGAATTGTAAGAAAATATTATGACTAGCTATATGCCAACAAATTGGACAAAATGAAAAAATGTATAAATTTCTAGAAATATACAATTTTTCAAAACTGAACTATGAAGCATTAGAAAGTCTGAATAGATAGGTTACAACTAATGAAATTGAAGAATTTATAAAAAATAAAGCTTTCAAAAACAAAAGCCCTGGACTGGATGGCTTACCAGATGAATTTTACCAAACATGTTCAGAGAACTAATACCTATCCCTCTCAAACTGCTCCAAAAAAATTCAAGAAGATAGAAGAATCCCAAGCTCATTTTATGAGACCAGCATTATCCTAATTCCAAAACCAGATAAGGACACTGCAAAGAAAGAAAATTATAGGCCAATATCTCTGAATGAATATAGATGCTAAAATCCTGAACAGAATATTAGTAAACTGAATCCAGCAATACATTAAGAAGATCATACACCATGATCAAGTGAGGTTTATTCCTGGATGCAAGGTTGGTGCATTATCCATAAATCAATAAATGTGATATACCACTTAATCAATGAAAGATAAAAATACAATCAGATCAATAAATGCAGAAGAAGCATTAGATAAAATCCAGCACTCATTTATGATAAAAATTCTCAACAAATGTGAATGGAGGGAATGTAGCTCAATGTAGTAAGGGCCATATCTGACAAACCCATAGCCAATATCATGCTCAATGGGCAAAAACTACAAGTATTTCCCTTATAATCAGAAACAAAACAAAGATGTCCACTTTCATCACCCCTATTCAAAACACTACTGGAATTCCTAGCAACATTAATCAGACAAGAAAAAGAAATAAAAGGCATCTACACTGGAAAGGAAGAAATAAAACTGGCAGTATTTGCAGATGACATGATACTGTACATAGAGAACCCCAAGATTCCCTCCCAAAACTACTTGAACTGATAAATGAATTCAGTAAAGTAGCAGGATACAAAATTAATATCCAGAAATCAGTTGCATTTTATACATTAAAAATGAAGTATCATAAAGAAAACCATCCCATTTACAATTGTACCACTCCCCTGAAATAAATTTAGTCAAGGATGTAAAAGACATGTACTCAGAAAATCACAGGACACTGAAGAAAGAAATTGAAGAAGATATAAATAAGTAGAAGCATATACTGTATTCATGGATAGGAATAATTAATATTAAAATGTCCATACTTCCCAAAGCAGTTTATTGATTCAACACAACTCCTGTCAAGATACCAATGGCATATTTCACAGATTTCACAGAACTAGAACAACTATTCCAAAAATTTATATGGAGCCACAAAAGACCCAGAATAACCATGGCAATGTCCGGAATGAAGAACAAAGTTGGAGGTATTAGACTACCTGATATTAAACTATACTACAAGGACATAGTAATCAAAACAGTGTGGTACTGGCATAAAAACAGATATATACATCCATGAAACAGTACAGAGGTTCCAGAAATAAACCCATAATTTTATAGTCTATTAATATTTGACAAAGTAATACAAAACATACAATGAGCTAAAGATAGTCTGTTCAATCAATGGTTCTGGGAAAATTGGACAAATTCATGCCAAAAAAGAGAGAGAGAAACTAGTCCACCTTCTTACACCATACACAAGAATAAGTTCAAAATGAATTAAAGACTTAACTTTTAGACTAGAAACCATAAAAATCCTCAAAGAAAACATAGAAGTAAAATGTCAGACATTTCTCATAGCAATATTTTTTATAATATATCTCCTCAGGCAAAGGAAACAAAAGAAAAAATAAACAAATTGCACTACATCAAACCAGAAAGTTTTTGCACAACAAAGGAAACCATCTACAACATTAAAAGACAATTCACTGAATGGGAAAACATATTCTCCAATGATACATCTGATAAGGGGTTAATTTATAAAGAACTTATACAACTCAACACCAGAAAAACAAACAATTCAATTAGAAATTGGGCAAACGACATTAGTAGACACTCCTCCAAAGAGGACACACAGATGGCCATTGGACATATGAAAAGAAGCTCAATGTCACCAACAATCAGAAAAATGCAAATTAAAACCACAATGAGATATCACCTCATACCTGTCATACCGACTATCATCAATAAATCAAAAAACAACAAGCGCTGGCGAGGATGTGGAGAAAAGGGAACCCATGTGCATGGCTGGTGGGAATGCAGCTGTGGTGCATTCCCAGTGTGGAAAACAGCATGGAGTCAAAAATTAAAAGTGCGAATGCCTTATGGCCCTGTGATTCAACTTCTGGGAATATATTCAAAGAAGCCTGAAACACCAATTCAAAAGAATATATGCACCCTTGTGTTCACTGCAGCACTATTTGAAATAGCAAGAATCTGGAAGCAGCCCAAGTGTCCATCAGTAGATGAGTGGATAAAACAGCTGTGACACAAAGTGAGAAAAATGGGACAAGTGTAATAGCATAAACAATAAAGTGCTATTATAAATATTTAATCACATAAGTGATTATAACAAATGATTGACATTTTATTAACTGATAATCATTAAGCATGACACGGATTCATGTAAGGCCAAGAAGATTAATTTTGTTTGGGAAAACTAATAAATATCCATGGGGATGAATTAAATAACTAAACTCTAATGGAGATTGTAACTTAAATATTTAACTCACTTCCACACACACACACACACACACACACACACACACAAAGCTGCGGTACATTTACACAATGGAACATTATTTAGCCATAAAAAAGAAGGAAATCTTACCTTTTGGGATAGCAAGAATGGACCTAGAGAGTATTATGCTAAATGAAATAAGTCACTCAGAGAAAGACAAGTGCCATATGATTTCACTTACATGTAGAACCTAATGAACAAAATAAACTAATAAACAGAATAGAAACAGACTCATAGATACAGACAAAAGACTGTGAAGTGTTAGAATTGCAGAGGATGAGGGTAGTGGGTGAAAAAGTAGAAGAGATTGAAACAAAAAAACCTCATAGACACAGACAACAGCATGGCAATGACTGGAAGGAAGGGGGCTGGTGGGAGGAAGAAGAGGGTAAAGGGGGATGAATGGTGATGGAAGGAGATTTGACTTGGGGTGGTGAAGACAATACAATATACCGATGATGTGTTATAGAATTGTACACTTGAAACCTACATAATTTTATTAAACAATGTCATACTAATAAGTTCCATAAAATGAAATAAAATAAATATATTTTGATATAATTTATGTGTTCAATCAATTATTGTGTGTGAATGTGTGGTTGTGTGCATGTGTGTGCACATGTGCTATGAATTCCCCTTCAGTATCTCTTACCTGTAAGGGGAAGCACTGCAGAGACCATAACTTTAGAGACCAATTCTCTTTGGAGATTTTTTTACATGATGTTTCAGAATTATTCTGAACCTTCTTTCTTTATGTATTCATTCACTTCACAACTATTTATTGAGTGCCAATTCTGTCTCCAAAGCCAAAAGCGTTAAATATTACAGAGAGGGTGCAAGTTTATGAAGAATGTTCTTTGACCCTCATGCACTTTGAGTTTATTGCTCAGGTCAATCCAGGGGCCACTGCAGCATCCTGTGCAGCAGGCACATGGGACATCCCGGAGGCACAAAGGCACCGACCGTCTGCCTGGAACAATGATCACCTCAGTGCAGATAGACAGTAAGGTGTGCTGGGCTGGGCCTCTGGGCAGGAGCAGAGTTTTGAGAACAGAGCCTGGAAATGTTGGGTAGGGGGCAGGTTGTAAATAACAGCAAGACTTAGACTGTGCCCACCATGTGTCTGGCACTTCGCTTTACAAATGTTATTTTATTTAATCAGCATAACAGATAGGTATTTTTATAACCTGACATTAGCACATCAAGAGTCTCCTTTGAATTCCAGCTGGGGCAAAGAAATGCAGGAAAACAGAAGCATTACCAGCAGGCAGCTGCACTGGGCAGCAGAAAACTGTACAAAGCAAAATGCACATCCCAAGGCTGAAGTGTCAATTGTATTCCTAACAATTGCATATGGACTTCATTAGCCAGCTAAATGGTACCTATTTTAGCATCCCGCCAGCTGGAGGGATTTCCAGGAGGAAATGTGAGAAGGGAAAAAACCTAGGATTCTCAGGTTCCCCAGGGCCTTCTGGAATTCATACAGATTAAGCAAGATAAGTCAGCTCTAAACTCCCTTCTCTTCTTGGACCCCACTGCATAGTCACCTCAAGAATGAATAAGACCAGAGCACCTGTATCTGTCCAGAGAGGACTAGGGCTGTTTCCCGCAAGTCCCTCTGGGCGTCTGAGGCTGAGTCCCCTAGGGATGGTAGGCAGAAGCAGAAGGAATTCCTGCAGCACCAGCTCTCTGTGGGAAATTTGTATCTCTTTGACATGAGGGCTCTTTATTATATGCTTCCTATTACATCTTTAGCACAGCTTTGTGTCGGTTTTTCCCATAGGTTAAATATAATGACGGGTAACCTAATCCTGAAGGTAACAGAATAATCTTAGAGGACACAAGGCTCCATTTAATTCTTGCCAAATGACAGAATATACCCAGACTTTGAACAGACCTCTGCATAACTCCAATGAGTTTTTGTGTCTTACCGAGCTTGGAGCCAGAATCTTCCCTTCCCTTGCTATTCTTTTTCCTGCTCCCAAGCAGGATCTGATTTCACACCCATCGATCTGTAAGAGGATAATGGTATCACAGTTCAAGACAGGCAACCATGGAGAATTGTTTTATATGCTTCTGATACTCAAGAAGTTTCAGTGGCCTGGGCTAGGTCTCAGTTTTCAAGGAGAGTCAATTCCAGGGCAGAAGACAGTGTAGCCAAAAAAAAAAAAAAAAAAAAAAAGGAATGAGAAAAAGAAAGAAAGAAAAGAAGAAAGGGCTTTGAATCAGGCTGACATGTGTTGGAAACACAACTCTGTGTCTAACTAGCTATGATCTTATGATTTTAGTCAATGTCTGGGCCCCAGTTTCCCAATTAGTAAAATGATGATAAACCCATCACCATCTTGTAGAAATTTTGCAACAGAATTAAGGAGATATGTAGAATGACATTCAGAGTGTATGCGGATGTGTTTTTCACTTGGCCTCATTTTGAAGACCATTTGGAAATACTGTGGAACACTGTTGGAGGAATTCTCCCCTTCCTTCCCCAGAGTGGGCAGGCGTCATGCTGTCCTCTGCTCAGACCACAGTCACACCGTTTGACACTGGGACACTAGCTGGCATTGATGTTAGTGGGTAGACATCTAGATTCTCTACTTGAACGCCACTTATATATGCAAAAAACATTTACTCAGAGCCTTTTATATCATTTTAGGTGCTGAGAGTTATATAAAAAAGAAATACGTGGCCCCTTCCCAGCAAGGGAGGCAGGTCCTACCCCAGGGGCTATGATAGATGCTTGAGTTGCAGTGAGTTCACACAGAAGGCTAAAGCCACCAGTTCAGGATTTATATCCACTTAAGAAATAATGGTGACCAAAGGCTATAGTAATGAGTAGTATTTACAGATGGCAAATAAATATGTTAACAATGTTCAGCATCATTAGCCATAAGGGAAATGCATACTAAGGCCATAATGAGATACCACCGTATACTTATCAGAATGACTAAAATAAAAAATAGCGACAACTTTAAATGCTGGTAAGTACATGGAGAAACTGTCTCACTCATACACAGCTGGTAAGAATTAAAATGGTGTAGTCACTCTGAAAAACAGTTTGGTAGTTTCTTATAATAGTAAACACTGAATTATCATCCAGCCGAGGAGTTACACTCATGGGCATTTATCCCAGAGAAAAGGAAATGATGTTCATGTACAAAATCATGTACATGGTAGCTTTATTTGTAATATTCCCAGCTGGAGACAACCCAGGTGTCCTTCAACAGGTGAATGATTAAATGAACTGGTACATCCAAACTGTGAAATACTACTCAGCTATGCAAATGAGCAGATTATTGGTTTGTGAAAAAACCTGGATGAGTATGAAGGGAATTAGGCTTAGTGGTAAAAAGCCCGTACCAAAGGTTATGTGCTGTGTGCTGATTAATACCTTGGTTGTTATGTACTATAGTTTTGCAAAATGCCATCATTAGAAGAACTAGTAAGGAATAGATCTCCATGTTTTATTTCTTACAGCGCCATGTGAACCTATAATTATCTTAAGATTTTAATGAAAACCCATAAAACAACAAAAAATAAGAACACTCAGAATTCCACAGCTTTTAAAAATTCTTTTTGCATATTTTGTTGCACACAATTTAAAACATTAAAGTTACATTATTATGCAACTATTGTATATTCTGCTTTTGTGAATACATTCTTTAACCAAGTATATAATTCAGAGTTTTTGTGTGTACACCAAACAATCCTCTGTATTTTGTTTCAGCGAAAGTACCCATGAAAAGATATTAAGCAATTTAAAGACTCTCCAGGAGAGCCCGGCTCTGCTCTAATGGAAACCTGGAACTCCACAATGGATGCCGCAGCTCTGACGCTGCTGCTCCAAAGAACCGGCCCCTGCGCCATCGCACCTGCCGGAACAGAGATGCACGGGCAGGACTTCTGACTTTTCCTGATACTTACTTCTGAATCCAAGTGTCCTGAGTATGACTTTAGTTGGTAAAACCTAGACATCATACCAGTGAACTTATTACAACGGAATGTGAGAATGTGAATGAATTACCTGGATTCTGCCTTACGAAGGTCTATCAATTAGGGAAATAAGCAAAACAAAATGCATATTCAAGATGCTGACATAAATTGCAAATGCTCATTACAGTCCACTCCTTGGCTTTCTTTCCAAATAAAAACAACACCTTTTCCTAACATAATCCAACTATTCTTCCTATCACCGAAGGCAGAATCGACCATCCTTTTCAAAGGGGAGCACTGAAGGTCATAGGCTCTGAGTAATAGTCCTTCCTCCTCTAGCTCAATACCTATTATTTTTATTAATTACTTGTAACCACTGTACAAAGTTGTGAAATTCACCACCATCAGCATACACTATAGAAAATAGCAAAGGGTAAGAACAATGATCATGAAGCCATAGTGTGTAGTTTTTTTACTTCCTCCACTACCCATTTTATCCCCCCCCCCCCTTTTCCCCCCATACTAAGCATTCACCTATTCAGGATTCTTTACCTGACAGGGCGTCCCAAGCTTTCAAAAGGGATTTTGACTTTGGCCACAGAGTTTCTATAGTTTTACTATAAACTTTTACCACAAAAGAATCAAGACACTAGGAGAGCTCCACAGAAGGCCAGCTCCCTGAATGCTGTCAGCTCCATGAGAGAAACGATGAAGCTGTGAACTCACCCGTCATTGTCATTCAGCAAACCCCAGAATCATACTCTGTATCCGTATTTCGGTTACATGCACCCTGCATTACTAGGGGTGCAATTGTTTTGACAAGTTTAATAAAATCCCTGCTATAGCTCTCATGGCTACATTTAATTAGAAAAACCCAGATTGCATGCTTGTACCCTATTAATTAGGTTGTCTGAGAATGCAAGTTCTTGCTTCTATTTTGGGAAATGTTTAAAGCAGAGGAGTAAAAGAAAGGGCATCTGACTTATTTCAACTTTATATAGCACTTAATCCAACATTTTATGTACCACTTACAAGCTAGAACTTCTGATGCATTCTATACCATAATGAAAAAGGAAGCAAAAGGAGGTGCCAGAGGTGAACAGAGAAAGACTGGAATCCAGGGGCTACCTTTAACAAGGAAATGGGTTTTGCGATGCTACCCCTTGGGAGGTAGCATCACAAAACAATCTGAGGTTCCATAAACAGTGAATATGGCATTTTCCTAGCAAGACATCACTTAGCTTTATGGTGGGGGCTGTGCCAGACTCTGTCTGGGAGTTAATGGCTTTTGGCAGAGCAGCAATGCCCCGTGTAGCATATCAATCATCTCCCAGACACCAAGGACTGCAAGTTCCTTTGAAGTTTAAAGTGATGGTTTTATTCTAGTAGTTAGACATTCCTGTTATTATCAAATTTTCATGACTCAGATTTAGAGATTGAGAAAACCTTATGATGATGCAGCCAAATCACCTCCTCACTGCTTACAGGGTAACGTCATCACTGTAACCTGACGTCCATGACCCATAATTACCCCCTCCATCTTTCCACCGGATCAGACTTTTTTCCCTGAACACTTTACTTTCAAAATCTACAAGTTTTAATTTATGCACTTTCCTCCTCCCAGCCTGCTATTTTCCCATTTCTCTTCCTATTAATATTTTAAAAATCTGTAAGACTTCAGGGGGGAAATATCCTTTAGTAAATGTATTAATATCTATGAAAACATCTAGCATAAATTTTTGCACATACTCAGTAAAATACTATACATATTGTAAAGCTAAGTGATGTCTTGCTAGGAAAATGCCATATTCACTGTTTATTGAACCTCAGATTGTTTTGTGATGCTACCTCCCAAGGGGTAGCATTGCAAAACCCATTTCCTTGTTAAAGGTAGCCCCTGGATTCCAGTCTTTCTCTGTTCACCTCTGGCACCTCCTTTTGCTTCCTTTTTCATTATGGTATAGAATGCATCAGAAGTTCTAGCCTGTTTAGTTTTCTCACCTCTTCCATTCCTTATTTATTGTAGGAAGTTTTTCTTGATCTTTCTAGTTGAAATTAATTACTCTTTCTTCTGTTATACCATGATAACAACTATCTTGAATATGAATTTGTTCCTATAACCAAATGCAGGTCCAGCTGCCTGCCGCTATGAAAGCCAGTACTCAAGAGGTGGGTGCTGATGTAAAGAAAAGTGGTTTATTTGCAGATGCAGGCCACCTGGAACACTGGGGACTCACATCTCAAAGCCCATCTCCTGGGAAGATGGGGACTCACATCTCAAAGCCCATTTCTTGGAAGATGGGGAACTCACATCTCAAGGTCTATCTCTATCTCTCAGACGAGGCAGAGGTTTTATAAGGAGGGAGAGGGGAACAGAATAAAGAGATCGAGGGAGGGGTTGAGAGGTTCCCTATGTGCAGACAAGCACAGTTCATTCTGATAAGGTAAGTGATGGTCTGGTGTATGTCATCCTGGCTTAGTTATCACAGCTTCATGTCATCCTGGCTCCACAGCTGAAGGTCAGCAAATGTCCTGGAGCTGGGATGCCTGAAGGTTGGGGTCTTTTTTGAAGTTAGTTCCCAGGATCCTTACACAAACATATTGTTCATCGACAAGCTACCTATTAAGGTCAGCATTTACAGAAACAATGTCAAAAGAATGGGAGGGGTGGGTTCCAATTTCCCATCATTACAACAGTTACATTCAGTTTAGCTGATATATACAATGTAGAAAAAAGTAGGTTTACATTTGTGAGTATGCAAAACATAGTTATTCTTCTATTATTATTTATTAACTATTGTACTGTTTTCCCACAAGAACAACTGTAAGCCTACTTTTGCCATCCTCATATGTATACTTAAGTGATAATACGTAATTTTAAAAATGTTTTGCTAATATATCTAAATCCTATCACATATTCATTAATTTCCAGTTTTATTCAAATAAGTGTTTTTAAAATCTGATTAACAAATCAGATTTTAGTTTTGAATGATACTTATGGTAAGTATTTTATTTATTAATTTGTTTGGTTTTCCCTTGAAAACATTTCTTTCTTTACCTTCCATCCCTCCCTTCTTCCTGGCCTCTCTTCCTGCCTCCCTTCCTTCCTTCTAGGCTGAAATTAACACCATGCAGGTTCAACCAGAGAAACGAACTGATAGGATATATACAGATAGAGAGAAGACTGACAGCTCTAAGGGGCCTGGGGAGAGGGGAAAAATTGAGCAAAAAAGAGAGAAAGAACTCATGAAAACGGGCAATGTTGTGTTGATTGTGGTTGGGGGTGGGGATGGGTGGAGGTGGAAGAGGGTATGGGGGAATAAAAATGATGGAAAAAGAAAATAAAAAGTAAATAAATAAGCCCAAAATTCACTGTCAGGAGCTGACTTGCACAGCTGTGGGCCTGGCTACAGCAGGTTGTCAGGAAGGCTGACTACAACTTTTAGCTACAGGGTGAAGCTGCTGCCCACAGGCGACATTCCCCTTCTTCAGAGAAACTTCGGCTCTGTGTCTGATTGGATCGAGCCTCCACAGGTTAACTAGAACATTCTTTACTTACAGTCCACTGATTATGGACTTGAGTCATATCTACAAAATATCTTTATGGCAATACCTAGATTAGCTTTTGACTGAATAGTGAAATTGACACATAAAACTGACCATCACCGTCTTTATGTGGATAAATGAGAGATTCTCCTGGTTAAATATTCAAAAGTAAAATTATTGGGCCCTTTTATACAGCCATTTTTAATTTTATGAGATAGTTCATGTGGCTTTCTAAAGTGACTGAACCAATTTACTGTCCATTATTAATTATGAGGATTATCATCACCTGTTATCTGGTCAAAGGTGATATTGTTGGACTTTCAAGCTTTGCCAATCTTTGAATGTGAGATTGTACTTCATTATTGCTTGAATATGTTTTTTTTTCCTGATTACTGGTGAAGCTGATCATTTTTCATGTTTAGTTTTCAATTTTGCATTTCCCTAGTGTGAATTATCTGCTCTTTATTTTTCTGTTTTTGAATATGCATGTTTTCTTTTTACCTATTTTCTACCACCACATCTTCTAATTCTTTTTTCTTTCTCTTTTTTTTTGAGGTAAGTCACAACTTCACATATTTAATTGCTTTGGTTTATGCAGATGATGGTAATGAGGAAAGAAGGTACCTCAGTCCTGGGAGCTTGTGGAAGCCTGGGGAGCTCGCTGAATTCCATACCGTATATGATGATGTGAGGTCAAAGGGTGCCACAGAAGAAATGGTTCAGCATTCTGTTAGTTTCCTACTGGTGCCTAATGAGTCATCACAGCTTCATGGCCTACAAACTCATTTACTGTCCTCTGGTTTCTGTGGGCCAGGAGTGAGGGCCCAGCCCAGCCAGGCACTCTCTCCAGAGCTACCGACTGCAGTTGGAGTGTTGGCTGGGCTTTGTTCTCATTTGGAAGGTCAGCTGAGGCAAACTCAACTCCTAAGCTCATTCACGTTGTCAGAATTCAGTTCTGTGCAGACATATAACAGCCAGCATTTGCTGGGTGTAGGCTGAACGTTACCCTCAGTTCCTACAAGCCATCTTCAGGTCCTAGAAGCGACCTAAAATTTCTTACCAAGTAGGCTTCTCTAACATGGCCTCTTACTCCATTAAATCAGTAGTAGGAACCTCTGCACCAGAGGGGCTCAGTCCCTCTTCTAAGGGCTTTCACACCATCAAATCAGGTCCACCAGTGTGTTCTCCCAGTTGATTTGGTACCTCAATTGATTTAGGACTTTGCATCTGCAAAGTCCTTGCATTTTTGCTGTATTCTGTTGCTAGAAACACATCATAGGCCCTGTATAATTTCAGGAGGAGGGAATATAGAGGATACAAAAACCAGAGGGTGAGAGTCATAGGGCTCATCCTTGGGTCTGCCTGCTACCAAAAACCTCATGTCATAGGTCTCAGAGGAAAACACAACTTTGTAGTTGCTCCCTCTTGCTGTGAATGGTTTATGGATGCTTCCTGCAGGTGTTAAAAGGGAAAAAGTGAGCTATTTTGAAAATAAGAAAGAGAAAGAGGTAGCCATAAGGAGTAGATTCATGTCACTATATTACATGGTCCCAAGTGGCTATGCAGTGACCATATGTAATAACTCCATGGTGAAATTTCAGTGACAGGTCTGAAAGGCAGAAAATCACACATGCATCAGTGTTTGAGGGCTCCTTTCCTGGTCAATAAATGAGGAGTGGATGAGTACACCCATCACCGAATGTTAACTGTGGGCGTCATACCCACTGGCTCAGTCTTCCTCATGAGGTAACACTATACTACTTGCTCAATGAGCCACATGTCCAGTGTGACTGTACCCACATGGAAGAGCCTGGAGGCCCACAAACACCAGAGCTAACCAGGCCACCTCCTTTCCAGCTTGTAAATATCTCTGTCATCCGCAACCATGAAAAAGGGCAACTACTCGGGCATTAGCCAAAGGCTGCTTCTTTTTCCTGCCGCTGTGGCCCTCTTTAGGTTTACAGGAAGACCTCTGTCTTTGACTTTTGGGAAGAAAGCTCCCCTGAAATGACCATTGAAGAGCCCAGCTCCACTGGTCACACAGTGCACTTGCCTATGCCTGTGTCTCTGCCTCTGCAGAGACCCAAGATGAGGCTAGAATGCTGGAGCTCAAATGGAAAATGTGTTGAATTTGAAGGGGCTCAGGAACAAATTAGCTACCAGTGGAGCACCTGTCACTCTGGAGAGGCCTCTAGAGCTTTTCTAAAGTATAGTGCAGGCTGCTTTCCAGAGAGACCTCCAATGGAAGGGGAAGTTTATTTCCAGAGCTGTCATGGTGTCCCAAGGCCTTGGGAGTCCCTTCCTCTGGTTATGTTGGGGTAAAGGAAAATAACATGCCCTTCACTCCCACTTTCTTCCTTCCTTTCTTTTTTCTTTTTTTTTAGAAAGATAGCTTTTGTTTTCAATACAAAATATATTTATTAAATACAGTGAAATGTGATTAAAACTCTATGAACAGAGATATCCATTACAGGATTATTTATCAGAGACAACTAAATATCAAACATTAAGAAGTGTGTAGAATAAATTCACACCTGCTTTCTGTGTGGCATTCCCAGTATATTCTATGTTAAGAACATACTTCCATGTTACAACAAGTGTCTATCAGCATAGAATGGATAAAAGTTACCTCCAGATGGGGCGGCAAGAAGGGACACATCAACCCCCAAACAATTTTTTCACTGGTTCTGAGCCACCTGTGGGACTTCTGAACAGGATGGAAAGGAAACACCCTGCAGACGTCAGACAGATGTTTTCCCCTTACAGACCTGCCACCTGTAGCCCCACCGTAAAGGTATTGAGGCCAGCTCACAGATCCAGGTGGACGTCGTCCATGGTGAGGTCCATTTTGCAGATGAGAGACATAGCAGAATTAGCTCTTTCAGGAGTAACTTCAGAGCCAGATTTATTATAAGAGCAGTGGTCCCCACATGGTAGCGAGGGGGGCATTGTGCCTAAAACTGTGGAGAAAAGTGACACAAGGCCATCAGGGAACAGCAGAGGCTGGCCAGGAGCTGGAGATGAGCAGTACTGTGTTGGTGCCTAAGGAGGCAGTGATCTTCGACATCAGCTGGGTAGGAGCCAGGGCAGGAAGTGCAGTGGGGAAAGGCTTGGGGAAATACCCCTTGGAAGCCAAATAGATTAATGCAATATAAACAAAACCATAAATCCTCAGAATTAAGTGCTATCTTCTACTTGAATTTCCATGACACAAGAATTATAGTGAGCTCACAGTGTCTTCTGGGATGTTAGCTGTGCTGAAATTCCCTCAAGTAGAGCCCCATCCAATACCATGCTTGACATGAGGGTACTGACTTGGAGGAGTCCCTTGTGGATGTGGTTCTCCAAGGCTATGGCTGAAAGTTATGGATTGTCAACTGAGAATCACCAACACAACCATCTTTCTCTCCTTTTCGTCCTCTTTTCCCAAAGATCCATGAACATAGTAAATGTTCAGCCCAGGCCATAGAGAAAGCAAGAATGAGACTTGTATTCCATTGGGATATTCTGAGCAGGAAGAAGCTATTGAAATAAGAAAATCTAAATCATGTATATATTTTAATGTATAGTTTATTTTCTCCAACATAGTTGGTTTTTCCTGCTTAAGAAATCTTAAGTATATCTGTGTGTGTGTATGTGTGCTTTGTGTACAGAAGAGCATGGGGTAGAGGAAAGTAGGGGGAGGATACAATAATTTTATGACCATTTAATGAGCCTGACGCAGGTGTGGTTGTCACTTTGTTTCTGCACCTAAGGCCAGAGAGCATCACCTATTCACTGCCATCAAGGGCACTTGAATATCCAGCTCTAGCACGATGAAACTTTTCCAATAAGGATTTAAGAAAATAATTGTTCACTTGGCAACTATAAAATTTCATCAGGTTTTCCTGTGTTTAAGAAAAAGATATCACTCTCAAGAAGCAAAATACTCAGGAGCCAAATAAAGATAGAACTGGAGGTCCAGAAGTGATTTCCACTGGGGATGATTACACTGTAAAATATCATGAGTCATTGATATATACATACATATATATATATAAGTGCTATATATATAAAAAATAAAAAAGAGAGAGGTAAGGAAATAGCAACTTGATTTTTATCTTAAGAGACTGAATCAAAGTTTCCATGAACTATGTTTGTTACAGCAGTACTATTGAAGAGGTAATTGATGTTTAATGAGTATTTGCCAGCTTCTTAACAAATATTATGTTTAGACTTCAGATTAAACATTTATTGATGCCCATATTTTCTCAGGCATGGGGTACATAAACTCATTTAAACCTTCTGTACTCCTTTGAAATGAATATTCTTACCAGTTAAAGAAACTGAGTGCCAGTGGGTTTTTAGTAATTTATTGAAGGTCACATAGCAACTAAATCATTGAGTGAGAGCTCAGGCAAGGTATGGGTCCAAGTAAGTTAATGAATCCTTTGATATGGAAGAGAAACAATGAATTATTTCAGGAGGATATTCTAAGGAAATTGATTCACACATCCCATATTACTTGAGGTGGTGCATTCAGAGAAACAGAGAAATTACTCTAAGAAGTACATGGGCTGGCCATTTCTTTCTTAAGTATGTTTGTTCCACTATAGGAATAGCACCATGACCCCCAGAAAAAACGTTCTTTACAAAAGCTCTGCAGAGCCCCCGGTCACTGCCCAACTTTAAGTCTAACTTCAACTCTCTAACACTTAAAATGCTCAGGAGGTTCTCATCCTCAATATTTGAGTAAAAATTAAAAAAAAAAACAATAAAAAGGGCTAATTGATTTTTTTAAATTATAAGATCATGATAAAAATTCTTTACCTAAGAATGCCCCATATTTCTAGCTGTAAAGCCAGGCTTACAGTGATATTTGATGGTTCTCACATCAAGGGTATGATGGACCGAATGCTACAGATTTGAGGACAGCAGGTGGGGAGGCAGGAGCAGTACTGGTATTTCACAACCATTTGGTCTGGAACCAAATCCCCATGGGTACATGGAGTCTAGGTCTCAGATCAGGTCTAAAATCTCATTTTTTAAAAATTTGAAATATATGACCTTGAACTATTTCACAACTTTCTTAAAAACACGGCTAAAATTTATCTCATATGGCTTCTTTTCAAGATAATAAATAATTTTTTAAAATTATAAATCCAAAGTCTGTAAAAGTGTTATTTTTAAAAAGTTAAAGATGCTTATTTTATTAATCTATAATAATATTTAACTATTCAGAGATATTTGTGTAATAAAACTATTATCTAAAATTATTCTACTTAAACAATATGTACATAATAAAATAAAATTTGATTTTCCTCCTGTATCATGGATGATAAGCTGGTTCAAGTTATGTTTTGATTCAACTGATTGTACCAATAGAAGTCTTTTTTTTAAAGATTTTATTTATTTATTTTTAGAAAGGGAAGGGAGGGAGAGAGAGAGAGAGAGAGAAACATCAATGTAAGGTTGCTGGGGGCTGTGGTCTGCAACCCAGGTATGTGCCCTGACTGGGAATTGAACTTGCGATCCCTAGTTCGCAGCCCGAGCTCAATCCACTGAGCTACACGAGCCAGGGCAGAAGTCTTTAACTTAACATTACTGTGTAAAAACTTCCATTTAATAATAATAAGTGTCTTAAATACAAAATAAAAAGAAAATTTGCATAAAGAAATATTTAAGAGCAAAACCACAAATTAGTTCAATCTTTATTTCTCATTGAAAACTTTCTATATTTTGACATAGTTTCAAATATTTACTTACTAGATTCTTTAAAATAAAAAATTTAATATCACCTTTATAACAAGTGAAGAAACATAATGATACTTACATTAAAAAACTAAAAGAAACCTGCTGCACCTTGGCTGGTGTGGCTCAGTGGATTGAGCATCAGCATGTAAACCAGAAGGCTGCCGGTCTGATTCCCGGTCAGGGCACACGCCTCAGTTGTTGGCCAGGTCCTAGTTTGGGGGCAAACTTCCCTTCTCTCTAAAAATAACTAAATAAAATCTTAAAAATGAATCTACTTCTGTTTTTTATTTCTATTCCTCCCTCTCTGAGTAATTAGTGTCTAAAACTTAGTATACTTCCCAAAAAGTTTATACTTGTTCATACAATTATATACAAGCAATTACACAAACTTACCTAGTTTTTTTTTAATGAACACTTTCTATACATATTACTTTGAACACTGCTAATTATTTTAAATATAATTTAAAATATATACATATTTTAGTTAACTGTATAGATAGTACATATAAAAAATATATAATTTGATTAACTGTAGAAGTAACACCTGGACATTATAACACTTATAAAATTATAAAATGTAAAGTAGAAAATTACCAATAATTTCATTATTCAAAGATGTACTCAAAGTATTTCATATCTTTTTAATTATAACTTCATGTGTTTTTATTATAATTGTTCTATATTTAAGTGAATGAAAACTCATAAAAGTTGCAAAAATAGCTTGGGGAGTGTTCAGGAGCCCCTTTCCGGAACCTGGACAGTGATAACATCTCACCTGGCCACAGTGCATTGCCAAAGCCAGGGCACAGCCCTTCGCACACACTGTTAACTGAGCTGCAGACTTCATTCAGGTTTCACCAGTTTTTACCTGCACTTACTATAGGACGTAGTTTTCTGAAATCTTATTATATGTTTGGATTTGTGTAGCTATCAATGCAACCAGGATGCAGTGCTGTCAGATAAACACCAGCAGACGTCCTGGTGTTACCCCTTAAATCTCCCTCTCCCCCATCCCAAACCAGTGGCAGCCACTGATGTGTTTCCATCATCACAGTTGTATTGCGTTAAGAGTGTCATGTATATATTTTTAAATAAAAATTGTATATTTAATATATAAATAAAATATGCAAACATGATATTTATACATAATATATAATTTAAATAATATACATATTAAATATATTTAAATTACATAGATTACAGATTTTAATTGCTTTATAAAAACTATTTTTGTAGCTACTATTGATTATTCTGCTCTCAATTATGAAGCTACATATTTTATCAGATTTACTAGAATGTTTACTCCAGTCCCACCCAACAAGGATATCCTCAGTTCTCCCAAGGATCCCATAAAACTGTGCTTTCTTCTTACACAACAGAACTCATTCCCTTTATCTTCATGGATCCCGAAGGCAATCATGGATTTTTTTAAGCTAAAAATAAGCTAGTGCAATATAACAACACAGTACTCTTTTAGTTTTGTGTGTTTCTTCATGCTGTTCCCAACTTTTGGTCAAAGACAAATTTAACTCCCAACATGGCCCTCAAAGATAGTTGCACAAACTCCATTTATCATGATGGCAATATCCAAAAGCAAAATTTAAAACATTTGGTAAGAGCACCAAATTATTTATGTATCTTTCATTTTCACAAAGGTATATTTGCAAATTACATTTCAAAGATAGCCATAGGGAACTTCTCATTAGTCTCAAATGTAAATGTAAAAATGAAGCTCTCCAAACAACCACAGCTTTTGATTTGTGGTATGTGTTTGGAAAACAAAGCATTTAGGCACTGACCCAAATGTAAAGTGGAAATAAGCCCTATAAGGCAGATGTTTAACAGCCCTAAACAAATGGACCATGGGACTCCACAGATACTCCAGCTGTTGATTTCCTCTAGTTTCAGAGAGAAGAGAGTCACTTAAAATAAAATCCCTTTGCCTGTGTAAAAATATAGTTGTGGGTGAAAAGACATTTTGTTTCAGAAATGTAATCTGCTAATGACTTTTTTAAGAGTCCAAGTTCCTATCTATTCTCCAAAGGACGAGAAGAACACTTCCTAAATGAACGAATCACACACACACACACACACACACACACACACACACGCACGGCATAAATTTATTCATAACATATGTCAGGCACAGTCCTAGATGTTCAAGATATCCAAGACACAATCCTTGGCTCCATGGAGCTTAGAGGCTAGCTTGAGCAGCTGTGTGGCTAGTGATGGAATTCATGGAGATAGGAAAAACCTGGAAAAAGAGCGAGTTGGGAATGAAATCCAGCTTCAGACTTGTTGAGTTTGAGGTGACTTCGAGACATTATAAAGAAAGGTAAGTAGGCAAGTGTATGTGTGGGTCTTGAGCTCAGTAGAAAGACCTGCTTTAGGATTACAAATTTAGGAGTCTCTGTCATACAGATGGTAACTGAAACTCTGGGTATGTAGACCTTTGACTTTCCAGCATTTATGGTGTTGAGAGTAGATTTCAAGTCAAGAGATGGGAAATCCCAATAGTTAATGTTTCGGTATTAGGGATTAAACCTGCAAAGAGAAGTATCTGAGAAGGAAGGAGAATTATCAGGAGAGTGTGATGTCATGAAACTCAAGGGGAAAAAGTGTCTTAAGAAGGAGAACGATTAAGTAATGTCAAATATATCTGAGAGGTGAAGAATTACAAGCTTAATAAATAGTATTAAGTTTAAAATATTTTGTTGATTATTGCTGTAACCTTGCTTTATGCTATTTCATTCTTTTTACTTCCTTTAAGTTATGTCTTTGTTTATGCATATTTTTATTGTTTTTCTCTTCCTCAGTGTTTGGAAACAATATATATTGTATATATATAATCTTTTAAGAATCAGCATTGGTCTGTACTTTTACAATCGTCTAAGTAATGTTAGGGATTTTAAAATTTTCTTTAAAATATGATAAATTAATCAATTTATATGTTTTCTTTCTGATTTACTTATCTGATGTGTTTTTTAAAGTTTACATTAGGACTATTTACCACACCATGTGTTTTCTCTTTGAAAAATTTTTTTTTACATTTATAATTACTTTTGCACTTTTATAACAAATAAACCCCCCTCTGTGTATGTTTATTTTTCTTCATTTCTATGTACTTTGGCAGACTTTTTATACTATACCTGCATACCTCCAAATTTTCTTTTATTTCTTGATTAGAATGACTCTTAGGTTATTTTTAAATGAAAATATTTAATTTTTTTGGATAATAACAGCACTGTAGGAATAAAATCTGAATAATATAGAAATATGTATGATAGAAAATGAAACATCATCAATTCCACCCCCAGGTAAGAGTTACAATTAAAAACAATTTCTCGATCTCTCTATCAAAAACATATGGAGGTGTCAGCATATCAGCCTACATAACAATTTGCAATCCTTTGTAATCTGAAAATTCATATCTCTGTAGACTTGTAACTTACCAGTCCTGGAAAATTCTCCTTTGATGGTTTATTCTCTTTCCTCTTTTCTATTTTCAGAACCCTCCTGCTGGTGGGTCACTTCAGTCTTCAACTTATGTCAAGTAACCCAGCACAGCACCACTTTTTCCTTATTCCCACCTAATGATGGCAAACTGCCTCTCCAGGGTGGAGGAAGACAGTGGGACAGGATGAACATGGCAGCCAGGAGCAAGAAGTCCTCAAAAAGTAACACCCACCAGGTAAAGGAGTGACCACCGATCTGACTGGTAGAGCCCCAGACTTCTGATCTGCTTGCAGGAGGTGTGCGTTTAACGTGGATGAGCCTGAATTTGTCTTTTTTGATCCAGTTCCAGGGGGTAATCCAGTCATCAAGTTTCAGGCATCAGGATGCCTATCGAATTGGGGTATTATGTTGCCTATTGTTTTTAGTATGGTTGCAAATTTTTACATTTCTGAATTTTCAGGGGGTTTTTTTCCCGAGTGCCTTAGGAATATAAATTGGAAATCTTCTCAAGAAATGTTTATTGCATACTGATTCTAAAAGTGACACATTATTAACTTCTTTTATCTAAAATGTAAACCTGAGAAGAGGGCAAAAATAGAGATACAAAGCTGGTTTTATATTAAAATACTATAATAATTTTCTCTAAAATATCTGTTACTTGGATTTTTAAAGCAGCAGTGAACTGCCCCATAAATCCGTTCCACCAACATCCAGAGCTTTTTGCTTCTCACAACTGTCCTGCTGGAATCAATAAACTGTTGATTAAAAACTTTGTTACTTAATACATTTAGTAAGTTTAATCTGTTTTCTAGAAACCTAATCACTTTCATGTCACTAGTTGCAGGGATAGAGACAAAAGCTGTGGCTAATTATTAACAACTTCACAAAGTTGATATTGAATTTCTAATGTATCCCAAATGTCCCTTTTTTCTGATGAGTTCCTGTGTCTTGCTAGCTAGCATGTTGCTAGCTTGGAGGAATGGCTTCAAGTTTAAGATCTTAAGGTTTCAGAAAAACTTGAAACAACCCTGCAGTGCTGCAACATCTGGATACAAAGGGGAATAATTGCTGGTTAGTCCAAGACCAATAGCATCTTTCCGGTCCACCTGCGTCAAGATGGCTGACTCCCAGCTGCTGAGTAAAGAAGACAAAAGGGGTCAGAATTGCCTTGTAAAACTGGCAACCCTGGTTTAGACATATTTAAACTCTCAAATCTTTGTGTCTTTCTCTGCAGTCTCTCCTGAGCCTCAGAACTGTATACCCAAATGCCAAATATACAAATATTTCCTAAGTTGTAGAAGATAATGGCTATCTTTTGAAAGACTGTTGAAAATTGGAGACCAGAGACTGAGATTTTGAACTGAAAACCAGTCTTCAAATTGTCTCTGGGGGTATGTCCTGGGAGTGAAGGTGACATAATTAAAGCATCCAATTAAGTTGGTGTTTATTGGTGAAAGCTCTGACTTCTGAGTAGCTCACCCCATATGTCACATAATCTCATATTCAGAAAGAGCATGCTGGAGTCATTATGCTTCAGTCATGAGTCTCCCTGGTAGAACGAGGTCTAAGGCCAAGACAAAAAGATCACTTTCCCTGAAATCTGCCTATCTCATTAGCCTTTTCATGGGTGATATAACTTCTGCTTCCTTCCAAATATGCAGGGGTCCCATGGCTGTCACTACGAAGCACGCCATTTCCATTATTGTTATAAATTATGTGCCAAGCCCCCGGAGGCCCTTGTCCCCAGCTACATATACTTATTGACGATGAACTATTATATGACAGCACAAGGAAAAATGAACTTTAGGAAGTAAAACTAACAGATTTTTTTATAAAACATTAATCCATTCAGCATGTGTAATACAAGTAATTCCCATAAAGGGGAGAATGTAGCTCACATGGGTCACTCCTGAACTTATAACACACACATGTGCACATGTTCATACACACTTTTTCAAACAAACAGGACCATCAGTTTGATATTCTAATTTTTATAAGTGATTTTCATTTGATTTTTCTTACCTTTTCTAATTTTGCCAATTGAATTTCTGAGTTATATTCATTTCCCTATTATTAATTTTTGGTTTTCTCTACTTATGATCTGAAATGCAAACAGGGCTAAATGCCGACCTGCTTGATCATGTAATAAAGACAGTATGAAATCATATTGTCCTGTCATTTGTAGAACTCGCTCGATAGAGCATCTCTCTCTGTAGAAATTTGATTAAGTTGCCACCAAATGAGAATGTGTCTACCAAGGTTTTGAAAAATCACGTTTTGGTCAAATAACTAAATCAGCTCTGTAGTTTTATACAAAGTGTGTCAAAACACTTATGTAAACAATTAATCTGTACCTTTAATTCTACTGCCAGTAACTACATTGAAAGTGTTCTGTATAAATGTAATTATAAATTAAACTAATGCATAGATAAAGTTATTTTTTTCCTAACTGAAAAGTAACCATTATGGAGACTGGTTTTCTTTTCTCCTCTGCAATTTTAAGAAGAGAAGCACTATTCCCTGACAAACAATGACAACAAATTTGTTGCTAGCAAACCTTGTCTTAAAAGCAATACTGAAGCAGATCCTTCCAGCTGAAAGGAAACAATAATAATGGTAACTCTAATCAATATGAAGAAATGAACAGGACTAAAGGAATAGGTTAACATAAAAGATTTTATGAATAAATATTTCTCTTAATTTCTTTAAAGATTTATATGAAACTGCATAGAACAATAATTACAACACTGTATTTTTAAATTGATAACACATGTGGATGGAATATATGTAATAACAATAGCAAAGGGGAGTGCTGAGTTATAATAAAGCAAAATTTCTATATTTTACCTGAGTTAAGTTGTATTAATTTGAAGTAGATTGTGGTAAACTAAAGTGCATATATAATTCCTAAAAAAAGTATTAAGAAAATGAGTAAACTATATAGTTTATTTATTTATTACTGAATTTATTTGGGTGACATTGGTTAATAAAATTATTCAAGTGTACTATAATTATATATAGTTTTTAAAAAGACAAAATAACAAAATGATATGCTAAAATATAGCTATTTAAAAAGGCAATAAAAATAAAGAACCCTCCCCCTGCAAAATATAACAAAGTAGTGAAATAGCTGATGTAAACATAACCATATTAATGATTACATTAAAGTGTGAATTAACTAAACAATCTAATAAAAAAGCAGGGATTATCATACTTGATCAGAAAAAAGAAACCATATATAAACTTTCTATGAGAGACATGTTTTAGGTTCAGGTAAGGTGAAAGTAAAATGAGAGGGAAAGGATAGACCATGCAAATACTAACAGTAAAGATCTGAAATGGCTATAGTAATAGACAAAATAGACTTAAAGATTAGGGAAATGAGTAGAGACAATCAGAAACATATCATAGAGATAAAAGGATGAACTCACCAGGAAGATATAACAATTGTAAGTGCATGCACACCTAAGAGAACACAAAATACATCAAGCAAAATTTTTTAAAAATGGCAGAATTAAGAAAAGTAATAGATGATTAAACAATAATAAAATTCAATATCCCACTCTCAACAGTTTATATAACAGCTAAACAGAAAATCAACATGGGTATAGGAAATTTGAATAATACTATCAATTACCTTGACCTAACAGACATTTATGGAAAATTCCACCCAGTGACAATAGAATTAACATTTTTCTTTAGAGTAAATGGAATGCTCTCTAGGAAAGTTTATATGCTAGCTCATTAAATTATTAATACTTATAAAGAATTCAAATAATAAAAAAGTATGTTTCCTGGCCATAGTGAATTAAACAGCAACATAAAACAACTATGGAAAGAAAACTGGAAAATCCCCCAAACACTTTTAAACAATACACAGGTAAAAAAAATCACAACAGAAATTAGGAATACTTTGTACTGAATAAAAATAAAAGTACAGTATGTCAAAACTTATGCAATGCAGTTAAGCTTAGAGGAAAGTTTGCAGCTTTCCAATAGCTTTATTAAAAAAGAACAAAGCTCTCAAATTAGTAATGAGTTTCTACCATAAAAACTAGAAAGAGGAAAGCAAACTAAATACAAAGCAAGCATATTTCCCTCATGGCTGAAGGAAATACTAAAGATTAGAGCAGAAATCAATAAAATCACTAGCAGCCTAAGTAAAACTAAAAGGACTACAGAATAATATTATGACCAAAATTATGCTAATGGATAACTTATATGAAATGGAAAATTTCTTAGAAAGACTCAAATTATTAAAAAGAACTCAAGAAAAGCAAAAAATTGAAATGGCTCTATGACAAATAAGAAAACTGAGATAGTGAGAAA
Source organism: Phyllostomus discolor (assembly GCF_004126475.2). Taxonomy (NCBI): domain Eukaryota; kingdom Metazoa; phylum Chordata; class Mammalia; order Chiroptera; family Phyllostomidae; genus Phyllostomus; species Phyllostomus discolor. The sequence goes on along the minus strand of NC_040910.2, from coordinate 66,149,609 downwards.
ACTCAGGCCCACCTGGCTAATCAATTCTATGCAATATTTAAAGAAGATATAAAGCCACATTCACACAAACTCAGGAATTAGAAGAGGAGGAACACTTCTCTTTCACTTGAGGGCAAAATTAACCTGATGAAAAGTAAAAAAAATAAAAATAAAAAAATATAAACTAATGCCCATCATGAACACATGTAGACAAAAATCCTTAAGGAAACATTAGCAAAATAAATTCAGTAATGTATAAAAAGAATTACACACCATGGCCAACTTGGGTTTATTCCAGGAATGAAAAATTGCTTTAACATAAGAAAATTAATTAATATAATACACAAATTTTTAATAAAATAAAGAACAAAAACCACATTATTGCCTAAATAGACCCAGAAAAATGATGACAAAATCCAACACCTAGTTATGGTAAAAGCTCTCAACAAACTGAGAATAGAAAAAAACATCTACAAAATCACTACAGCTAACATTAAACATAAGGATATGTTTCCCTTCTCTGGAAAATCAGTGATGAAATAAGAATGGCTTTTTTAATCATTTCTCCTAAAACATTGTACTTATAGTTCTATCCAGTGCAATAAGGCAAGATTAAAAATTATTGAAGCCATTTGGGTTGAAAATGAAGAAAAAAGTGATTTTTATTCAAAGATTGTTTAATCTAAATGCCAAAAAATTGAAAAAATACACACATATACCACACTTCTACAAATAATAAAGGAATTCAGCAAAGTCATGGGAATCAAGAGAAAAACACAAATATCTATTACGGTTCTATGTGCTAGCATTGAAGAATTTGAAAATCAAGTTAGAAAACCACTTTTTTTTGTTCACTTGTCTATTCATAGGCACTCAGATTGATTTCATATCATAGCTATTGTAATTAATGCTGCAATGAACATAAAGGCTCATATATTGTTTTGAATTAGTATTTTGGATTTCTTCAGATATATTCCAAGAAGTGAAATTGCTGGGATATAAGACAGTTCCATTTTTAATTATTTGAGGAGCCTCCATACTGCTTTCCACAGTGGCTGCACCAGTCTGCATTCCCACCAACAGGGCACAACAGTTCCCTTTTTTACACATCCTTGCCAGCACTTGTTTGTTGATTTGCTGATGATAACCATTCTGACTGGTGTGAATGTGGTTTTAATTTGTGTTTCTCTTATGATTAGTGATGTTAAACATCTTTTTGTATATCTATTGGCCATCTGTATGTTCTTTTTGGAGAGGTGTCTGTTCAGGTTCTCTGCCCACTTTTTAATGGAATTTTTGTGGGTTTTGGTGTTGAGTTGTCTGAGTTCTTTATAAATTTTGGGTACTAACCCCTTATTAGATGTGTCATTGGCAAATATGTTCTCTCATTCAGTAGGTTGTCTTTTTGTTTTGTTGATTTTTTTTTTTTGCTGTGCAAAACCTTTTTAATTTGATATAGCCCTGTTTGTATGTGCCACTTGTGGGGCTAATTGGGTCATGTTCTGATGGGTTCTAAAGCTAGCTACTAGGTGCTCTAAGGCCTCTTGGGAGGGATTCTGGCTGTACTTGGGTTACCTGTTATGAGCCACAAGACAATCTATTGTTGGTAGCTGCCCATGCTGGGCCTGGGTTCTCATGGGAGCAGCCATGCTGTGCACTCAGGCTGGTTACCTCCAGTACCAAGCCTGGGCCAGGTCTGTGAAAAGGCCAAGGAACCCCAAGATTTGCTAGTCTCTGCCTCTGAAAGACTCTCAGGCAATAAGCAAGCAGGGTGAGGCAAATTTTTAGAGATTCACCAGGAAACACTGAGTGGTATTCACCAGGTTCATATACATTTAAACTCAGCACCCGTGCTGGGTCTGAGGCCACTTAGCAAAAGTCTCATTGTACACCAAGGCACGCTACCATCTGCCTAAGGCTGCAGAACTTTTCGGTTCTCTAGGGCCTTTCCCTAGGCTGATGCCATGTTCATGGGAGTAGTCCCAACACAGGAACTATGGTGCCAGTCCTACAAAGGATGAAAAATATGCCATAGCCTAAAAGCCCACAACTCAAGTCTCTCCCTGTGTGTCCCTGGCATACCCTGAGGTTGCCTGACTTACCTCGGGAGTTATGCAAGAATAATTGCAGCATGTACGCAGGTGGAAGTGGCAATGAATCTTTCCTCTGGGAGCAATCTGGGGCCTCTGAGAGGTGACAAGGAGGGTTTAGTGCCTCTCAGGCTAAGGCCATACAGAGGGAAGTGCTTGATCCAGGAAAGATGGCCTCTGTGGGCAATGTGGTACAAGCACCCAGCACAGGGACATTGGCAGATGTCCCTACAATTCTTTCTCCAAAGCCATGCAACCCAACCTCTCCCTGTATAACTTCAGTTCCATTCAAGCCACCAACTGTCTGCTAGAGCCCAGGGTGAGTGCCTGTCAGTAAGCTCAGTCCTTTCAGGGAGTTTCTGAGTTTCCAGAAGACTCCCTTCTTGCATGAGCAAATGGAATTTCCCCTGATTTTCATAGCCAGATATTATGTGGGTACCTCTTCTTGGTCTACTGCTCCAGGCTAGGGAGTCAAGTGTGAGGTTGAGATACCTTGCTCCTCAGGGGGAACCTCTGCAGCTGAGACATCCCTCTGGTTCTCAACCCCTGCACATGGGTGTGGGCTGAGCCCTTTCTGCATCTCCAGCCTTCTTACACGTCTCAACATGAGTTCTTCTGTACATCCTTAGTCATAAGACTTCTGTTCAGCTAGTGTTCAGATGGTTATCCAGGCTGTGATTTTGATATGTTCTTGGGAGGAGATGAGTGCAGCTTCCACCTACTTTGCTGCCATTTGAATCTCTTTTTTTACAATATATTTTTTAAAGTCTTATTTACTTTAATAACATATCTGTAGAAAATGTCCTTCCACTTTCCTCTCACTTCTGACATAAGTTTTTACTTTTACCCTTACTCTTCTATTTTATAGTAGCCCCTTTGCAAATTGGGTGGATTGAGCTCATACTCTGGTCACGGTGACAGGTTTTGTACTGTGTACATGATCTGAGTGTAAGCCAATTACTGTGGCTCATCATTCTACTGTCTAGAGAACTGGCTCACTGGCTCAGGTTATTCCCCTCTCTTTTTTGGAATTTCAGCTAGAAAGTTTATCCTGAGTTGCTGCTGGCAGCCATTGTTCCTACACAGCTGGAAGCCCGTTTGCCTGAGGACACAGCATATGGAGACACATGCAGAGAAGTACTGCTAGGGGTCCTGACCAGCCCATGTCTGAAACCAAGCTTACCCCTGGACATTTCCTTCTCATGAATAAACGTACATCTTCTGTCTTTTAAGAGCAGTTACTGTTACCTGTAGTCACAAATATTCTCCCTAGTAAAATGGCTATGCCTTCAAATTGAAGCCTTGGGTCATGACAATCTTTGATCTGAAACACTGAGGAGGGAAACTTGTTCTTTTAGAAAATATTACTGTGTTACTGTATTTGGTTCTCTTAATTGTAATTGCAAAATAGTGGGGTGAGTGAATTTACTCAAAACTCAAACCAAATATTTTGGGTATATTTTTAGATGAGAGACTCCAAGAGATGGTAGAGGTTACCCATCTAACATTAGAGATGAACAGTTTGTAGACCCTGGCACTTGATTAGCTGGCACCTGGTTCACTAGAATATCAGTAAATACTTGTTTAATCAATGAATAAATGGGTGAAAAGAGATGATGCAACAGAGTGAGAGAAAGGAGGAGAATATACTTTAGTATTGTAGCAGTATTAATATGGCAATTTTGTGAGGTAAAAGTCGGCCAAACCAACCTGGATATCCTCTGGAAATCCATTGCCACAGCCAGCATTTGTAAACCTGAGACTTACGTTTCCCAAAACAAGCTATAAAGATTATGAAAAAGAAGTGCTAACCAATGGAACAACCCGATAACAAAAATCAGGAGATTAAACATTTGGAACAGTTAGTGTCTTCCATTATATATAATTCAGGTCATTTTTTAGTAAGCACTCCACCTAGTTGTGGCTGCATAATTATGTCATATGACTGAGCTCCTTACTTCAGGCTCCCACCTTGGTTTCCATTGCCACTCTTAGCACGATACGTCCAGAGCAGGAGGTTTGTTTGTTGACTCTGATCCCCTTTTATAAACAAAAGGCCCGTTTGCTTCAGACATTTCCCATTTGGTTCTCTAGCATATGTACAGTGTGAACTCAGAAACTCCTGAGACAAAAGAAGTTTTAAAACACATATTTAAAAGAAGACCACACAGATGCCATCAGATATGAAGATGAACTTGAACTTTTAAAGGACATAACAACAACCTGTCAAGTGCCTAGACCCTAAATTTAAAATCTCAGGAGGAGAGAGAAATAAATGAATTAACACATGAACAAAAACTTTGGTATCTATGAAATAAAACAGAACATTTTATTGCTTTTGATTCTACTTTTACCTCACAGGAACTATATCCTGAGACATATTGGACCTAATTATTTTTTGTCATCTAGAAAAAGAAACACAATGTTTCTGTATCCATTTCTGCCAAGTGTGCAAGATGGAGTGTTTTCTAAAATGTTTAAAGAAAAATGAGTCCAATATAAACTTGGTATTAATACAAATAATTTCTTTCCTTAGATGACCCTTTAGCCTACATGATCTCATCCTATTTTACAGCATTGCGTGTGATGGGATATCATGTAATGGGGCCATAAAGCTCAGAAGAATCACATTTCGGCTAGAAGTGGAAGTTGGTAATAAACAAAGCTGGCTAGTTTCACTGGGAATGGAGCAATATCTAAAATGTAAACACATTGTAAATGGAGCCTGGGTAGAAGGGTTGGAAATGTTTTTAACACACAAAGATGGTCACTGTCCTGCTTTTCCACTGGAAAGAAAGAGTGAAGCTCCAGATTTGCTGATGATACTGGATGACTCAGAATCAGCTCTACTGCCACCAGGATTGCCACTAGTCTTAGAGTGGTGGGACCTGGCTAACTGGCCTGTGTTTAATGAACCAAACATCGTCATGGAGTTTTATCTTGCTATTGTTATAAACCCAGGGGAAGATGCCAACACTAACTGAAATCTTAGAAGAAGGAATTAAAGAAACAAGATCTTTGCTGTGAACAATTCATCAACCATTTAGGAGGGGGGATGCTGGCAGAGCCCACTCAGGTCACAGATTGGATCCCATATCACTCAGACAAAGTCTGTGGGCTGGTATTACACTGACTGGTGCATATGCAAACCCTTACGCCTTCCCTCGGGAGCACCTGGTCTGCTCCTGTCGGAAGAACATAAATAATTAAAAGTGCTAGAGATTTTGGGAAGAAAGCCAGGTGACAGAAGTGAACAGAGCTTAGGAACACATATACCTGCTTTCCCTTTGCCCCTCTTGCTGTCTCCCCAGGAACATGCTGTCATTCACAAGTCACTCATTGTGGCAGGAACTGGGTCTGAGCTCAAAGCCTGGGGGACAGAACTCTTACCCACAGCCCGTGCTCATTTCACACCTCAAGTGCACCCATACCCTCAACCCACATTATGTACAAGCTGTGAGAAGGGCTGGGTGGCAGGTAGAGAGGCCATCTTCCAACCACTTGGCCAACCAAATCTAGCTGAAGCCTGAAATAGAAATCAACAAGCATCAACAGGCACAGCTAGATTCAGGGCTGTCGATTCTTAATCTCCACAAATGTAAGGAGGTGAAGGAAATTGCATTTTTCTGACCTCTTAAGTAGACTAATCTGTGTGAACAGAGGAAGTCTTGATAAGCTGTTGGGGGTGAGGACTGAAAGGCTGGAGGCTGTGCTCCAGCTGCCTTTCTAGATGCTGTGCTGTATCAGCCATAGGACTTTTGAAAAATCTGCAAGTTTGAGGTCACAGCTGCATCTGCTAAGTAAAGGAGATCTTGCTCTGCTGGTAGATCCTTGGACCTATTCTCCCAGACAGTGCTTAGCTTCTTCTCTGAATAAATATTGAACAAATATTTAAATGATATTGGCTTAAAGTGGTGCCAAATGTTTGGCTTACCTGAGTACCCACCTCTGTCTCTCTCCCCTCCTCAATTCAAGAACAGGGCTGAATGTTTCTAAGTACAGAAGGAAACAGCATGAAAATAAACTAGTAAACCACCAAACACATTTAACAATGAAAAGAATTGTTTGGGGCTCAGAGGAAATTCTGGCACTGGAGGCTTCTCTTCACATGAAGGGAGTGGAGGGCAGGGGGAGGTCTATTTCAGAAACACTTGAAAGTCTAGACTCCTCGGACAGGTAGTATAGGAAGAGAGTAGAGAGTGTTTAACTGGACGTTTGAAAACATTTTCTTAGTAGAACCCACCTTGTTTTACATTATCTTTCAGCAGCGGAACAGAGGTCCACAGAGAATGCATGGAAGTTGAGGAGGCTGCGGCTTGTCTGCTGAGCCCACCCAGGTGACTGAAAGTGTTGATGTTCTTTTTTGACCCATTATTAGTAACTTCAAATTGTAAATTATTTTCAACTGTTATTCTTAGAAGTATTAAAGTTATGTAGACATTTTTAACAAGAAACTATATTTAGTAAAATTTTTAAATGAAAATGTTTTTAAATTTTATTTTAAAATGTTTTGTAGGTTGCAGGTGTCAAAGTAGAAAAAAACTAATAAAAAGCACAAAGCAAAAAATATCGTGGAATTCCACAAGACCTGAGCTTTGAAGGAGTATAGTTTAAGAATACTTTTTTAGATAAGAAAAAGGAATCTCAAGGACCTTATTTATGAAATGTCACTGAATTATTAAACAAAAATTTAAAAAAAGCCAAAACCCAATCCAATTTTAAGTGTTGGGAGTTTGTAAGAGATATCACTTGTGGATCTTGGCCTTCAGGAGCTTTTTATCTGATGGGGAGGAAAGATGTGTATGGAAATGTAATGAGAACTACACACTGATACCTACCATAAAGCAGCACCAACAATGTACCCAGAGCTTATACTACAGAGAGTTTTCACTCAACCGTGGAGATACTCAAGGTGCCTTTATACAAGATCTGATATTATGGGCTATGCTAGGGTATGAGAGAATATATGCCTGGTGGAAAAGCATCTAGCAGAGAAATCATGAAAAAAAAGCTCAGAGTGTATACAGTTTACAGTAAGTGATTAGTACTTATATTTTGTATAAAGGAATTCTCAGAAGGTGAGAAAGCTAAGTCCAGATCACACTAAATCTTAAATTAGTTAAATCTTAGGTAAACTTAACTAAACTAAACCTTAACTAGATCTTAAGTTAGTTTAAAGAATTTATGATTCTGTGGGTGATTATTGTTTTCAGATGGGATGTGACAAAAATCAGAGAGGATCATTAGGAAAATTAGTCTGGTAGGTGTTTCAGAAAGTCTGATTATAAGGACAGACTCCAAAAACTGAAGAATGACAGAATAGAAAGGAAGGGATATATGTGAGGTCGAAGACCACTGACTTGGATTAACAGTGCAGTCCATGTAACATGACCATGACCCAACAAGATGCCCAGTGAAAACCTCTGTCAACTCTTAGTGCTAATCAAAGTGTAAATTGCCATCAAGGCAAAGAGTGCTATGGGTCAAATATTTGGAGTTCTAATTTCAACTCTTAGGCCCCAGCTCAGTGATTATGAGCAACAATTTCCTCATGATGAAGAGGTAAGATAGTATCTACTGCTCATGGTGCTTGGGAGGAATTAAAGTAATAATACAACTGTAACCTGAGTTTTCCAGAGGTCACAAGACTGGGCAGGTGAAGTTTGAGTGGTATTAATACCACAAAGCCTTCAAGGACTCCAGGCTGAGTCCCCAGCTGCAAGGCTATTGGGCCTAATAACCTCAAGTTTATTCCAATTATTTCATTATTCTGGGTAGAGTTTCCAGATTTAGCAAAAGACAAAAAATTACAAGATGTCCAGGTAAATTCAAATTTCAGAAAAACAGTGCAATTTTTTAAAAAGTGTATTACTAATGGGGCATGGACTGATCACCTCCTGTTCACTCCATTGGTGAGGGAAGAGTTTCCACCCTAGTTAGGAAGATGACAAGACACATGACACCTGACACTGGACAGCTGTGACTGGCAGCAGTTTGTGAGTCACACACACTCACAACACAAGGTAGGAGGGCGCTGTACCCTACACCATGCCACACTGGGGTAGAGCCCGGGAACAGCGTATTAAGAGGGAGGGGTGACCCATGGTTTCCCTAGGAGGACACCATGGGCTTGTTCAAGTAACTTCATGGTTTTCCAGAGGATTGAAGTCCTTTCCTGGTCCTGCAATAAGGAGGGCTGTTTGGCTAGAGAATAGTACAGTATCCGCAGGAGCCCAACGGGTATATGAATTTGCCACTTGGCCCTTGGAGACATCCCCCCACCCCTGCCCAGTTTTAAATTTCAAGGCAGGATATAATGGTGAGTTTAGGCCTTCTACCACAATATTATTCATTGTTTATGTGGAACTGAAATTTAAGTGGTTGGTTCTAGATTTTATCTGGGAAACTTATTTAGAGATTGCTTTGCATGAATGTCCATCATCCTCAGTTTTGGGGACAGTTGGCCACTGGCAAGACTCTACTACTAGACTTCCATAAGACTCTGCTCTGGTCCCACTCTCTCTGCCCACCAACCACAGCTCCTCTGCACATGCAAGCCCATGCTCCCAGAGGTCAGGGCCCAGATGCCCTGAGGTCTGGGGCAGGATGCTTGGGGCCCTTCCTCCAGGCTGATGTCTCATGCCTTGAATAGGCCCAAGCAATCAAGAAGCTTATGGCCAGGACTCAAACTTAGTTCAGAAACACAGTTGCCCTGGCTTCTACCCTTAACTTCTTTATCCTCAGAGCCTAAAAATAGTCCTTCGAGCTGAGATAAAAACTGTTCATCCCCCAGTTTTTCTTACACAAAAATATAAATCTGCCTCCTCTTCCAGAAATCAAGCATGAAAATGTCTGCTAGACATCCAGCATCCCCTCTGCACAGCCCAAGATTCCTTGCCCTGTGTGAAAATCAATGTGTGATGGAAGAGCTACTCACAGGTGTCCAGATGACCTGTAAAATGTTAGTACTGTATTTTACTGTGTATAATGAGCACCCACATTTTTGACCCAAACTTACAGGAAAAAATCTTTTGTTTTAATTTTTAATTCAATTATTTATTTATATTTAGAAACAAAGTCAATTATCATATTCCATACTATTATTTTGCATATAGACATTATTATTGCTTTCTAGAGTTACACTTTTAAAGCATAAGCATAAAGGCAAGAATTAAAAACATTTATATAGATATGTAATTAGTATGACCCATGTATAATGTGCATCCTTATTTTTCCCTTAAAAATCTGGGCTAAACAGTGTGTAATATAAATGGTAAAATATAGGTTTGTGTTTTCTCCTTGACTCCATGGGAGACTGCAGGGACTCAAGCTTTGTGTTCTGTGCTCTGAGCTCCTTATCTCAGTGGGTTGCTGGTGGTTTTCCTGTAACAGGACAAAATGTCCTAAATCCTGAAAGGTGAGCTATTTCGGGGAGATGGAAGGAGAGGGGAACCCTGATGATACTGAAGAGCTTGAAGTCTTTCTTTTCTTTTTTCTTTCCTTTTCTTCTTCTTTTTTAAACAAAGTGACAGAAACCCCTATCCCTGAGCAGGAAGTAAGAGCTTTACTGGGTGAGTCAGGGATGCTGGCTGAGACAGGACAATGGGAGCCCCAGGGGAGGACCCACCTACTCAAGCAGCGGAATCCAGTTAGCTGACTGCAGGTGAGCACCTGCGCTTGGAAGGCAGCCTGTTGTTATTCTTTCTACAACTAATGCATACTGAGGACCTACTTTTGTCTGCACTCTGGTCAATGGCTTTTTGGAGCATACACTTCTGGTAACTGTAATCAGTCTAAACAACACATACTGCCAGGTTTACAGTTGGTCATAGACTTCTGTGCTTCCATGAATAATTGATACAGAAACAAAGAAAGCAGAATGAGACTTTAAAATGCATGTATATGCTTGCTTAAAACTCTTCACTGGGTCACCATTATTTCCAGATAAAGACAAAAATAAGGAATATGCCCCGAAGTCTTGCTTTCTCAGGTGCCCAGCAGCCTCTCCATTCCCATTTTGCTCCACACTGGATTTCCTTTCCCCAGTCTCATTGGTTACATTTTCTCAATGGAGAGAAAGGGTGCCCCCTTGGTGAGAAAGAGCTGTCTTTAGCTAATAGGCCTGTATGTTTACAGAACATTCTACTATCCATAGGTGCTTGAAGGGGTCCTTCTCATGCAGTCTGCTCACCTCTTGCCTTTCATTTTTATACAGATGAACCTAAGATAATACTATTATATGTATAATACACCTATAATAGTCCAGAATCATATGACTGGCAAGAGTTGATAAAAATTTATAAATAAAATAATTATTAAACTTTAAAAAAATCCTCTTTTCACCTCTTTAACTTTAATTGTACTGCCCAATATTGCAGCCACTAGCTACATGTGATTATTGAGCACTTGAAATGTGGTTATCCAAATCATAAATATACTCTGGATTTCAAAGATTTAGTAAAAAAAAAGTAAAAATCTCAATATTGATTATATGTTCAAATGCGATGTATTGGATTTGTTGGATTAAATACAACATACCATTAAAATTAAGTTCACTTTAAACATGCTTTTCTTTTTTTAAATATATTTTATTGATTATGCTATTACAGTTATCCCATTTTCCCCCTTCACTCCTCTCTACCCTGTACCCCCTCTCCCATCCATATCCCCCCTTTAGTCATGTCCATGTGTCATACTTATAAGTTCTTTAGCTTCTACATTTCCCATACTATTCTTACTCTCCCCCTATCTATTTTCAACTTACATTCTATGCTACTTATTCTCTGTACCTTTTCCCCCTCTCTCCTCCTCCCACTCCCCTGTTGCTAACCTTCCATGTGATCTCCATTTCTGTGGTTCTGTTCCTGTTCTTGTTGTCTGCTTAGTTTCTTTTGGTTTTGCTTTAGGTGTGGTTGTTAATAATTGTGAGTTTGATGTCCTCTTACTATACATGTTTTTTCTTTATCTTCTTTTCTTAGATAAGTCCCTTTAACATTTCATAAAATAAGGGCTTGGTGATGATGAACTCCTTTAACTTGACCTTATCTGAGAAGCACTTTATCTGCCCTTCCATTCTAAATGAGAGCTTTGCTGGATAGAACAATCTGGGATGTAGGTCCTTGTCTTTCATGACTTGGAATATTTCTTTCCAGCCCCTTCTTGCCTGAAAGGTCTTTTTTGAGAAATCAGCTGACAGTCTGATGGGAACTCCTTTGTAGGTTACTGTCCCCTTATCTCTTGCTGCTTCTAGGATTCCCTCCTTCATTTTTACCTTGGCTAATATAATTATGACGTGCCTTGGTGTGTTTCTTCTTGGGTCCAACTTCTTTGGGACTCTCTGAGCTTCCTGGATTTCCTGGAAGTCTATTTCCTTTGCCAGAATGGGAAAGTTCTTTATTATTTGTTCAAATACGTGCTCAATCTGTTGCTTTTCCTCTTCCCCTCTGGTACCTGTATAATTCGGATGTTGGAACATTTAAAGATGTCCTGGACGTTCCTAAGCTTGTCCTCATTTTTTTTGGATTCTTATTTCTTCATTCTTTACTGCTTGGTTGTTTTTTTCTTCCTTCTGGTCTGCTCTATTGTTTTGAGTCCCAGTTTCCTTCCCTTCACTATTGGTTCTCACTGCATCTTCCTTCATCTCTTTTATGGTAACCTGCATTTTTTCATGTAATTTGCTCCCAAAATCAATCAATTCCATGAGCTTCCTGATCACCAGTGTTTTGAACTGTGCATCTGATAGATTGACTATCTCTTGGTCGCTCAAAAGGATGAGTCCTGGGGGATTGAGCTGTTCTGTTGGAGACATATCTCTCTCTCTCTCTCCTTTTTTTTTTTCAGTCTGTTCGCTCTTGTTACAGTTAGGGGCGGGGCCTTAGGTGTTTCACCGGGGCTAGGTACCCCAGTCGCTAGATTGTGACGTATGTGGGGGCAGGGGCGGGAGGGAACAATGGCGGTAGCTCCGCTCTCCTGGGGCCTCAGTAACCCCCCTGGGATCCTGGGTTGTGAGCTCTGCCCTGGTCCACAATTGCCGCCTCACTGGGTCCACTAGCCACCGCTTGGGTACTCAGGGTCCACTGCTGCACTGCAATCTTGCGAGTCCTGGAAGGCTTACATGCTCGGTTGCCTTATGCGTCCAGTTCTCCCCGATCTCCATGCACAGCGACCCGAGCCCGCTCCTCCTCTCTGCCCCTCCTACCGGTCTGGATGAACAGGTCTACTTCAACTTCTTGGCTGTCTGACTTCCATTCAGATAAATTCTCTGTCACTTCTGGGTGTTATTTTGCCTCAAAATTCTTGTTCTAATCTTGGTTGTGTGTGGAGGTACCATGCGTCCACCTATGCCTCCATCTTGCCGGAAGTCTCCTAAACATACTTTTCATGTGGGCAGTGGGAAATTTAAAATCACACAGGTGGCTCAGCTCCCATTTCCCCAGGGCAGCGCTGCTCTAGCCCTTCACGCAGGCTTCATGTCTTCAGGGAGGACATCGCAACCTCCTTGCCCAGGTGAGTCCCTCCAGGGACACGTTCTGAGGGCCTCTACTCACCAAGGCCCTTATCCTCATCCCCTGTGTGGTGTTTGGTTCATGTTTGCACCCTCAGGGCACTGTTGCTCCGTGAGTGTGAGGACGGTCTTTGCTCATCCTTGACTCTCCATACCTACCACCATTCTCGCTCCTATGAGCAACTCAGCCCATCATTGAACAAATGAACAGGTAGGTGGCAGTTATATGAAAAGGCACTTATTACCGATGGTTGACAGAGCTTTGGATAAAGTCTGATCACAAAAATGGTATAGGATTTTAGAGCTCTCATTTGGCTAGAGAGTGTGGTAAGATCATGAAAGATAAAGCTTCACAGAGATTCAAAACATCAATGGTGCCGGTAAAGGATGCAGGGATGTTTGAGTTGATGTAGCTCCTGAACTTGGAATCAACTACAAGCCACTACTGTGAGGCTGTTATGACAGGGACAGCACCAGTGCTATTGTCCAGATAGAAGGAGGAGCTTTGCTACTGAGCTGTGTTCAGCAGATGATACCTGGTATGTTGCACCTCAGCCTAGTGGATCTTCACAAGAGCAATTCTCAAGGACTTTCACTGGTAGGCACAGGTGCCTTGAAACCAAGACATATTTAGGAAAGCTGAAGGAAGTAAGAATGTTACACTTGCAGAATAGGGAGAACATGATATGAGCTTTCAAGTATAGATATTGATTTAGTGAAGAGGTCTATGGACTTTATTGTACTGTTTCCTATGGTAGAACTGAGAACTGTGAGTGGCAATCACATAGTACCAATTTTGAGCTTAATATAAAGAACTTTTCATTAAAATTCCTCTGGACTCCAATGTGTTACATTACAAAGTGATCAGTTTCTTGTTCTTCACATGTATGCAAACAGAGACTGGGTGGTCTTTTGGTAAAGAGGTGATAGCAGGTTTCCTCAGGCCCAGCTAAATTGCTTTTGGAGCTCAGCACAAAGCGAAAATGTGGGCTTCTGCCAGAGGCAGGGGGGTCACTCTCCCACAGATCAGCACCCTGTGCGTGGGTTGCAGCCTTTGGGCCAGGGCACACTCCATAACTGGATTGGGGGTGAATGAGAGGCTTCTAGGAGCCACCTGGCTTGGGGACTGTTGGGCATGAGCATGGCCTGACTCTCTCAGGAGCAGAGGGTAACAGCAAAAGGCTGGCCTCTTTCCGATGACTTGGCCCTTGGCCTGGCTGCTACCTGGGTGGCCAGGACCCCTGGGTGGAGGGGCAGGAGAGGAGGCGTGTGGAGGCACCCATTTTGGGGAGCCTGCAGGCAGCAAGAGGTGAAGCTGAGTATGAACTGAAGCTTTGAGTCCCTGGAGCGTTTTCTCTGGTCCCACCAGACTTTACTTACAAAAAACAAATTCAAAGATAAACTTATTAAGAATGTCAACACAGCCACTGCAGGGCATTAAACCTCAGCGGGCCCTTCAGAGCACAGAAGGCTGTGCAACTGCCTAATGAGCCTAATGGCTTTTGGCATGACATCCTTCCAGGAAAAACAAAGGGATGGCTCATCCTTTGGTGGTTGGCCAGTCTGGTTTGCAACCAAACGCAGACTTAAGGGGATAATGATGACAATGAGAGGACAGGGTCAGCTGCAGCAGAGAAAAAGATTTCCTGCTGGAACAGGTGATCAGATGCCGCAGGGAAGGGGTGGAGGCCCTGCTGTGTGAATGATGAGGGGAGCACGGCCCCGACACACAAAAGCCTGGAGGGAGGGACCCATCCTCCACGGAGCTGAGGACGAGCAGACGAGGTGTCACCAGATCCAGGCGCCTGACTTCATCTCCAGTTTCTGTGACACGGACCCCTGCTCACATTTGTTAGATCTGTTTCATCCTTAAAAGCACATATGCACATGGCACATTTTTCTTTATGCCCAAATCAAGTCTTTTGTGCTGCTGCTGTACCTTTTCGCCTGACTTCTCTGTGATCTCTCAAGTGTTTGCTCTGTGATTGTGGAAGAATTACTTTATGTTCTTTCTCCTAGGGACACACACACAAAGAAATCACACATGAGATTCTATTGTCTGAACTTATTTCAGTTACAATAATTGAAAACATAAATGTCTTTAAAAGGACCCAGCATCACCTCTATTTGGTCATTATGTTATAGAACAAATAGCTCTCTCCAAACTTCTGCTCTGATAGCCTATAACAGTTATTTGTTTCTATTTATTATTAAAATATTTTCCTGCTATCTCATATGGAACAGCTTTTGAAGATTCCTGTGAGCACAGCTGGGAAATTCCTTCTTTGAAGTACCCCATTTATTCATCTTTTGTCAGTGGCAGGCTCTTTATGCTCCGACATTTTATACTTTTCACAGTTATTTCAAAATCTATTTCATTTGACGTAGAGTCAATTTATCATCCTGCACACACTCCCATTTTTCCTTTCCCTCATTTCTCTCGCTTTGGCATTCTGCTAAGTTCATCAGAGCACTTTCTCCTCTTCTTTTCCTTTCCAGCTGTGTGCTGGAGCCTAGGAAGACACTGTAAGCCCACAGCTTTCACACGTTCAGAGCTCCAGTTTTTCCAGGGACCCCAGGTAGGCCCCTAGATCACAAAAGCTGGACACCAAAACTTAGAGTCTGTCTGACAATTTGACCAACTGCTCTCAAACATAAATCTGAAAGTGGGTGGTTCATTGGAGAACATCAGCTTGACTCCATTTAGAATCAAAGAAGGCTTCTGTGGTTGGTGCACCTGGTTGCCAAACATTGTTTCCCAGGCGTTCTCAATGGACCAGTTCTGCACATGGGCAAGATTTGTATGAAGTTGTTTAGGTGTGGAAGGGAACAAGAAGATGATCCCATGGTTCTGAGACTGCTTCAGTTTCAGCAGTGTGTTTGTTCCCTTGAAGCAGCTATACAAAAGGGCTTTTATTCTAAACTCATTTTAGCTGAGTATCACCACTCTTATTTGACTTAGCCAGGAAAAAAAGGCAATTCCTCACAATAGAAATCTAGATTGTTGATATCTTGGGATCCTTCTCTTGTTTCATATAATAGTAAACATAATGTAACTCAGCAAAAATGGCTTAAGTTCTTCACTGATTGGCCACTAACAATGTAAATGATACTTAAATTTGCATGACTCTTAGTATATAATCTCTTGATTGGGCTTTGTGCACATCTGAAGTCCTCTGGGATATTTCTTTTCCTTTTGGAAAATTTCTGAGAGACTCATTGAGGGGGACAAAAGTCATCCAGAAAAGGAGAACCAGAATGGTTTCAGAATCAATACAATAAGTTGACATAGGGGGTCTGCAATATGAGAGAATTAAGAAGATGCTGGAGCAAAACTGGAAAGCCTACACGGATACAGAGATGCTGCCCTCAAATATCTGTGATTGTCTTCCAAGTATTTCCCTGACTATAGAAGTTATAATCCTATTTATAATTCAGAAAACAGTGCAAGGTAAAATTAAAAGTGAACCTTAATCCCTCTACAGCAATTTTATGAAACTGCAATTATGTTGTATATACAGGTCTTTTGGCCAATCCTGTTTTTATCCTGTGCAAAACCAATATGTACTTACTATCCAGGAAGTAATGTAAGACAATATAATATAGGAAGTGAAATCTCCCCATATTCTGGCATTCCAAACATAAGCACTGCTCACAATGCCTTGGGTCACTTCCTGACATTTTATTTTATATTGATTTACCCTTTTCTTTGATGTTCATTTCTCTGTATTGTAATGTAAGCTCTGTGAAAAGGGGGATTTGTTGAGTTTTACTCTTCTATCCTTGGTACCTCCAGCAGTGTTTGAGCATACAATGTGCACTCCCTAAATAATTGCCATCCCTGGTCAGTGTGGCTCCGTTGGTTGGAGTGCCATCCTGTGGACTGAAAGGTTGTGGGTTCAGTTCCCAGGCAAGGCAGATATCCGGGTTGTGGGTTCAATCCATGGCAGGGGCATGTGCGGGAGGCAACTGGTCAACGTTTCTCTCTCACATCAGTGTCTCTCTCTAAAAGCAATTTAAAGTCCACAGATGAGACTTAAGAGAAATAAAATAATTGCCAAATGAACAAATAGGTACATAAATGAATTGCCGATAACTTCCCATAGTTAGGACAAAGTTTATAAATACTACTTAAGATCTTTAATCCTATTGTTTATAATACCTGACAAAAGAGAATGCTTGTTTACTTAAAAGAAAGAAGGAAAAGATAGAAGAAATAAAAAAGAAAAGAATGTATTAATTTCTAGGATCTTTTATAATTTTCTCCATTAGGTTTTCTGGAGGCACTTAGGCTAATCAATATATTATACTTTTATCTTCTCATTTACCAAATTTAACTTTAATCTTTATGATTTCCTTTCTCTAAGTTTAATTTTTCTGTTATTTGAATACCAAACCTGTCCATTTTACATTTTTCATAACTATGAAACCATGTAATATTTTGACTTTTGTCTTTGAATACCATTTTGATCATATTATAAAGTTTGATAAGTACTATTTCCACTCTCTATATGTTCTATAGTTGTATTTTCTTTTAAGTTTCTCTCTATTTAGAATTTTAATTTTTCATTGTTAAGATCATGTGTAATTAAACTTTTCTTTGTTATTAATTTATATTTCTATTGTATTTTTGTATTATTGTATAAAGTAACCTATATACTTTTCACTTTTGGGGATTTATTTGGCTTTTATTAATGTCCTCACATATAATCAATTTTTATAAATAGTCTTCAGATGTTTGAGAATGAGTGATAATTTTTATTTAATATATGATAATACTTAAATTATGAGCATCCTTTTTTTATATTTGTGTAATTTATCTATCCAGCCTAAAAATATAAAACATCTTATTAGAATTGTGATTTTTGTTAATTTCTCAATGTTTGCTTTATATTTATAGTGATTGTAATTTGGTGTCTAAATGCTCATAACACATAGCTTCATTGTGAGTTATAGTTTGATTCATTTTTTAATGTTATCCTCTTTCTTTAGCTTATTATTAACATTTTTTATTTTGTAGGCCACACTGAAAAGTATCTGCTACATTAGAGTTAGGAGAGTAGTTATATCGATCCCTGACTGCAACAGATGTTGGGACTAACAGTGGTGGAAGTCAACACTACTGAGCCAGTCTGTTTCATGTCACCCTTGATTTTTTAGCAAAACATGCAGTGGCCCCTAAAATGAATCTTAGTATCTTTTGCTTAATCCAGTTCTACTAATATTACTCTTAATAGAAGCTCTTCTGGAAATGCTTGCCAGACACAGTTTCTAATGTGATTTTTCTTGGTTTGTTATATGAACTCTGAGAAAGAAGATAGCCACTGAGAAGGGCTCCTGATGGCTAACTGGGTTCAAATGTAAAAGAAGAGCCTAGCAGCCATTTGTATACAAGGGCCTTTCACATCAACCCCACTTCAGGGAGTAGCCTTTGCTAAGATGCCTGCCTCCTGCACTGAGCTGCCTGCTTGCACTATGTTCCTGCCATCTGAGCCATCCCTTACTTATAAAGGCATTTCTGAAATTGTATTTCGACCATATCCAATCAGAGCTGCATAGCTATATCCCAGTCAACATCTTCACCAACCAATCAGAGAAGCTTTGATATGACCAATCGGGACACTACCTTTTGATCCAATCAAATTGCAAGGATTTGGAAGTCTCATTTGCATGAGGCCAGACCAATCAGGGACTGTAGGCAGGGACTCTGGTCTGTATAAGTCAGCTCTCCCCTGGCTCATGGAGGGCACATTCCCCTTTCCACAGAATACTGAAGGCTGCACTTCCCTGCCTGGAGCTGAAACACAGAAGGTGAAACACTGAAAACATCATCTGCAGCTGGAGCAAGACAGCGCAGAGCAGAGCTGTCTGGTTGGAGAGGGGCTTCACCCCATGACCTCCTGGCCCCAGGATCGCCTCACAGCCTTGCTGTACTGCTTCATGGTTGAGCTGTAAATCTACTGAGTTATTCCATGTGCAATTCTGTGCTATTATCACAGCCTTGCTGTATCACAGTTGAGCTGTTAACACTAAATAAAGTTTCCTTTTTCATGGCACCCCAAACTGGGGATTCCTGTTGGTGTTGAATTATCACCAATGACCTCAGTTGACAGTTACAAAAGAAAATATATTTATTTTAATAAGATAAGTATGCCTTTAGGATCCACAAGTGAGAATACTCATGTTAGGGGCCAGGATGCTATAGAAACTGCAATTAGATCTAAATGCTAAGAGAGATTAAAACCCTCAGAACTTAGTGGAAAAGTACCTTTTTATTTTAAGCCTGAGAAAAGTAATCCATTTTGTATGTATGTAGAGCAAGTTGAAATTTAACAGTTAGGCATGCAGGTTAAGTTTCCTGTAACAGTACTTTGTGGTTATGAAATTCCAAATTTCTAATTGTATGAAGGTGAAACTCTGATTCCCACCATAACTAAAAAGGGTTTTGCTCTTAAGATCTGGGTCACAGTTTTGGGAAGAAATTAAAAGGATTAGGCTGTGTTTCTGGACTTAGTTAGCATCAGAGTGACAAATGGCATTTAAGTTATATGAGTGGCAGCATTTTAATCATCTGCAATAGCATATAAATAATTTTGACCTCTACCAGTTATTTTTCTTTAGACAGAACACCTTACAAATTTTCCTCACTCCTATCAATACCATTAACCTATTTGCATTACTCCTTAGAAATACCCTAATTTTTCTTTTCTAACCCACAACTTCTCAAAAGTGACATATCTATTAGAAAAACATCTGAAAGGAGAAAGTCAATCATCTATCAAATAAGAAACAACCAACACTGAGAAGAGATGAAACATGAGTAAATTTCATTTCAGATGTGGTCAGATCTGGAGTCAGTCATAAAGTTGGTATTTAAAACATTTGGGCAATTCCCCATCCTTATCCTCCTCGCTTGCATGGTCAGGTTGCAGATCTGCTCGATGCCTGCAACACCTTTTATCCACACTAAAGATAACCTCAGGTCTTTGCAGCACTGTGAGAAGAAAGTCATCAGTTTGACATACTGTTTGTTACAATGAGAAGACTTCATATGGCCATCTGTTTCTTATTAATGTGTTTATTTGCTCACCAAGGAGCAGGGTCTTGACTAAGCAGTCCCCAGCCACATCAGGAGAGTCATGATTATCATCAGAATCTTCAGGAGTGGATAATGAAAGTCATGCTGTTTAGTTTCTTCACTGTATAAATCAAGACATGCAGACCTCACTAAATGTTTGCGCAATGACTCATGGCCATGTAGTCAATGTCTTTAATTTTTTCAGTCCTGTAAAGGTCCAAAGGTGAAAACATGAATATTTTTTTAGTGTTGTGTGTATCTATACATTATCAAAATAACTGGTTTAAAGTGAAAATTGTAACATCTATTGAAGGCCAAGATGCAAGGGAATGGTACTTTCAGACATTGTCTTGGGGGCAGTGAATCATCTTGGTTTGGCATTTTAGGGAAGTAATCTAGTAGTAGCAACAAAAAATACACTTTTATCATTTCTGTCATTGCATTGCATCAGTAAATTTTTACTTTTGTGATAAATATGACAAAAAAGTAAACAAAATTGAACAAAAAATTAAAAAACATAAAAATAAAAATGAGAGCTAGAAAGAGGTATGAGATATTGCTTCGTTAACTTGGGCTGTTTATAAATGGATTAAATGCATGTTTGTGGAGTACTTGCTATGTTCCACATCTGAGCTGGATGCTTTTGCATTTATTTCCTTTAATAATCTTGTGTAGTTAAGAGATGCATTTCTTGATTTCATGGCTCTTTGTAGACCAAGTTTTTAGTAATTGCAAATAAAAACTTGATAGCTTGACATTTTAAAATTGGTTTCTATGAATTTCACATAACAGAGCTCAAAAAAAAAATATGAACAAGAAGGAGGAACAAATACAACTGCAGCCTGGGAAACCAGGGTCAGTTCTGCCTAAAGACTCATTTAAAAAATGTTAGCACACTTTTAAGTTTTAACAAAATCTCCTCTGAATGGGGCTTTTTTAAAAAAAGATTTATTCTTTAGAGAGAAGGGAAGGGAGCAAGAGAGAGAGCAAGGGAAACATTGATGTGAAAGAAAAACACACCTCGCCTGGGGACTGAACCTGCAACCTAGACCTCTGCCCTGACTGGGGGGATCCAGCCAGCAACCTTTTTCTTTATCGGACAACACCCACCCAACTGAGCTACACTGGTCAGAGCTGAATGGGCTGCTTTTGACACATGGTCAATAGTTAGTTATTTTACTTGAAAATTAGCCACTGTCTTTACCTCCTTTTCTTCTCCCTATCCCTGCATGCTCATCTCAAAGTGAGGATCTTTCCCTTAAAAAATTAACAAGGCTAATTAGTAATACTCATTTACTTTGAATTATTATTAATAAATACTCTACTTTAGAACATAAACATTCTTGTTCATCTGTCCTCATGTTTAAGTTTCCATAGGGCCCAGACTGCTTGTATTGCCAAGTAGCTTCATTTATTCAGAGCTTCAGTTATAACTTCCAATGATAAAACATGATCACCAGATTGTGTGGTTCTAGATTCCAACAAGAATCCCAGCTGGAGGCTTAAAACATCTAATCTCTAACATTGCCTTGGCCAGGGGCTCCTGGTAGTGTGAAACCTTCTTGTTTGATTTCTTTTTCCCACCATGACTGTCAAGTTTATTTGCCCTCCAGGAACCTGGATAACCAAATATTTGTCACCTGGATATTCTCAAGTTTTAGCTTTCTCTTGTCCTCCTTTAAATGTTAAAGTATTTGAATATAAATGATTTGGCATATATTAGTGCTTTCCCCCAAACATCTCAAATTAGGCAAATGGGGGTGGCAGTTGTCATATTTTCCAATTCACTTCCTGAGACCCTGTCCCTCTGAATTCCCAGTTGCTGTGCTTCAATCACAGTCCATACTGTGGGACCAAGGTCCCACTTCTGCCATGCCCTGCTGAGCCCCACTCATCCAGGGCTGTGGCAGTGAACATGGGAGAGTCTCAGTAGCAATGAGAGGGTGGACAATGAAGGTTGATTGTATTAAAGAGAAGAAAACAATGTCCAATTTAATGCCAGATATTATAGCTCTATAAAAGTTTTGGCTCGTTCCTAAAACAGGATCACTCATTGGCTGTGTTTCTCTGTGTACCTCTTGCTGTGGTCTCTCTATACCAGTCGTTCTCAATCTTGGCTATATATTGGAATCACCTAAAAATCTTTTATAAATCCCAATGCTTAAGCCTTACCCAAACCAAATTAAACCTGAATCCCTTGGGTGCAATCCTCAACATGTTTAAAGCTCTCCAACTTGTTCTATCGTTCAGCAGTTTGAGACTCACTGCTCTAGATATTTCCTATATTTCTCTTATCTTTTCTCAGACCCTAGAAGTCTTTTCTCTCAAGGTCCCAAGGAAACTAAAAGTTTCTCTTATTTCATCGGGAACAATTCACATATTTTATGTATGTACATGGACATATGTGTATGTATGTATGTATGTACACCCATACTTTTGGTTTAATTTGTCTGTGCTCTGCCCGTGGTTCTTCATTTTTTCTCCATATGGTACCCGCAAATGGGCTGAAACCAAGGAACTATTATATTTATCCTAAAGACAAAATACATTCACAGGCTGAGAAAGCAGACACAGCTGCAGTCAGTTTTTGTTTAAACAGAATTTTTCTCTTAACAGTGCATAGGAACAAAGTTATTTGAGTCCCTTGAAAAGAAAGGGTTTTGCATGTCTACAAGCTCTTACTGTTTGTTCAATGCCCACCTCTATCTATCTCCTTGGGAGATCAGAATTTTCTCCTCTGTCCAAGCAGGGCAACCTCAGAGAAAGCTGTTCTCACCCCAAACGCACAAAACCAGGCCCTCCAAAGCAAGGCCCAGGGCACTCCTATGTGAATGCCTGTGGCTGGATAAAATGAACTGTGAAGTCTTTTTGATCTTTAACTCCTAAGGGTCTGATTTCCCTGCATGTGGGAGGAGAAACTGAAGCGAGCTGACCCACAGGTGTGAACTGAACTTGACTAACCCCTGCTCTCCACATCTGTTCTCTTTGCATTGGTGTTATTTGGCGTTTTAATGGACACTTTTATTGAGGACTGCAGGAGAACAGATGCCAATGAGAAAGCATGTTTTTCTTTTTTTTTTTTTTTTTTTGATTTTATTTATTTATTTTTAGAGAGGGAAGGGAGGGAGATAGAGAGAGAGAGAGACAGACAGACAGACAGACAGACAGACATCAATGTGCGGTTGCTATGGGTTCTGGCCTGCAACCCAGGAATGTACCCTGGCTGGGAATCGAACCTGGGACACTTTGGTTCCCAGCCCGCGCTCAATCCACTGAGCTACGCCAGCCAGGGCTGCATGTTTTTCTATAGCTTCATCTGTCTGAGTGTATTCCATTATCCAACATTTGGACTTTCCAGAGCAAACAACATCTTTGGCTTCTACATCCAGGTGCTTTGGAGGTCTCAGGAAGATGCCAGTGAGTGACTGCGGTTGTGCTTTGGAAGGCTAATTACTGAAGTAGTTAAGAGCTATCCAAAACCTGGGATTTCAGTCAACGGAGTCACTGTTCCTTCCATGTTGGCAATATAGGTGGCCTTCTAAAATTTTAGAAGAAAATGGTAGTTTTCTTTTTTTTTTTTTTTTTTTATAAACCACCAGTTCTAAGCTTTGGATTGCAAAATGCTTTTGTCTTATAATAACCAACTGTTAGCTGTGTCACTAGTAATAGTATTTTAACATCAATATATATAAATCGTTTACTATTCAAGACATATGTGAGCAGATTAGATTCAAGGATATACATATATGTAATCTGTCTCTCACTTGGATTCCAATACACTTTCTTGATCCTGACAGAAAGGCACAGAGTTAGAGTGAGTGCTTGAAAATCCTGCACAACACAGAGTATGCCTATAATGATGGATCACACCTTCCACCCATCACGCACATGGGGGAAAAAGGTTGAGAACTTTGGGGGTAATTAATGGTGAGATAGGCAGTGAAGTTCAAGAAGACTTCAGAGAAAATTACGTGAATGATCACCTTTGTTCCTCTACAAGGTGTGTCTTTGCTTGAGTTAGGATTTCTACACCTAGGAAATTACACTCTTTTCCTTCTCCGTTAATAATAGTTTGTCCACTGTGCTTTCAGATGTTTATTTATTTACTGTGAGACTTGGGAGTAGCTCTAAAACCAAATCTCTGGTCAGACTTTCACTGAGTTGAATCTATTGCCAGGCTAACTTTTCTTGTCAATGTGCACAGCCAATAGGAAAGGACTTTGCTGTTTGGACTCAGATATTTATTGATGGAACCAATGAATGACAACCTATGACACATAACATACAAAATGTAACAAGAGACAATTACCATTTCCTGAAAACACAAGTAGATCCCCCGACCCTACCCTGGCCCTGTACATTTTCTTGCATTTTTCTTACTTTCAGAGAAGCAAGTGAGATGGCTCTGATACCTCTAAGCTACATGGTAAGGACAAATCCCTGAAATCAAGGTGAGAAAAATTGCCTTAACAGCCCAAGAGTGTTGTGGCCCCTCACCCCAAGCCCTGGAGGTGTATAGGGTCACTTAGGCCCCTGTATGGGTACCACTTTTTATAAGCCAGAGGCCCCTGCTTGCATAGTGGCTGTTCTTGCAAAGTCAAATTCTCTCCCTTTCCTGTATACTGTGCATTACATTCCTTGACATTTCTTCAGCTTTTGAAGAAACAAGTGTTTCCTCCTTGAACTCACCTCCATTGCTTTTATGGCATTTCAATCTCCCAAACTTGCACCAGCTTCTGACTTCTCCTGTCTCATACACTGATTTCTTTTTCTCCCTGTTTCCGACTAAGGAACATTTTCATTCTCAGCATTGTGTTCATTGCTCAGCCTTTTTATCTCAGAAAACTTGAGGCTTCTTTCCTCATGTCTATTTCTTATCTCAGAGCCCAAAATGCCTAAATAAGTACCAAGAGACCTTATATCCTTTCATCTCAGTCCTGTGTGTCCAAATGGACACCTCCACCTGGAAGACTCACTGTGATTTTAAAATCAGCTTACCACAGAGGTTCCCCCCAGCCATTGCAGCCAGTTAGACCCAGGGCATTTCCTAGGTCTCTGTCAGTGAAGCTGAAGCACCAGGTGGGGGGCAGAAGAAGGGGATTCAACTTTATCCCATGGTGACAACTGGTTAAGCAGTTTCTGTTAATCTGTTGCTTCTGTCCTTGAAGGTGTTGGAGTTTGAACTCAGTAGAGCAAGTGGTTGGGAAGAAATAAGGGGTATGAAGTGTGAGAGATTCGGGGCAAACTGAAATCCACAGATTTCTCTTGCTCCTCTAAGCAATCAACTTCAATTATGGGGTTAACCTAGTGGAGCCCTGTGTCATGGACCCTACTGTGCAACTGGCCCAGTAGTCAGAGAAGCAGCAGAGACATGGCAACATGCATGAGCACCTAAAACATCTGATTCAACAAACAGGAGTGCTGCTGCTTCATGTCTACCTTTTGAATCTCACATAAAATTCTCTAATGGCCAATGCCAGCCCAGCACCATACAGAGAAGAGAGTTCTGAGAAACACAGCTCTAGCTTAGTCATGTCAGCACAGTGCCAAGTCTTCTCACCAAGTGCAATGACTGCCTCCTCCACATCCTTCCTCGCCTTTATATCATGGGGCTGGTTTGGGATGTTGAGTTTTTATTTAACCACTATGCTAAACTTCCAATGGTTGGCACTGCTGATTGCCATTTCTCTCTCTTTTTCTCTTCCTCTCTCTCTCTCTCTTTGTTTTCTACAGGGAGATTTTAGGGGTTCTGGGGTAGGCATTCTCAGTAGAGAGCACTCTGGGTTTCTCAACTGGAACAGCTTATCTTTATCTGCTTTATGGGTTGGACTTCCCAATGAGAAAATCTATCTACTGGTGCTTAATGAAAAAAAGAAGATCAAGAGACAAAGAAAGAAGGAAGGAAGGATGAGTGGAAGGAAAAAAGGAAGGAAGGAAGGAAGGAAGGAAGGAAGGAAGGAAGGAAGGAAGGAAGGAAGGAAGGAGAGAAAAGGAAAAAGAGAAAGAAGGAAAAAAGAAACTTAATCTAGAGGATCAAGTCTTAACCATCCAAGCACGATCATCCATATTTTCCCAACTTTGTCACCCCTTACTAACCCCAATGTGAACAGTCTTCTGTAGTCTGACAGGGCCTTTTAACTATGTCTCAAACGACTGTGTTCATTACTAATTTTATGCTTTAACTCTTGTACTTTTTTTTTCTTTGGTCTAGATTGACCCATCTTCCTTGGCATTTCTGACAGCAACTGTAAACCAAATGTCTCTGGATCAAGATAAAGAGGTGCAGACTCATCTCCTAGAAAAGAGGGGAGGATGGCAGTGAGGTTCTATTTAATTTAAATCCACACACATACATAAATACACATGCATACATGCACATATGCAGCAGTATATAATTTTATGTTAAAACTTTTATGCAAATGACTATGTCTATAAATTTATATGTAAATAAGTATCTCAATGAATTAGATAAAAACAAAAAATATATCAGAAGCCATTTAGAAGAAAGGAAGAGAATTGTTAGTAGCATTTATTAAGTGCCTTTTATGAAGTTGGTTCCATAATTATTACCTCATTTAGTTTCAAAGCAACCATAGATGTAGGAGTCATGAGCCTCATGTAACCAGTTTATTGAGGAATCTTGGTGGGGCAAGCATGAAATGGTTTTAGTTTTTCTAATGACCTCCTCAACCACATTCTCTATTCTGGGCAGTGGGGATGTTAAATGACAGCTCAGCTAGATTCTATAACTTTTTAGTCTCTTTTGGTGTTTTGAAGTGTCTCATTTGAGTTCTAAAGAATCAGTCCTGTTTATTTAAAGCCTCAATCTAAGCTTAATAACCTCTGTCTTTTCCCTCCTGCCTGGGTGGGCGAAACCTGTGGCTGTAGTGGCTTGGGGGGAAGAAGGAATGGGCTGGGGGGTCTGCTTTCACATAGCTCCCCTTTCCTTCTCCATTTCCTGCCCTCCTCCTTCATCTCTAGTTGTGGTTGGAAGGAAAGAGACAGAGAGATAGAAGTCTTTTACTGAATGCTCTTAATGAGGTCACAGTCCTTGTTTTGGAGAATTACTGTTTTAACAGTAATGCTGTTTTAACTCATTTATTTGAACTCTGAGTTTATGAGTGGTGATTTCAACTTGACAAGGAACTGATCTCAGGCAGTAGGTATTAATGGTTCCTAGTAAGATCTATTTCCATTGCTCTGATGTGTGTGTTTTTTGGTCCTCCTAAGGAGGCAGTTCCCATAGGTAAGATTGTTACTGTAAATCTCATCCATCCTCCATAATTGAGTTTTGAACTTATATGTTTTCACCTTACATGCTTCTTTGGAACTGAGAATTGAAGGAAAAAATCAGAAATAACAAAGTAAAGCATACATGCATTTTATGGAGGAAGTTGCCAGAATCATGCCCAGACTCCCTTCAGTCACATGCTCTTGCTTTTGATGAGAAAAAGAGGAAGAAGTGTGGGGTGCTGGCATTTTTTTTTGGCCTCTATAACACTAATGCCACTGAATCAATGGTGGAATTAACTGACTCATTTAATAAATATTTCACAAACATGATATATGATGTATACCACTCTGATGTTGGGAGTGAATAATGCCATAATTAAACCTTGCTTGTGTGTGGAGAGGTAAAACATTTTAAAAAGTCACTATTTAAGTATATAAAAATAGTGCTTCTTTTGTTTTCTATAACTGACAGAATCTTTCTAATAAGCTCCTCTCCTGCTGTATGTTGGCTGGAGGAAGAGGTTGATATCTAAACTTATCAATTAATATTTCAGTATTTGGAGACTTAAACACTCCTTTTATACTTTTTAGATCTTTTGGGGATAGATGCTGAGTTTCTCATAGTTTCATCTTCCCCAAGCCATTTTTCTCTGTACATGTAGGGGCACTCAAGTGACCTTACGGCAGTGGGAGGAGGGGCCTCAGAACCATGTGCTGAACTTTCACCTAGCAGGTCTAGTCTATTGGTGAGTGTTGACCATCTGAAGGACTTCACAGGTATGCATGGCTGCAATCCATGATCTCGGTTCTTTGTCTCTGGTAACTAATTCCCAATGTCCTATGTCTTAGTTTCAAATTGACTAAATATCAGTCCCCTGATCCTTTGAGGACCTTGGCATTATCAGTGGGACTGAAGAAACTTCTGGATCATCTGCACACCATATTTAGGATATGGGTAATGTTTAATTTGGCTCAAGTTCTTTTGTCTAATTGTCTTCATACACCAATGCTGTATCATTGCTGACCTTTTGCCTAGAAACTTATGGTCTTCTCCAGGGCACAACTGGGAAAGCAAGCCACTGGTTTTGACCCAGGGCTCTCCACAGTTACATGGGCATTTCTATAACCTCCTCTCCTTAGGAATCAGCAGGAGGGTATGGAGGAGAGCATCTCTGTCTGGTTTCTTCACTCTGTTTCAGCTGCTCTTTTCCTTCCCATATTCCTATAGACTGGGAGAAGCCAGTCTCCTACTTTCTGTAAAATGGGGCTTTCTCTATCTCCTAACTCCTTCATGGGGAGAGTAGGCTACATGGTTTAACTGGATGATGTGTACAGGAAGAGACCCCAGCTTACCATAAAGGGGGACATATTAGGTGAGGTTATTCCTGTTTCTCATTGTAAAGAAGTTTCCATATATTATGTCATTTGAAGGTCTATAAGATTTTAAAAAAATATCAATGAGTTTAACAAAAGGAATTTGGGAAGGGAAGACAGCTCCCAGCCTCTGTACTCTTTGTTGTTCTAACACTTCAGGCAACTGTAGAGAAGACAAAACATCCTAAACCAGCAAAGAATTGAGTTAGAGCCTTTGTTTGCCTCTTTGCGACACAGAAACAGATGCTTACACATTCTGAGATAAGAAATCTAACCCGAGGTGCTTTTGAAGCTGCATTTTCAAAATTAACACTTCCAGGTTGTTCAATGCAAACTGAAATGAAGAATAAATTTCAAAGGTTGTATAGCAGAAATTCAAAGTATATTCTTAGCTACTAAGTGAATAAATAAGTGCACCTTTTTTTCTGTATGTGAGCAAGGCACAGAAATTCATTATTAGTTTTGTACACTGTTCTTGTGAAGTAACAGCTGGATTAGGAGATCAGTGATCAGCTAAGTTAACAGATGCCAAAAAAACCTAATAGCTTGGTGAATGCTACATGCTTGAAAAGTAAGAGTTACTTACTTTGTGTAAGTAGTCTTTACTTACAAAATGTGTTTTTTTTTTTTGCAGCAGGTAGATATTTAGTTAAATTCTAAGATAATTTCCTTACCAATATTGGATTTTAATTTTTATAAATACAAATGCTTCTATCTAGTTCTATTATGTATGTAATAGTATTTGCCATGTAGTAGTATTTGTCAGTATAGTCCTCCTTCTTAAAAAAATGTCCAATGTTAGGAAGAAACAGGTCATTTAACCAAGAAACCATTATGTCATGTGCTGTAACTACAGTGTCTAAGGTTGGTTTCTGAGGGTTCTATGGGGTGGTTCTCAAGCAATTGGAAGCATGGAGCACCATAGATTCATGAAGAGCAAGGCTGTTTGGAAACAATTATTCTAGGTTACTTTTATTAAATAACAGAGATAAAATTATCTGCTAAAAAAGGGGAACATGGAACTGAGTGCCTGCATTGTGTGTCAGTGAATAAAAGGAGAGGATAATGTGATTAACACACTGGGTGTGAGCAGAGGAGAAAGTTTCAAAGAACTGCTGGGCCCCCATCGTGACAGACAATGGTGGTGTGTCAAGTGTACAGAATCTCTGACATTGAGAACAGTATCTATGGTAGTGTCTGTTGGACATATTGTGGATATTTTAGAAGAAAAATTAAGTTGTGGAATCAGCAATTAAGTAGTGGGAGAGATGCTATCATTTTTTATTGAGACTTTGTCACAGATACCGCCAATTTTCATGCAAATATTTTTACCTAAATTTTATTTGGTTCTGGGTTCTACCAACTTAAATAAAAAGCACACTGGTTCAAAGGTATGAAAATCTAAATAGAAACATTATGCAATTCTTACCAGGACATTTGACTGTCATAGAGGGAGTTTGGTAGCAGCTGGAATGAGAAAGGGATACACGGGGAGGCATTTCAAAGGCAAAGTGTTGGGTCTTAGGAAGCAGAGACACATACGGGGTAAAGAAAGTATATTTAGTGTTTGAATAGCACTAAGACTTTAAAATTGTGTGAGAGGTAGAATGACAGCACTGCTCCAGGAGAGATAGTTTGGAGTGTGGAGCAGGTTTCAGGGGGAGGAGAAGATGAGCTGCTCTGGGACCGGTTCATAGGAAGTGGTATCCAAGTAATGTCGAGACGGATGGTTGATGACATGAACCCTGATATGAGGATCAGGACAGGATAAAGATGCCTGGGTCCTAAGGGACTGCGGTGGACTGAATAATGGTCCCAAGATGTTTCCATCCTAATCCCTGGAACCTGTGAATTTTATCTTTAGTAGCAAACAGGACTTTGAAGAGAGCATTAACTTAAAAATCTTGAGATACCTGATCCTAGTGGGCCTGATGTAATCATAGGGGCCTTTGTATAGGGGGTAGAGGACATCAGAGGGAAGAAAAAGATCAGATGGTGAAAGCAAGAGGTTGAGTGATGTGAGGAAGGAATCAGAAGACAGTGAACGCAGGTGACCTGCAGAAGTTGAAAAAAGCATGAGAACAGCCTCTCTCCTGGAACCAGCCCTGCTCTCAGCCTGACTTTCGCCCAGTGAACTGATTTCACTCTGGTGACCTCCAGAACTGTAAAATAACGTTTTTGTGTTATTTGTATAACACATGGCCACCAGGTTTGTGGTCATTTGTTATAGCAGCTATGGGAAACTAGTACAAGGTCCTAGTTAACACTGGGAAAGAAGACCCTCTAACTGGAAAAGTGTCCTTTCCAATGTCTGAAGAACCTTCCAGTTCTGTTTTAACTGTGCACAATGGAGTGAAAGCCACATAATCCCTCTGCGGTGACCCTCAGGCTCAGAACCACACCCAGGCTTCACCAGAGCACGGAAGAGCTGCTGCAGCTCTAAGCCCAGGGCCTGTTACTGTACCTAATAAGTAAATACTTAATACAATAGTAGTGTCTCAAACTAAAGAGAATTTCAGGGAAAGTTTGTATTTTAAATTCTATAGAACTATTAGAAAATATTTATTTCTGTTTTGCATTGATTATTCTTCCTTATGAGACATTTTCATAAAACGAGATTTTAAGTTATGTCAGTGTTTCCTAAGCAAATTTCCATGCATCCTGAGTGTGTCTCGGGACAGATTGCGAATTTCCAAGAGTTTATGCATAACTCAGGTTTGAGGGCATTGAAATACATACACATGAAAGGAACAAAGGAATGAGGAATAAATGTTTCCAAAACTACCCATCAGGTAGTTAATTCAGGGGGAAAACGTGTAAAGCAAGTGGTTTGGTGGCATGGGAATGAAAGACATAATGGGCACCTCTAATTCTTCCCATTTCAAATAGTGGCAATTATGTGGATGGAGGCTTGTAGCACTTATTTATTTATGTGCCTGTTTGGATTATCTCCTACTACACTAAGTGCTGGCAGTAGAGAGGACTCACACCTAAGCAGCAGGCTGCATCTTGCACCTATTATCGGGCCTGTCTGACAGTACAAGTGAATGGCGGCCTCCCCCTTCAGGGCCCTAATAGATGGCACTTCGCTGTTTTGGCACACCTGAAGGAATGCCTGGGCGAGCTTCTCGAGCACCTGACAGGGAGGGGTGCAAGGCCCGAGAATAATTGCCATGTCACTGGCATGTGATTTATTGCAATGCTTACTTATGTCTACAGGGCACCATCTGGAGACCCAATTTGGGTTCTTTATGAACAAACATTAAAGCCAAAATGTACCTTCTTCTGAACTCAACTGAGTCTCTCTTTGGACTCTCACACCTGGAGAATATTACCCTAAGCTTAGTCCCCAAACCACATCCTAATTGTTTCAGTTTAGAGGGTCCCAGCCACATGGAGCAACTCTCATTGTGGAGACAATCGGTCTCCCTTTCTGAGACCATTTTATCCACAGGGTGAAACATGTATAATGTTCCATGTTATACCAAACACTCAACAGTAGAGTCAAATCCTCTTTGGCATGTTTCTGAACGATCACTGGCCATCAGCCAAAAGCAGTACTGCATTTATTGACATCTGATTTTTTTATTATTAATTGGCTAGTAATTGTCCTCCAAATATTTTTTAAATGGATGATGAAAAATCAGTACTAAGTTTTAAGGGTTTAAAAAATATTACTCCATTTTCAAATGAATGTTTAATTGACTCTAGGAAACTTAAAAAAAACATATTACTGTGAAGAGTTGATTTAAGAAATGCTTATTCCTTTCAATTAAAACCCAGAGCATTAATCAAATGTTTGACACTATAAATGTTTCCAATTAACATCTAGCTTAAAACCACATGTGTTCCCAGTGAAATTCAAAAGATCTATCTGTACAGGTGACCTCAGAGAAACCATTAACACATGGCTGGAGACAGCAAGAAACATTCTCCATTTGTGAGACTGAGATAAAGAATCAGTTTATGACTGATCATTACTTCAAATATCCCTTTCAGATGCTGGCTTCCTAAGCTAGAGGGCTGGAAGTTAGGTATTTCTCACTAAGCCAAGAAGAAAGACTATATATAGGGGAGGGGGAGAAAGTGAGAGAAACAGAGACAGAGACAAAGACAGAGAAATTAGAAATAATCCCACAATCCCATCTGAATGAACAACTGGAAGTCCCAAACTTATCAAAGGCAGCAGTCAGTCACAATATGGTCAGTAATCTTAGGGCCGAGAGAACTTTTCTAAGCAGTTCTTTTTCACTTTCTGCTGCAGAGGTAATGACCTCAAATACCTCCAGGGCCCAAGGAGACAGCAAGAATGAGAAATGAAATGTCAGGTCACAGTGCCATCATATCACCTGTCTAAATGTGAGAGTTACCACCCAGCCTCAGTCAACTATTGTCATGTGAAAAATGGAGGCCCAGTTGGATCCAACATTCTGATATTTCAAGAGTAACCAGAATTGAATCTTTTAAATGTGAACTCATGAATTTTACATGCTGGCAATTAATTCAACTGGAAACAAAAACAAAACACTAAGCTCTTTGCAGTTAATCTGTGACCTTAGTGATTGCTGAATAAAGAGTCAGAAGCTGGGCCAACGTGATCAGAGAGAGTACAGGGCGTGATCTGGATGATAGTGAGCCCCTTTCAGGAATGGATCAGCACATCACCAGCTTTGGAGAGCATACTCTGGCTGGCTCACTGTGGAATCCACCAGCTCCTGGCAGAAAAAGAGAGGGCACATACTTTCCAAATAATTTCTCAAATGATCGGTCAAACTCAGTTAAATTATTCCAGGTGTGCTATGCGGGGGGTTATTATGACCATAAGGAAAATGGTAACATTAAGACATGCCCATTTGCCCAGTGTCCTGATAAATTGCATTCTCTCTCCCCTGTCTCACTGCAGCCTATCAACAGCAGGACTTGTCAATCTGACATCAGGGCTGCTGACCAACACCTAGGGCTAGTCTGCTGTGGCTGGAAAGGTAAATATTTCTCTTTCTTCCCCTTCAAATATTTTTCCAAAAGAAGAAAAAGAAAAGAGAAGATGACCATAATAGGATACATGCCTAGCAGTTTACACAGAGCAAAATATTTGACATTCAGGAACAATTTCAAGACGCAAAAAGCTGTTACATTCATGTTTGTACAATGATTTTTTTTTCTATAAAAAGTAAAACCAAGATGTGTATGTTTGGGGGGAAAACTGTTCAATGACTATAAGAATTTTTGAAATTGAAGATTTAACTTATCAAGGAGACCATTCAGTGTCTTGCCAGAGCCAGATGACACAGATTCTACTTCTTTGTTTTGCTTTCTGATTAGTTATGTGACTATTGAATAATTTGCATTTAAAAGATCCAGAATAAGCCAGGGTAGCATAACACATATTTTGAGCTAAAGGTGTTTGAGTTCCTGAAATTCCTTATCTGCTTAAAAGCAGAGGCCCCAAAAGAACTCAATTGTCATAAATCCCCTTTTTGTGACCAACTGTAATTTCCTTTTGTATGAGAGAAGTCCATATCATGGCCAGACAGACAGTGCAGGGGGAACTACCCCATCTCCCGCCTACTCTCCTAAGGACCCATTAAATCTTTCTAAAAAGTCATTTGTTTTCCTGTGAGTGAGCGTCTTCCTGTTTCCCTCGCCTGTTAAGATGGCATGTAAGTCCCAAATTCTAGCTTTGCCTTTGAGTCACACTTTTCTCTGGATTCCTGCCTACATATGTGTATAAATAAAAAATTTCCTTAATATTGCCAATCTGTCCTTTCTCAATTTAATTTGCAAGACCACAAGCACAACCTAAGAGGGTAGAAGAAAAAGATTTTCTCCTCAACAGAATCATTTTGTTCATTTCTGGTTTTTAAAAAATCATAATGGATATTAAATTTTATGCTTAAAATGTAGCTAACAACACCTGAGCAAAATAATTCTCATGATTGCTGGGGTCAGTCAAATAAAACCTGTGAAACAATTTATAAACACTAGCTGATTTCTGTCCTTATCAAGATTATTAGGGATTATATCATTTGATTTTTTTTTTCCTGAAAGCATTTTCTGGGTTTCCTTTAGGGCTTATTTGATTGTAAGTGTGAGGAAACCCAATTAAAACCAGCTTAAAAATAACAACAACAAAAATAAAAGCAACATGGTTGCATCTCATAACTAAAACATCTGGAGGTAAGCTTTAGGCATAGCTCAATGTAGGCACATAAGCCACAGCAAATGCTCTCTCTCCATATCTGGGCTCTGTCCTTCCCCGTGTTGATTTTATTCTCTATAGTTGTATCCCAGGAGTTCTAGGCTCATATCCTGACAAGTTCAATTTCACTAGAAAAAGAACACACCTCTTTTCTTCTTCCTGGGGTCACAGTTTTGGGTCTGAGTGGCTTAACTTAATTGATAATTTGGTCTGAATGGCTTAATCAATCTTTATGTGTGCAGGAGTATTATGCCTTGATTGGTTAGGCGTAGATCATATATCCCCTTTGACGCTTGAAGTGTAGTTAAGCCTCACCTTAGCACACGGAGTTCTTCACTAAAAATAGGGGGAATGATATTTATTACATGCCATGCCATGAGCCATATTTTGTTTTAGAGTTTTGCCTGAATGGTTTAAAAAATCTATGCCTTTAATGAAGGGTAAAAATCATTGCTTCTCTAAAGAACCCTGACTTTGCCAATATTCCCTTTTTTGATTATAAGAAAATTATAAAACTAAATTTCTCCTAAAAACCAATCCCCAACAATCAGTTCTTCTTAAAACATTTTTCCACAGTGTAACTTTCTCACAGTTATAACTTGTTCCTTTATTTTTTATTGAGCTATAACTCACATGACACAAAATTCACATTTTGAAGTGTACAATTCAGCGTTCTTTAGTATATTCACAAGGTTGTACAATCACTACTACTACTACTTAATTCCAGAACATATTAATCACCCGAAGAAGAAATCTCTTATTCATGAACAGTTAGTCCTCATTCTTCTCTATCCCTAGTTCTGATAACCAGTAATCTTCTGGTCTCCACAGATTCACCTATTCTAGATATATAATATCTCTTAACTATGTCTTTAACTTTCTATATTTTGATGCTTTGACATGTGGGATCTTGCTATCCCTGAAAGTACTGCTCCTGCCAAGGCACGTTAATTCTTAGAGATAGTAAGCATCTCACCACGGAGTCACTTTTCAAATGCAAACCAACAAATTTGGAACACATACTTCCAATCACCCCCTTTAGTGAGTTCTCACACTATCTACCATCCCTTAGTCACCACAGCAGACAAGTGAGCAGCTACCAGACAAGTGAGAATGGACAAGATACCCCAGGGTCTTGCTGGGTTTGCTCAAACTATCAAGTCCTAAACCAGCTTACTATTCTCTCCATGGAAATGTCAACAGCAGCTCTCACCATAGGTCCCTATTCTCCCCCTGTCTCCTGACACACCCCTGTGTTTTCCCATCGTTTCCCTGCTCTTCTTAGAAACTATGAGTAACCAGTTATTTTTTCAGTGGCAATGGATCTGGTGGACTTACTACTGTATACCTAAATGACAATAAAACCTATAGTAAAGTATCGTATAAATGGAGTCATACAATATATGGCCTTTTGTGCTGGTGTCTTTCGCTTAGCATGATGTTTTTAAGCTTACCCCTGTTGTAGCATATATCTCTACTTCATTTCTTTTTATGACTGTATAATATTCCAATGTGTGGACATACCATTTTTGTTTATCCATTCATCACTTAATTGACAGCTGGGTCATTTCTGGGTTTTGGCTATTAAGAATAATGCTGCTATGAACAAGTTTATAAGTGTATAAGTTTTTGTGTGGACATATGTTTTCAATTCTCTTGGGTATGTAACTAGGAGTAGGATTGTGGGGTTATATGGTAACTTCTATATTTAAAATTTTGACAAGTTGCCAAACTGTTTTCCAAGTGTCTTTACCATTTTGTTTTACATTCCTACCAACAATATACCGGCATTACAATTTGTCCAAATTCTTGCTAACATTTGTCTGTCTTTTTGATTCTAGCCATCCAGTAGGTGAGCACTGGGATCTCCTTGTGGTTTGATATGCATTTCCCTAATGAGGTGTATCTGTAAGTATCCTTTCATGTGTTTATCGGCCATTTGTATATCTTCAGCCCAGTAATATCTATTTAAACCTTTGCCCACTTTTATTTAGTTTATTTGCCTTTTTATTCTAAGAGTTCTTTATACATATTTGGATAGTAGACCCTTGGAAGCACAAAACTGCTTACTTTGAATGAAGTTTTGTGAGGAAAAGTTTTCCAACTTGGGCCCAGTGATTGACGACATACAAATTAGTGAAGAATAGACAGATTAACAGGCTAGCAAGATTTATTTATGCCTTCAATAGCCTAAAATAAAAGTTATATGCAAAACTTAATAAAGTATTTTTCTTGGTGAGGGAAGTCTTCAGAGGAAAGGCATGGAAATTTGCACTGGGCTTTTTGATGCTAGAGGAATGGGGTAGATTTTCTCCCTCTAGAGGAATTCGTAAGGCACTCCCCAGGATGGTTAACATCAGCTGTGTTCTCTGGAGTCTAGTTGGATGAGGAAAGCTCAGATATAATTTTTTGCATCTTCTTTAGCAAAAACTTTTTACTTAAAAATAATCTTTATACTGTGAATGCATCCCCACCAAGTCTAATTTATTTTTTATTAGTATTATTTTTTGGTTGCTTGTGCTTTTGATGTGATATCTAAGGAAACATTACTAAATAAGATCACAAAGATTTTCACCTATTGTTTAAGAAGAGTTTTAGAATTTTAACTCTTACATTTAGGTCTTTTGAGATTTAGCTTCATTCTTTTCCATGTGACTATTGGGTTATACCAGTACCATTTGTTGTAAAGACTGTTCTTTTCTCATTGAATTATCTTGGCACCATTGTTGAAAATCAATTGACCATAAATGCTTGAGTTTATATCTGGACTCTCAATTGTATTCCAATGATCTATTACAGGTCCACCTCTTTGCCAATACCATACAGTCTTGATTACTGTAGCTTTGTAGTAAGCTTTGAAGTCTATCATAATGTTGTGGGAGAAGTTAGTATTGTTAATATAAATTAAAATATTTTTCATTTTCAGTTTTTAATAGTTTCCAGATGCTGAACACATGTAGGCACCACCCATTTCTCTTTCACAACTTTGTACTAATTTTGCATTCATAGTCCTTATGATTCTCTTCTGGGAACTCTAAGATACATTTCCACAATATTATGCCCTGGCTCCACCAAACTTCAAATTTAGGTTCACATATTTTGCTGACAGATGTCTAACAATTTTACATAGAGAGATGTCCCTACTATTTTATTTAAGTATTTTATTTTTAAAAAATGTTAAACCTTTCATTGTCAAATTTAATTGACAAAGCCCAAAATAAAGCTCATACTAAAGCTCATATAAAGTTATTCTAAGTCTTGGTCAAAATTTCCAAAGCTTACTGTCCAGTGATACTACAGACAATTAATTGAACTATAATTTAGAGGTGAATCTGAGGTTTTAATTATTCCATGTGAATTTTTAAAAACACCTCTTTATTATTTATATACTATAAGATTCACCCTTTTAAAATAAACAATTCAATGGCTTTTGATATGCTTAGTATATTTATAGAGTTGTATAACTATCACCATAATCTAACTTGTGAAGATTTAGAACATTTTTATCATGCTCTGTAGCAACCTTCTATTTTTCCTGTCATGTCCCATCCCTTCCACACTCTTAGTTCTAGGGAACCACTGATTTATTTTCTGTATCTATAAATTTGTCTGGCTGTCTAGTGCTGGCTACTGGGTCAACATAGCTTAATGGCCAGCCACTGATTGGTTAGAAGTTACATTGAAGCCCACTGTATTGGACTGAATGTTAGTGGCTCCTACCCTTTTAATTCACATACTGAAGTCCTAACTTCTATGGTGACCTTGTTTGGAGATGAGGCCTTGCTTTTGGAGGTAGTTCAGGTAAGATGGTCATGAAAGAATTATTGCTTTTATAAAAAGAGACCCCAGACAGCTCACTCTTTCAACACCTGTGCTCACTGAGCAAAGGCCAGTGAGACAGCAAGCCAGGAAGAGGTTCCTGCCCAGAGCCTGACTGTGCTAGCACCATGATCTTAGACTTCCAGCCTTCAGAACTGGGACAAATTAGTTTCTGTGGTTTAATCTACCCAGTGCACACTATTTTGATATGGCATCCTAGCTAAGTACTGCCAGAGCCAGTGAGGTTTTCATCTTTTATTGCTGGAGCTATGAATAGCTTGCAGACAGCTTCTGTCATAGTTGAGGAGTATGTATGACTTGTCCCATGTAGCCAATGATGAGAAGCTTGAAGGCTCCCTCTCTTGTTATTGAGGGACCTTGGGCACTCACATAATCTTTTTCAACCACTAGGAATGACTGATTTTAGCAATAAACTTCTGGTGTTTTTGTTTCTATTGGAATTATTTTGAGCCGTAAGTCACTACTGATTGTTAGCTAATTGCTCTATTATTTTTGACAACACCCTGGTCTTATCCAAATAAGCTCAGGTCCCTTGCACTGCTCAGGTTATACCTTCTCATCTCAGAGAAATGGGACCTGGAAGAGGTGCTAGGTCCTCTTCACTGGCTGTCCTTTATAGGCCTCTCCTGCCCCAGTATAGAGCTGAGTATACTGTCTGTTCTTTTTGCAGTGTGACTCTCAGAGAGCTAGCTCTGAGATAGATGTCAGTCGTCATCTTTCTGTAGCTTGTGTTCACATTATAAATGCTGTTTTCAGTCTGATTTCTCTGTAAGGTCTTTTAAAGCTATGTGTGTGAAAGGTAGCTTATTTACAACTGCATAACATCATCCATAAATGCATTTGACCTGGCACATGGAGATGC
This sequence comes from Phyllostomus discolor, assembly GCF_004126475.2. NCBI lineage: Eukaryota > Metazoa > Chordata > Mammalia > Chiroptera > Phyllostomidae > Phyllostomus > Phyllostomus discolor. The sequence goes on along the minus strand of NC_040910.2, from coordinate 66,110,450 downwards.
AGGATGTCACAATACGCTGAAAGCCAACACACCAGTGGGAGCTGCTATCATTGTCTCAGTGTTGTGGTCCTCTCTCATCCCTCAGGGCATTTCAAACTGATTATCACCTGTAACCAGTGGGTCACCTGATCTATGTAAAGGGAATAATGTTGATCTATACTTTAAGTATAAAGGAAAACTGATATCATTTTTGGAATAAAAATTAATATGAATTGAAATTTTAGTATTTTTTCACTCTAATGGATTGAGCTGTATACTTCGTTGGTTGTCTAAACCCCACTTTAGAGATCACTCATCTTAAAGCCCGTACACTAATGTTTCTCAATTTTGGCATCATTGATATGTGGGGACAGATAATTCTCTGTTGTGGGGGCCTTGGCAGTGCATCATAAGATATTTAGCATCATTCCTGGACTCTGACCACTAGTTGCCAGTAGAATCCCCAATTGTGGCAACAAAAATATCTCCAGTTGCTGCCAAGTGTCTCTGGGGACAAGGGACAAACTTACTTTTGGTTAAGAACCACTGTTCTATACAGATTAAAGCCACAGACATAGAGTTTCTCATGCCTGCCATCTTCTGTCATAAAAAAGATATCCCTGTTACTCACAGATATAGTAAATAATCACATCACACTGGTCCTGCAGTCTACTTCACTCATTTATTTTGTTTACTGAATTTTCTTTGTTTCATGATATAAATATCTACTTACATATAGAAAATTTGGACAATACAGGAAGATACATGGAAGAAAAGTTTTAAAATTCTCATAATTATACCACTTTACATATGAGTTTATTGTACCTTCTCACAATTATTTGTGTGGAATTCATTGGCTGATCATCATTTCCTTCAGTGTGATGTTGCCTGACATTATAGACATTCCTTTACATTTCTGTTGTATGATTTGAAGTTTAGGTCATATGAAATCCATACTTCTCTAGTTGCCAGCAATAGTAGAATCCCACCCCCCACCAATTTATCTAATTCTTTTATGGATCTTTTGGGAAAAAAAAAGAGAATTAAAGGTGAAAGCCAAACATGAAATTAAATACAGACATAAAAAATACAGAAGCATTTTACTGTAATAAAACAAATAATAGTTGTACCTCCAAATACTGTAAAAATTAGTGTTTGAATAACAGAAATCTGAGAAAATACCCGCAGTTTATGTAAAATAAAACAATATTCTTAACATACAAGAATTTTAAAAATATAATAAACTAAAAAATTTTTTTAGACAAATATTTAGTAGAAAAACAAGTAAAAATCAGTTCACTAAAGAAATATAAGATATCATGTTTTACTTACCATCTAAAAGAGATTTTTATAGTAATGCCCCTTGCTAACTGAGCAGTGTCATACACTAGAGTTAAATATAAATTTGAACAAAGCTTCTACAGAATAGTTTGAGAATAGGTGCCAAACACCTTAAAAACATAAAAACACAGCCTTAGGAATTTATAGAATAATTCCACTGTTAGAAATTTTACAGATTTATATACAGAATATAAAAGAAATATATACAGATTTATATTAAATATTATTATAAGAAAGTTTATTATAATAGTAAAAAATTGGAGAACTGTTTAAATGTTTAATATTAAGGTATTCTAAAAAGAAGTGTGGCATTGTTAGCATAGGTAGCTAGATACTAATAAAGGGAGAAGGCAAAGGGAATCGAACATTAAGAAGCATAATAAACTAGGGAGCTGACTTGGACAATAAGCCTGCTTGCTTCACTAGGAAGTTACAGGTTCACCACACTCCCTAGGGCATGCTGCACCCTGAGGACCTAATCCCCCAAAGTGGGTAGGAAGGGTCATTACCAGGGGAGGAAGAAAAAACAGTGGGGAAATCCCTCTGCTTGATGAGTGCTCAGTAGAAGCCAAGATGGTGAGAAGGAAGGTGCTTCTACTGTGAGGCTTGTGCAGTGGGAGCCAAGATGGTGACCACAGAGGTGTGTCTGTCTAGTCTGGGGAAAGGATAGGATTGGAAAAAGGATACAGAACCCCAGAAGGTCTAGGAAATGGATTGGTTAGGTGAAGGATCCAGCACCAGCCTGCAAAAGTTTGGGGAGTTGATTGGTTAGTTTGAAAGGGCAACCATGTCCTTCCCAAGCCCGAGATAATGTAATCAGCTTAAGAAAGGGTCTCCCTGTCCCTGTCCCTGTCCCTGTGCCTGTCCCTGTGCCTCTGCCTCACACAGTAACATGTGTGACATAGTTTGCCTGTTCTCTTTCCATAGCAGTCATGTGGTGTTAGCAGCTGCCTGGGGCCTATGGCAGACTCTATGGCAATTAGTGCCAGCCAGACACAGCACAGACTAGCAACAGGGGGGACCGACATGGACTAAATTTTGGCATGACAGAGAACTTTCAGACACTGGGCTTTCTGTTGGACCTGATGAAAACAAGGTTGGACTTCCTTCATGGTGAGATGAACAGAAGTGAGATACTGATGCTGAACCTGAGATAGTTTTTGTGTTGCTCCAGCTTCAATAAACCATACCACTATGCCACAGACTCCCATACCTGGGTCCCTGGAATACTTTCCTTGCAAGTCAGTGAAAAGATTTCATTTCTACCAGCAATAGCACGACAGTGCATTATATCATTATTAATGTTGTATTTCAAGGGACTATTTAATATTATGAGAAATAATTACATATTGTAGGAGGAAGAATAAAGTATGGTATAATGGTATAATACCAAACAGTACCAAATATAATACACATTTGTAATTTTAAAAGTTTAAGTGTGGGAAGGTCTACACCAAAATATTGATACCTCTGGGCAGTGGATACCCATGATTTTAAATTTTCTTTACATTTTCTATTTGTATTTTTAAATATTGCTACAGTGAATATTTGCACTAACCTCCAAAGTTATTATAATAATACAGAGAGCCCCTTGAAATATTTTTTTAGTTCAGAAAGAAATAGTATAACAAGGTATTTCTTTCCAAGTGACTACCAGCTGAAAAAACATTTTGTAAGTTGTTTCACACAACATGCTTCAGTCTGAGAAGGAAGCACACCTTGAGAAGGCCCTATGTTTATGGACAATGATGTTCACTCAGGAATTCTTTTCTTAGTTGTTTTTTCACCTGAGCCAAGCACATCTACTTTCTGCCCATGGAACTATTTCTCCTCCAGGAGCACATAGGTGTATTTAACAGATGACAGTGGTGCTTACAATGACACTTGGATGAATTTTCAGAGAATGTGTAATTGTTATTCTATAGCTAGTGGCATTTTAAATGGGTGATAGCTTAAGAGGAATGAGAGACCTCTTCAAACTCCAAGTTCTAACTGTACCAAATGACAATGACTCTGATGAGAAGGAAAACAGAAAGCGTCTAAAGAAACCAAAGGAGGACTGTCCTAGCATCTCATTTTCAGTTTTATAAGAACAGTGACTAGACTTATCTTGCCTATCAGTGTATTTATATGGCTGGCATAGTCCCTGCCATAGAATTAGTGCTCAATTAGTATTATTTTTGGTGTTTTTGTTGTTTGTTTCATAAATTAGTTTATTGTTGTTCAATTATAATTGTCTGTATTTTCTCCCCACCACTCCCCTCCACCTCCTCCCCTTGCTTCCACCCTCCTCCTTGTTTTCTCCATGTGTCCTTTATAGTAGTTCCTGAAAACCTTCTCCCCACAGTCCCCTTCTCCCCACAGTCCCTTCTATCTGTCTATTGTTAGATTGTTCTTAATTTCAATGCCTCTGTTTATATATTGTTTGCTTCTTTTCTTTTGTTGATTATGTTTCAGTTAAAGGTGAGATTCATATGGTATTTGTCTTTTACTTTCTGGCTTATTTAACTTAGCATAATGCTCTCCAGTTCCATCCATGCTGTTGTAAAGGGCAAGAGCTCCTATTTCTCTCTGCTGTGCAGAATTCCATTGTGTAAATGTACCATAGTTTTTTGATCCACTCATTTGCTGATGGACACTTAGGTTGCTTCCGATACTTGGCTATTGTAAACTGTGCTGGTAAGAACACTGGGGTGCATAGGTTCTTTTGGATTGGTATTTCAGGGCTCTTAAGGTATAATCCCAGCAGTGGAACTGCTGGTCCAAAGGCAGTTCCATTTTAGTTTTCTGATGAAATCCCGTACTGTTTTCCACAGTGGCTGCACCAGTCTGCAATCCACCAACAGTGCACTAGGGTTCCCTTTTCTCCATATCCTCTCCAAACACTTATTTGTTGATTTGTTTATGATGGCCATTCTGACTTGTGTGAAGTGGTATCTCATTGTAGTTTTAATTTGCATCTCTCCGATAGCTAGTGATATTGACCATCTTTTCACATGTCTCTGGGTCCTCTGTATGTCCTCCTTGGAGAAGTGTCTGTTTAAGTACTTTGCCCATTTCTTAATGGGATTTTTATCTTCCTGGGGTGGAATCCTCTGTGAGTTCTTTATATATTTTGGAGATCAAATTATTGTCCAAGGTATCATTGGCAAATATGTTTTCCCATATAGTTGGTTATCTTTTCATTTTTAATGCTGTTTTCTTTAGCCATGCAGATGCTTTTTAATTGATGAGATTCCATTTATTCTTTCTTTTATGTCCGTTTCTTTAGGGGATATATCAGTGAAGATGTTGTGTGGACTGTCTGAGATTTTCCTGCCTATGTTTTCTTCTCTAACTTTTATGGTGTCACGACTTATATTTAAGTCTTTTATCCACCTTGAATTTATTTTGTATATGGTGTAAGTTGGTGATCACATTTTTTGCATGTAGTTGTCCAGATCTTCCAACACCATTTGTTGAAGAGGCTGTTTTTACTCCATTTTATGCTTCTTTCCCAATGTCAAATACTGATTAACCATAGATACTTGGGTTATTTCTGGGCTCTCTGTTCTGTTACATTGGTCTATGTGCCTGTTTTTTATGTCAGTACCAGGCTATTTTGATTACAGTGGCCTTGTAATACAGTTTAGTATCAGGTATTGTGATCCCTCCTACTTCATTCTTCTTTCTCAAATTATAGGAGTTATTTGGGTCATTTATGGTTCCATATAAATTTTTAAGTGTTTGTTCTATGTCTGTGAATATGCCATTGGTACTTTAATAAGGATTGCATTGAACCTATAAATTGCTTTGGGTTAGTATGGATGTTTTGATGATATTAATTCTTCTGATCTATGAACATGGTACATGCTTCCATTTTTGTGTGTCTCCCTTAATTTCTTTCTTCAGTGTTGTACAGTTTTTCTGAGCACAGGTCTTTTACCTTCTTGGTTAGGTTTATTCTAGGTACTTTATTTTTCTTGTTGCTAATCAAATGGGTTTTTTTTCCCCTGATTTCTCTTTCGATATTTCAATTGTTGGGTACAAAAGTGCCTTTAATTTCTGAGTGTTGACTTTGTATCCTGCTGTTTTGCCAAATTCATTATTAGGTCAAGTAGTTTTTGGTTGAGTCTGTAGAATTTTCTATGTACAAATACCATGTCATCTGCAAACAATGACATTTTTACTTCCCTCCTTCCAATTTGGGTGCCTTTTATTTCTTTTCCTGTCTGATTGCTGTGGCAAGGACTTCCAGTACTATGTTGAATAGGAGTGGTGAAAGCGGCATCTTTGTCTAGTTCCTGATCTTAATGGGCAAGCTCTAAGTTTTTGTCCATTGAGTATGATGTTGGCTATAGGCCTCTTATATATGACCTTTATTATGTTGAGGAATGCTCCTTCTATAGCCACTTTGCTGAGTGTTTTTATCACAAATGGGTGCTGTATCTTATCACATGCTTTTCTGAATTTATTGATATGATCATATGATTTTTGTTTTGCTTTGTTTATGTGATGTATTATGTTTGTTGATTTGCAAATACTGTACCATCATTGCATCCCTAGGATGAGTCGCACTTGGTCATGGTGTATGATCTTTTAACATATTGCTGGATGCAGTTTGCCAATATTTTGTTGAGGATTTTAGCATCTATGTTCACCAGTGATATTGGCCTGAATTTTTCTTTCTCTGTTGTGTCTTTATCTGGTTTGGGATTAGGATGATGAGTTTGGGAGTCTTCCATCTTCTTGAATTGTTTCAAATAATCTATGGAGGATGGGCTTAGCTCTCCATTAAATGCTTTGTAGAATTTTCCTGTGAAGCTGTGTGGTCCAGTGTTTTGTGTGTCAGAAGGTTTTTGGTTACTGCTTTAATTTCATCAGCTCTTATTGGTCTGTTCAGGCTTTCTGTTTCTTCTTTATTGAGTTTTGAATAATTATATTTTCTAGAAATTTGTCCACTTCACCTAGGTTTTCTAGTTTCTTGGCATATAGTTTTCATAGTAATTTCTTACAATCCTTTTTATTTCTGTGCTATCAGTTGTAATCTCTCCTCTTCCATTTCTCATTATGTTTATTTGTGTCCTCTCTTTTTTTCTTGACAAGTCTGCTTAAAAGCTTGTCAATTTTGTTTATTTTTTCAAATAACCAGCTCCTGGACTCATTGATCCTTAGAATTGTGGTTTTAGTCTCTATGTCATTTAATTCTGCTCTGGTCTTGGTCATTTACTTACTTCTACTTGCTCTGGGCTGTCTTTGTTGTTGTTCCTTGAGTTCTTGTAGACATAGGGTTAGGTTGTTTGTTTAAAATGTTTCTATCTTTTTTAGGTAGGCCTTTATCGCTATGAACTTCCCTCTCAGGACTGTCTTCACTGTGTCCCGTAAGTTTTGGATTGTTGTGAGTTCATTTTCTTTTGTTTCCAGGAACTTTTTGATTTCTTCCCTAATTTCACTCTTGACCCATTCATTGTTTAATAACAGGCTATTCAATCCTCATGAATTTGAGTGTTTTGGCATTTTTCCTTAAGTTTAGTTTCTAGTTTTAGTTCCTTGTGGCCAGGGAAAATGCTTGATATGATTTCAATTTTCTTGATTTTATTGAGGCTTTTTTGTGTTCTATCATGTGGTCTATCTTAAAAATGTTCCATGTACATTTGAAAAGAATGTGTATTTAGCTTCTTTGGGGTGAAAGTCTCTGTATATATATAATCAGTTAAATCCATTTCATCTAGGGCATTGTTCAATGCCACAATATCTTTGTTGATATGTATTTGGAAGATCTGTCCATTTTTGACAGTGAGGTGTTAAAATCCCCTACTGTGATTGTGTTGCTTTCAATATAATTCTTGACATCCTCCAGGATTTTATTTATGTATTTTGGTGCTCCTACATTGGGTGCATGTACATTTACTATGTTTATGTCTTATTGATGGATTCTTCCCTAGAGTATTATGAAGTGACCTTCTGGGTCTCTTTTTATGGCTCTTTTTTTGAATTCTATTTTGTCCTATGTGAGTATTGCTACCCTGGCTTTTTTTTCCTGTCCATTTGTTTGGATTATTTGTTTCCAGCCTTCACTTTCAGTCTGTAGGTCTTTTGTTCTGAGGTGGTCTCTCATAGGCAGCATATGTGTGGGTCATGTTTTTCTTATTCATTTTGCTATTCTGTGTTTCTATTTGGGGCATTAATCCATATACACTTAAGGTTATTATTGATAGGTATTTATTCATTGACATTTTTTTGTACCTGTGTTCCTCTCTCACTCTTTTCCTTCTTTTTCTTAAAGCAGTCCCTTTAGCATTTCTTGCAGAGCTGGTTTGATGGAGGTGTGTTTTTGAGGCTTCTTTTGTCTGGGAAACTCCATATTTGGCCTTCCATTTTAATTGAGAGCCTTGCTGAATAAAGTAGCCTTGGTTGCAGGCCTCTGGTTCTTATTACTTGCAATATTTCTTGCCATTCCCTTCTGGCTTGGAGTGTTTCCATTGAGAAGTCAGCTGCTAGTCTTATTGGGGCTCCCTTGTATGTTACTTCCTGTTTTCCCCTTGCCACCTTTATGACTCTCTCTTTATTTTGGAATTTTGCCACTTTAATTATGATGTGTCTTGAGGTGGGCCTTTTTGGATTCCTCTTGATTGGGACTCTCTGTGTTTCCTGGATTTGTGTGACTTTCTCCTCATTAAAATTAGGGAAGTTTTTCATCATTACTACTTTTCAAAATAGATTTTCTATCCCTTGCTCTTCTCCTTCTCCATCTGGTATCCCTATTATAATGTATACTGCTATGTTTCATGTTGTCCTGCATTTCCCTTAACCCCTCTTCATTCTTTCTGAGCTTCTTTTCCTTTTTTTGCTCATTCTGGGTGGGTTTTTCTACCTTGTCTTGCAGCTTGCTGATTCAACCCTCTGCTTCATCTAGCCTGCTTTTGATTTCTTCTATTGTGTTCTTCAGTTCAGAAATTGTATGTCTTCATTTCCTCATGGCCCTTGTTGATAGTTTCTATTTCTGTTTTCGTGTTGATATAATTCGCAGTGAGTTTATTTTAGTTTCCCTATAGTTTTTGGTAATTCTCTGTGAGCTCATTGAGCTTCCTTATAACCATTGCTTTGAACTCAATATCTGATAGTTGACTTGTCTCTATTTTACTTAGCATTCTTTCTGAGGCTTCCTCCTTCCATTTCATTGGGATTGTTTTTTTTGTCTTCCCATTATTTATGAGACTCTTCTTGTTAGCCTCTGCTTCTTAAATTGATCTGCTCTGACTCCCTGGGTTTATGGTGTGAACTTCTATGGTAGAAGACCTGTGAGATTCAGTGGTGCAATCTCCTTGATCTCCTGAGCTCACTGGTCTTGGGCTGTCATTTATATTGGCTCTCTGTATGTCTTTGGGTTTTGATTGTTGCTGGGTCTTTCTTTGGTGGCTCCTTCCCTCCAGCTGGTTAACTGAAGGTCACTCTGTCCACCACCTCTTATATTCTGTTGTGCAAATGTGGGCAGGTTGTGTTGAAGCTGGTTTTTCTATGTGTACAAGCTTTTGAGGATTCTCTCTTTCTCTTGTTCAGTTGTTTGTTCTGAGTAATTTCTCCACCATTTAGTTGTATTTCAAGGTAGGTCCTGGGTTTGAGTTAGTGGCTTCCAGACCCTGCTTCACCTTGTTTTGTTGTTATCTGTTGGTGTTTCCTTTGTTGGTGGGCTTCCTCTTCCAACAGGTATCCTGGTGTTCACAGCTTCCACCTACTCTTTTTTTTTTGTGATCAGTTGGAGGAGGAAGGTAAAATGGTTTAAGACAGCAGGAGTGTATTCTATGATATTTACAGTACCAATGTGTAGAGAAGAGATAGGAGATCCTTTGGATATGTATAGTGTTAACCATGATATTTCACCCAACTAGCCACTTTTCAGAAAGGGCAGTAAGTAGATAAGACTCTTGTTGGGGGGAAGATTATGAGTTAGATCTAGAAAGCAGTGAGCTTGTGGGAGGCCAGATTATGAGGTAAAGTGAGAGTAAAGATAGAAAATAGGTGTAGTGTGTGAGAGAATGAGTTAATCACAATAGTAATAAAGTTCAGGAAATAGTAAAGTGGGGGAAGACTTTGGAAGGGTGCTGTGTAGTATTTATTATGTAACAGCTATTATTCAATAATAATGGAGCAACATTCATATGACAGACTCTATGTGATCTGGATAATAAGAATAGGAAGTATAGGACCTAGAGTAGTGTGCTAATGGAACACAGTGAAGTGAAAGACAGTAAAGTAACAATACACTATGAGAATGGGAAGGGTTTACAGGAACAAATACAGAGGGCACATGGACAAAAACTAGGGGAGGGTGGAAGTGGGAGGGAGGTGGGGAGGGATGGGTGGGTTGCCTGGAATGGGAGTAAAGGACAGAAAAATGTACTTGAACAATGATTAAAATAAAATTAAAAAATACACTGTGAAAGAGAGAACAAGGGAAACCAGTCAAACAATGCAATTTAACAAGCCAAGTGAAGAAGACTAAACAGAAAGAAGAGAAATACCAAAATACTAATAAAATGAAAGATGCAAGAATAATAAAAAATAATAATACAAAATACAATAACTTGCAAGTTCTCTGTAGTAGCGAAGTTTGTCTCACTGTCTCAGCTATTGGGGTGACCCTCTTTGGGCCCAATCTGGTCTTTTCACAGCTCCAGGTTTTATTGTCTCACTTGTGGGAATTAGAAAAAAAAAAGAAGAAAGAGGAAGGAAGAAGAGATAAAAAGGGGGAGAAAGGAAGAAGGAATAAAAAAAGAAAGAGGAAGCAGGAGTTAAAATAAAAAAAAAGTGCTTAAAAAAAAAAAGCCTCCTGCTGACTTCAGACTGGCCAAGCCAGTTCTGCTGGTTTTCCTGCCTGCGGCAGGCTGGGGGTAATTGGTTTCACTTTTCTCACTTCCTGGGTGGCACTTGAGCAGCCTTCAGCCCAGTTCCTCAGTAAGCTGCTGGACCCTTAGTGCCCTTCTGTACCCAGCCAAGACCTTTAGTCCACCAGTTGCATTGTCCTTGAGGTGCACCAATTAGGGGCAATTCACACACCCACTTCTCACTGTTTACCATCCTAGATGCTAGGGACTCTCAGTGCCCCTTTAGTCTAGTTCAGGCACCTCCCCGCCCCCCCCCCCCCCCTCAGAATTAAGTCTTTCTGAGGATTGCTGACTCCCTGCAGTGCTCCTCTGCAGGGTGTCTCTGCCTTCCTCTTAGAGAGCCAATCCACCCTCAGGGCAGGAGTGCCACCATCGCAGCTGCTGCAGATGCTGGTGCACATGTTCTTTGCTGTTTTCCTGGGGGGACTGGGGTTGGGTGTATGGTGCCTCTGGGTGGCAGGATTAGGCGTGCTCCCTTCCAGGCCTGCGAGTGTGGCAGGATGATCAGCAGTGGGTCCCAAAGGTTTGGGTGCCAATGGCCCCCAGGGCTGCGGATATGCATGCAGGGCCTTCTGTTGTGTGCTCTCTCCCCGGGGCTTTGCATGTGAGCACTGGGGCCTTCCTTCCCACTGAGGGAGCACTGCACAGCTGAGTGGGGAGGAAGCTGGAGTGGCTGCTGCAGGAGAATTCCCAAAACAACCACTGAAGGTCTCTCTTTTCACTTTTTTTTTTGAAAAATTCCTCATGCTCAAGCCTGCTGCTCCATACAAGGGCCTGGCCTTTCACACAGCCCAATTCTCCAACCAGACTGGGGACTATCCAAGTCAGGGCCCATCATGGCCCAACTTTCAAAGCCCCAGTGTGTTTTCCACTTCATCCTTATTCCCCTCCCTGTGACTTCAAGCAACCATGTCTCAACTGGTGCTGCTTGAACCTTGTTTGGCAGGGGAGGGAGCCATTGACCTGGCTGTCTCCTAGATCCCTGCAGCAGACCTGGCAGGTGTTGGGCTTAGGGCTGCTGCTGCCCTGGTCCCAGCACTGGACCCAGGGACCTTATTGTCCTGAAGCACTCTCCTTACCTTCTGATTTTTCTATGCCCTGTGCAGTTTTTGGTCTCCAGTCTTCTTATATGCTGTGGTACTGTTGGCTGTTCACTTTGGTCCTCAGAAGGTCGGTTAGGTGTTTCACCCATGTGCAGGAGGAAGCAGACTCTGCTCCCACCTACCTCGCCATCATCTTCCTTCTCCTCAATGAGTATTTTTTGAATAAATAAGCCTATGTTTTAATGTAACAATCATATACAATCAAATTGAAAGCACTGACTGTAAAGAAGTAGAAGAGTCTTTGAAATAGTGGAAGAAAACAACCCAGAAAACATCTGAAAAATATTACAATAAGCAGTGATATATTTTAGGTTTAATTTAAAAAGGTCACATAAATTATAAAATATACAAATAAAAAATGTTACTTTTGCTTCTAGTGAATCTGCCTTCATGTACCACCTGTAGGAGATCATTTTGGACTCCTTCCAATTAGTGATTCTTTGTTAGGTGATTTTGAGAATCACTGCTTTACATAAAAACCTAGAAGTCATATTTATCTAGTATGGGAAAATGCAAATCTTAGAGTGGTGAATCACTCTAAATGATTATGTTGAATGAAACAATTAATATTTTAAAAGATCTTTCTAGCCTGACCTTAAAGCACTAAATAAAATGAGAAAAATTGTAAATTCATGAATCATGCACTGAAGAAAAAGATGGAGGAAAAGTGTTCAGAAAATTCCAACAGAAAGATTTTGAGTAGTGTATATTTTATGAGCGCCAATTGGATGGAAGGATGGAAGGAAGGCTTATGCACCTTAGTTTGAAAATTCGTATGAATGGAGAGAAACTCCATTTTATTTCAACCACATCTATTGGGTTGTATTTATCTCTCAACATCATATTTTAAGAAAGCATCAAGAAATTAGAATATGCTAAGAGAGAAGTTGACAAGGTAATGACAGAGACATAAAACTATGATATATGGAGGACAGTGTCTCTGATTAAGAAGCTATGTATCTGCCCTACCTGGTGTAGCTCAATGGATTGAGTGCAAGCCTGTGAACCAAAGGGTCGCTGGTTCAACTCCTAGTCAGGGCACATGCCTGGATTGAGGCCAGGTCCTCAGTAGGGGTGCATGAGAGGTACACACATTGGTGTTTCTCTCCCCTCTTTCTCCTTCCCTTCCTTCTCTCTAAAAATAAATAAATAAAATCTTTTTTAAAAAGAACTGTAGATCTTAAACACTGTTGTGACTACCTTTGTGGTATTTTGCATACCACCATGCTGAGATCACTAACAATCCCCCAAACTTAGTGAATTAACACAAGAAAAGATTTTTTCTCTTACACACTACATTTTTCTTACATCTTATACCTGAGTCATCTGGAACCCACAGACTCCAACACAGACTCTGAAACAAAGCAAGAGACTCAGAGAGCTGCATGCAAGCTCTGAATGCTTCTCTTCAGCAATGACACACAACCCCACTGAACTGTAAGGAGCTGGAAAATCGAGCAAGCACCCCATAGCCTAATCAATATATACTTAATCTTTTTTAAATTTCCAATGTTTTACTCTGATCTTGCTTTATCCTCAACCTAGAGGGTAATATCTGGGAGATCATGGATTTGGTGTGCTACCATATTTTAATCTCTAAAATATTAAAAATAAATGACTTTTGGAACTATAGAAGCTCATCACCTAAAATAATTTTGCATACTAAAAATATGTCACTTTTAGAGAAAGACTAACTTGTTGAATGAAATGAACTACAGTAATGAGTGGAAGGGGATACAATCCATATGCAAAGGACAGTGCAAGGAGACTGTGAAATGCTAGAGGAGTCACAATGGAAATTTGGGATCAATTGCACAACAATTACAACAATGGTTATCCTAGACTAGGACAATAATCTGACTTGGAAACACTGAGCAAGATGGAAATGTGTAAGAAATAAGCCATGAAAGATTAATAATGATAGTTGTAAGAAATGTAAAATAAAATGGGTAAAACAATTTGACTTTTGACTTCACCTTCACTTTTTTAACCGTGACTTGTATTAGTCATTTAATGAGCGCGAGTAGCAGGAGAAAACATAACAGCTGATTCACTTAAAAATCACTTGGCTTGATATGAAAATAACTGGTATTGTTACCCACCTATTGTGCTAAGCCCTTTCCCCCCCAGTAACTCATTTAATCTTTTTGACAATTCTGTAAATTGTATCTGTTAATACTTCCATTTTACAGATGGAAAACCGAGGCTGTGTTAGGGAGATACGTGGCCAGAATAACAGATCTAAAACTGAAGCCCTGGTCTTCATCTAAAACCCAAAAGCCTTGAAAGAAACTCTAACCTCCCAGCTTGCTTAGGGTCTGTCATTTTTTTTCCATTAGTTCTCTGTCGCGATTATCCTTTGTGGAAGTAAGCAAAGTTTAAAAAAACAATAGTTTAAAGAATACACTCCTTTTCTGAATGGTTATTCAGTCTTGTTCTATCAATTATCCTACTTTTTTATTTGTTCTCTTCTTTTTTACTTTTTTTCTTTTCCCCAGTGTTAAAGGGCAGAATCAATAGGACATAAAATCGACAAAACCTGAGCTTCCCTGAGGACACACAGGGGATTTGAGAATGTCAGCTGTACAAATATGAACTCCATCTTTATATAAATGTCTGGAAGGACGAGGAGACCGCCCCTGTGTTGCAGGCCAGATGTCACGAGTCCTACTTCCAGCCAGCTTTATTATCTGACAGATACGGAGCACAAATATTGAGCTTTTGCTATTTTTACTGTAACTGCAGCCATAAACATGGATTACTGCAGGAGAGAAAGACCGGGAAGAAAGCAGCAGTGTCTTCACAAACAGCCAAGAGACCTTTGTCTTTGCCTCAGTACAGACGGGAGTGGAATGAATGAGGTCCGCATGGAACATACCATTCCAGGCAGAAATAATAAGTGGTGATGATGTGAAGATCCCAGGTTAGGCGGATGGAAAAACTCCCATGCTGATTCTCTGCCTTGTCATCTGGTTCATTTAGCCGCAACAAATTCTGAATGTAAAAAGACCAGAGACTAAGAGAACTTAGCCTCCCTCCCATGGTACACACTCTTACTAGTCAGACTTTTTTGCTATTCCAATGGCAATGAACAAAAATTGATAACTATATTTCCACTTTCCCCCATCCATATCTCAGCATGGCAGGCATGGCAAGGAAAATACTAAACACAGCGCTTTGGTACGTCTGTTTGTAAGAAATTAAGGGATTCCCTTTTTTGATATCAATCTATCATTAAGAAATGCAAAAAAGTAAGGAGATTTCCCATTGAGTGTTTTATGATTTTTAAAAAAATCTACATCATAGAATTTATGTCACCACAGTAGAGTAACTCAATGTCCTGTTTTCATTAGATCCAGTACATCCTGCATGTGTTTTTGGAAGCAGCAATTCGGTACTACACACTAAGGACATTCACAGTATGATGGAGGGCAGACAGGCAGCCCTAAACCTGAGACGGGATGTCTGCAGAGTAACTGTTCTTATGTGCCAGAAAATCGAACTGGCAGCCAAGTGAGGCCCTTAAAGGCTTGTCCTAGTTCAAGGCTGCAGGGTTTTCATCTCAAGGTACATCTCATGCTAACATCTAACCCTGGGCCCAGATCGCCCGAGCAAATGAATCTGTACCTTCTTCAAGATTCAGGAGTAAGAATAGAAAACCAACTCCATCACCGTCAGAGGCTAAAAATCGTTTACATAGATGCAGGACACAGCATGAATGTAGTCAGAGGTAGAAGAGGGCCTGCCTGTGTGTTGAAAGCTGGGAGTACAGTTTACGTTAAGGGGAGATTAAATCCTATTTCCTCTTAAGTCTCATGTCAGGAGACATAAGACATTAGTACATTTGTGGCAGTGACTCCATTGTCAAATGCGGATGGTATCTGCCTTTAAGGAAGTCATTCATTAATTGATTAAAGGAGCCGATGGAGTATTTTTGTACACATGAAGGTGGGTGGAACATATGAACATGTCACATCGCGAAAAAACGTGGTTTTAGATTTGACCGCAGCGTGGATGCACATCTCGGATCCGCCAGATCTCGATTTGGTGCATTCAACAGTCTCTTGGGTTTTTCTGAACTCATTTTCATTTTCTGTAATGGAAACTTGACATGGTTATTACTAGCGGCTGAACTAATAGTATCTGACAGTGGTTCAGTATGTATAATCTGTTTACTCCTTCTCTTCCTTACCCTTCTCATCCCTGTAAGCCACTCCCATACATGCCGATGATTCTAATTCCCGCAGTTTCGAGTATCATGTTGGATTGTCCGTTCCCGGGGCTTCCCAGTGGGCCTGCTTCTAGAAAACTGGCTGAGCGACTTTTGTTTGCCGAGAGCGTCGGCCAAACACCACATTTGTTTAAGAGTCACTAAAGTGTTCATCTGCTGCCTACTTTTGTATGTGAGTTACAAAGCACCTTTTCTTTAAGCTTTTATAAAACTAAGAGAAAGCTGCCATTGACTCAGAGTCATCTCCACCACCAGTTGCATAATCCACCATAATGGGCAGGTCTTTTCAGACCCCCAGACTTCAGAGGTCTTCTCCAATTCCCACTTGGTGATAAGAGCTTATTCTCCAAATCATCAATTAAAAATGGTTTCTTAATAAATTGCAATCTCTAGGATCTTTAGTTGAGATTCCATAATACTGCTAATTATTCTAGATAGACATCTCAGGTCTCCACTTAGAATCATAACATCCTTTAAACCAAAACACTTAAATCCCCATTCATTGTTACAAATATAAAGCAAGTTTCTTATTTTCCTTTATCAACATCCACTGAACTCTCTCATTTTGGCTAATTATTATTAGAAGACAATAAAACTATGTTATGTTCAAAATAGGCTTTATTTCTATATTCATTTTGATTGTCAAACATAACACAATTATGGCTGTATTTAATGAGTTTGTGAAGTGATGTTGACATCATTAATTAGGTCACTTGTTTGTAGTAAGGATATGTCATTTCCAACATCCAGTCCTGCCCCTTGCTGAAACTAATAACATAACATGGGTGCTTTCATACACCAGGTAGATGGAGGGGGTCAGGCCAGTGCCAGGATATGCAATAAACTTACATCAGCTCAACCATTGGGACCCAGAGCAAGGGCCCACTCAAAGCAGAGAAGGGCAACCATGTGGGCCAGTTGGACATGTAGCTCATGGGATTCCTGGGCCTAAGTGTGTGCTCAGCTTCTTAGAGCAGTAAACTATTTATAGACCCGTCACCACTCCAGTGGGGAAAGAAGTACTGTATGTATTATTTCAGAATCTAGGTAGGCAAGCGTAAATGTATTTTGGTGGCTTCAGTAGCATAAGTGTGGCCTAACACTAACATGGGACTACATAGATAAATGCTGCATTTGAAATCACAATATTACTAATTGAGCAACATTGGACAAATCACAGCTCACTCAGCATTGTTTTCCTCATCCAGAAAGTGGGCATGACCATTTCTGCTTCACAGTGTCAATAGGATAAGGTAAAATTATGTATGAGAAGACTCCTAAATTAAAAGCAACATATACAAGATTGGTTTGCTGTTCTCACTCTTATTATCCTCCCCAATCTTGATCCAACATTCAAAAACCTTTGATGACTTTCTGTTATTTTTAAGACTGACAAAGCTAAGTATATTAGCCTATCATTCAGGGTCTCAACTTGCCTGATATTATTCCCCACAATTTCCTTCTACAGAATTTTAGCTTACCACAGCAGCTCTGTTCTCCCTAAATGGGTCCAATGTAGTCCCAATATCTCACTAGGACATTCAGTTGTCCAGTTGAGCAGAACATTGCATCTTCTAGCTTTACCACAATGAAAGAGAAGATTTTGGGCTTCTAGACAGGGAAACTTCATAATCATGGCCTAATTCCTTATACTGAAAAGTTCATGAGAGTCAGAATACCAGCCTATTAATTACCAAGTATTAATTACCAACTATTTATATTTTGCTATATAAACATCTTCATGGAAATTCACATTATCATCATAGGTTTGCTGGAGAGCAAGAGGAACCCATTAGATGGTATTAATAATGAGCATGTTGTTAATGCAAAGAATTCCAGATCCCAGAGGCTAATAGATCTGTAGGTTCCCCTGTAAGGCTCAGCTCCTGGCAGAGCTCACAGAGGTGCTGTTGGAGCTGGGTGTTAGGGCATGAATGGGTGGATCTGGAGCTGTTGTTAGACAGGCAGAGCCTGGTGGACAGGGGAAGCACCCAAAATTTAATGAGTCTGGGGGGGGGGTTCTTCTTACCCAGACTCCTGGTTGACTTGTATTGGAGAGACAGAATAATGCCATATTTGGTGGGTAATTATAGAGATGGAGACTCAGAGAAATCCCTGAACATTTTTCTTTGGCCAGCTTATAAGTCATTTTTTCTACAGTAAACAAAAACCCCACCTAAAAAAATTAGGTCATACTGCTTTTCTTAATAGCATGTCATGTATATTCTTCCCTCTTCACCCATGTTCTGTCAAAAATGAGAAATGATTTTGCAGAGTTCTTGAAAAGTGGGGGTCACAGTAGAGCCTGACCCAGTAAGCTCAGCTGGAAATTTCACGGAAGATTCTTCAGAAGCATCCCATCCTCATTTCAGGGCTTATGAAGTTAATCTTCAGATAATAATCTCAGCTTCTTACTGCCTGTCCATCACCTCATCTATAGTGTTCATCATTCTTAGTTTGCACCAAACTCTTAAGAGTTGGGAGGAGATGGATGGGGACAGACAGTTGAAGAAATATCAAAGTTGGTCGTGACTCTATTCTTCAACTCATTCCCACACTATACCCAGGGAACTAAACTCTAAAGAGTATTACACAGAAAGAAAATCACATCACGTCAACTCCTTTGCCATGAAAAATATTGTAAAATTTTTTTGTTAATTCATGAAGACCCACTTCTAGCCTTCCTGAATGAGTTTATTAGTCTGTATTTTGTTATCAGTTCTAGTTCTCCAGTTTTCTAAAATGCAACTGTGTTATTATTGTTGTACATGGAATTAACTGTTCAGTCACCTCTGAGCTATTGAGTAGGCTGTTCCTTAGGGATGTCCTGCCACTAGGTGAAAGCATGTTACTAAGGGGAGTGGCAGCCATCTGGTTATGTTGAACATAGAGGGATTCGGGAGGAGCAATATACGAGGGAAAGAGTAATTGAAATGGTGTGTTTACTGCTATCATTGCTTATTTGTTTTAATTTGTAGTAATTATTTTGAATCTCAAATAACACTAAGAAGAACTCAATGTTGTTATTATTGAAAGAAGATATAGATTAAAAAGGCTGACATAAACTAGACTCAGAGAAATTATAGAAACAATTTTTAAAAAATGCTTTACCAATAATAGCTGTATAACTGAGAGTAATATAAAGATAATAAAATACAGTGCATGGAGTTTTACACAGGTAAAGCTCACTAAGATGTCGTGTTCTCTTATTTTTTAAATTTATTTAAGAATATTGACAAATATAATAGTATATATTTAAAGTCTACAATGTGATGATTAACACACATACACCTTATGGAATATTAACAACTGGGAAAATTAACATGTTAATGTCCTTTTACTTTTTTTGTGTTATGCCTCATGAAATATACTCTCTATTTCTACAGACACACATTCAAAAGAGCCTGAAATGAACCCTTCATACATACTCTTACAGTAGTTACCTTCCCAGGTACAGAAGACTCAAGACAAACTTTATTTTGAGACTACTGGACTCTTTGATAAATATTATACTGTTAGAATGTACTCACATATTACTTGTGGAAATTGAGTATTAATAAATTTTTTAAGTTTATAGTAATAAAATCCAAATAACCACACAGCAGTCCTAAGCCTGGTTAGCTGAGGAATTTAGGGAATTTCCTCCAGGTTACTGGACATCAGTTTGCCCCACCTGAAGCCATTGGTGCTTGGTCAAGCAAGACTAGAGAATTGCTTGTGGACTCCACATTTCCCCCCAGCTCTGAGCAGAGCCTCAGCCTCTGAGAATGGAGGGACCAGGAGGCCTGGGAGGACTGGAGAGAAAACTGAGTAGATATGTGTGGAGTGGGGATGGAGATGCTCTGAGACCCTCATGCCAATTCAGATCCAAGCAACTCTGCTGTCACCTAGTTTTTTCAAAGTATCCTTTTACATTAAACCGAGTTTGAAAAAATGCTAAGAGAAATAATCACCTATTGATAATTCTAGTTCTACAAAAAAAAAACAAAACAAAAAACCCAAATCAAGTTGTATGAGAAGATTCTAGATTTACAAGTAGTGTGCTCTGAGCTTAAAGGTACAATTGGCATAGAAGTAATTGAGATGGTTCCCATAGCAACCAAAGTTTTTGTTGAGGGAGGCAGCAAAGAAAATGAAGGCAAAACTTCAGTTTTCCAGCCCTGTTCACTCTTGTTATTCACATTGCAGAACTGGTGCTGTTGTGAGCAGGTTTCATCCTGCCTTACTGTTGTTCTTTAGCTTTAAAATTCAAAGTAACGCAATTTTTTTTATCAGTTGGTGCTCTTTCCAGGGAAATGACAGAAAACCCATTAAAATGAACAAAAGAAAAGGAGTGATGTTTTTTTAAAAAATTATATTTTATTGATTGGGTGCTATTACAGTTGTCCTGAATTCTCCTCCTTTGCCTCCCTCCACCCGCACCTCCACTCCCTCAGGTCATTCCCCCACCTGTTTCATGTCCATGGGTCATACATGTGTAAGTTCTTTGGCTACTCTTCTCTTTTTCTTACTGTACTTTACCATCCCCATGGCTATTCTGTAACTACCTCATATATCATCCTTCTCCCATACCCACCATCACATCTCTTTATCTTTAACCTTTGGAATTTTTAATTTCTGATGTGTCTTGGGATGGACCTCTTTGTGACTATCTTGTTTGGGACTCTCTGTGCTTCCTGGACTTGCATGTCTATTTCCTTCAGCAAATTAAGGAAATTTTCTTTCATTATTTTTCAAATAGATTTCCAATTTCTTGCTGTTTGTATTCTCCTTTTGGCATCACTATGAGGCAAATGTTGGATGCTTAAGTTGTCCCACAGGCTTCTTACATTCTCCTCATTTTCTGGATTCTCTTTCCTTTGCGCTGCTCTGATGGTTGTTTTTTTTGCTTCCTTACGTTCCAAATAATTGATTTGATTCTTGGGCTTCATCTGTTCTACTTATGTTTCCCTATAAATTGTTCCTTATTTCAATTAGGTATGCGTCATTTTTTGTTTGTTTGTTTAGATTTTATTTTATTTATTGTTAGAGAGAGGGGAAAGGGAGGGAGAAAGAGAGGGAGAGAAACATCAATGTGTGGTTGCCTCTCGTGTGCCCTACTGGGGATCCAGCCCCCAACTAGGTATGTACCCTGACTGTGAATCGAACCAGTGACCCTTGGGTTTACAGTCCTGTGCTCAATCCACTGAGCCACACCAGCCAGGTATCCTTTGTTTCTGACGGGATCCTTTTAATGCTGTTAAGGTCCTCACTAACTTCCTTGAGCATCCTTATAACCAGTGTTTTGAACTTCTGCATCTGACAGATTGCTTATCTCCATTTCATTTTAGCTCTTTTCTGGAGTTTTGATCTGTTCTTTCATTTGGACCATGTTTCCTTTTTGTCTCCTCATTTTGGCAACCTCTCTGTATTGTTTCTATGTGTTAGGTAGAGCTGCTTTGACCTCTGTTCCTTTGTTAGTGTGGCCTAAGTAGAAGGTGGTCCTATAGGATCTAGTGGCAAACCTCTGTATCACCCAAGCTGGCGTACTTTGAGGATGCCCTTTTGTAGGTGAGTACATCCTCCTCTGGTAGTGAGCCTTGGTTGCTGTTGGCAGATCAATGGGAGGGATTTTCACCAGGCCAGTTAGCTACAAAGGTTGGCTGTGACCACTTACCACCGACCTCCACCTCCATGGAGGATCAGCTATGCAGGGGCAGGATGGTGGTGCTCTGGTGTGGTTGTAGCTAGCGCTGGCTCCTGGGGTTTCCTGGGTGGTGCAGGCCAAGGTCAGCCCCTATCTGGGTTTTTCTTGGGCCACCCTTCCTGAGTTATAAAGCAACCTGAGATGGCTAGTACTTGTGCTAACTTAGAGATTTCCAGGCAAAGTCAAGCTGTGAATCTAGGCTGCTGTTCGGGCCTGGTGCTCACTGAGACCAGTTGTTGCCCATTTGAGAGAATTTAGGAGTTGTGAAGCATGAGCCAAGATCAGCCATTCATATGGAAAAGCAGCTTGAGTGGGCCCATAAGCTGGGTCAGGAGGAGTCTCTGGGCATCTCCAAGGTGGGTCAATACTATTAGCCAGGTTGACAGAACCTCACATATGGCACCAGCTCCTGGACAGGGCCCCCCAAAAGGGACAATTGTCTCTGCTTGCCTTGATGCCCAGACATCTCAGCCTACCATGCATGCCACTGGTGCTCCTAAAGCCACTACCTTGTCGCCAGAGCCCAGAAGGAGTGAGTCTGAGTAAGTGAGTCCATGTGTGGGTTTTTTAAAGAGGAACTTCTTGGGGCTCCAGAAGTTTTTCTACCATCTCACTCCCACTGGTTTTTGAAGCCAGAAGTTGTGGGAACTTATCTTTCTGGCACTGGTACCCTGGGCTGGGGGATCTGGTGTAGGCTGGTGCTCCTTGCTCCTGAGATACCCCTCCTGAATTTTTAATCCAACACACATGGATGTGAGACCAGCCCATTCTGTGTCTTTGCCCCCTCCTACCCATTCTGCATGGATGTGGTTTTCTTTAATTCTGTAGTTGTCAGACTTGCATTCAACTCAATTTATGTTCATTCTGAGAGATGGTTGTTTCATGTCTTAGGGTTTTTGTTGGTGTGGTTTGTGGGAAGAGGTAAGCCACGTCTGCCTACATTGGCCATCCTGACAGGAAGTAAAAGGTGGTGTTTTTATTATTTTAAGCTCAAGGATACCAGTTTAGACCCAGTGACTCAGGTGATACACTTGGTCTCTTCTCATCCCTGTGTCCCATGTGTTCCTGTTTCTTAGGTTTCAGGTGGTGAAAAGGTGGCTCCCTCATAGGTCCAGTCCAGCATGACAGGGAACAGCTCTTTCTGGTCATCTCTCTTGATCACTTCTGTGAAAGTTCAGTGATAGACTGATTGGGAAAATTGAGTCAATGGACACCCTAGATCCCAGTCAGCAGAAAGGGAATATTAGATGCTGCTCTGATGGTCCAAATTAGAGTCTTATACCTTAATCATGTTGGTGTACTGGGATGGAGGGTGGGGCTACTCAAGGAAAATTCAGGGTACTATTTCCTGATGGTAGAATAAATAGTAGGTCTACTAATAACATACCTACTGGCTCCTATGACTACTATTACAAAGAGTTCTAAAAAGAGTAGAAAGCATGGTGTGTGTTGTAAACCTACTCTGTTCTGCTCCTTCTCTATTGTCTGTGAGTCTAAGGCAACAACCAGGGACATATGTCACCTTTACGCAGCTTAAGTTTCCTATAAATATACTTCTTCCAGTTATGGTTGACATACAGTATTATACTAGTTACAGGTGTTACAATGCAGTGATTAGATCTTTTATACAACTTGTGAAATGATCCCTCTAATAAGTCTAGTACCCATCTGACTAAAATAGCTTACTTTTAACAAAGGTTTATTGAAAGCAGTATACCCTTTTCTTTAAATGTAAAATATCTTTCAATCACGTAGAAATGTATCTTTAATACTTTAATACTTAAGAAGTAGAAAGTATTTAAGAAATATTTCTACTTTCTTAAGTAGACCCACATAAGCAAGCCCTGTAAAGAAAAGATCTGCAGACTACGTCTCAAGTAGAATAAGAGAATCAAAATGAGAATTGCATGAAAATGAGTAACTGCCTGATTCACATAATCGAAACCTCTTTAAAGTATGTTATTCTTAACCAAGTGATTTTATTAAGCTAAGTCCCTCTCTACTCAGCAGAAGGAAAACATTAATTCATAATAATTCTAAAAGCATTTTAAAATAATATTTTAACAGTAATTTTAAATGGAAACAACATTTTGCATGTAGACATAGAAATTATCTTTTTATAAATGAAGGGGTTAGGAAGTATAAATTGGCAGTTACAAAATAGTCACAGGGATGAACAGTACAGCATAGGAATATAGTCAATGCTATTGTAATAACTATGTATGATGCCAGGTGGGGTACTAGACTTATTGAGAGGATCACTTTGGGAGTATATACGTGTCTTAACCACTACAGTGTGTACAATTTTTCATTGTAATTGAAAAATTTTAAAAAGGTGTATAGGTGTACATATTTAACCTACACATATTCACACACACATAATTATTAGTAGTTGAATCTATAGCCTGAGGTAAAATAAAAACAAAAAAGGTTAGACTTCTAAACACAAAACACATGAATGTTCAACGAACCATAAGCTGGGAAGAAAAAGAAACTAAAATGTTTTCTCACATTTTCATCAAGTTTTTAGATCCCTGAATAGCAGAGATCCTTCTTAATGGATCAATGTCATAATGCTGAATTTGATCAAATCATAAAATACTAATCAATGCAGTTTTTAAACCATAATGGATAATAAAAGAAAGATGGAATTAGTAAAATAGAATTAATTCCACCTTTATTTTGTTAAGAAAAATTAGAAATTGTGAGTGTTTTCAATCATGATAAAGTGTTTCCCCTTCTCATAAACTCACAGAACCCAGTCCTCCTAACTGTCTAAAGACAGCACAGCTATAAGGGGCAGTAGACAGTATTCCTTCCCTGTGTTCTCCACACGTGCCCTCCCAGTGGACAGGATTTGTGTTTCCCTGGGTGACTGTTTGAAGAGTCCAGACCAAGCTGGCACCCTCATGTCCTTGGTCTCAGACCTGAAGAGTTTCCCTCACGTTCACATTGCACTCATATTCCTGCTGGCAGTCTCCTAAGAAATGCTAAAATCTTCTTAGGAATTTGAGTTAACCAGTTAATAGAAGTGTCTAGCTCAGCTGAGACCTCAGCTTTACTCAGGTCCACTGAGCATCCAGTGGAGAGATTTTCCACTGCAGAACCAGAAGGGGGAGCCATAGTGTAAAGGTATTTTAGGTCATTCAGACGATTTCTATGTAGAAGAATAATATCACAGCACAGATTAGGTAACTTGTGGTATACCACATATTAAATCGATACTGTTAACATGAAATTCTGTAAGGAACATCAGGAATAAAGATGGTAGTCTTATATTTCTCATTTACTTGACCAAGAAGGAACAGAAAAAATTCTTCACCAACCTTAGAAATTACTAATGGGTGGCAATCAGTATTGTCAGAAATCTTAAGGTACTTTATAGCACAGATTAAAAAGGAGAATTTATTGGCCAATAGGCCTTATTGCTTGAAGCCTGGCTGAGGAGTATGTTAGAGGACTCCCTGAAAGGAACCCAAGTATTTGGGAGTAGCAGGTGTTCCTCAACGTGGACAAGTTGGCATTAGGGATAGATGGACAATGGACTTTGTTTATACCTT
Organism: Phyllostomus discolor; assembly: GCF_004126475.2. NCBI lineage: Eukaryota > Metazoa > Chordata > Mammalia > Chiroptera > Phyllostomidae > Phyllostomus > Phyllostomus discolor. The sequence goes on along the minus strand of NC_040910.2, from coordinate 66,085,686 downwards.
TGATAAGAGCTCAAAGCATCAAAATAATATGGGGCAGAGGAACCAGCTGTGACATTTTGTCCTTGACCTAGATTAGTAGAATGGTACAGTCATGAAGGCAGGTGCTCATCCAGCTGACTTCTGGTTCTGCAACCTGAGATGCAAAGACAGTGTTTCCACCACTATTTTCCTATATTTCACAGAAACATAGACCTCAATTTCAGCAAAATAAAACTAGACTTTTCATTCTTTTTCCTGAGTCTGGAAGATTTAAAGTATTATTATAAAGTAGTTCAAACTAACCCCATTTCAGGTATACTCACTTCCAGAAGAGTGAGCAAACAGAAAAAAAAAACAAAAGCAAAAGCAAAAACAAAGAAAAGAGTTTGCTAAAAAAGAAAACCACTGAAAAATCTAGCTAATTTGGTCAATGAAATGAAAGTCCTATGCAACATAAATAAAGTGTTAGAAAATCTCTAATTGGCATTCCCAACCGAATCTGAGAGGAGGTGGCATCTATGGAGCTGCAGTAGGCCATCCTCAAAGGTACAGTCCTGAAGTCAGGCAGATTGTTTATGGACAAAAAGCAAGCTGGTGAAACTTTAAAATGCCTAGAAAGAAGTGACCTGAAGACAGGCTGTCATAAAGCACTGATTTACTCAAGCAGAAGGAAGTTAAGAAACTCTGTACAAATTCAGAGGAAAAGCACACTGACACTAAATGGAAAAAGAAAAGGAAGGAGATGTGTATTGTCTATGAATAATTGTAAAAGTAAAATAGATCAGATTAGGGAGAAGAAATCACCAAAATAATGATAGAATAGGAAGTTGCTAAATTAGTAAGGGTTATGATCTTATTTAAAAAATTTAGCAAGTCCCAGGAAAGATTTCTTTAATAAAGTCACTCATTGGATGAAAATTGCAGGAGCACTTTATGACCAAGGAAAACAAATGTTAAACAGGATGGATATGGTTCCTGTTCCAGTAGATTTGAGTCTATCTTGTAAGACAGATAATCACAGTCAATAGCATAAAGCATGGGATGTGTTGTGACAGAAGTGACAAGCCTACAAGAGGTGCACTTTAAGTGTTTTAGGGGATTAGGGGTGATTTTCTAGAAGAAGTGATATTTTAGCAGACTTCAGGAATATGTAGGCATTATCTGGAAGGGGTGAGATTTAAGAAAAGTATAAAAGAAGTAGAAGAAAGGAAATAAATGAATGGCAAAGGGTTATATCTTATACATTGAAAAAGGATTTATGACATGAGATATAGATATAATGAAATAAAATGAGAACCACATCGAAACAGTTTCTAGAAATATGATATATTTTTCTAATTTCCTGTGTTAGTGAAAAAATACAGTAAGTATCTAAACAGAAGGTAATAAACAACTTAAATGAGAACCAAAAGCAGTTTGTCAACTGATGGTGACTATGAATATCAGACAACTGTGGGTAACACAGAGTTTGTGATGAGAATTTTATACCCAGCTGATGGTATATGAGAGGGTGCTACACATTCCCTGAAGTGGCAGGGATGCAGAAAATATAGCAACCGAAAGGTACTTTTTGTAAATGTACTCAGATAACTATAGTAAATTAAGAAATGAATCAAAGTGAGGATCATGGCTTCTATACCAAGATGGCAGACTAAACACATACAACCTCTACATTTCTTCCTCAAAACTCAGGATAATGATGAAAGGAGTATAGGAATGAGATTAAACCCATAGCAGTTCTGGAAAACAGAGAAAGTCTTATTAGTAGAAAGTTTAAGGAATTTTGTAAAATTATAAAATACTCTGGTTTGACAGGGAAAATAGAGCCAAAAAAATCACAAACAAATAGAGACATCTGGAATGGGTCACTGAAGAAGCAAGCACCAGTCTTCCCCACAGAGCCCTGGAACAACTCCAACATCATCATCAAGAGCTGGAAATATTTGTTGAATGATGTTGAATGAATGAACAGCCTGTGTGGCAATTAGCAGCATAATTAATTGAAAGGTTGCCAGCCCAGCTGGACTGGTCCTCAGCTCTGGCACACAGAGGGCTGGCTATGGCACTTTCTCTTAGATATAACAGAAGAAATGAGCACTCCTCTTTGCAGTGGAGGCTCTGTTTCCCAGAAAGGGAAAACAGAAAAACAGTTCTGTACATCAGTGAAATGCCCTAACACTCCCTGCTCCCAGAGAAATATCTTGTTCAGCTTATTCTGCTTTATTGAGATCAGTCCTTGGCCTGCTTCTGTGCTCTCTCCTAGCCCCACTCGAAAAGAGGTCCATTTGCAAGAACATCCCCGCCTATGCACCCAAAGAAGCCTGGAGCTTCCCCTCATTAGAGCAGAAACCTGAGGGTGGTATGGTGCCGCCCACACTTGCTGAGGAAAGCCAGTGCCATGACCCACAGCCATCATTCCAGCCCTTTAATCATACGTGCACATGGGCAAGCAGACATCAAGGAGAAGCAAACCGCTACAGAGAAGCATCTACAGGAGCATGTGGAAGAAATGGCCCCTGAGAGATTAACAAAGGCAAGAGGAATAACTTAACAGTTCAACAAGAATCACAAAAACCTTTGAAAGAATAGTAGACAGATAGATAGATACATAAAGAGATAGACAAGCTTCTTTGAAAATGAATCAAATAATGAGTGAAAATTTAGAGTTTGAGAAAATTTAAACTTTAACAATTAATTACAGAATTTTTTAAAGAAATAACTGAGAAGGGCTAAATACTACAATAGATTAGGATAAAAGGAACAGCGTAGCATCCCCTAAAATACATGTGTGGGCCGAAGTAGGTTTACAGTGGTTTGTATGGAAAAATATGTAATAAAACAACAGACATGTTTCACATGATAACAACTGTAGACCTCCTTTTGCCCACCCCTGTATAATAATAGCAAATGTATGAAAAAATGTTACCATTGCTTTGTAATTAAACTTTTCCCACCTCTGGAAGCATGTAAACTTTTTGGAATTTAGCAATTTCATTATTGGTATCATGTGTATCATGATATATTACCATGGTTTATCTTTCTTAGAACAGGTAAAGTTTCTTTTACAATATTGCAATTTTGGTCCTCCTTCACCTCCCTTTTCTCTCAGGGAGCTCTACTTAATGCTTTTTCAATTACTCAGTACATTTGCCAGGTCTCTTAACTTTTCCATGGAAACCATACTATTTCATTTTCATTTTAAAATATTTAAATATACTCATGTGCTTAGAGGACTAAGTTTAAGATTTTTATTATTTTTTAACCTGAATTTTGAAAATATAATAAAACAAAATTTTAAATGTAAAAACATTATTTAAAAAATACATGTTTACTTGAGTTTAATTCTTTGTTATATTTGTTGTTGTTCTTCACTCTTTTTCTTTTTTAGGGAGTTTAAGGCATTTTATTATAAATACACAGGCACAATATTTAAAGACCCTAATACTAAAATAGATTTACCAGATTTGCTATGCAAATAATCAATCCTCTTCTAGTCTATTTCCCCTTTCCAGGAGAGTCACTATCAACTCTTTCAGCTGACTCCTGTGGCATTTTCTTGCAGTCTCTAAATAATGTTAGCTTTACTACTTCTTGAATTTTCTGCTTTGTGTATCATCTATTGCCATCCTCCTAAATAAATGAGCATTCAACTTTGCTTTTTTACCTGTTAGCTTCTAAAAAACCACATAATTTTCTCCTTTTCAATTTTTCAATGTAATTATACTGCAATTTTTAACTTTATTAACTATTTATTGCTTGACTTGTCATAATCATGTGAATGCTACTGAGAGCTGAATCTAGAAAATTCTGATACTGTTTCCTTTCTTTTTTATATTTTTGGAACTGATTATTATCATTAGTTTGCTTGGGTTCCTATATATTTATCACCAGTTTAACACAAGCTCTCCAGCAATTATACAAATCTCTTCTCAATAAATTAGGCATTTTAACACCTTCATCTTTGTGGAGAAATTTCTCTGTGACTTGTTGCAATATGAAATGGTTGTAAGGGGTTATCTTAGGGTCTCTTATGTTCTTCACTATCCTGGGGATTCTTCTTTTTTTCTCTCTTGTGTTGGATACCTTGTTTCTTTGATCCCATGTCTTCTTTCTGGGTTTACTCCCTTGGTTTGACAAAGTATGTCCCCCAATAGCTTTCCTTGCAGCGATGCCTAAGAGGTAAACTTTTTGAGACCTTCAGTTTCTGAAACTGTTTATATATTTTGCCTGACATTTGACTAATAGTTTAGCTAAGTCCATAGTTTTAAGAAGGGGAATAGGACTAGGAAAATATTGCTTGCTTTTTACCTAGTTTTTAATATCTGTTACTAAGAAATCTGAAGCCACTCGGATTCCTGATCATTTGTATAAAACATGTTGTTCATGTGTATATTTTTTCTCTTTGGGAGACTGTACAGTTTCCTCTTTGATCTGAGCCTTCTGCATCTGCGCCGCATGCAGCGCCTGCACCTGTGTCTCTCCCAGGCACTCTGAGGATAGGGCCCTGGAATCCCAAAACTCATGTCCTTCATTCTGCCAAATGTTCATGAATTGTTGATAATTTCCTCTCCTCTATTTTATCTGTTCTTTCTTTCTTGAATTTTCATTATATTATTACTGGACTTACTAGATATCTTTTCTCAATTTCTTATTATTTTAAAATTTTTATCGCTTTGTCTTTTAGTATGTTTTTAGGAGAATATCTAGGCTTTATCTTCCTATTTTTCTATTATTTTTTTATATTTTATTTTTAATGTCTTAGAACTTGTTATTTCTGAATATTCATTTTTGTTAAATGATTGCAATATATTACCTTATCTGAGGATATTGTGCTAGGTTTTTTTAAAGATTTTATTTATTATTTTTAGAGAGGGAAGGGGGGAGAAAGAGAGAGAGAGAGAGACATCAACGTGCGGTTGCTGGGGGTCATGGCCTGCAACCCAGGCATGTGCCCTGACTGGGACTCGAACTTGCGACACTTTGGTTGGAAGCCTAAGCTCAATCCACTGAGCTACGCCAGCCAGGAGATATTGTGCTAGTTTTTGAAGACTTATTTTTTCCTGCACAATCTCGGTTTCTCCAGATCACTTTTGTTTGTCTGTCTGTCTGTTTTGGTTTATATGATTTATCCTTGGCTTTCTTTTATGTCTGGTAATGTCTTCATCCACTCACATTTGAGTGGGAAACCTGCACATTGATTGGAAGCTCTGAGATGACTGGCCTGTTTTATTGGAAAACTCCAGTGTCTTTTCTCTTAAACTAGCCAAGCTCTTTGGCAAGACTCATGTTTTGAGCCCCAGGCCATTAATGTTCTTGGATAAAATGAAGAAGAGTTTGGGCATCTCGATGGATTTTCCTTATAGGTGTTTACTTAGCCAACTCTCTGCAGTGTAAATGTTTCATTTCTATTTCGTTTTCCAGACTTCCTGGTTTACCATCTCCAGAGCATAACCCTCCAGGCTTCACTGCAGGAGGAAAGGGCATTTGCTCAGTCACACTGAATAGAAACTAATTTTTTAAATGCTTTCAGCCAAACCTGTTTATTTTAGCCTCCTCACTTCCTTTTACTTGAATTTCTGGAGATAGATGGTGTCCGTACTCATTGGGACTTTTGAGGATTTGTGATATAATCTTAGTTTTCTCTACTGCTGGCTTAGATTCAGCCTTCTTAAATAATGAGCCCCTTATTTTTATTCATCTGCTTTTCAGATTTCAAAATTTTGTTCCTGTTCTCCCCTCTGCTATTTACTTGTATATCTTATAAAATCACCCTTTGTTTTCATTTTAATGGAGTTAAATGAGGAAAGAAAAATACACACATGTATTTAATTTTCCATCTTTACCTGGAAGCTTTTTTACTGTATTTTCTAATTAACTATGCAATGTTGAGCATCTGTATTAATTAATTTAAACTAGTAATATGCTACAGCAACGGCAATGCCCAACTTGAGTGGCTTAACACAAGAAAGTTTAATTCTCACTTTTGTTAAATGCCCATTATGGGTAGTGGGTGGTGTTGTCCCACAGTCCCTGAGAGCTGACAGAGTACAGCCACCTTGCAGTTGACAATCTGAAACATACAACGCTCCTGGTTCCCATAATAGGGACAGAGGGAGCTGGAGGATCTCACATCAGCAAATGAATACTGTATCCTGAAAATGATATGTTCATACTTCTTTGGACAGAATGTTTTCTGACCCTGATTTACTGAAAAGAAAAATATAATCTGCACAGGTGTTTGAAAGAAAAAGATATTAAGGGAGCACTATCAGCCTCCACCCTGGCACCTACCACACACTTCAGATAAATAGCCTCAGAGGACATATCTGTTAGGACAAGACCAGATCACTGTAAAAAGTAGGTACAACTCAATTCAGTGGATACAAAGGAAATGTAGTTTATTTACCTCTCCTGTAACACATCAAGGTGAGCATACACCATTGTAGGTGGCTATGCTTCCTACCATGTGCTTGCTGGAAGACCTCATCGCTAAGTCCCAAACCTTCCTTCCTGTCCCCTCTCACCTTACTGCATGGGAGATGCACCATTATGTTTGAAATGCAAGAGAAGATATTTATGGAGACAGATGAAGGCTGCTAGTGAGGGACAGGACAGAACATTGTGGAAGCCTAGTCATGGAGAAGATAAAGAATGTTTTGTGCAGGGATTCTCTGAAAAACAAAAATAAAACAAAACTAAAAGTAAAAAAAACCCCACAAACTGTGATGCCTCTGTGATGTTACATTAGTGGGAAATTTGACTCAATGTAATGAAACTTGAGAGCTTTGGGCTTTGCTCATGTTGCTTTCAAAAAATGTAAGCAATGAGCCCATTGGTGAAAGCATAAATTGCTGAAACATGAAATAAACATCACATGATTTCAAATAATATACATTGAAAGGGAATTTTTCTTACTTGTGTTTCTGAATTCATTTTCTTTCAATACACATCAGTTTAGATGCAATAATTATTAAGTCTCTAAATGTATGAAGCTAAAAGATGAAATCTTGAAATCCTGAAATACAGAAATTTCTGGAGACTAGCAGAGAGTTACAATGTTTCTGCACTGTCAGAAAGCTTCCCCTGCTTGCACAGTGCTCCTTGGTAGTTCCTGGTCATCTGTAACATTTACTCAATTCTAATCCCCCAGCAATTATAAGAAACACCACAGGATGGGGAAACAAGCCCCATTAAATATGTTCTCAGATTACAAGTGCTTTAAATGCAAGTTCAGAAATCTCATAAGAAAATCTTAATTTTAGAATAAAATAAGGGGAAGTACATTAAATGGATGACTATGACCAATATTGGGAGGTAATTATCAGTTGCTTAATGGTTGGACAGCTGGAGATATTTCGTACAATGTAGAATGGAAACACTCTGGGGTTTGCTAGAGCTGTGGACTGACAAGGGACCCATTTCTGAAGGCAGAGGCTGCTGTGGGCGTGAAGGAAGACACACCTCCACCGGTCTCTGAGCTGAGAACAGTCTGCACAAGCTGCTCGGTGAGGCCCAGATGTGACCGTTCTCTGTCTGTACTTCCCTGCCTAACAGAGGTTTTCCCCAAATGTCCCTTCTTCTCTGGAAACCTCTCTCTTTTTAGCAATAACACAAATTCTGGAGGGGATTATTTGACCATTTGCCACAAAAAGGGGGGATGGAAGGAAAAGGATACACTTCTTGACATTGAACGCCACAAAGATGCTCAAGTCTTTTGGAGGGTGGTTCCAGCAATAGTTAAAGAAGACCCCTTGTCCTATCTCCTCCCATCTTCCACTTGAGATTAATTTAGAGGTAGAGGGGTCATCTTTGGTCCTGATACTATGGGAGAGATATCCAGAAAATGTACTAAAATAAATACAGGAGTCCCTCTTAACTGAAGTTCTGCTTGCCACAGTTTTGGTTATCCATAGCCAACCTCAGTCCAAAAATACTAGATGGACAATTTCAGAAATAAACAATTCTCAAGTTTTAAATTGCAATGGTTCTGAGTAGCATGATGAGATTTCATGCAATCGCACTTTGACCTGCCCAGGATGTGAAGCATCCCTTTGGACAATGTCTCCACGCTGTAGGAACTAATGTTTTGTTAATCACTCAGTAGCCATATGGGTTATCACATCATGACAGTACTTGTGTTCAAGTCATCCTTTTCTTATTTGATAATGGCCCCAAAGTACAAGAGTAGAGTAGTGATTTTGGCAATTTGGATATACCAAGAAGAGCCATAAATTGTTTCCTTTAAGTGAGAAGGTAAACGTTCTCCGTTTAATAAGAAAAAAATATGTTGAGGTTGTTAAGACCTACAGTAAGAACAAATCTTCAGTGCATGAGATTGCCTAATTGATAAATTGAAGTTCATCACAGGTGTGTATGCATAGGGAAAAACAGTGTAGACAGGGTTTGGTATGACCTATGGTTCCAGGTATCCTCTAGGGTCTTGATATACATCCCTATTGGATATGAAGAAACTATTGTAATGTGTAGATATTTTTGTTTGTTTTACCATGAAACCAATTAATATCACATGACCCAAAATGATAGCATTTTGGAAACTTCAAAACACTACTCTAGAGTGAGATGGGGGTGATTTATTTTCTCGCTCTCTCTCTCTTTCAAAGGCCTGCATCCATAGCTGGGTTTTATTATCTGTCTGACTTAAATTTGTATTTTTTTCTTATTCTATTTTAGTAAGGTATTGACACAGCCAGTTTTGGAATTCCAGGAAAGTGGAGTAATTGCATACAGATCAGCCCTTTGTAAGACCCTGACTTACAGGTAATGGCTCAGACAAGTGATTCTCTAACTAGAGCTGAAAACTTTTGGAGTTCATGGAGCCCCAGCAGTGGAGTGGAGACATGGTGCCTGACACCTAGATCTGACCTAAAATTTACATCTGGACCTTGATGTGCTTACAAGCTCACCTGATGCTCACCTCCAGGTCATTTTGATTCTGAGCAGCACATGATTCCATACAGCACCAACTTCAGACAAGGTTGCTCTGAGACCATGATAAAATGAAAAAACAAACAAACCCCCAAAACAAGGCCACTTCATAATTTTGTTTTAGTACAATACACAGCAAGCTGACTGTGACACTCACCAAACACCCAATCATAGAATTGCCTTGCTCTCTAACAGCACCTCAGCTAGAATGAACCCCCTGCTCTGTAAGACCATTTCCCATACCTCTCAACCAAAACTTGGTCCTTACAGTGGGTTCTTTTGAACATGCTCTTACTGGGATACTCCATTGCTTCTGTAATTAGAAATAAACCCAATTCTTCAACCAAAGCTGTAGTCATGTTGGCTGTGACTTTAGGGCATTGACAAACCTCAGAGTTAACTCACAACTCCACCATTGCTAAGCCAGAGTAATTAAGAGTACTCCCTTCTCATCCTTCACCTCATGCAATGCCTGTGATATTCACAGGTGTAAAGTTTTGAAGTGGTAGAGACAATTTCCCTTACAGCCTGAGGACAGCAGTTAATCTGCACTCTAAGGGCTGATTTTAAAGCCTTTACAATTAAGCAGATGGTGAGTGTGCTTTGCTTTCCAATGTAGAGTGCAGGACTTCTTCTGTCCCAGTTAGAAGGGCTCTTATGGTGGGCCTGGAGGCTTACCTTCATTCTGGAAGGCATGTGTATCCCCCTCTAGATGCCACAAGGAGAGATTTGTACAGAGTTGGCTAGTGGAATAATAGTCAGTGCATGCTCTCCAGACATGTTTTCCATGTGTAAGTTGTGTAGTTGAGCTCATGGTCAGAATGCCAGTGACTGTAAGGGCCAAGCTAACATGTGCGTGCATGAGTGAGACAGGCCAGGTCCAATGCCATATGAGGTAATGGAGTGTTTGGTAAACTGGTGAGAGCACAGCCTTTCCAATGAGGGGATAATTTAACTATTGCTCACTGCTGCCATAAGGTCCCAGTGTAACCAGATCTTTTGAGTTATCAAGTGAAGTGGAAAGCAGATTTTAAAATGTGAAATCTCCTGATTTTCTGATGCCAACATTAAATTCAAATGTCTAAAAATACCTGTTTTTTAATTTTGACTTTTATTTTTCAATTACAGTTTGTATTCAATATTATTTTGTATTGGTTTCTGGCGTCCAGCGTAGTGATTAGACAATCGCATACTATACAAAGTGTTCCCCCCAATATATCCAGTACCTGCCTGGTACCATACATAGTTTTCATAATGTTATTGACTATATTCCCTATGCTGTACTTTACACCCCAAGACTAATTTGTAACTGCCAAAGTGGGAATATTTTTAAAACTATATATCAAAGCATATTCAGCCTGTTGCTATCTGGCTGTGATTTTGTGTATCACTTTCACTTTCTCCTCTTCTACAAAGTGAGAATAAAGCATAATAAAAACATTTGAATCATTATTCTTATCAAGTGTCTTTTTTTTGGCTACAGAGGTAAGTTATTCTTTGTTGATTTCCCTAGGAAAAGAAAATGTTAAACATTTGGCTTTCCTTATAAATATATACAGTTATTAATGATAATTATTTCCATCAGCCTAATCTTCTTAAGCAATTCTATAATAAACCAGGAGCTCAGAGAACTGAGCAAAGTCACTAGTTCTTAGATTGGAGATGGCAGTTTCAATATATGGTGAATTATTATAAGCAAAGGGATATACCTTGTTTTAAAAATATATTAAAAATATAAAAATTATATTCTTTGTTCAGTTAGGCACTTTAATAAAGCTATTTGTTTCACAAAAATAAATCCTATAATTTAGAAATTAAATATATAGAAACCAGAAAACTATTAGATAATGATGTATAAACTTCTCTTATATAGTAAAATGCAACAAAAATGCTTTTTTTCTTCCCCTACCATGAGGTTTATCTTTTAAAGTTATGATGTTATTTGATGATTAGTAAAAGTTTTGCTTATTTGATTGATAAATGATATAGTCCTCTTATCATATTTCTTTTAAGAGTCTCTCTCTCTCTCTCTCTCTCCCTCTCCCTCTCTCGGAAATAGTTATTTAAAACTTGAGAAAACTTCAATGCTCCCAAGGATTGAAGAGAAAACAATCTAGCCATAAATACCATCCCACTGGATTATATGTTTAAACTTGGGAAGCCTTCTCAGAATATAAAAATACATAATATAGCACTTGCCTTCAGGGGCTTATAATCAAGGCTCATCCAATCACACAAATGGAACAGCCTCAATAGCCATTAAGTCCAGCTCCAAACAATGTCTGAGCAAATATTCATCCAGTCTCTTCTTAAATCCTTCCAGTAATGGGAAACATGCAAGTTCCAGCCCCCAGTTTATCTTGAATAGCTGTAATAGCAAGTCTTTAGATGAACTGAAATATCTCATTATTTTGACCTAGTTCTACACATTGGGCCCTACAAAGGAAGTACAATCTTCCTTCCACATGGCTGCCTTTAAGTAGTTAAGGACAGTTTTCATGCTCTCTCCAGCTAAACCAAACACTGAAGCCCTCAGGGTCTTGACATCATGCCTCCTTCAAACATATCCTGTTTTCACCTTCCTATTGTTTCAATTTCACTTCTACATATCCAGCAGAGGTTGCTGTATTCACCATTTTAAGATGATCTCATCAAGTGGTTGAAACATTGTGAACTTACTGTCAGCTAAAACAAGAATTTTCACTTACGTTCTGCTTCCAAGACACACATAAATGAGTCTGTAGTTGTGAAATCAGTCCCCTGGACCCAAACATAGGCTCTTGTGAGTTTCTTCTTGTTAAATTTGTATGTTAGTCTTAAAATAGCCAAAAGTCATGCTTGGAGGTGGCTTCTTGGAGCTTTGTGCTCAGAAGTAATATGATGTTGGGATAGAAATTAATTCCTTTAGGAACTCCCATGTTTTGAACCACTTAATTTTTCATACTGTTGAGTTTTTTTTCTCTCACCCTATAAGAGTTTATATTTGTCTTTCATTCAGAATTCAGAGGGACTTGTTCAACAAACTTGCCTGAGTCTCTTTTCAAATGTTGAAGGTTCAGACAAAGACAGTAGGAAAATCCAGAGATCTGCTAGCATTACTTTTCCAGATGAGGGTTTTGTCTGTGTGTGGGGAGGTGGGATGGAGCTACAGCTGGAGCCAGCTGTGGAATATCACCTTAGGGACAAACAGTCTCTTTCCCTTGTTTGTTGTGGCTGGGACAGTGCTGAGGTTTGCTAACTGGCAGGACCTACAGGGATTCTGAAACATCCCTTGGCCACGGAGAGTGTCAAGGTCCCCAATGCTGTCGGGGTGTTCCCTGCATCACAGGCTGCTTTCTCTAGCTCTACAGAATTCCCCTCTGGTGGTTGCCCTCAGTGCTAGTCTGTTCCTCATGTCTCCACTTTGGCCTAAAAGAATTTTTTGCTTGAGCCTGTGAAAGCTTGATAACCTCAAGTTCTGAGATTCAGGTCTATTTGTGTACAAAGCTCTCATTAGGAAGCTTTGTTTATGATTATTTATCCTTGTTTATGATTGAATACCAAATGTGCTATTTGACAAAAAGCAGGACAGAAGGAAACAGAAACAGTATCAAATGTACTGAGATAAGTAGAAATAATCTAACAGTGTAGAATAGTTAGTTATCAAAATAGTATCACATAGCTGCCCAAGTAGTCAGTGGGAAATATACATTTTTTTCCTGACAGCAAGTGTCAAGGACAAATTTGGTCATTGATCTGGGCTGTAATGGAAAATCATCCTGCAATTTGGAGCTCACCTGAGATCTGGTTCAACTCCGGGTTCCTTGCTGAAGACCATCAGCTTGGCACCCCAGCTCGGCAGACATCACCTATGGACACTCTTCCACAATCATGGGTCCTAGGCACAACAAATCACTAGAAAATAAAATTTTTTTTAGAACTAAATTGGCTTGACACACTGATCCATTGTGCTGATGCACAAATGGACTTCTCTTCAAAGTGCTTTAAAATGATCAACAAATGTGTTAAGGATTTATGGTAAAATATAGCCTCTTCTTTTTTTTTTTCTACAGAAGTTAGGTAGCTATGAAGTTTATTTATATCAGAAGGAAGACATAGCCCATGATAAGCCATTCTAATACTTTACACCTTAACACTCCAACTTCAGGGCTAAGATGTTTGACTTTGAATCAAGCCAGACACCCTTCAGCCCAGATGAGAGCTGTTATCTCAAAACTCAGAAGCCTGAAAAATATTGTATAAGTGAGAAGAATTTCTCACTGTCAAACAGTACTAGTTGAATTGTGGGCAAAGTTGGATATTTAGCGTTAACATGTTAAAGCCAGGGCAAAGGCATAACCAGCAGTATTGGTCACCGTCCTGGTCTGAGGCACTGCTGTCCACCCAGGTGATAACAATGGCCTGCTATGGATCTTCCCCATTCCACTCTTTCCCTCTTAGAGTCCATTCAGCAATGTAAGCTTGTGAAATAAGTCAGCTACGGCTTCTTTCTTGTGTCAAACTTTCTGATGTACTTAGAGTACATTCTCAACTCCTTACCATGGCTTATCATTTTTATATTATTTGATGCCAACCTACCTCACCCACTTCATTCCATTCCACTTCCTTTCACTTCCTTAGTGGGAGAGTGTTCAAGTTCCAATAGCTTGTCCTTTACCTTAGAAGAAGTATATCCACATACCTCTAAAGATTAGATCTCATCCCATCTGACTAGCATAATAACAATATGATGGATCAGTGTGCTGTCTGTGGAACATCAAGGCAGTTAAGTTCCCTCATATTATTTTATGGCTGAGAGCATGAGAATAAACACAGTCCTTGGCAAGAGACTGAACATGTACTGTGTCTTTCTCACATAAAAGCATATTTTAATTCTTCTCTAGTGATGGATATTGAAAAGAACACATTCACCAGCTTGATAACCACATATCAAATGCCAGAAGCATTTTGTTGCTCTGTTCCATAAAGGTCTCTCATCTGGCATGGCAGCAGAGACTGGAGCTGATTTCAGGTTTATAGCAGTCGACTTGCATTCACCACGATTCATCTGGTGTTTGCTAGGACCAGACAGTTTAATTAAAAGGGAATGGGATGAGACCACCAGCCCTGCCTCTGTCGATGTCTTTGATGTCAGTAGCAATCTGTTCAGTCCTTCCTGGAATGCAGCATTTTCCTCTAATTTACAATCTTGGCTGGGGCACTTGGATATGGGTAATTTCTGGGGTTTTACTAGTTTTCTTATTGTAACAACTTATCCTATAACTCAGAGAACCAATGTAAGAGCTCTCCTGGATGCTAAACATCTCTATCCCCATCTTCATTATGCACTTGAGGCTTAGAGAGCCATTGGGGATAATTGCAGAATTCCATTTATACCACACTTTCAAATGTGCTGGAATACACTTCAGCTTCAGCTGGAGGACCACATTGGCTTGAATGCTTCCCTGAGACTCCTTATCCAACTGTCCTTGCAAGTCTAGCCATCACCCTTCCTCAGTGCACAGGGACCCTGGTAAAGGGCTGCAGTCCATTTAGGGAAAGTATTAGGGAATGTTTACTGAACACGCTGGTGGTGACCTTGTAGAGTTGTTCCCCAGGGTGCTGGTATCTACTTCAATGAGTGACTCCAGGTTTGTAGTCTGACTTAAATCTGCAAACTGAATATGGGTCTGCAATTTTACTGAAGCTAATGTCAAACTTCTTTCCCAAAACTCTCACTTCTTTTTCTTTTTCTTTTATAATTTAAGTAATATCCTTATTGGAAGTCTATGGATCTTGTTGCTCAGGACATCATGATCAGCTGGCAACTGGCAGAGATAGGCATTCTTATTGCCCCTCTTCCCTTGCTACCCATTGCAGTGATAACTCTACCTTTTGTCTTGCAGCTGAGTGCTGTTCCCTGGGGCTGCTGAGGACAGATGGACTCTTTCTCTCATCTGCAAAGGGCAGACTCCCCTTTGCCTGGAGATGGAAGAGTCCTCTGAACACCCCTTGAGGAAATTTTCAGTTGGTGGGTTTTCTAACTATACAATACGTTTATCTTAATGTTCCCACTTTCCTGCACCGTCTGAACAATGAATCTGTGTCCAATTTTGTGTTAAGCTTGGACATTTCTCTGCAAATACTCTTCGGATGATTCAGAAGGCCCAAGCTATGGGCAACTGGTGATTGGCAGCTTCATCACAGCAAAACGCCTGCACAAGCATCATGTCTTATGCAGAGGTTTTTGGTGAAATATCAAATCTCCCAGGCGCTTAGTCCCCCTACAGCCCAGACTTGACACCCTGTGACTTCTGGTTTTTCCCAAAACTGAAATCACCTTTGAAAGGGAAGATATATCAGACTGTCAGTGAGGTTCAGGAAGATATGATGGGGCAGCCGATGATGATTAGAACTGTGTGAGGTCCCAAGGTGCCTAGTTTGAAGGGGACTGAGGCATCATTGTCTTATGTACAATGTTTCTTGTATCTTGTATCTTCCTCAATAAATGTCTCTACTTCTCATATTACATGGCTGGATCCCTTCTGGACAGACCTTGTATAAGCTAGTAACATTGGAAATAAGATTCCCCCTCCCTGCCTCCCTTGGTGTGCTGCTGTGGCTGTTTGCTTGTTATTATTGTTGTTTAAGAATTTTTCTGAAATAAACCTGTATAACTTGTGTTTGTGGTCATGTGTGAACTCTGAGGTTTAGCTTGATTAAGTTAGTAGCCAGCTAATGATGGAACAGATTTTCTGAAATGCCTATAACCAGTAAATATCTCTGGGTGATAGGAGCAGTTTATAACTCTTTCTTAGCCTTAACTGCCTGCTTGAACAGAGCCTCATGGTTAGCCACAGGTGAGAGCTTAGGCCTTCCTTAATTCTTTCCTGAGAATGCTCGAAGCCCTGGGCATGAGTACAACCCTACACATGGATCTGGCCTCCTGACTTTCAGGTATACATTAGCTGTTTCTAGAGCTCCCTCTGGATATTTTATTCTCCAGATTTTCCTTTTAAGCTTTTTGGTTCACCTATTGTGTGCCTCAGCTGGTATTGCTACCTTATTCAGTCACGATATTAAACAATTGTCTATGATTGTTTTCAACAAGCTCCTCTGGGTTTAAAAAAAAAGCTATTTATACTGGGAGAGCTCTGAGTGAAGTCAAATCAAAACAGTCTTTTAAGGTGGGTCTTCCAGAGAATTACCAGGAAGGGAATGTGGTTTTGAACAGGTTCTTACCCTTGCTGGCCCTTTCTAGAAGCTGTCAGGCTATTGGTTTTCACTGCAACTGTAGTCTGTTGGTTTTCAGGGCAACTGCAAAGCTGGGAGAGGGGGTGGGAATGTGAAGAGCTGAACGCTACAAAGGTTGCTGTTCTTACCAAGATTCGACCTTTTAAAAAAAAAATGAATACTCCCTTGATTACTAAATCTTCACAGGTTCATTTTCAGTCTTGTGAAAAAGTTAATTTTGGCAATTTTGCAAGTGTTATCAGTTCTTCTATGGATGAGAGAATCTTCTGGGGTTTCAACTCTGCCATCTTCATTGACATCACTTTAAATTAGTTTCAAGTTTTGAAAATAGTAAGATCATTAATTTCAAAATCTTAAAGCTATGTCTAATGTGAAAATTAATCATAGTTTCAAAGGTTTTTAAATATAAATAACAGAGCATCAAAAGCTTTCTAAAAACTTAAGAAGGCTTGTTTTTAAAGTAATACATGGAAATTCCTCATGGTTATGATTAGCAATCCCAGTTCTTCTCTTTCTGTGACTTCTCAGTTTTTGCGATACCTTAAGTAGAGCTAAATCTTTTTGGTTTTTTGAATTTTTAAATTCATTTATTTATTTTAAAATTTACTTTTATTGTACTTTTTCATTACCATTTACCCCCCTGTATATTCCCTGCCCCCCACAATCACCACACTGTTGTCCATGTCCATGAGTCCTTTTTCCTTTTTGCTCAATCCTTCCACCCCCTTGAATTTTTTAATACATAACAAATCTTCATGTTGGTATTTACCTTAGAGAAAAACACTTGTCTACAATAGCTGAATCCAAGGATTTGCAAAGAAAAAGTTGGTAACAAGCTAAATTTCTATCAATGTGAGAGCTAGTTAAATAATTTAAGAGTATACACAATGAAATATTATGCAGCCATTGAAAACCTTGTTGGGCCCTGGCTGGCGTAGCTCAGTGGATTGAGCGCGGGCTGGGAACCGAAGTGTCCCAGGTTCGATTCCCAGCCAGGGTACATTCCTGGGTTGCAGGCCATAACCCCCAGCAACCGCACATTGATGTTTCTCTCTCTCTCTCCCCCCCCCATTACTTCCCTCTCTAAAAAATAAATAAAATCTTTAAAAAAAAAAAAGAAAACCTTGTTGGAGCTTTGTGTGCTGATATGGAAAAATATTTATAACACAATGTAAAGTAAGAGTAAATAACTATACCTATTCATGTCATTATTGTAATTGTGTTTAAAAACCAGTAAGATAAAAATAAGTATTTCTATATGTACACATACGTTTGTAATTATCTGTAAAAACATCTGAACATGTACACATTATTGGTTATTTTGGGTGATAACTGGAATTGAAGCTAAGTTTGGGGTGGTTGGGGGAGGGAGGATGCAGGAAGGGATGGATTATCCAAGAATATTAACTTTGCTTTCTTTGAGATTTGACCATTTATTATAGATATAATTAAATTACTACGAATTAAATACAATGTGGGTATAACTAAAATAAAATTTTATGTGTGAACATATAAATTATTGTCATATATCATAGCAAAAAGCAAATAGTAATTACCTTTTTTAAACAGTCTTTACTAATACTAGTTTTTAAAAAAGATTTTGTGAGAGATACATTGATTGGTTGGCTCGCATACACCCCCAATGACTCAGCCCACAACCCAGGCATGTGCCCTGACTGGGAATCGTACCTGTGACCTTTTGGTTCGAAGGCTGGAACTCAATCCACGAAGCCACATCAGCCAGGGCAAATAATAATTATCTTTAGGCTCTGGGAGATTAAGTATAAATTTAATTTTCTTATGTGTACTTTTATTTTTTCCCCAAATTTTTGTATAAAATACATATTACTTTGGAATAAGAAAAATTTAAAGATTGACACAGGTAAATACTGATAATAAAGACTAAGTAAAGAGTCTCCAAATATTATTTTAATACTTCAATGATATTCATAGTTGAACAAAAATTGTAACTTTGATTGAAAATGAAACAGCAATGTCTCTTACATCTTAAAACTTAATTATCATTAATAAATAATAGGCAAAAAGTTTTTCTTTTTCTTTGAAACAAACTGTTATATGTTATAAGAGAAGTTTTTTGAATTTCCCAGAAGGTTCTCCTTGAGACTTACACCTCTAAATAACTGTAGCACATATTAAAATCCAACCATAGGCCTGGAAAATAATATATATTTTAATTAAATTATGTGATTAAATGTTGTAAGATGAACTTCAGAAGTTTATTCAACTTTCCATCATAAGTCCCTAAGCCCTTTGAAGTTACAGATTGAAATGTATTTTATATTCACATGACAGATATAACCCAAGAAATGCCTCAGAATTTTTATAAATTTCCAAATTCATTGCCTTACTTCCCAAAAGCAATCTCTTATAGGGCTGTATTTTGTTGTTGCTTTCAAGATGCTGCTGTTCTGCATACAGAAATCATCATAACCACAGGACTGGCTGGCATTAAAGAGTTTCTCAAGATGTCTTGCCATGAAATGAAGCCATCTAATTACAGAGTCTATACTCTAATCTGTCTTGATGGGTCCTGGTCATTATATCCATCACAGCCCTGCTGATATATAATGACAGCACCGCCTCTCCTAGCCCCAGAAAAAACCCAGGTTGATTTAAACATTTTCATGTCCCAACACTACCTGTCCCCAACAAACTCGTGTGAATTAATGTTAACTCCCTTCCTGGCGTTGTAGAAAAGAAAATGTGACCCGAATGAATAATGCATGGCAAATGTCAAAATAAATTTCAGCTAAAAATGATATTTTTCAAGGAGATCTAATGAGAAAACTGTTCAAAAGACAGAGTTAGAATTTCCTGGTTCCACATTTAATTAACTCAATCTGACTTTTATTATGCTTTGTATTATGTGTTTCCCTGTTCGGTAAACAGCAGAAAATTAAACTAGGGCAACTGCCAACTAGCAGTAAATTTAATTGAAAAATAATGAATTGCCATAGGGTACCATAGAGTTTTGTGCAGATAAACTTATTTTCACTGTAAAGTTTCCACTTGCATTTGTCACAACTTGATATATAAAAGAAACAAGAGAAGTGAAATATGGTACTAATGGTAGATATAAAAGAGTGGAATGGCCTTGGAGAATGATTCAGAGTCTGGTTTTTAGAACTTTCAACTGATGAGCCATGCTTGCTCCTGAAGAACAGAGTTGGCTTCCAGCGGAGTTCTAACGCTGCCCTCCGGATCAGCGAATCTGCCGCAACTGTGCCGTATCAGCTTTCCATCAAAGGAAGCTCGCTGCGGAAGCAGCAGGGTAACCCTGAAAATAAGGAGTGTGCATGATTTAGGGGAAAGGGAGACTGACGACAAAACAAGACACTACTCCCAAAGAATTCTATGCTATGTGACTAGTAATCACCGCTTAAGTCATTTAAAGTTGATATGACTCAAAGGTGTTTCTTAACCTTTGGCTATTTGTTTTCTTGCCTTGATATCTTTTCCTGATGCATAGGTATTCTTTTAATGGCTTACAATTTGAGTTTATGCCCAGGCAGAAGAAGGTTTGAATTAAATCGGGAGAAAAATAAGGTCTTTCTGATTGGTAGGGATATTACCACAGCTGGTTCTCTCTCACACAGTGTGGAAGGCAGGTGTCTGTGTCTAATTGCAGATTCTATCCTCCAGGTTCTAGTACTGGGTATGGAACAACACCCACACTCCCTCCCCAGTTCTCCCAGCAGGGTGGGACTACTGGATTCTATACAAGTGTAATCTTTCCCTCCTTCACTCTTGTTGCTAAAGAAGATACAACTCAGTGCTTCTCCCAGATTGCCATCAACAGTCCCCATGAAGGACCATGATTTTTTTGGACTTATTCTGGAGGCTGTTTAGCATAAAAGAATCCACTGTTCAGTGTTTTAGAAATTTGTTTGGACTCTACACCCACACCTTTCTGGTTAAATAGACTTTGAAGAGTCATTTATTCATTCGATAAATATTTTCTAAGCATCAACTATGTGCCTGGCATTGTTCTAGGTACCAGAGTTAAAAAAAATCCTGATTTCATGAAACTTACATCTTCTTGGGGGAAAAATAGACAGACAAAGTAAAAGAATATGTCATAAACTGAGACTTACTAGGGAGACCTGTATGGATTTCCGGAAGTCAGCAGCTGGTTGTGGTAAACCTCCCTGAGAAGGCAGATTTGAGAGAAGGCTTGAGGGAAGGGAGAATGTAACTTGAGGATATCCAAGGGAAGATGTTTGGGCAGAAGAAACAACTGGTGGTAGCATGGTGAGGTTCCTGCCAGGAGCCCGCCTGGCGTGTCCTGGAAAAAGCAGGGAGGCCAGCAGAGCAGCAATGGAGTGAAAGGGCAGGAGGTAGGGTGGGGACACAAGAACGGCCAAACAGTGCAGGGCCTTTGCAGCCATTGGAAGATTCTTAACTCCATGCAAAGTGACCAGCTACAAAAGGGTCTCAGGCAGCAGTGACCTCTGAAGCAAGGGGGACCAGGCCAACCTCCAGACTGCAGCAGTCACACAGGGCAACAGTGTTGGCCTGGGTCAGGGTGTTCCTCATGAGAGGTAAGAGCTTCTGTAATAACCTCTGATTTTTAGCCGATGTCTTAATCTCTACTATGAGGAAATAATACTTTTACTTGGGTATCTTAAGGATTGAAATACCCCATGTATATGTATGTTGCCATGTAATAGGGATTGATAAGTGTTCATTCTTTCCAAAACTTCTCACCGAAGAATTGATGCACAAAACCATGGGAACCACAGGCTTTTGTAGGCTTTGTAATTATAAATTCAACCCAAAGAAAGAGTTGGATTCTCTTTCTTTGTATGTAGTTAATATACAATTTAAAAATCCACAAAGAATAATACAGACAGCTAAAGAGAGTTAATAGATATATTTCTGTATATAAATCATATATTTAAAATAGTACTGGGATTTATAAGCCAGGCTATGACAGTGTTATAATAGGAAAGCAAAGAAAGAAAAGGTACTAGAGGTAGTAGTTAAAAGGAAGCCTTCCTTCCTTTCTCCTCCCCTCCCCTCCCCTCCCCTCCCCTCCCGTCCCCTCCCCTCCTCTCCTCTCCTCTCCTCTCCTCTCCTCTCCTCTCTACTTCTCTTTCTTTATTCTGTTTCTTTCTTTTTCTCTTTCAGCAGCAAAGAGAAAAATATCAACAGTTAAGTCTGGATGATATTAATTAAGGTGTGTTTTATATTAATATTTATTTTTAAGATAATATTTTAAAGTTTTTGAATGCTAATCTTAATTTAAGAAGTAAGACAAAAGATAGAAGGCAGTGAAGAGAAAAAAGAGTGAAGGAAAAGAGGGAGAGGGAAGAGGGAGAGTTAGAAGGGAAAATCTATAAGATTAACTATACTGTACTATAAGCAGATTTTATTTCAGTCTGAAATATGGCTTTTTAAATATCCATCAACAACTAGATGTTAATTGAAAATTATCTATGTAATTAATAATTTTTCTTACTGAATTGAGAAAACACATTATAGATTATAAAACCCTTTTATGCAACAATGCATTCGGTTCTCAAAACAACTATAAAGGATAACATGTCAGTTACAGAAGTTCCATTTTATAGGTGAGGAAATTAACATTTGAATTGCTGAATGATTTGCCCAAGGTCTCGTGGAATGAAAGCTTCAGAGGCCGGCTTAGAACCCAAGCTCCAGGATCTGAGGATTCAGGCAACTACTCTCTACTCCTCCATAAACACATAAGTATGAATTTTCAATCTGATACTAATTTTGTTCTTTTTATGTCACAAGAAACATGTGGATTCCATTTTCACTCTAAAAATCCAAACTCTAAGGGAACTAAGCACTGCCCTTGATTCACTGGCACCTGCTCCTTACAGATCCACCTCTGCGTAATTTTACACATGTATTTGTACCTGTAGAGATAAAATGATATTTTACCTTTCAGAGAAGTGGGATGAAATTTTATTTCATTCTGTAATAAATTTCTCAATGTCTTTGAAAATGGCTAAACCAATGGCAATACTTGATAATAATTGATTGCTTCACATCCACCAATATTGTCTGTTAATGACCTCTCTTATTTTTGCCCCCCTCTTGGTCTAAGGAGGACAACTCAATGCTCCTTTAATTTGTATTTCCTTAATCCAGGAGAGATGGAGCATCTTTATACATATGAATTGGCCATTGCACTTTCTCTTCTGTGTCCTTTGTTATTTTGTCTTTGGGATGGTTTGCCTTCTTATTGATTATAAATTTTCCATGTTTATCTAGTTATTATGTTTAAATGTGTTACAAATATTTTCAAAGTCTCTTTTTGCCTTTTAGCATTCTTTATAAAACATTTTCTCATATAAATAAATTTCACACATTAATATAGATAGACTTTCCACTTGTGATTTCTCTTTGGGTCATGTTTTAGAAGGCCATGCCTATACAGAAATTAATAAGCACTTTCATACTTATACATGATTTTGCTTTTACATTTAGTTCCTTAACTGTGCTTGTATTTACTTCTGTGAGAGCATAAAAATTTTTTAAAAATATAAATACAGTAATTTCAGAATCATTTAATGAAAAGTCCAAACTTTTCCCAATAATCTAAAATGCCACCTTTACCCTGTACTATTCTCATATAAACTGAACCTATTTTGTATTGTGTGTCTTTTAGAATGGGTACACTTTTACTGACACATTTTAGACTTTACTTGTTGAGTTACATGAAAAACCCTATGCATTTGAAAACTCAAGCAACTCAGATTATAGAAGCTAATACTTCCATTGTTCTTTCACTTATGTCCTCCTGCCCCAACTGTAGGCTCTTTCTCAGAGAAAACTACTGTTATTGGTGTTTATTTCTCAGACCCTTTTTAGTCTTACATTTAATTACAGAAACAATAGGTGAATACATTCTCTCTGTATAAAATGAAAACCTAAGTGAAGGCCCTCAGTGTCTTTGATAATCCTTTCAACGTGAAAACCCTCCTTTACAGTAAATTCTACAAATAATTTGGAGGATTTCCTTCCAGACATTTTCTTTAAACATGAGTTTACATGTACCGAGGTGCATACAATAAACTAGGGCTTACATGTAGTTGACATACAATGGTGTGGTTCTGCCAGTTATTGAAACGTTGATGTACTTCTGTATCATTTGACAGAGAGTTCCTACCTTTAGTCACCCAAGTGCCCTACTTAGGTTAGGCACCCCATGGCCTCTTCAGTACCCCACCCCCAAGCCCCTACAAAGCCCTCATAATCCAGCAACTGAGTATGAGGAGGGTTAGCCCCAGATAAGAGGATACACCAGCACTACAGTCAGTGTCTGTTTCAGTCTGTTGGTTTCCTGCATCCTAGTTGTAAAACATCTTGAATACCATCCCTGACTTCACTGTACACCTAGTAGATCTCTAAGACACACAATCAAGTTGAAAATATCAGGTTGGAGAATGCCTCCCCCTCGCAAATGTTTGTATCTTGATGCCCAGAACCTATATGTTACACAACAAGGTGGATTCAGGCTGCAGGTGGAAAGAAGGCCGATGGTCAGCTCATTTGAAGATAGGTGTTAATCCTGGATTATCTGGGTGGGCCTGATATAATTGCAAAAGGCTGTAGAAGTGAAAGAGAAGTAGGAGTGTCAGCGTTGGGGAGACCTGAAGATGCTGTGCTTCTGGTTTGGCCGGTGGAGAGGGTCACCAGCAAAAGAAAGTGTGCCACCCATGGAAGCCAGGAAAGAAAGGAACTGAAGTCTCTTCTGAAGCCTGTGGGAGCACAAGCCTGATGGCACCTTGATTTTAGGCCAGTGAGCCCCATCTCAGACTTCTGACCTTTAGAATTATAAATGTTTGTTTGTGATGTTTTAAGCCAGTCAGCTTGTGGTGATTCATTAGAGCAATGGAAACTAATATGGTGTACTAAAAGTGCAGTATATAATTAATATAACAATTTATTTCAAACTACTCTAAACAGTTTCTGATCACTAAATTCTTTGAAAAGAATCCCTTCAATGGCCTTCTGAGTATGTGTGGCATTGAATAGACTACCTTTGGTTCTCATCTTATTAGACATTAGATCTGATGGCACCAGCCACTACCAGAGACCTCTTTTCTAGACTCGCCCCTCTCCCTTTGTTTGTAGGACCCTATTCTTTCTCAGTTCTCCTCCTGCCTCTTTCACTGTTAACATCGTAGCATTATGTCATAGCTTTTTTTTTTTGCTTTTTTCTGCATTTAAAGTCGCAATGTTCTACAGATTTACTCCTTTCTCTCTGTCTTCTGTCTCTTTATGGACTCCTTGACTACCTCACGCACTCCTATAACTCCACCTCTCTACTAATACCTTTCTAAAGCTTGTCTCTGGTTCACTTATGAAGAGAATTGTATTGTTTTATTGTCCTTCCACTCTGATTTATGATTCTGTGACTTCTACAAAATCAAATAGTATTTGAAGTTGCTTCACTATTATCAAAAGTCCTTGTTCTTCCTGAAGAGATGAGCTGGTTTCACCTCCGGAAGCCTCCTCCGTCCTCACAATTTACTCACATTAGAGGAATAAAATACACTGGATCTCACACTCTCCGCCTGTCATGGGAACCAACCATATGTTCATGTCTGTGTTAAGGTGAGACTGTAGGTATAAGGAGAGTCCCTGAGAGTGAATTCCCCAACAGAAATTTGAAAAAGAAGGTAGCCCATTATCATCATCATTTTTTCTTCATCCTCAATACAATAACAAATTGTACTTGAAAGGCACATAACTCTTTTGTTGCCCAGTGGGTAGATCTTGGGAGGAAGATTGGGTCACTTTGAGAGAAGAAAGATACCTCATTTTCATTGCCCATTGGAATTGTAGTTTGAGTCATTCTGTGATCCTACTACCTAAAGAGTCTTTCTGGGAAGTACCAGGATCAGGGGGAAACTTGTAATTGGCATTACACATTGATTACAAACTAGAAAGATTAAAAGAGATAAGTTTTATAGAGATCAAGGTGAGACCCAGAAAGAGAGAGATGATTTACAGAGGTAAACAGAGGCAAGGTGTCAAAGGAAAGAACAGAAGGAGACAAGAAAGGTTATCATTTACATACCTCCCCCCCACCCCCTGCCCCACACACACACTAGGCTCTGCATTTTTGGAAGGACTGAGAGCAAGGAGCCTGTTTTAACATGAGCCAGCCCAGATCAAAACCGCAGTAGCTATGCAAAACTTGGGGAGAATTTGGATTCCATAATTAGACCAGAGAGAAAACTCTCAACTAGCAAGACCAGGTCAAAGACACTTTGAAAGATCCAGATAAGCCAGAGAAGACTCTTGCTGACCTCCCAAGGAGCTTGGCCAGCTCCTGATTCTCTGTCATTTTAGTCAGATAGTCGAAACAGCAGATTGGACGTTGGAGTGGCGGGAAGGTTGACGTGGGGTTGGGATGGGCCTGTATCGGCTATAGGCTTTCAGCAAGCAGCTGCTGGCTTCTGGTTTACCTGGGTGCAAGGGACATTTGGGCTGTGCATGTGGCTGAGATTCCTCAGTGTGCTCACGGGTTTAGTTCCAAGAAGGCACATCTTACAGAGATGAGAAAAAACCCTATTGTAGGGGATATATGAGATTTTTCCACTGACACCCACTTGGCCCACCCATGTAGAGACCCTGGGGGATAAAGCCTCAACGGATTCTCATCAGAGACCTGGATTCTCCCATCATGGAGTAGGGTGTGCTCTTAGGCAGAAATACGTGCCTTGGAGGAGTTGTGGAACTGACTGGGAAGAAGAGAATGGAGAGTCACAGACAAAATTGTTCTGACAAATCGCAATGACTGTCTTATGCACTTCTGGGTACAAACACTTCTCGTGAACCAATTCCAAAAATAACCATCTGACTAGGAGGTGGAGGTGAGGTCTAGGTGATTAGTCCTGCAAGAACACAAAAAGAATGAAAGAGGTCCATTTTGGGTATCCAAAGTAGGACTTTGGATAAAATAGTGAACTGGAAAACAGGTATGTGAGAGCATTTTCTGGCCCACCCAGATCATTTCTCCTAATTGCAGAAACAATGCCCCTTCTGCCTGGATTGCATGCAGGTGGCGGTTCCTACCTGCCTTGCTAGAGCCCTCCTTGTAAGGGAAAACCAGGGAACCAGCTGGCTCATATTTTGTTGTCCTGCTGCTGTTTCCCCAGTGCATAGGCTGGAAACTGGTGGCTCCAATGCCCAGCAGCTGTCCCTTCTTTGGGGAGTAGCCATCCTCTTCCCCTTCTTTTGCAGTGTCAGCTCCCCATTCCAGTCACCCCACTCTAACATTGGATCAGCTCGATGACTGCCGGCTTCTGCTTGAAATAACCACAAGGATGGGACGAGAGAGCCAAAGGCTCAGCTAAGCCAGTAAGAGCTTTCCTTGAAGTCTTTGGAACTGCACTTAGTAGCATCTTTCAAGATGAAACTTGACAGTTGCTAAAAAATTAGGGATCATTGGACCTGGTTCTACTGTTGTAAAACCAAGCTCGTGTAAGTGCAGTTAAGAGTTCTGATGATGCAGTGTGCTCTTGTGAGTGCTCCAGCAGCATTCAGTGAAACCTCTCTCCCTCTCACTTCCACAATGCCGTGTGAAGGTATTCCCAGTATATTAAGATGCTCCCTAGAAAAGATTTACCTGAGCTTGTTCTTTTGTGGAAAATTTACAATAGTCCTTTCTTTCACATGCCTTTTGCAAACAGTAGTAACTCCCTTTGAGAATGAACAGACAAAAGAAAAACTCTTCTTCAGAGATGTGAGAGGCTACAGTGGGATTTGTCAGGCCTTTCTGTTGGAAATGATTTGGCTGTATTTCTATTTATTTTTCAGAGCTCAGATAAGACAAACACATTATTTTCCTTTGTGTGTATGAGTGTCATAAATGAGTATAATTGCCAAAAAGTCAACAAAGACTTCTGATGTCGACCTATATTGGTTTCGGCTAAGCTCCTTCAAATGCCATCACATACCTGCGGACCTGCATGGAGGGACCTATTTTCACAGTTCCTTCTAATTCTAATGGACACTTGAAGAAGTTTATTCCAAAATAATCCTTCTGTATTAAGCACTGGCTTATTGACAGGTCCTCTTTTATCATAATTGCATGAAGTTTATTTTCTAAATGAAGGTTTATTTTCACATGGAATTTTGAGGTTTTGCATTGTGTATATGAAGCAATTAGTTTGGGATGTTTGGAATTTATGTTAGACCAGACAGATGTCTTCAATTTACACACTCTAGGAGGTGACAAACCCTATTAACATTTGAAAGCTATCAATTTGCTTTATCTTTGTTCTTCAGCATTCTCAGCTACTATCTAAGCTAACTCTTTTATTGTTGCTGTTGTTTTTCCTGGTTTTTATGTAGACAGAATAAAAAATTTAAGGAAGACATTCAAGATAAGTTTAATAATTATATCATGGTCAAAATCTGATGGGTTATGTTAAGAAGCATGAATTTTGCCTTTATTAGGAGTGCATTTTTCTCTTAGCAGTCATGGTTTATATCTGTACATATACCCGACCTGCTAGTTGCTTATCTTTACTCCTTTTTCTGTATCTTGTTGGTGGCCCCTAACTTAAATCTGGTACTGTCTTTGCCTACATTTTCCCTCTTTACCCAGTGGTTGTTTTACACAGGTAATCTCTGAGTTGTACAATATGTACTTGAACATGAACCTGGTTATTCTTCTATGGATTGATCAAATCTCTTTGGATCAAAATAGTTGTAATCTCATTGTGTGCTAAGTCCTGGAATGTGTTGATTTGGGGGCGGGGGTGGTTAAGTGACACCATCTTCATTCATATTTATTCTGAAATTGAAGAACACACCAGTGTTACTAATTATTTTTCAGGTGCACCCTGTAGCCACTAGATGGCTCAGTAGATATGCTCAGGTTTTTTGGGTTGTTATTTCAAAACCTAACAACCTAAATTGATATTCATTTCTCACATTGAAGTTCAAAACTGCACCTGAATTGAGATGTTTATAGGATTAAAAAACGAGGGTGCAGCAGACCTGGAACTTGATCTGCACAAACCCAGCCCTCTAGGTGACTGTCCTGTTTATGTGTTTGCTTTTTATTATGGCTGCCATATTTTATTTTAGTAAATGTGGTGTATTATTACTGGCAAGGAGAAGATTATGGACTAACAGATGCCATCAACAGTGTCAGATCTAGATCAAATCTAGAATGATTATACATTCTGACACAGTTGGTTTTGAAATATAGGAAAATCCATTATGTACAGGATGTCTGACAACTCTAGTTTTAGTGACATTGTACTTGACTTTGAACTCATGCTGTTTCCTTTATCTTGGGTTAAGTTATTTATGTATGAGTCCAATAGAAGTAACAACACTTAGAACTAGGATTAGAAAGATGTACCCTTAACATAACTACTTGAAACCACTTCAAAAATATCTAGCAAAATATATTTAATGGTGAAATATCATATGCATTTCTATTAAAATGAAGAACAAAAAAGTATGCTTGCCATCATAATTTTAATTTTTTCTTCTAGACATTCTAGATAATGTAGCAAGTCAAAAATAGTAAAGTTATTATTAGAAAAAGAGATACAAACATTATTTATGGAACTTGTTAGTTTCTGCCTAAAAATGAAAGGTTATAATAAGGAAGTATTGTAAATGGATGTTACAAAAGAAATTCTACAAAATTCACCAAAGTTTTCACATTTGCTTAGAAGGTTATGAAAGTTATGAAATTGGTTACAATATAGGAAATTGGCTTTCCCATATTTAGCGGTTAGTAATTTGGTAAAATAAAAATATATTCCACCTACAGCAACATGTAGATTGCTTAAAAGAAATGCATATGATCATATGGTAAATACTGCAGAACTTTTTTGAGTGGCATAAAAATACCTTAAAACAAAAAAGATTACTCTCTTCCAAGATGGAAAAATATTGTAAATGTATTAACTCTTCCCTTTGATTAATTTAAAATTTTAATGCTAGTCTATCAAGTGTCATTTCACAATTCACATTTCAAATTTCACAAAATATTTCTTAAGTTCATGTAAAGAATCAATGAAGGAGAAAAGGCAAGAAAATAAGACTGAGGCACTCTTCCATTATTAAGCAGTTTGTTTATATTTCATCATAAGCTGAAAGTAATATATAAATACTGCACTATTTACTCAAAGAGAATAATAAGACTTCATATACACAATATAATATATTATATTATTAACTAAATACTAATTAATATGTATGATACTGATAATATTGCAGGATAGTAAGAAGCTAGGAAATTCCTTAGAAAGTGGAATGGGGAAACTGAGACAGAGAGTTAAACGGCCTAGCAATTTACGGCCAGATTATAAATCCAAAGATCTTACCTTTCCTAACCAAGGACATTCAGGAGTAAAAAGTTCACACGTTCCAGACCTTGCTGGGGCAGACCTGTCTGGGTCTGGTCCCTATTTGGTAACATTCTTTGAAAGTGAAACTGACCAGAGACTGACCCTGATGTGCTCACTTTGACAAATCAGCATATTAAAAGACACACCTGGAAAGCTGATGCGTATTCTATAGCGATCCTCCTGAGACCTTCCTTAAATGCCCACCTTTAGAAAACTGATAAAAACTTTCAAGACAAAGGATGCAGCATTCCTACCTCCTTCCCCCTTCTTCTTCCTCAGGCATGTACCTTTGCTTTCTTTCTCCTGAGCTCTAAAGGCTCCCACAGATGTGTAACCAGAGGAACCCTGAGCAGCAGCACCTCAGCCCAAGCTACCCCCCTGAACCCATCTCCAGGGGCCTCCTTTGCATCTTTTCTTTGTTTCCTGAGTCCACACAGCCCAGCTGGCTCACTTCTCCAGCCTCTGTGACTTTCTTTCTAAAGGGCCAAGGCAGCTCACCCAGGCTCACTCCTGTTGCTGTGATCTTGCGTCTTCCATCTTAAGCCCTTCCTTTGTTTCACTGTCCCCAGTTTTAATAAACATACTCCAAAATCACCTGGACTTGTGTTGTGAAATCTTTCCTTCACAACATCAAGAACCCACCCATTCTAGACCATACTGGGGCAGATCTGCCTTGGTCCCATTTGCTTTCTGGTGACAATGTTATACATACATGTTAATATTTAATAAGATAGCACTTCAAATTGTTGAATAAATAATAGATTTATTGAATAAATTATATTTAACATTTAAAAATAATTAATTTAATATCCTACTATGAACTATATCACAAAATAAAATTCAGCTCAGTTATATAGAGAGAAATGATGAAACATAAATATATAAGGAACTAAATTTTTTTATTTTAACACTTAAATAATGATAAGATAAGGATAGTTTTTAAGCACTTAAAGGGGAAAGTATTCACATATTACCTAAAAATATGTTGTTCCCCCAAAATATAAAAACAATAAATTATATACAAGGAAATTTTTCTTAAAGATTAATGAAAAGATGTTGTTATCTTCAGTGTATTAAGTTCTTACAAATGCGTAAAAAATAAGTTACTACAGTAGACATTAAGGTCAAATATGTGACCTGGCAAATCACTAATGAAGAAATATAACTGACAAATAAACAAGTTTAAAATTATTTTCCAACTACACTTGTAGCCAAGGAAATTGGGATTACAACAATGAAATAATTGCTTTGTCTCAAAGTAGCAATGGCTGAAAGGAGTCATGACAGGAGCCCTGGGCAAGGGGCATAGGAATGGACATTCTCCTATTCTAATGGCACATATGCAAATTGGAACCACATTTCTAGAGGGGAACTTGACAGTGAATTTCAAACACATTAAAATGTGCATATCTTGTCACCAAGTAATGTCACATTTAGGACTTGATTAGATGTATATAAAAATATCTGCGCAGGGATGATCACCATTTTGTTTCTCATTACTATAAAGATTCAGGCCAGACTTGAATGTTCAGAAATAGTAGATAGATTAAATAAACTGTAATATGTACATACAATTATTTCATCTAGTCACTCAGCAAATATTTATTTACAATAAGTTAATATGTACTCATTAGAGATCTAAAAGACAGAGGACTGAAAAAATGTTCACAGGTTATTGCTGGGTGACAAAAGCAATGTGCGTGGGAAGTTCCATTTGGATAAAACCTCGATGTTCCAACCCTCCAGAGTGTGAGGACACAAATGAAGTTATGGCAGTGCTGACATTCATGCTGTGCTGGCTTATGGAGCCCATGAACACAACTGCATCACTTTCGTTTCCTTTTCAAAATTTCCTTCCTTTACTATTCTTAGATTCATGTGAAATTGACTTGAAACTACTAAACCATATCTGGTGTGTAATAGAGTTCTCCAGAGAAACAGAAAGTGCATATGTGTATTTGTAAAAGGTTCATTATAAAAAAATGGCTCATACATTATGGAGGCTGAGAAGACCCAAGGTCTACAATCTGTAAGCTGGAGAACCGGGAACGTCAGCATAGACCTTCCTGAGTCCAAAAACCTGACAATCAGGGGAGCCAACAGGGAAAGGCCTCATCCAAGTCTAGCAACAGGAGAAAACTGATGTTCAGTTCAAGCAGTCACGCAGAGAGAGCAAGTTCTCCCTTGCTCTATCTTTTGGCTTTATTCAGGGCCTCAACGGATTGAATATTACCTAACATCATTAAGGAGAACAATCTGCTTCTCTGTCTACTGATTCAATGTTAATCTCTTCCAGAAACACCCTCACAGATACACACTCAGAAATAAAATTTAAGGAAATATTTGGGCATTCCATGGCCAGGTCAAATTGACATGTAAAATGAACCATCGCACAGTGAGAGGTTTGAAACCTCAACATTCCTGAGGATGTTAGGGATTTTCCTTTTCATGGTGTCTTAAAGGCTCCTGTCTTCTCACCTCACTAAACTCTGAACCTACTAGTCCAGTTTTACACATGGCCTTGCTGTCTTCTTTCTACCTGAAGCCAACCTAGAACATTGCACTCTCCAATTTTTAAAGTCCCTAACTCACCATACATACCAAGCATCTTTGTGTGCAGCAGCTTTATTAGACATTTGGATTGGTGTGGTAGGATATAATGCACAGCACTCAAAGCCCTCTGGCTAACCCAGTAACCAGGGAGTCACGTGCAGATAGTCCTGTACCTCAGCCGAGTCTGTCTCTCAGTGACCCTTTTATATTCCCCAGGGTCTTCCACTCCAGAGAGTCAGAGCCTAGGAAAACAACCAAAACTCTATCTATCTATCATCTATCTCAGAGAGGTTGATTTACTTTTAAGAATTAGCTCATATATGTGTGTTTGTGTTTATACATATATACATATATAAAGCTCTATGATAAAATGATAAGATGTGAATTTGTTTTTGTTTAATTTTGTTTTTGTTTTTTTACTTTCTCAGCACTATTCTGTTTTCAATTTTTCAGCAATATATAATTTTGTAATGAGGAGAAGTTAGAAATGCATTTAGTTAGCAAGTATATCTATCCGTTTGTAGTTAATTATATACAGAATGAATCCAAAGGGACACAAAATAGTTTACATTTAAGTAACACATTGCTTCTTACATATTACTTTTTTGCATCACTTATTTTCTTTTCTACAACCTGTGAAGTAAGCAGAGAAATCATTATAGTTGTCTTTTGACATATGTGAGTCTAGGGCAATAAAAAATGCCCACACTGGTACTCAAATATATTTGCCCCTTACAGCAATTCTTGCATTAATATGGGGCAGAGCTGGCCCATAGTGTGGTAGGCAGTTAGGCCTGAGCTGAGCAGGACAGTGCGCCAGATACAGAAAGTCACCAGGGCAGAAAGTCCCTGGTGCCCAGGGATGGGCAAAACTGGGAAAACAAGGACCTTGCCTCCAGATGACTTTCCCTTTCTTAGCATATATGGCTGGTCATGAGGTTTTAAACCCCCGACCTTTCCTCCCCTGGCAGGTTATTAATCATGTGGTAGACCCCCTTAGAGGAGAATCAAGGGGCTAAAGAGTGGCTTTATGTGACTCCCACGTGGGCCATGGCGCAACCACTCCCTTAAGCATTAACCCAGAGGGATGACATCCCGGCCTCTGTTGTGTTTCAGCCCCAGGCCCAGAATAGCAGCAAAACCAGAACAGGCAACATCGGCCGACCTCAGGAGCAGCTGCACTGACTAATGACTTCCTCCTCTGGTGCCGACCAGTCAGTGGAGACCATGACCCTGAAAGGACACACCTGGACAGCTGGTGAATATTCTATTGAGATCCTCCCCGGGAACCACCCCTAAAATCTCCACCCTCAAAAGCCCATAGGATGGAGGACCCAGCACAGCTCTCTCTATAGAGCACACCCCTGCTTTTCCCCACTCCCAGCCCCCAGGCACGTTTTCCTTGCTTCTGTCTTTTTCCTAAGCTCCAAGGGCCCTTCTCTTGCCTCTGTCACTTGTTTCCTGAGCCCTTTTCTTCTATGGCTCACTGCTGCTACCTCTGTGACTTTCTTTTTTCTTTTTTTTTTTTAATATATTTTATTGATTATGCTATTACAGTTGTCCCATTTCCCCCTTCACTCCCCTCCACCCTGTACCCCCTCTCCCACCCACGTTCCCCCCCTTTAGTCCATGTCCATGTGTCATACTTATGAGTTCTTTAGCTTCTACATTTCCCGTACTATTCTTGCCCTCCCCCTATCTATTTTCAACCTACATTCTATGCTACTTATTCTCTATACCTTTTCCCCCTCTCTCCTCCTCCCACCCCTACTGCTAGCCCCCCATGTGCCTTCCATTTCTGTGGTTCTGTTCCTATTCTAGTTGTTTACTTAGTTTCTTTTGTTTTTGCTTTAGGTGTGGTTGTTAATAATTGTGAGTTTGCTGTCCTTTTACTATACATGTCTTTATCTTCTTTTCTTAGATAAGTCCCTTTAGCATTTCATAAAGTAAGGGCTTGGTGGTGATGAACTCCTTTAATTTGACCTTATCTGAAAAGCACTTTATCTTCTCTTCCATTCTAAATGAGAGCTTTGCTGGATAGAGCAATCTGGGATGTAGGTCCTTGTCTTTCATGACTTGGAATATTTCTTTCCAGCCCCTTCTTGCCTGTAAGGTCTCTTTTGAGAAATCAGCTGACAGTCTGATGGGAACTCCTTTGTAGGTTACTGTCCCCTTATCTCTTGCTGCTTCTAGGATTCTCTCCTTCGTTTTTACCTTGGCTAATGTAATTATGATGTGCCTTGGTGTGTTTCTTCTTGGGTCCAACTTCTTTGGGGCTCTCTGCGCTCCTTGGATTTCTTGGAAGACTGTTCCCTTTGCCAGTTTGGGGAAGTTCTCCTTTATTATTTGTTCAAATAATTTTTCCACTTGTTGGTCCTCCCCTTCTGGTACCCCAATAATTCGGATGTTGGAACGTTTAAAGGTGTCCTTGATGGTCTTAAGCTTTTCTTCGATTTTTTGAATTCTTATTTCATCATGCTTTCCTGCTTGGTTGATTCTATCTTCCTTCTGGTCCACTGTGTTGTTTTGAGACTCAGATTCCTTCCTTTCACAATTGGCTCTCCTTCGTGTGTCTTCCTGCATCTCTTTTATGGTAATCTGCATTTTTTCATGTAATTTGCATCCAAAATCAACCAGTTCCGTGAGCTTCCTGATCACCAGTGTTTTGAACTGTGCATCTGATAGACTGGCTATTTCTTGGTCACTCAAAAGGATGAGTCCTGGGGGACTGATCTGTTCTGCTGGAAACATGTCTTATGTCTTTCCCTGTCTCTCCTATTATTTTATTTATTTATTTATTTATTCTCTGGTCTGGTCGCTCTTGTTACGTTGGGGGGCAGAGCCTTAGGTGTTCACCAGGCTGGGCGCCCCAGTCGCTAGCTTGTGACGTTATATGTGGGGGCAGGGGCGGGAGCGGGGACAGGAGGGATCAATGGCGACCGTTCCGTTCTCCTGGAGCCAGACACTTCCCTGGGCTTCTGGGCCGTGAGCTCTGCCCTGGTCCACAATCACTGCCCCACTGATTCCCCCAGCCGTTGCTTGCATACTCAGGGATCACCACTGCGCTCTTGCGCCCCGGATTGCTGTCGCGCTGATTTTGCGCCAAATTTCCCCCGACCTACGCGCGCCTGCGACCCGCGCCAGCCCCACGCCCACTCGGCTCGTCGTCCCCTACCAGTCTGGATGTACGGGTCTACTTTAACTTCTTGGCTGTCCGACTTCCATTTAGATAAATCCTCTGAAAGTTCTGATATTATGACTGCAAATCATTGTTGTAAATTATTGTTGTTCTGTTCTTGGTTATGCGAGGAGGAACGGTGCGTCCACCTATTCCTCCATCTTGCCGGAAGTCGAGAGTATTCTACCTCTGTGACTTTCTAAATAAACTTTCTGTTATATTTTGAGTCTTGGCCCTGAATTCTTTCATAGTCAGAACTCAAGTACTGAGGTTGCAGAACCCAAGGTCTGGTCTGATTCCACTGGTCTAAAACCTGGTATCATTTTCACCCCGAACAATGTGACGCTCACCCCTTTGCTGCCACAAATGCCATGCAGGGGAAACCACAGAGACATATTATTTTATCTTGTCTTTTTCCTATAGGTATTCATGGAGCTTTTCAGTCATATATCCTATGCTGTAGACCCCACTGATAAACCTGTTTGTGCTTGTCTGCCTGAACTAGCTCCTAAGTGTTTGCTATGTGCTTAACATATAGTAGTTCTATATTACATGTTAATCTAGCATCATTCTCTTCTTCCTATTAAAGTTTCTCCTCACTAGTCAAGCTCCTGGTCTTAGTTTTTCATAGATAGACCTGTTTGGTAGACCTAGGGAAAGTTTTTTTGGTCTTCTAATCAAGTATGAGGAAAATTATAGAACAGTCTTTGTTATATTGAAACCTTCCTGGGACTAAAATATCAACCAGTATGGAAATAGTCCCCAGAAATGCATTTGTTCTCTCACGAGGCATCTCTCAAGACTGGGTCTAAATGAAAATGGCATCCTCGAAGGAAGAAAACATTCTAAATACTACAATTGCAAGGTAATCATTAAGCTAAAAGGTGAAACTTTGACATATAAATAAACTGGGCAATAAATAAATAAATAAATAAATAATATATATTTTATTTGAATATAAAAATAATAAATAATACATATAAATAAAAAGTGAAATAGTAAAGTTGTTTTAACTGTTGTAGATAGTTTTAGTTTCAACAGAACTTGTATATAATGCCTATTTAATGATTTCTATGTGAGAAGCTCTGTTTTAAGTATTTTAACAAAAATGATTTGTTTAATTTTGATACCAATGCTAGGGGGTCCTTATTATTGTGATTCCCATTTTTCTAGATAGAAAAAACTATAGCATGGAGAAGCTAAGTCACACATGGCCAAGGTCACACGGCTAGAAGATGGCAGAGATGGGATTCCAACCCAGAGTTCACCATCTTCACCTAGGTTAGGGGTTTCATACACATTGCACAACTCGCTGCTTTACATAAATCTTTGAAACATCTACTCTGTGCCAGGTACTGTACTTAACATCTTATATGTTATCTTATTGCCTTCAAAAGTCATCCTTATACTGATGAAGGCCTGGGGAGGTGGGTTAAGTCATTTCCTTTTGGCAGAACGTGGATTCAAAGCTGTATCCACTGGCTCTGGATCCTGATGTCTGTCTGATTACAAAATGTTTACTGAATTGACCATATAATACCATTTGATTATTGGGTGTGACATTTCAAGGTAAGTAGTAAAGCTCCTGATCTTTTTCTTTGAGAGAGCAATGTGCCATGGAAGTGCCAGTGGAAGAAACAAAGTTGTTGAAATAAGGGCACTGGGGAAAGACTGCATTGATTCTAATCCACCACAGAGGGGAGGAAAAAGTAAATATTTTCCTTCCACTGTTGTAGGCTCTTGGCTGAGATGCCCCTCCCCCATGCAATAAAAGTTTAACACTAACAAAAAAGAAATAAAATAGAAAAGAAAAACAAACAAGTTTAACAACATGTTATACCTCTTATACACACGCAAGATACCCAATGGGAATGATTCCCAATTTAGAGCTCCCAAAACTCTTGCAATTCCCTAATCCTTAAGAGCAATGGGAACATCTTTCATGCAACTTTGATCTTTCATCCTCAGTTTTGGAAGTGGCTTCAGATCCATAAAGGTGAGAAAGAGGTATTGTTATTTATAATAAGCCCCTTTCAACCTCAACTGAGTTTATATGAGTGAGGTGACTTTTGAGATGCCCTAAAGATTGGGGTGGGAGAGTGCTGGTCACCAGGGGAACCAATCACGTCATCAGAGAGTTAGAACTTTCGGTCCCATCCCCTGATATCTGGGGAGGGAATATTGTGGAGACTGAGTTCAATTACCAATGGGCAATTATTTAATCAGTCATTCCTATGTAATGAAGCATCCATAAACCCCTGAAAGGAAGGGGTCCAGAGAGCTGCTGAATTGGTAAGTGCATGGAAATTCAGGAAGAATGGCATGCTCGCAGAGCATGAAAGATTCACACCCTTTCCTCATACTTTGGCCTATGCATCTCTTCCATCTGGCCGTGTCTGAGTTATTGTCTCTTGAAATAAATCGATAATATAGTAAGTAAGCTATTTCTCTGAGTTCTTTGAGCTGTTTTGGCAAATAAGCAAACCCCAGAAGGGGATGATTGGAGGCTCCGATCGACAGTCATCCAGTCAGAAGCAAAGGTGATGATCTGCGCTTACCACTGGCATCTGAAGTGTGTGTCCGTTGGTGGGCTGGCAGGCAGTCTTACAGGACTGGGACTGTGGGACCCTACGCTCTCTTCAGGTACTCAGTATCAGCACTGGGCTGAATTGTAGGACACTCAACTGGTGTCAGAAAATTGCTTACTGGTGGGGGGAAAACCCTGCACACTGGAGTTAAATGCACAATCTGGGGTGGTGGAGGAGAAAGGAAATACATCAAACACCCAAATGATGAATGCCTAAAGAAACTTGATATTTAGGCATAATGAATTTTAACATAGTAGCTAAAAGAGATGAACTACATGTACATTATGTCAAGAAAGATAGATCTAAAAACATAAACTTGATCGAAAAGGCAAATGACAGAATAATGGATACAAAATTCTAACATATGTTTAAACATGCCCACAAATAATATATAGGCTTTATAGTTGCATGATTGAAGTACACAGAAGTAAACAAGAAAAAGATGGAAAGGATGCAAGCTAAATTAATGGGAGGAGTTTCCTCAGTTTTAGGGTGAGGAGATAGAACAGGAGAGGGTTAATGGAGAGAACTTTAATTTTTCTGTAGTTTAAAAATATTTAAAAAGACAATGCAAGTATTTGAAATGATAAATAACCATCAGTTGTATACAAGTGTGCATTAGATTTGGTTTTAATTTTATCAAAGTGAAATTTATGACAAAAGAAAATAAAATAAATTATCTGACAAAGAAAACATAGGTAATTCATAGGAGAAAGAAATACAAATAACATATACATAGGAAGAATGCATTAACAGTAGTAAAAGAATAGGATCATAGAACAATTCATACAGTCACATTTGTTTTTTCACAAAAATGATAATTGTTATTATTGTTGATGAAGATGTGACAACTCTTCTGGATTGCTTGTGGTAGACTAAACTGGTAAACTACATTAAGAGGATCAATTTTTAATGTTTCAATAACCCAAGGAGTTCACATTCTTTGAGTCAGCCATAAAAACATAAGAAAAAAATATCAAGTGATTAAAAATATTTATATATAGACTGTTTATGGGAATGTTATTTATAATAATTTAAAATGAGAAACAATGTACATATAACAATTATTATATAGCCACATGAAGGACTACTACGTAGCCATTCAAAATCCTGCTGTGGAATCATGTGTAATGTTATGGAAAGTTCAACAATGTCTAGATATTAACATAGAATAGGTTCAGATGCAATTATACACACATGCACACATGTATATACTGGTATGTACCTGTATACATGCATGTATTTTCCACATGTCTTTGTAGGAGTGTGTGTTTAAGCAGAAAGCAGACTGACTTGGCTGAGGTTTTCATCATGAAAAGGAATCCCTGTTTTCCAAAAGTGCATCTGGAGCCTGAGTGCTTACAGTGGTTTTGAGAAATAAGTATCCTTACATTTTAAAGGGAAGTCCCTACATTTGCTGCCAGGCGCATGCTTGCAAAACTCACCAGAAGGTAAATTAATTTGTCCTGCAACTCTAACCCCACCAGCCTGTAGGAGGGAGATTAGGAATCAGAGGATATATTCGAGCAAGCGGTCATTGTCAATGGTTGGCAGAGCTCCCCACCACCCTGCTGTTCTCCCACTGCACCCCTGCCCAGGAGTGTAGTGAGAAGAGCTCTCAGACAATCACTCCTCAGGATTGAGGGTCTGAAAGCAGGGGAGCCTGGCATTGTACCTCCCTGCCTCAAGCCCAGGAGCTTGTAGGCATGCTGTCACCAGGACTGGATGCAGTGAGCTGGTTCCTTGGGGGAACCTAATGAGAGATGCAGGATGTTGGAGGGCACCAATGGAAGTATTCTTCTTCCAGGGAATGTGCAGTGAGAATCTTGTTTGATCGGCTGTGATGGCAGGGGAAAGAGAAGAGCATGGAAATATTGGCGGCAGTGAGAGTGTCACGTGGTGTTAGACCTGTGGAATCACACTGGCTCCTGGTTCAGCAACTTAAGTACTTGAGTTCTGGGTAGGGAAGAATTCAGAGCCAAGACTCAAACTTTAAGAGAAAACTTATTTAGAAAGTCACAGGGGTAGAAGTAAGTGGTAGAAGAAATGGCATCAGGAAACTAATTACAGAGGGAAAGTAAAGCCCTTGAAGCTAAGAAAGGAGAAGGGTAAAGGTAATGTGCTTGGGGGGAGGGGAAGAAAGGTGGAGAAGGGTGCAGGTGTGCTCCTCTGAGGGTGAGCATGCTGGGTCCTTTGTCCTAAGGGCTTTTAAAGGTGGAGATTTCAGGAGAGGTCCCAGGGGAGGATTTCAATAGAATATTCATCAGTTTTTCTGGTGTGTCCTTTCAGGATCCTGGACTCCACTCATCTGTCATTTCTATGGTAGGCAGTCATTAATCAATGCAGCTGGTCCTAAGGTCAGCTTCAGAGTCACTTGTCTGGTTTTGCTGCTGCTCTGGGCCTGGAGCTGGAACACAACTGAGGCCTATGGGCATTTGATGTGGGTCAGAACCTCATTGTCCTGCGAGCTTAATGCCTAAGGGCTGTTCTCTGGTCCTTTTCTTGGTACTCCTCTAAAGGAGCCTAACCCACACGACCAGTGACATGTCAGGGGAGGGTCCAAACCGCATGACCACTGATATGAAAGGTTAGGAAGTCTAAACTGCATGATCAGAGATAGGCTAAGGGAAGAAAGGTCACCCTAGGGGTGAGGTATTTGTTTTCCCAGGTTTGCCCTTCCACCCTGGTGACCCTCTATACCTGACCCATTATCTTGCTCTGCCCAGGCCTGTCTAACTGCCTACCACACAAAGGCTGTGTAGATTCCCCATTCCCAGGTAAGCAAAGGTGCTTTTGTTATCTCAAGGCCAGTGGACCGAAAGACAACTGCCATTGAACAGAGAGTTTGTTATTCACAGTGCCCCATGGAGGGGCCCACCCTGTCATGGGGCCACACAGGGAAGCCTTGGGATCTATGAGGAGGAGGGGGTGGGCTGTGGGCAAGAGCCTTTTTTGTGATTTCCTCAAGAAGAAATGGGTGAGCTAGGGTAAGTGGACTCATCATTGGCTAATTTGAATAATTTTTTAGCATGCTCTGGTGTCTAGGGGCTGTCCTAGTTGTCTGTACCTGGCCTTGGGGTAATTAGGGCAGGGGAATACTGTGTCTGAGTAGGAGAAAAGTGCTAGGGTCAGGACTTTTGTGGGTTAATTTGCATATGAAAGGCAAACCTTCAGGTGAACCCTTTACTCTCTCAAGGAACTGGCTAATCCTGGGAGGGGTGTTCCTCTGGAGACTGCAAGGCCCCAAACTGTCAAAGAATCAGAACGACAGAAAATAAAAAGGCATGATTAATACAGCATTGGAAAAAAATAGGTGGGGATATATCTACCCCATCAGCAAAGAACACAGCGGGAACTTATGCACAGACTTGCAGAGAACCTTTCTCCTTACCCTCAGAAAGGCCCTCACACAGATACCACCACCTAGAGTACTCTCAAGGTCAAGCCTGAAAGTAAAGATCTTGTCTTGGGTTACAAGGTGCTTGACCTTCTCTCCTTTGGTAAAGGGAGAACTAGAAACAGTAGAGGGAGATGGGGAAGGGGGATGAGGAGAACACAGAGGAGTGACAGGGGCGTGCAGCCCTTCCCCAAGGCCATGCCTAGGGCCTGGGTCAGTCGCATGTGAAGAAGGAAGTATGGGGACTGTATGGGAAGTGAGATTGAAGATTGTTTACTTTAATTTTCTTTTTATTTTTATTAAAAATCTTTTGCTATAAAAGATTCATGACATATTTACAATTTTAACTATTTGAGAGCATACAAGTCAGTGATTTTAAACATAAAGATGAAGTTTCGATTGTGACTAGCTACAACAAGGTTTTTATTTCTAAGTGTTAGGTGGTGGGAGAATGTCTTGTGACTGAGGTGACAGAGGACAGACAGGGAAGATGTTTCCTCGGTGGGAGAGAGAGCATGGGTGGGAACATTTTGAGCATGTCCATCCACAGGAAGGCATTTTTGGGTGTGGATGAGGATATTTTTATCAGCAGTCACCGCAGCCTAGCTCTAAATCTTTTTCTTCTCCTTCTCCTTTCTCCTTCCCTCCCCCCTCTTCCTCCTCCCCTTCCTCCTCCTCCTCCTTCTTTTTCTTCTTCTTCATTATTCACTTTCCTTTATTCTGTGGTGACCCAGCCTTTTTGGTCAGTGCTCACGCTTGATGGGTGCACACAATCATGGGCTGGAGAGAAGCCTGAGCATGGGGTCACTTCCTCACATCATTGCTATGTCACTCTGAATGATTTATCAGTGGCATGTGATGTCACTGGGCACCAGTGAAGCAATGGGAGAAAGATCTTTCCTAGATATTCCAACAAAATTCAGCAATCAGATCTGGTAGCTGGAGATTCCAGGCAGTTTTCAGTCACTGAAGAACAGCGTGAGTACCTGGGCACACCCTGATGGCGATTCTCCAACCGCACCATAAGCTGGGTCTGCCACCCCTTCTAATTTAGCAGTCGTCCGTCAGAACTATCATGGCTCCAGAGTCAGCCACTGCCCAGCACTGCGCTTGGCATGTGGTGCTGAGTCAGCAATTCTTCATCATATTGAATTGAATTAGATATTTTCTGGACATTTCTCTTGATCAAAAATTATTTACTACCCTTAGTGCAGTATGAGTTCTCTCTTTCTTTGTAAATATATTTTGTTCTCAAATAGCTGAAGGTCAAAATACCTCCCCTGACCAAAGTAGCCTCAGTAGTAATGGGCCTTCTGACAGAGACCCTTTACTCAATTCCTTTTAAAAAATTCTATTTTGAAGTTAAGATATAATTTTTAAACTATAAAATTTACCCTTGTGTTGCAATTCACTACTAGCTAATTTCAGAACATTTTCACCACCTGAAAAAGTAACCTCCTAACCTTTAGCAGTCACTACTGAGAGTATCCCCCTTTTCAGTCCCTGGAAGCCACCAATATATTGCTGCATCTATAGATTTGTCTAATTTGGACACTACCTATAAATAGGTCCCTACACTGTGTGGCCTTTTCTCCTCAACTCACACTAATTTCAATTCAACAGTTTAATCACTGATCTAAATCATTGGCAGAACAGAAAAAAATGAATTTATTTCTAAAAGGTTCAAGCTAGATAAATAAGGATGCCTGTCTAGAGCATTTAATTATGGGATTAAATCACAATAATAATTTGGTCAAACTCTCCCTACATGACTCATTATTACCTAGAAGGTACAACAAACCCAAATCTGTAGTC
The DNA here is from genome assembly GCF_004126475.2 of Phyllostomus discolor. NCBI lineage: Eukaryota > Metazoa > Chordata > Mammalia > Chiroptera > Phyllostomidae > Phyllostomus > Phyllostomus discolor. The sequence goes on along the minus strand of NC_040910.2, from coordinate 66,042,615 downwards.
ACAATCCACAGGCCACTCCTAAGAGGGTGTGACATGAGACAAAGAGCTCAGGTTCAGGAGTTAAAAGACTTTGGCTCCAGTCTTGCCAGATCCCCACCACTTCCTAACTGTTTGATTTGGGGCCAGTGAATTCACCTCTGTTCTTCCATCTGCCAAAAAAAATATCCAACTTCATAGGACTGACGTGATGATATGAAGATTAAACGAGTTAATGTGCACCAAGAACATTGAAGAGAGTTTATAACATGACAAGCACTCAAAAGCTATTATTATTATAAGAAAACTAGGCTGTCATCTTTGGTATCTATGGCATTGTATTAATTATGCTTATGTAGATTATATGAGAGACCATCTCTCATTTTCTTAGGACTATGTCAGTCTCTAGCCAAGTCTATTGTCATGTCCAGGACAGAGATTCAAAATGTGTGATAATGTAATGCATGGGCACTGACCAGTCATAAGTGACAGATGCTGCTCTAAAATGTCAACTTCGTAGATGCAAGGTGGTGGGAAGGTTTTCTGGAGGGCCTTTGTTCGAGGATAGTGATGGGGGCCCTCCAGCCACTCTGGGAAACATCTATGTACCATCCTGTAGGAAAAAATATTGCAATATTTTACCCACTGGCAAGCTGGCTGTCAGCCGGGCTTCACAAGGACCATATATGAATCATGGGTTTTGGTACCCTTCGAAACCAACATGAAGCAGAAAATAAATAAAATGATAAAACAGTGAATGTCTTTCACATTCTGCTCAATTCCAGAGGAATTAAAGTCTCTTTTCCTTTAGTGAACAAAAAATGTAATGTTTAGGCTTTGTGTACCTATTACACTTGTCAAAGAGGGTAAATGGCCCCGAATGTGAGAAAATGGCCCTGAACTAACCACTCACCTCAGTTTGCTCATCTGTATAGCATGAATATATTAGAGTAGAGACGGTTTAGCTTTTTCATCTCCTTAAACCCCATTTTTGTTTCTTCTTTAATTACATAGCTCCACCCCGAGCTGGAGCCCAGGGCCGCAGAGCTGAGCCCGAGTCCAGCAAGGCAGGAGTGCTGCCATGGATCCACTGGGTAGAAAAACATGCCCGGCCCATAGAGTGACTCATTTGCCCCTGAAAGAGTTCTGCTGCTACCAAGTTTTGTCCCGAACATTTGAGCCAGCAGTAGTTCAGTCTAGACACAAAGTGGCCAACATGCTTTGAACAAATCTGCTTTTAATGTGTGGAGTGCTCTTGTTTCCCGTCATTATCCTGAGCGATTAAACAAACTGCCAAACTCTTGCTGCAGCAGTCATCATGTATTACTGAGATGCTCGCTGGGGATTTAATAGTACTCGGTTTGAGACAATATCTTGAGCCTTATGAATTCAAGAGAAAAGAGATGTGTTCTTGGCACAAATTGATAGAGTTTCAGGATTTCTGTAATAGATACATACATAATCATATTGTTGAGTTGAAGGAAATGTGTTTCCAATAAGCAGTATTTACTGAGGTTTAACAACAGTATAATAGTTACCTGTCTATTACATGGTAGTCAAAGCTAAAGAAATATGTTTTTAATAATCAATTGGCATTTCAAATAATATAAGATAGCTGCCATATGAAATCCAAACTTAGATATGACCTACATATTAGCCTTGTTCTTGGGAGTCTCATTCATGAAATCAAGCCACCAGTGATAGTGATAGGCCATTGTAAAAAGGATATTAGCATCTGACGACTAGACTTTTTAGTCTCCTCTCTCGCACTTTTCTTAGCTTTTCTTTTTTATTCTTCCTTTTCCTTTTTACTTCTACTTAGCAAGTATTTCATTACACCTCCTGTTATAACTAATAGAGATTGAATTCTACCTACATAAAGAAAATGGATCCTTCCTCCCAACTGGGAAAAAAAGAGTAACTGAGAAAGTACCACCAGCTCATTGAATCCAGGCCTGGAGAAGTAGATGGAACAAACCCAGGCACCTCAGGGATGCACATCTGGTGACAGATGCCCTTGGGCCTTGCTCACTCCTCTGGGAAATGTGCAACAAGAACACTGTTAAGAGGGTGGCACTTTGCCTCCTTCAATCATACATTTGGCAAATATTTATAGGGAGCCCATCTTATGCAAAACTGCTCTACCTAAAAATCCACTATGATGGCACTGCATGATAAGTGGAAGGCACCAGCCACATAGGCATGGTGGCAGTGGGTGGATTCCCCAGCCAGCTTCCTTCTGGAGAAAACTTGGTCAGAAAAGCACAGGATAAGGACCATTCAAATACAGTTAATAATACAGATAAAACATGCCCATGCTGTGAGTTGTTGTGGTGTATAAAGCACCTGCCCACCAGTTCTCCCCCTTGGAGGCTTCTCCTTCCATGTGCAGAAGCATCCTTCTCCCATAAATGCTCTCCTTAGTGCTCACCATGGCCACGCCCTGCCATCCAGCATGGCTCAGCTCGGAGGCTGCTGCTCAACAGCTCTTCCTGACAGTGTTCTTCACAGTGCCCAGACACCTTTATTCTGTCACGGCACCCCTGTTTTCTGCAGGCGCTAAGCATGCTCTGGGGAGCTATTGTTAATGGAATGCCTTATCTGTCTCCTAGCAGAATGCAGGCTCTGTAAGGGCAAGAACTGACTCCAACCCTGATGAAGGCTGCCACCTTCAAAGAAGGCAGAAGAGTGCTGGACCATTGGAGGCACAAATCCACACTTGCCGAAATGATGAATTTGCAAACACATTTAAGCTCTGGAGCAACAGGCACCCAGGCAGCCATTTGCTGAGACATTTTGAGCAAAGGAATGCTCTCTTCTTGAGCCAATGAGAGCAATGTTCAGGGTAGGACTCAGAAGACTGGCTATGACATGTGACTTGGTGATTCTCAAGGGCGTGCCTTGTTACCTGCCCATCCAGAAGATACTCAGAGCACTCAGACTAGGAAGGATCCTTGGACTTTATGGTGAATAATGCCTGTTCTCCCCTCCAACTGAACCCTGGCCATGAATGCCGAACCCAGGGTCTGAATCCAGATGTGGCCTGATGTGGCATCTCTGCCTGTAACTAACTACAGCCTCCTGTGCCCTGAGAGCTGGGCAGATAACGGAGGAAGCACATGGCAGGAGATGTGCTCCTTCCATGCCAAAGCCTCTCAGGAATGAGAGCTCATTAAGAGCATGTGCCTCTGCTCCTTGCCTTTGCCAAGTGTCAGCCTTCATTACGGGGCTCAAGGAAGATCAGTTGCAGAGTACGCTGAGTCTGGGCCAAGGCAGGAGTTCCCTCCCAAAGCTCAAGAGGGCTTGGTTAGCAGCTCTGCAGAGATTGGCAACTGCGGTTGAACTTGTCAGACTGTGAGCTTTCCTCAGGACTTATCCACCCCAACACGTGCACGTTTTGAAAAGCAGGGATCTGCTGGGAATTGATTCATTCTTCCATAGGGTCTTCTAATTCTACCTCCCACCACTCCTAGCCTGTCCTCCCCCTTTCTTTGCTTCTCCTTTGGAATTCTGAGAGCCCAACATTAGGAAGTATTTTTTTGCTGATTAAGGTTAGTGTTTTTTTGAAAGAAGCTTATTCCAGTTATAATAATAATAATGATAATACTCTGAATTTGCACAGTCCTTTGACAAAAGAAGACTGTTTCCAAAAGTACTTTGGAAGACCTGCTGCACACATATTAGCTCTCTGTGTGTTTTCAGCCTAATTGAAAGTTGTGAGAGCGGCATTCCAGTTTTACATGAAAGGAAATTGAAGCTCAGAGAGGGTAGAGAGTTTACCCAAGACCACACCACGGAGCAGGGGTGCAGGGGAAACAGCGGGCTTCCTTCTCTCTGCCCTTCCATCTCAGAGCAGAGCTCTTGGTCACTTCCCTCCAAGATGTGGTTCAGAGAGATGAAATTGAAAAACTATTTCCTAGTTTGGGAAATATTTCTTTTTAATCTCAAAGAAAATCATAGCGTGTTTACAGATATAATGTAAGATTAACTATATCAGCAAACAGTCACATCCAGACGTGTGCAAGCACAACACTCACGGTGAGGTGTGTGTGGTTTTCAGAGACGTTTTTAATGTTTCAGAACATGTCCCGAAGGAAGAATTCTTTGCAAATCCACACTCAAGTTTCTCTCTCTTTATAAAGAGCCATGATTTTGTAATTTGATATTAAAAGGAAGTGATACATAATTTTTACAGTTTACACTGTTTTACACGGTATTAAAATTACTGCTTGATATTTTAAGCTTTTATGAACAGTGATCCCATTTCATTAATTTTATTAATATACATAAAAACAATTCAATCTGAACTCTACTAACTTGAAATTTATGACCATTTAAACATAGACTTTTACCTTTGTTTGGCTAATGGGGAAAACATGTAGGCAAATGGAAAATGTAAACCCTAAGTGTTTGATATACTTAAGAAAATACATATTTCAATCTCTTTAAAACCAGATGCTTACATTGTGTGCACATCTTATTTGTTCATTAAGACTAATCCCCAAGGGTTTTTATGTGCCAACAATTATTGGCTTAAGTATAGAGTATGGTATAGTTTTGAAAGTAATAGTTGTAATTCATTTTTCTTAAACTTCATTCACAAAACTTTACTGATTCAGGCTGCTAGTCTAGATTAGTAATACTTAATAGCAGTGGAAAGGACCCAGAGTTGGGAGCCAGACAGGCCTAGTTCAAATTCCAGTGCTGCCGCTATTTAGCTGTTTGTCCTTGAACAAATGGCTTAATCCTCAAGAGTTTTGTCCTCACCCAGGCTGAGGCACTTCTGAGAAGGAAAGGGAGCATTGCTAATAATTACTATGCAAAGAACAAGCCAGGGCAAGCCTAATGGCCTGGGCAGGCCAGACAGATACTGACTATCAAAATGGGACTCACCTTGCAAATTTCTGGGCTTTAGCTTATCTAGGCTACTGGTAGATGGTGTTTTATTTCAACTTTGTAGAAAAGTCCTAAAGTCAAGTTTAAAACGTCTTATGTAATTCAAAACTTGTGCTTTCCCTGATATCAGGCCTGACTTGTGGCCCTGGGGATGAGCAAAAGGAAAGGGTGTATTCTATTCCATTCCTCTTTGTTCTTTCAACCTGCCTTCCTCTCCTCAGTCCCCTCCTCTGGCTCCACCAGGGTGGGTGGGTGGTGGGGGAAGAGGAAGTACAGGAGAGGGGCCTTGCCTAGCCAGACCCAGGCTTCCTCAGGCAGCACGCCCACTCTGCACTGCACACTTCATCAAACATGGATGGCAACAGTGGCTTTCATGTGCAATGCTTTGGCTAACAGTGAGGTTGATAATATTCATACTTGTACTTCTCTTCTGTAGATTACCTATTTATATTCTTGGTCAATGGATCTTTCTTAACTTTTCATAATAATATTTTCCTTCATTTTCTCTTTCTTTTCTTTAAAATATTTTACTTATTTATTTTTAGAGAGAGGGGAAGGGAAGGAGAGAGGGAAACATCAATGCGTGGCTGCCTCTCACATTGCCCCCCAACTGGGGACCTGGCCTGCAAACCAGGCATGTGCCCTGACTGGGAGTCAAACTGTGACTCTTTGGTTTGCAGCCCCTCACTCAATCCACTGAGCTACACCAGCCAGGGCAACAATACTCTGTTTAGACATTTTCATTATGTACTGAAAAAATACATTCTTTAAAAAGTTTCTATTAATTGCTCTCTAATATTCCACATGGGCATATGTGTATTGAAAACCTTGTAACTGCCATGTCATATTCTACTACATTTCTAAGCTTTGATGAACACAAGCAATGCTTGTGAGCATACTGTGCATGTCTCCCCATGTTTGTGTACAAATACCTTTAGAGGACAATCACTAAAAGTAAAATCCTTGGGTGATAAGATATCTGCATTTTGATTTTAAAAGCTACTGACAAAATACTCTCCACATTAGTCATAACACTGAACTCCTGCTAGTGAAGTATGGCACAACCCATTTCTCCATATTCTCACGCTGACTTTAGCAATCTGATGAGTGAGATGTAAAATTGTGTTTTAATTTGTCATTGTCTGCATTCATTGCTGCCTCACTGTCCATTATCAGTTAACATTGAAAGTAAACAGTATTTGTGATGCTCAATGGCCACTTTTGTTCCTTCATTTGTAAATTTCCAATTTGTATTGTTTGCCCATTTTTCTTTTGGGGTAATAGTTTTCACTTGTATTGTAACAGATGTGCACTTACAAAGGGTAGTAGCCTTGATTTTGTTCCAGCTTATATTTTACGTTTCAGTTTTCTTGTGGTGTTTCGGACACAGAAATATTAACTTTTTGAGAAGTTACATAAAAATTTTTTCCCTGATGATTTCCTAGTGATTTTATACTAAGTACATTTAGATGTATGAGTGAAGGTCAATATGGTTACAAAGCTGTTTTCAGATGGAGAGGGAATTTTATTGAAACAACACATACTGCATAGCTTAAGTGCTCCTAAATGAAATAGGAAGCAAAATTATATGAGAAGGTAATACTTAATGTGGGGAGAAATAAAAAATTTACCCACACTTTGAACAACACATGTGATCTTTTTTTGCTTAGGGGTGAGGCAGCTTTCCATAAACACAGCTACTTACCTAGCTTATCCTTTTTAGGTACTGAGACAGTTACAGTTGAATAAACTCCAAAGCCATGCTTACTATTATGGTTATTTATTTTTGGATTTATGTCAAATGTTAGAAAATATTTTCTGGAGAACTGTTTTGGAACACTGTGGATCTGAGTAGCATATTCCTTTTAGTGTATAGATGACCAGCAAAATAAGATTGCTCCGGGAATAATCTGAACTGAACACAACATAAAGAGAAGGGAAATTACCCGGTAGAAAGCAACAAACATAAACATAATCAGCTGCTTCTAACAAGTGACACTTGAAGTTCCTGGGTTAGCAAAGTGAGCCTTCCTGATATTACACAGAGACGTTTGCTGATTGACATTTCCTGTGTGTAAATTCTGCTCCATCTGTAATTGTCAGAATTGATTATTTAAGAGCCCACCGGATGCTGTGCTTTCCTGGACCTGGCGTGTGTCTGAGTCCTTGCCTCCCAGGACACTATGTTTTATGCAGCATGTGCTGGTCTCCTGTGTCCTTCCAGGCCTGGATGCCTGGAAAGAAACCTAAGACTCATGGAGCAGATTTGCATGGGGTGGTATCTGGGGTGGAGAGAACACTGATCAGCTACAGGGCCCTCTATAGATAAAAGTCAAAAGTAAATCATATGCTTTTCAGGGCCTGGCCTGGAAAAATAGGGAGACAAAATTTGTGATCCTAGGTTATTAAATATGGTTCAAAACTCAAGTCATAATGAAAACTACCCATGTTCAGGGTGAGGCCTCCTGCAATCCTTCAGGTGAAAACAAGCTCCAAACTCAATGGCAATCTCCACACCAGTGCCAACATACCTGTCACTAACCAGCTCAGGGCTTCAAGTTCAAGTGCCTTCTGCTATAATTAAGGCAACTTCGTACTCTTATTTCCATATTCTTGGAATCAAGATTATTTTCCTTGCAGTGGTTGGAATAATGTAATCACTTTTGCTTCATGGAAAGTTTCCTTTTGTGTCTGTTGGCAGAAGCCCTCATATCCCCAGATGTAGGTGGGACAGGTCACTTTTGAAGCACAGTGTCAGTGCTTAGTAGTGCTTAGTAGTAATGCACTTTTCATTTAATATTCAGGACAGCATGAGGATTAAATAAACAAGTTGGATGTTATGGTCCACAGCTTTTACGGATTAGGCTCAGGTGCAGAGAAGCAATTATTTAGTTTGTATGTGGGCAGCCCAAGATGCAAACCTATGTTTTGTGAATGATAAACCACCTCTCTTTTATGGTTCACTCTTACTATACCTGCCTGATTTGCCCATTAAAAAAAATAACTGGCTCATCTTGACCAAGGCATATTATCTTTTTTAGCCTACTTTGTAGTGAATAAAATGAGAAGGATGAATTAAATATTCATAAGCATTTTTTTTTACCTCATGAGTTCCAATTTTATAAAAGGGGAATGAAAATGTCAAGGTTTTGGATCAGTAACTTACATAAAGAAGTGAACTACTATTAAAATGAGACAAAGCCTTCAAAAACACATATTAAATAAAACTTCGTGATACAAAAATTTTGTTGTGCACAAAATTACTGGAAAGTTTATAGCACAATTTTCACTTATAGTAGTAGTAATACTTTTTTAAAAAAGATTTTGTTTATTTACTCTTAGAGAGGGGAAAGGAGGGAGAAAGAGAAGGAGAGAAATATCAATGTGTAGTTGCCTAGTGTGCCCCCTACCAGGGACCTGGCCTGCAACTCAGGCTTTTGCCCTGAGTGGAAATTGAACCAGAGACCTTTTGGTTCCAAACTTGCAGTCCATCCACTGAGCCACACTCACCAGGGCTGGTAGTAGTAATAATTTAAAAAAATGCTTATAATCCAATCTTCTTTTTGCTTTAAATGTTCAGTTTTATGATACACTAAGATCAAAGTACCAACTCATCAATTGGTACTTCAATAGTAACAAAATTTATAAAAATATCCAGGAGTTAACTTAGGGAGAAATGTGTGGGCTCTGTGACTACCAACAGAGAAGAAAACTTGAATATCAGTACATGAAAATATTTCCTTGGGAGAAAATTTTTTTTCTTACTTTTTACTGTAGAACTATGATAGATTCTTTTTAAATTAGCATACATTTAATGAAATATCAATAATAAATTTAATGTGGCTTTTGGAGAAACTTAATATAATGATTTTTTCATGTTTACTTGATGGAATACGTCTTAAGAAAAGCCAAAATTTTATTTAAAATTGATGTAAATGGGGTTGTAGAAGGACTATTGCTACATTTCCACTTGCATTATTAATTTTCTTCTTAAAACTATAAGCAAATTTTTGATGAAAATGGTAGAGAATAGATGTCTTGGTTATCAAATCTATCATTTTACCTCAAACATTTAAATGGGTTACCAAGAAGCCTGGTCATGGATTGCTTAGGACAGTAAAAGATGAGATTAGACCTCTTAAGACAAAGGGTGAAACAGGGTTGCAATTTATCAGTTGTCTGATCCCAACACATATGTTAGGTGCATCTGGATATAGTGTTAGGTAGGGATTACTTAGCATGAAAGTCTGCTGTGAGCATGGACCCCAGAGAGGAAGGAAGCTCTGCTACAAAGCGCTCTCAGTTTTCTTACTCCAGATCACACTTTGTCTTCCCTAGAGTAGAGCCCTCATTCTCTTGATCTATGAAGGTGGCATCTACATATGAAGCAGTAAGATGCCGGAAAAGACTAGGAAGAGAAAAAGTGCAGAGGCTTGGACCAACACAACAAAAGGAGGGTTCCTGAAAGTAGCCTCCTTCTTGTATCATTGGTCCAGTGGAGTCATGTTACACCTGGCTACCAAGGAAGACCAGAAATTTTGTCTTACTTTGAGAAACTTAGTGCCAGCTAAAATCTACTGTCATGGAAGAAATGGATACTAGTAGACAAATAACAGTTTACACCCCAAAGGTAAGGAGACAGAATTGGAGGGAGGAGAATTGAGCAGGTGTTATATAATTTGGGATTTGGGGACATCCTTGTGAAATCTCTGAAATAAACATAGATGCAGAGATGGAGATATTTCTTGGTTTCATTGGAATGAGTGGTCAGGAAACAACCTAAAATTTTAGGGTAAAAGACTTTTATAATCTTAATTTATGTTACTACAGAACATAAACAGCACAGCTTTTGGAAAAAGAAGTGTTTGCTTTGGAAAATAAAAAAATACTAATATAAAATAATTATAGACATGCAGTCATGCTACATATAATATTTTAATGTGTTTTAAAAGTTAAAAAAATAATGACACTGTTTGGAAGAGGACCAAAATAAAGTGAGAAACAATCCCCAAATAAAGATTTTTCTAAATTACTATGTTTTTAATGTTTGGGTAACATTTCAACATGATTTAGATTTCCAGTACCCCATTGTGGGATTACCAGGTATATGTAGTTTCATATCATAGGCAAAGAAAACCCTAAACTCTACCTGATTTAAGGACCTCCTGCTACCAAAGGCAAACAACTCAACTGCTACAGAACCCATCTAGCTTAAGCCTCTTGCTCTGATTTCCCATTGTCAATTGTCCTTGTAAACTGTTAATTTTAATTGCTCATTTGGCTTTGAAGGATTTTCCCCCCTTTTCCTTTAATCAGTGCAACCAAAGGAAACCACAAGGAACTTTAACTCTCAGGTATCAAAAGCTGTCTCCCAGGTCTGTGACAGGTTGAATCGAATGTGTGGAGCAGCGGGTGCAGACTGGTGCACAAGCAGGTCTGGTGCCCAGATGGCCCATTGGCCTTGCTTTTTTCAGTGGAGCCAATCTATACAACAACCAGGATATTTCACATAAACACCCAGTGTTCTGGCTTTTTTAAAAATATCAGGGCATGTGACAGTTCCTGACCCCTCACACACATGACAACGGTGAGTAGGAACTGAAAGGTGACCTGTCCCTTCAGGACGTGAACTCCAGCTGCACTTAGACTTCATCGCCCCATGTTATCACCTCCCTCCCGACACCAAGGCCTGTTGCTTTCTAAGCACATGTGGAACATTGCTTTTGTCACTAACTGGAGACCCTTCATCAAAACTGAAAAAGTAAAGATAAACTAGCAGGGCTTCATGCTTTGAGAAAAATGTGAAAGAGCAGATCATTTTGCAGAAACGCAAGGTTCCTAAGTAATTGCCTATCACGTGAGCTCACTCAGGCTCTTGCCTTCCTGGCCCTTGAAGGTATGTGAGGTTGAGGTCTCTGGTGTGCAACTTGCTCCTGAAATATGTACCCAGTAGAAAACCTGGCTTGAAGTTTCATCTAAGAAGAGAAACCATCTCTGTAACTTTATCCATCACATTCTCCACCTAAGCATGGCTCCGTGTCTAAGTGACTGTCTCCTGACTGCAGCTGCTCATGGCCCCATTCGTTCTCAGTGCCTGAGAGCTTTGCTTCCAATGTTAGGCCCATCTGCTTTTCACATCTCTACTCTCCTCCTGCACAGGTCTCATCAGCTGTGAAGGAAATGGTTACTTCCTTAGCTACTGCTGCTGCTTCTTTTATTGTCCAAATACTAAAGCAGATAGTGTGTGATCCCTGTCTTTAGCTTTGTATCACCTATGCCATCCGCTCAAGCCAGTCTGGATTCATGCAGGGTCATGTCATTTCCAACCACTTCCCTGATAATTATCAGAGATGACCAGTGGCCTCCTTCTAGCCACTTTCAGTTTCTTCATTTTCATTGAACCTTCTGGGTCTTTTTAACAACATTGACTTTCCAAGCTTTCTTGAGACTTTGTGGCCCTTGGATTCTATGACAATATACACTGCGAATTTTCTCATCCCATCAGTGACTTTCTTACTTTTTTATTTTTTGTCTATACTACACACTTGTTATTCTGTATACTTCTCTGTCTCTCTCTCTCTCCCCCTCTCACAAATTCACTAATTGTATAACTGGAATTGCTTACCTTTGACCCCCTTCACTAATTTTGCTTACTCTTCACCACCCTGCCTCTGGCAACCACTAGTCTGTTCTTTGTATCTATGAGGTCCTCGTTTTTAATTCCAGGTATGTGACATCATATAGTATTTCTCTTCCTCTGTGTATCTTATTTCACTAAGCATAATGCCCTCAAGGTCCATCATTGTTGTCGTAAATGGCAGGATTTCTTTCTTTTTATGGATAAGTATTCCATTGTATATTCGTATATTTCTTTTTCTTTAATCCCCACTTGAGAATGTATTTTCATTACTTTGAGGGAGAGAGACAGAGAGAGATCAATTGGTTGCCTTCTCCTGTGCACCTTGACCAGGGATTGAACCTGCAACCTGGATATGTGACCTGACAGGGAATTGAACCCATGACCTTTTGGTGTACAGGACGATGCTCCAACCAACTCAGCCACACTGGCCAGGATGTGTACATTCATATATTTCTTATGCCAACAAGATATACATCTTCAGAATATCTTTTACCCAAATACACATATAACTTTAGATTTTGAAAAATATTCTTCACTTACAATTAGCCCAATGACTCATGTATCACTTTCCCAACAATTGCTAATGTTGATGTTACTATTATTATTCCTACCTGAGGAAGAAACTGCAGAGAAGTTAATAGGTGCCTGCTCAGGGATGATCAAAAGTTTGTGTAACTTCCAGTTTACTGGCTGAAGGACCTGGCACTGGGGCAGACAAACCGTGGATGAAGGTGATTGGGCACAATGAATTCGTAGTGATAGGAAGTACATATGATGATGGAGACAAAGAATCTTAACTCAGGTACCAGCTCCGTCACTTAATAGTTCAATGACTTTGTTAGCTATATTAAGTAACTGCTCTGATCTATTTTCTCACCATTAAACTAAGCCATTGAATAATAACTACGTTGTTCAAAGCTGGGGTCTGGAACACACTTCTTACTTTAGGCATGAAGAGCTATATGAGAATCTCTCCCCTTCCACTTACGATTCTGTGTGTCTTGTCCACCCCAGGGGGATTTCTGCCTTCTTGTCCATACCCTGCGTCACCCCATACAGCCTGGTTCTCAGTGTGATGGAGTGTTAGCAGCTTCTTGACCCAGTTCCTCCTGGGCACCTGGACTGTCCTCACCACCCTGGGAAGGTGATTGGTCTGCTGCTCAGCTGGAACCATGATGAGATTACCTGTCTTCATTGGTGTCTATTATGTTCCATATACTTCTTCAGCTATGACCCATCCTCACACAGGGCTTCCTTGGCTACAAAATGAGTTCCTTGTTATACTCAGTTTCACTGGCTATAGTGGTCCCTTCAGAATTTCTACACAGGAAGGCCTTAAGGTCAACCTTTCATTTGAAGGGGGCTTGCCTAGGAGCCTTTCCTTAAAACTACAGATAGATACCAAGTACTTTGAAAGAAGACCTGCTTCCAAGCACTTTCCTGTCCGTGGGGGTGTGGAACAGCCCTTCAGTTGATTGTTTTCCCCAGGCCTGATTTTTTTATCCACATTCTTCCCTTCTTGTGCATCCCTGTACTGATGGTTCCACGGTACTTACTCACTCTACTGAAATGTGACATGTTCTTCTACACACTATCCTGTCCTCTCATCCAGAGCAATTCATTTGTTTATAATATGAGCATCCAGATAGCTGCACGGGCTCTTTCTTCACATAATAGGTCAAGCCATTCATTAAATCCAGTCGAGTCTTCTCTTGATCTGTAATGATGATCCCTTGTTCATTTCTGATATTAATAACTTGTGTATTCTTTTATCCTTGGCTATCATGGCTAGAGGTTTATCAATTTTATGGATCTTTTCAAAGAACCAGTGTTTGGTCTCACTGATTTTCTTTATTGTTTTCAACTTTATTGATTATTGGTCTCATTTTTATTTTATTATTAATATATTTTTTCCTTATCTGAGGACATTCCCCTCATTGCTTTTAGAGAGAGAGGAAGAGGGAGAGAGAAACATAGATGTGAGACAGAAACATCAATCAATGACCTTCCATGCCTGGACCAAGGATTGCATATGCTTGGACTGGGGATCAAACCCTCAACCCAGGTGTGTGCCCTGACCAGGAATCGAACCTACATCCCTTTGGTTACCATATGAAACTCCAACTGGGTCACACCAGCCAGGGCTGTTCTCATTTTTAATATCTCTTTCCTTCTGTTTGTATTAGGCTTAAATTACTGTTCTTTTTCTAGTTTCATGAGGTAGAAATTTTGATGATTGATTATAGAAATTTATTTCTAATATTGTCTTTCTATGCTATAAATCTCCCTCTAAGCATTGCTTTGGTACTGTGTCACACACATTTTGATAAGTTGTACTTTAATTTGGTTAAAATATTTTTTGAACATTATTTTGACTTTTTCTTTGATCTGTGCATTATTTGAAGGTGTGTTGTTCAATTTCCAAAAATTTGAGGATTTCCCCACTACCTGTTAATGATTCCTGGTTCAACTTCATCATGACCTGAGAACATACTTCCATGATTTCTATTTGTTTAATTTTGTTAAGGTGTGTTTTATGTGCCAGAAATTGGTTTATTTTGGTGGACGTTCCAGGTGAGCTAGAACAGAATGTGGATTCTGCTGTTGCTGGGTAGGATATTGTATAAATGTCCATTAGAACACTTTGATTGGTAGTGCTTTCAGGTCAGCTCTCACCTTACTGGTTTTCTGCCCAATTGATCTATCAACTGTGATGCTGATTCCAGTCTCCAGCTATAACAATAATTGAAATCTCCAATTATAATAGTGATTGTGCATTTTCCTTGCAGTTTTCCCTCACTTATTGTGAAGCTTGTTGTTAGGTATGTACACATTTAGGATTGAGATGTCTTCTGGAAAACTGGCTCCTTTGTGACTATATAATGTCTATTTTAATGCAGATAATTCTCCTTGATTTGAAATCTGCTTTGTCTAAAATTGATACAGCTACTCCAACTTTATTTCAATTAGGGTTAGCATAGCATATCTTTCTCCATTCTCTTTTAATTTATTTGTATGTTTAATTTAAAGTGGGCTTCTTATAAGTAACATATGGTTGGCTATTGTTCTTTACCAACCTATTTTTAATCCACACTATGCCTTTTCAATTGTGTACTTAGATTATTCACCTTTAAGGTGTTTATTGATATAATTGGATTAATATTTATCCTGTTTGTAAATGTTTTCTCATCATTGCATTTGCTCTTTTGTTCTATTTTACCCCTCCTTTTTTTTTGCCTTTTCTGCTTTTAGCTGAACACTTTATAAGATTCCATCTTATCTCTTATCTTGGCGTACAAATCAAATTATTTCACAAAAATTTAGTGGTTGCCCTACAGGTACCTCAAAAGAGAGTATTCCCAATTCCTCCATGCACTTTTTGATTTTGTTGTTATTCCTTTCCCTTATCCACGGTGATAATAACCAAAGGCATTAGGTCAATTAAAATAAGAAAAATAAAATATTTTATGTTCTTTCATATAATCCTTCTCTGATGCTCCTCCTTTCTTTCTATAGATCTGAGTTTCTGACTGATGTCATTTTCATTCTTCCTGAAGTGCTTCTTTTAACATTTCTTGCAGGGCTAAACTGGTGGTGATGAATTTCCTCAGTTTTTGTTTGTCAAAGGTCTTGATTTCCTCTTAGTTTTTAAAAAACAATTTTGCTGGATTCAGAATTTTCAGGCTGTTGTTTTCATTCATGTTTCCTTTTAACTCTTTAAATATTTCACTCCAGTCTCTTCATGCAGTTATGGTTTATGATAAGTCCATTATAATTCTTATCCTTGCTTCTCTATAGACAAAGAGCTCCATCCACCTGACTTGTCAAGATATTTGATTTGTCTTTGTTTTTGTGCAGGTTGAATATAATATGCATAGGTATTAACGTTTTTGGTATTTGTATTCTTCAGCATTTTCTGAACCTGGACCTGTGATTTGGTGACTGACAGTATTTCTGAAAAGAAATCTGACCATTATTACTTAAATAATTTTCTGTTTCTTTTTTTCTTCTTCTGATATTCTGATTACACATATATACACTTTTTGACGTTGTTCCACGGTTTTTGGATGATCTCTTTTTTTTCATTCTTTTCTTTCTTCTGTATCCCAGTTAAGGATGCTGCAAATGACATATCTTCATGCTTACTAGTTATTTCCTAGGCTGTATTCAGTCTTTCTTAAAGTTGTGATTATCAAATATCAGCGGGTGTAGAGTCACTGGTGACATTAGTTTAAAAAAAAGGTTTCCAGAACACCTCCCCTGAGATTCTGATACAGTAGGTAACAACTGGGACTCAAGCTCCTGAATTTAGAACAAAAGACGCTAATGCTGGTGGTTCAATACTTCTCTATGACATCATAATGCCACCATAATGCCATCATAAAGGACAGTTATAGAATGTAGACCTTGAGTCAGCATTCATGGGTTATCTGAGCAACAGAACCAGTAACAGAAGCTACTGGAGGACACAGTTTCCTTCAGGCTCTGTGAACTTGGCCCAGAAAATAAAAGGTCTGTTGTTGAACTTTGAGGCTTTCAGCTACAATCAAAATCTTGTTAGCTTTCTTAAACATGCACATCATTAATTATTAGAGAACCTGTAAAATGGCTCAATGTAATTCAATATTGCCACTACCTTGTACGTTCACCCTCCACTTAGGCAAAGATGAAATATGCTCATTGAGAAATTTGGAAAATACTAAAAAAATATAAGAATCCAGTTACTCTTTATTGAATTTGCTGTGTGACAGTGTACTATGACTCCTATATGGATTATCTCATTTTGCTGTTACAACTATTTTGTGGCATGTTTTCCAAGTTTCTATTTTATAGCTGAAGAAGTAAATCTTGGAGAGGTTAAGTGATTCACCGAAGGACATACATCAGGTAAAAAGCAGTTCAGGATTTAAATACTGCAGGTCAGATTCTGAAGCCTAGGTGTGCCTCTGTCTTGTGAAAAGCCTGCTATTCTTAATTGTGTTGACGTAGGCAAAGTCTGTTAATATTTGGTGCATTTCTGTGCATACTTCAGAAAGGATATGAGTATAATATTTAAAAGTCTGGTCTTTGAACACAAAACGAGCTTGGTTTAGTGTCTGGCTTTGACACTGACCTTGTGAGTTTGAGCACATTTTTCTTCTTAAAATTCTTTGGGATTCAGTTTTCCTAGCTTCAAAGTGATGAAAATAATATTTACCTCCTGAATGACAACAATTTAATAAGATAATGTGGTTGGGAAGCTCTTAGCACTGTGTCTAGCTGATTAAAATGACTCAGTAAAAGTTACTATAAATATATAGATATACTTTGAATTTTATATATTTAAAACTTACAGTCATTCTCAAAATAATTGTTCTATATACTAGTTATGGTTTACATTTATGATCTAGTCCAGACAACTGTCCACATGTCTGCGCTGCACATACTCCTATCTAAGATAATCTATCCTACCCACAACCCCTGTTGTGTACAGAGCCACTCTCCCACCCCTTGCCCAGCGCTGATTAAAAGTGGGGAGGCACTTGATACAGAGAGAGATAACCCAGCAGCTGACCAGTCGCCTGTGACCTGCTGTTAATTGATGAGCTGGGGTTTTGGAAAAGATAACTGAAACAGTAGACACTCAGGTCTGCAATGAGAACAGAGATGTCATGAGACCAGAACAGCCATGGGGACTTGTTACTTAGCAAGATGGGAAGAGGAATGCACGAAGATAGTGAAGAAATATGAGAGAAAAAGAGAGACAGAGAAAGACGGAGACAGAGACAGAGAGAACAGAGTCCCAGAGCTGTGTCTGCCTCTATCTCAGACTCCACTCATTTCCAGAACTATCTCAAGGGAACTTTACTTGGAATTTCCAAGATAATCCTTAAGTTAAGTTGAAACAATAAACACTCAGAAATAACTAAAAAATGAGTAATGAAGAGCACCTTTCCCTGTCTGTTAAAGATATACATTAAAATAACGAGACGCAGTTCAGTGCAGACAGACTGATTGATAGGATAGCATATGAAGTCCAGAAACAGGTTATGAGCACATAGAAATTATTACATAATAAAGACGGCATTTGAGTTCAGGGAGGAAGGGGTAGGTTTGCCAATAAGTGATATTGAAGTGATTGGCTCACTGGTTTGAAAAATACAAAACCAGATTTTTTCTTCATATATTTTACCAGCATCCAGGCCAGAGGCATTAATGATTTTGATTTAGAAAGAAAACTATTTAGGTTTCATATGGAAAGGCAGGTGATTGTTCACATAATCACTGGGGACATGAAAAGTTTTCTGAGGACAACATCAGCAGCATCAGTCATAAAGGGAAATATAGTGGATTTAACCACATAAATATTAGAAACATTTGCATGAGAAAAGCATTTGCAATAAGAGGCTAATTAAAAATTGGGAAAATGTTGCGACATATATAACTGACAAACGATTAGACCTCTTATTGTATAAGGGACTCATAAATAATAAGATACATTAGAAAAACAGGAAACAGATGCTGTATATGCAGTGTGATCCACTTTATGTTATGCACTTTTTGAAATAACATTTTATATGTATATGTATAATATACTTAGATGTGCTTTTTGTAAAAACATGTATTTCTATTAAAATTAATATATTTTATAATTCAATAAAAATAACCAAAGATATTTACCCCAAATTGTAAAAAGTATAATAGAACCATGGATATTTACTTATTTAATTTTTATATTTCTGTATTTTCCAAATTTTCATCAATAAATGGATTTTACTTCTGGAATGAATAAAAACATTGTAAAAAGTAGAACGATAAACAATAGAATGAATGGCTACCTAATGCTTTTTTGCTCTGTCTGGTTTTATCAAGATACTTGGACTTGAGGGGGAACAGATCTCTGGGGACTCTCACTGAAGGCCCTGCGCCTGGTCTTCGCTGGCCTCTCAGTGCAGATGCCTAACACAGGGGATGCCATTGTACGAACCAGCTGGCTGGCTCAGCCTGTCTCCACGCCTGGGACAAGCAGCACAGTGAAGAAAGAAGGGAAAAAAGCCAGAGGCGTGTATCCCAGTAAAGAGGGAGCATGACTTCAAGACTTTCCAGGGCGTTTCCTACTTGACATTTCCTTCCTTGACCTTTTAGCTTCTCACTTCACAAACACTGGTCCAGAGCTAGATTTAGCACTATCTTTAGAAAAGGGTGGTTTTCCCAGGAACTTGAACTACAGATCTTCAAACTCAAGAAGGCAAGTTCAGTCACAACCTCTCACGGTGTTGTTTAACCTGGTTACATACCTGGGAAGAGCTTCTGCCCGACTCAGCAGGATGTGCAGGAGGCTTCCCAAACTTGAGCATGGCTTTTGCTTACAAGGTTGACATACTAAAGTATTCATGCAGCCTCAGAATCACATCCTTCTACAATTTTTCTTCATTGATGTCTTTTGACCTATCTCCAAACATAAAGAAAAATTATTACTTTTGCCTTTAACACAATGATGATACTTGAGGTGATGTGGGTTAGAACTCAGCAAAAAGAGCCATTCTTTATGGCTTTGAACCTGTCTTTGGGTTTGGCATCTTGCTTAAGCCCTCTGAGCAGCTTATGTACTTTAAGTCTCTGGTCTCCCTCGTGGAATCTTAGCCTCCCCCTTGCCCTCTCCACCTCATTAATTCCCCTAGCAAGCTATAGCTGACCCTTTAGCCTTGTTCAGATGCTCTGTTAGCATCCCTTGATTTCCTGGAACCAAGACTTTAGACTCTTATTTCCTGTTCATTTCTCTGGCTTCCCTCCTCTTGCATGCCACATAACAACCAGGTGGCAGCACAGCCACCTGCAGTAAGACTGTCGAAGTACCTGGATCAAATGTCTGGACTCAAGTCTTTGTTTCCAGACCTACATTATTAACTGTGTGTATTAGGTGGTTGACTCAACTTCTTACTCTGTTCAATCATTTGTAAAATGTGGGTGATGATAATAATGCCCATCTTGTGAGTTGGGAGTGAGGTATAGTATGTGGATAGCTTAGCCTAGTGTGTGATTACATATAAATGTCCACTATAAAAGTTAGCCAATATTGTTCTTGTTAGCTGGCAGCAGAGCACCCACCACACACCAGGAATTATTCATATTTATGTTTTGCTTCTCTTCCTCCCACTAACTTTATCTAGCCACACTGGCCTGCATGTTCCTAAAACAGCTAAGCCCTTCCCTGTCCCAGGGCCTTTGCACTCACTAGTCTCCATTTCTGGAGTACATTCTCTGACTCTTCCCCTGGGTGGCTGGCTTCTCTTCTTTCTTCTTACTTCAGCTTCGTTGCCACCTCCTCCAGGAAGTTTCTGGGGCTTATTCAAGATGAGACAGGTCACTTTAACCCCCATTTAATCTTCTGTTATAATGTTAGGCTTATTTCTCCTTTAGTGACTTTATTTATTTACTTCTAGGTTGCTTGTCCCTCTCACCACCCTGTGAGCCTCTGACGGCACAGGCTCATCTTCTCTTTACCTCAGCATCTATGTGGGATCTGGCACAAACCTAAGGATTTGTTGAGTGAATAAATAGATTAATAAATGGGCTAGAGGAATGTGCTTCTCTTATATATATATATAATTTATCTAATGAAACAGTTGGTGAATGCTGAACGGCTTAGCAGGATAACCAACTTCTCCTTGCGAGTCAGCAGCTAACAGGGAAGTCTGTCTCCATTTACCCTTATCAAGACTGACAAGACCGTGCAAAGTCCTTTGAGTTTCTAAGAGAGGAATAGCAGTGCATAAACACAAAAAAATAATCTTGTTTCTTGTTACGAATTCAAAATAATTTTTGAAAAGGAACAGGCCCTTTCAAAGCACTATGCCCACACGATCTTTCCTTTAAGTAGCAAAAAACCCCAAATAGTTTTATGATCTCTAATGTAATGCAGATGTAGAGGGTAAGAATTTGATGGTCAATTAATTTAGAAAATATCCAGGGCTTTGCAGAGGTTCAACTTATGGACTTTGAAATTTGACTCATGATTACAATGCCCTCCACGCTCTTTTCCCTATCCCTAGATATAAAAAGGAAGGAAAGCTTTCTTTTTCCATATTGCTTATGGAATGTTCTAGAGGGGTTTGTAAGCTGTTCTTTATAAAATCTCTTGGACCAAGTTTTTTGGCCTTTTCCAGTTGGGATTCTTCCTGAGCATTGAAGTGAAGCAATATTAAACTGGCAGGCTGCTGAGACCTGATTACTGTGGGAGGTTGAAAGGAAAGAGTTGGCATCTTTGTGCCTTATTAATCTTCGAAGGAAAGAAAGCTCTGGCCACTGTACCAAATGCCCATGTGTCAGAGCCCGATCTCCTGTTGTTCTGGGTTTCAGTCTAAATGTAGAGCAAATGTTTCAGGAAGTTCCAGGCAGCTGGAGAGCATGTTTCTTTCCCATGGGACCAAGTCTTAATTTCATGAATTAATATCCCACTCTGAGAAAGCCGAGAACTATTAAGACTAGGCATAGCCAGTCATTTCTTGATCAATTAATCAATTAACAAATGGTTATTGGGGTTCCCCAGTATGCTCTTGGACAAAATAATGTCCTCCTGTCCTTTGCATATGAAGTTCTTCACACACACACACCTGTCACACTGCACTTACCACTTTACATTGTGCATGAATATAATGTTTTCCTCAAGAGAGCACTTCTGGTAACAGTTGTGTTAAGATATAATAGACACACCAGACAATCCATCCATTAAAACAGATAATTAAATGGTTTTTATTATATCCACAAAGTGGTGCAACCATCAACACAACCCATTTAGAACATTTTTATCGCTCCCCAAAAGGAACCCCCATACCCTTGAGTTGTCACCAAAATCCGTATCATTCCTCCCCAAGCCCTAGGCAATTGCTGTCCTACTTTCTGTCTCTATAGATTTGCAAAGTCTGGACATTCTGTATAAATAGAATTATAAAATATGTGACCTTTGTGACTAGCTGTAGTACCATCTTATATATGGTAGTTATCTTTGTGCCCAGCAAAAAATTAAGTTCTCAGTAAACAAATGTTATTTGAATGAGTGATTATGCTTTTAATATCAACTTACCACTGTGCAGTGACAGTGTGGAAGGGATATAAGACATAAATCTTGACCATAAGGTATTTTAAATTCAGATGATGAGAGATGATTGACCTAAAATACTAAATTATATGACCTAAAATGTTCAAATAAGTTGTACATAAACTGGAATAAGATGATATATCACAGATACTGTTTTTGTGGAAATTTTAAGGTCCAATATATTAAGTAATAAGTAAAGGAAGTTTTGGCTTAATAAAAAAGGCTATACCTTTGTATTCTAACTTTACTTCTCATCAAACCATTTCTCTTGGTTCCGCTGTCTAGATCAATATCCAAATGTCTATATATCTATATCATCTATTTCTACTTCTGTTTCTGCTCCTACATCCTTATTTCTTTCAAAGCCACAGATATGCAGGGTGAGGCAAAAGTAGGCTTATAGTTCAAAGTATATGAAACACAGAATTTATTCTTGTATTATTATTTATTAATTGTTTACTTTTCATGTGATCAACTGTAACCTACTTTTGCCCAGCCCTGTGTATATGTGTGTGTATATGTGTATATATAGATATTTTTATGTTTTATGTATATATATATGTTCTGTTTTATATATATACATTCATATATATATATATATATATATATAATCACATTTTGGAGTAGCATCACAAAGTTTGTGCTCTTTCAGTCATTGCCATGGTTTCTTCTCCTGAAACATGAATAAGGAAACCTACAATTTGATTGATGAATACTAGGAAATCTCAAATAAAATAACCTTTAATAACTCCCTTTTATTCTTTTCTGCCTCCTGCTGCCAATGTCCAAGTGGGCATTGCCCAGATCTAGTCTTCGCTTTGCTGTTGACAATGTGGTGCTACAGCTTTCTCTAAAGTAGGAGTTCCAGTCTCTGAAAAGCCTTTCCCACTTGTATATTCCATGCTACTTAAAACTCCATATATTTTAAACAGAAGAGATTTTTCTCCTCATACCATCCTCTTCACTGCATTTCAATAAAACCACATATGCTTGAGATGTGAGAATCATATTTCATTCTTTCCAGCTCTTCATACTCTATGTCCAATTAACCATCGAAGTCGATTAATGTTTGCCATGGGTTGTATTTGACCAGTTATTTATTTTTGCTTCCATCCAGCTCCCTAGTTATGAAATGCAGACAACTATTTCCAACCCCACAAAAGAAACTATGAGGAATAAAGAAACTATGAGGAAAAATAGAAGATGTTCTATTTTTCCCTTTAAAGTGCAGAGGACACATTCCTAAATAAGAACCCCAATTCTGGAATCTTCCTGAGTATGGTGTATCTGTGGCCTGGGAAAAGTAACTTAAGTTTTCTGCATCTTACTTATAAGATAGGGACTTCTTAGTAACAGCATGGGAAAGTGGTAAGGATTAAATGGGGTGATCCATGTAAAGTGCTTAGAAGAACACCTAGGGCAGAGTAAGAACCCAGAAAACATGGCCACTCTGTAGACATATACGCTGTGTGTGTTTGCTTTGTCAGAGGTAGAAGGCACCCTTCATGGGCTGTCCTGTACATGGATGGGAAGGCAGGTGTATGGTCTCCATCTGCATCACATCATCATGGATTTACCTAAATGTGAGCCTGTGGCTGCTTTCATTCTGGCCATTATCACAGAAGTGGGGCTAGGTGCCTCTGAGCTTCCTTGAGATTATTGGAGCTGTGCCTTAATGAAAAGACAAATAAGTGTAAGGATTTAATGCTATTCTATGCTTTAGTGTTTTTTGAAGGATAACATTTGAAGTTTGTTGTATCCTGACTGATGATGAATGAGTTTCAACTGGCACCTTTAAACCAACACACCTACTTTGCATTAAGTAATTTGTAGCTTAAGAACCAACCTCAATGTTCTACAGAAAACTTAAGGCACACCCACATATTAAAATCATCTCATGGTATTGTAGCTGTACCTCACACTGACTTCCACTTTTTTCCATCTTTCTTTTCCTCCTTTAGTCAAAAAAAGAAGTATGCGGGAGATGGGGAGGGCTGGGGTGGTGGGGAGGGGTGAGGAAAAAGGCAGAAAACTGTATTTGAACAACAATAAAAAATGTAAAAAAAGTAAAAAAAAAGAAGTATGCCTTTTAATTACCCACTCTATTCACTATTATAGCTCCAAGTGATTTCTTTACTCTTTCCAAAAGAATGTGTCACAGGCTCAGGGCCATGCCCACAAAAAATTCCAGAAAGGATATGAGCAGGAGAAGCATGGTTTCTATAAGGCACAGCTTCCCAAGGGACCGACATCCAAGATTCCTGAACTCATGTATACTCATAACATCTGGTATGTTTGCTAAAATCCATCAGAGTCATTACCTACATAAACTGGGGAGAAAAAAAAACATCTCATCATCTTTGAATAAAATAAACCTCTATCCTGATACACAGCCATCTTCAAAATTCATTTTCTTTGGCTGTTGATTTTATGCATGTTCACAAGGAAAATCAAAAAGACCCATTCAGTAGGAATGCAATGTGGCTTGAGAGGGAGTGAGAGTTCTTAAAAAATTCCCCGACAAGGGCCAATTCGCTATTGGACTCTCAAATCTTTTCTCCACTGTGAATATCAGTTACAAAGGCATGGAGAAGCCTCCTGGTTTTACCCTCCTCTCCTGACACAAACGGCCAACATAATCATGCAGAGGCTCACACAGGCACATTGCGATCCGTGCGCCTTTGGCTCTCCTGCAGCCAAGAACCAACCCCCGAAGCAGCAGCAGCACATTCTCTTCCCAAAGGCTGTACACAAACAGCTCCTGCTAAGGCCTGGAAGCCACAGATATCAGACTTCCCCATTCGGTGTTCCAAATGGCAAGGGGTGGCAATCATTAAAAAGAGATCATCATTAATAGAAAATTCAGCCAGGAGCCTGGTTTCCTGTATTAGTCCTCATGAAAGAAAAATATAAACCAGCCCAGTGGCATTGGAACTACTCAAAAATAATGTCAGATACTCCCCAACAAAAGCCCCTAAAAGAGGGTAAGTGTGGATTTAAAACAACTATCCCTTCTTATACTTACCTCTTTCTTTTGATATTTCTGAGTATTTAGTGATTGTCTGCTAGGCACCAGAAACCATGAGCAGGGTGGCCACCACACCAACTCTCAGAGCGCTTACCACCTGGTGGTGTCAACAGAAGGAAGAGTCACTAACAGAGGGGTGACTGTAAGGCTGTAGGAACACATGGAGAAGCATCTAATCCAGTTCTGAGAGGTCAATGATGGCTTGCTAGAGTAAGTTCAATCTAATTGGGACTTGAAAGATGTAGAGGAAGGAGTCAGAGAAAAAAATTTCCAGGCAAAGAGAAAGCTTGTACATCCAACTGAATGTGAGGTTGGGCATGGCCATTAGAAACAGAAAAGAGGAAGCTGTGTGGTACAGGTCATATTAAGTCATGAAAAGAATCTGGGGTGCATGTGTATGTATATGTGTGTGTTTTGGCAAGGGATACATGAAGAAGTGAATTTGTTAGTTGCATTTCAGACAAAGCACTACAACCTGGGGTGCAGAATGAATGGAAGAGTATAGAACC
The DNA here is from genome assembly GCF_004126475.2 of Phyllostomus discolor. Lineage (NCBI taxonomy): Eukaryota > Metazoa > Chordata > Mammalia > Chiroptera > Phyllostomidae > Phyllostomus > Phyllostomus discolor. The sequence goes on along the minus strand of NC_040910.2, from coordinate 66,017,488 downwards.
ACAAGCAAGAATGCCAATGGGAGGCTGGTGCCCAACTCTTGACAGGAAGATGGATGTCTGAACCTAGGTGTAGCAACAGTGGTGATGAATAGGCAAAGACAGGGTCCAAGATGTCCACTGCCAGATGTTAACAGCATCCAAACTGCAAGAATAGTCCTCTACAGAGGCTGGGCCAATACTACTGAAGGGGCTGTGATCTAGAATATATGTATTACTGGAGATTCATTTCTGAGGATAATAATGCTAGGTTCTCAGTTGATCAAATCTGTCTTGTGATCCTCAAGTGGGAAAAAAAGTGACAGGTTAGGGTGGTTGAGATTTGGAAGACACTACAGGCATTAAACATTTGTTTACCTTTATGCCAATATCACATTTTCTTGAATACCTTTGAAAGAAGTATCAAAGTCAGTAGAATTAGCTCTTCATTGTCTGTTTGGCTTTCTCAAAATTGTTTAGGTTATGTTAGCTCTTTTGTGTTTCTGTGGGTTTTAGAATGATCTTGTCAATTAACAAAACAAAATTGCTAGGAGTTTGATTGTGATTGCATGATGGCAAATGTCTCCAGGTATGCAAAGAGGAAGAAAATGTACCTTTCATGTACCATTCTGAGGAAATTATTTCAGGACTTACACCAGCAAACGCAGGGAGAGATCAAAGAGGAAGTTGTAGAATGCAGGAAGGCTGAGAGACCTCAGTGGTATCTGCGGAGCCCTCAGGAGCATCTGGTCTATGTTGCAGCAAGAGGTCAGGGGCGGGTGAATGTCCCAGGAAGAAAGTGGATTCCATGCAGTAGTAGACCACATATTGAAAGTTGAAATATTTTGAAAAGATATTGGGGGCACATTGCATTTTTGAAAACAAGGAAAAAGAAAGGCATTTAGAGACTTCTGGCAAAGCGACAACTACACAGGAAATTTGTGGTCAGAATATAAAACAAAATTTGAAAATGGCATTTTTTAAAGCTATTGTTAGAGCATAATAAAAAGCAATTCTTTAACCTTGATTCAAGAAGTGCTTTACTTTATAAGGTCCAGGCATCATCATATTAAGGCAATAAAGGAAGAGATGCTTGCGTGTGACTGGACTAGGTAGGGAAGAATAACTCACATGTCTTTAACATTTTTTTTCTTTATTGATTGATTGGAGAGAGAGAGATACCAATTTGTTGTTTTACTTATATATTCATTGGTTGATTCTTGTATGTGCTCTGACAGGGATTGAGGGCTCAACTCTGCAACCTTGACATATTGGGATGATGCTCTAACCAAATTAGCAGCAGAGCTAACATATGAGTCTTTACTCTGTGCCATAATGGGTTAGTTACATAATCCCCACTATTTATTTATATATATATATATATATATATATATATATATATTATTGATTATGCTATTACAGCAGTCCCATTACCCCCCTTCATTCCCCTCCACCCTGCACACCCTCTCCCATCCACATTTCCCCCCGTTAGTTCATGTCCATGTGTCATTAGTTCTTCAGCTTCTACATTTCCCATACTATTCTTGCCCTTCCCCTGTCTGTTGTCTACCTACCATCTATGCTACTTATTCTCTGTACCTTTTCCCCCTCTACCCCCTTCCCACTCCCCTGTTGCTAATCCTCCATGTGATCTCCATTTCTGTGGTTCTGTTCCTGTTCTAGTTGTTTGCTTAGTTCATTTTGTTTTTGGTTTAGGCATGGTTGTTAGTAATTGTGAGTTTGCTTTTATTTTACTATACATGTTTTTTACCTTCTTTTTCTTAGGTAAGTCCCTTTAACATTTCATATAATAAAGGCTTCATGATAATGAACTCCTTTAAATTGACCTTATCTGGGAAGCACTTTATCTGCCCTTCCATTCTAAATGGAAGCTTTGCTGGATAGAGCAATCTTGGATGTAGGTCCTCGCCTTTCATGACTTCAAATACTTCTTTCCAGCCCCTTCTTGCCTGTAAGGTCTCTTTTGAGAAATCAGCTGACAGTCTGATGGGAACTCCTTTGTAGGTTACTGTCTCCTTATCTCTTGCTGCTTCTAGGATTGTCTCTTTCTTTTTTCCCTTGGCTAATGTAATTATGATGTGCCTTGGTATGTGCCTCCTTGGGTCCAATTTGTTTGGGACTCTCTGAGTTTCCTGGACTTCCTGAAAGTCTATTTCTTTTGCCAGATTGGGGAAGTTCTCTTTTATTATTTGTTCAAATAACTTTTCCATGTGTTGCTCTTCCTGTTCCCCTTCTGTTATCCCTGTAATTCAGAAGTTGGAATGTTTAAAGGTGTCCTGGAGGTTCCTACGCCTCTCCTCATTTTTTTGAATTCTTATTTCTTCAATTTTTTTGTTTGGTTGTTTCTTTCTTCCTTCTGGTCCACTCCATTGTTTGAGTCCCAGTTTTCTTCCTATCACTATTGGTTCCCTGTTCATTTTCCTTCATTTCACTTAGTGTAGACTTCATTTTTTCATCTAATTTATGACCAAATTCAACCAATTCTCTGAGCATCCTGATCACCGGTGCTTCGAACTGTGCATCTGATAGGTTGGCTATCTCTTAGTCGCTTAGTTGTATTTGTTCTGGAGCTTTGATCTGTTCTTCCATTTGGACCATTGTTTTTTGTCTTGCCATGTCTGTTACGTATAAGGGGTGGAGCCTTACGTGTTCACCAGGGCAGGACAACCCAGTTGCTGGGTTGTGATGCTGTATGTGAGGGTGGGGTCAGAGAGGGAACAATGGTGCTTGCTCCACTCTCAGTCGGACTTCAGTCCATTCCACCACTTCCCCAAAGGAAATTGGGCCTTTCTGGTGCTAATTCCTATGTGGGTGGGCTTGTGCAAATTCTAGGAACCCATGGGTCTCTCCAACGAACTCTCCTGTGAGGCTGAGAGTCTCTCCCTGTGCTTCAACCCCCCCAGGTATTTTCAGTCAGTGCCCTGAAGCTCTATGTCCTGGCGCTGGGACCCTGGGTTGCCTGCAATGCCTTGCTTCACAGTCACCTCCTCACTGGGTCTGCCGGTTGCCACCCCGAGCCCCGGGTCTGCCAGCCACCACCTGTGTGCCCTGGGTCCACCTGCTGCAGTCTTGCACGCCCAGTCCCACTGCTCTTTGTGTCTCAACCCCTCTCCACCTAGCTGCCCGACTCTGCCTCTCCTACCTGACTGGATTAATGTGTCTATTTTAACCCCTTGGTTGTCTGACTTCCATACAGTTCAATTTTCTTTCAGTTCTGGTTATTATTCTGTTTCTAAATTGTTGTTGTCTCTATCTTGGTTGTGCGAGCAGACAGTGTGTCTACCTATGCCTCCATCTTGGCCAGAAGCCTATATATATATATTTTTTTTTTTAATAGCCTATCCAGAAAGTATCCAGCCACAAGCTATATACTATGTACTATGAAAAATAGAGACAGTTATCGAAGAAGATACAAGATACAAGAAACATTGTTGATAGGACAATAACACCTCACTCCCCTTCAAAGTAGGCACCTTGGGACCTTACACAATTCTCCCAGTGGCCATCAGCTACCTCATCATATTTTCCTAACCAACAGTCTGAAATCTCTTCCCTTTCAAAGGTGATTTTAATTTTAGAAAAAGCCAGAAGTCACAGGTTGCCAAATCTGGGCTATAGTGGGGCTGAGTCACCTGGGTGACTTGATGTTTCACCAAAAAACTCTGTGTGAGTGGGCATGTTGTTGTGATAAAACTGCCAATCACCAGGTGCCCATACTTGCAGCCTTCTGAGTCATCTGAATAGTTTCCGTGGAGGAGTGTTTAAGTTTAACACAAAATTTGATGCACATTTGTTGCTCTACTTGATCAGTCATTTTGAATGCAATGGCCACACAGTACACATGCTCACTCAATGGTGCCTACCATCCTCACTGACTAGTATGGTGAAGTTGTCATTGTTCACACATATGCATTCCAGTTCACTCTCCTTGGCTGCCAGGTCACATTGATGTCTCACAAACTGTTCTCATTATATTAAAAATGGGTGGACTTTTTTTGGACAGACCTTTGTACACACACACACACACACACACACACTATACATTTACATGTATATATATTTAAAGATGAACTCAGGCAGAAAGAAGTAAGAAATGATTTGGGGTAGATCACAAAGGTACTAAGTATGACTTTTAAACATTATTATATAAAATGTATTTAAATACATAAATAACAATATTTCTGATTTATGATATTTAGATTCAACTTACAGATAAATCATGGAATGATGTTCTGGAACAGAACTTCACAATGTACAAGTACATACATGGTTAACGGCAGTCAGTAGGTTGGATGGTGGAAAGATGAAAATTGGGATAAGGAGGGTAATGTTCCCACCTTACATACTGGGTAATAAGGACGTAATGTTTATATGTGATGAAGCAGACATCAAGGCACCAGCATGTATTTTAAATTACAAATGCAGCCAATGGAAAATCATTAATAATTATACAACTACTCACAGTGTAAATAATGAGGAAAAGGTAAGATGGGAATTGTGTAAGACAAATCTTCAGTTCTCATAACAGAAAATTAATAGTTTCTAAGGTGGATCAATCAAGTGATTATTTTGAAGCATTTATATGACTCAAAGTTTCTTAACTCTCGAGATGCATCAAAATTACCTACTGGCATTAAAAATGCCACTATTTGTCTGATCTCCACTCCAGAAACCCAAATCAATTAATATTTGAGAGGGTCTAATATGAGGAACTTAAGAAAGCTCTTGGTAATTTTTAATGTGAAGTCAGAAAGGAGAATCTCTGATTTAAAGGTTGAAGACCCACCAGAAATATTTAAAAGAGAAACTTTTAAAATGTAGAGGATGTGAGTTGGGAAAGATCGGAGTGAGAAACTTCATGCTTTTAGTATGAACCACTTATATAATTAGATTTTTATTATATGCATAACTAATGTTTAAATATCAAAGAAATACATACAAATAATTTTGTAAAATATATTTAGATTTAGATAATTGATTACAAGAGAACTAGTACAAACAATATTATATACTTACATATTATTTTTCACAAACATGTAATTAACAGTGATCATCTTAGGGTTGTACTATTAAGGTTTATATTTTTATTTGTCTTTCATTTGTGTTTTTTGAATTTCTCATGAAAATGTTTGTGCACAGCCTGAGGCAGAAGAAACAAAACATTTACACATATAGCAGAGAATATGCTGATGGACCTGCATGGATACACATTTCTCAGCTTGAGATATAATTACTTAATGCTGCTAAAGATTCATTGTATGAAAATATCTTTCAACTGTGAATTATCAGTGCAAAATGTTCATCTATAATAATTGCATAATAGGATATTAAAACAGGACTCCTAACCTTAGATACTAAAAGTTAATAAAAATGTAATAAATCCCAAGTATCCTCAATCTTAAACAAGGCACAGAGACCACTAAAAGATGGCAAATTGGTTCTGCTGGCATTTCCCCTAACTTGAGGTGCAAAAGAGTCGGCATGGGAGAAGGCAGTGGAGAAATAGCTGTGGAAAGAATTGTGCAAGATCCGTATCAGTTACAGTCCGTCCTTCTCCTCCTTACCCAAGGTGGAGAGGAAGGCGCCTGGATGCACCCTGAGGCAAATGAAAATGCTGGAAGACCTGGATGTAGTTCTCTGATACTGGAGACACAGAGTAGTCCAGTGTGTGAACGGGTCTGAGAAATCAGAGCTGACAGAAAAGGAGAGAGGTGAAAGCATAGGGAGGGGGCTTCGTTCCCCCGGCAGTAGAGGCAAAAAATACAGGTTTTTCCTGGGATTAGGTGTGGATGCAATGGAAAGAAGCCAACCTAGCATCATCTTTCAGAGAGTTCCTGCGCAAGAGGATGTCTGCAGTGGAGAAGGAACGACAGAATGGGACTACATGAAACCCAGCCTGCTGAACCCTACCTGAGCCATAGAAACCACACCTGGGAGACCCCAGAGAAGGATCTATGGAAAATCACAAATAATGCTACATCAGGAGAATCTGTCTGTGGAAGCTGCCACAGCCAGAGGATACGTACGACGCATGTTGTGCTTGTGCCATCCAAGCCCATTTCTGCCCCCCCTCCGCCCCGCCCCCAGCCCTCCCTCTAGTCCTGTGTTGCAGGAGACAGGAGCTGCTGCTAAGCAACAGGAGGAGGGGTGGAGCTTGGGCACAAGGAAGAAACTGAGTGTTCGCATCCTCTGGTCTGAGCTTCTAGGCCTGAGGCATACCTGGGGGAGGAGATAAGTTTTAAAATTGAATGGAATTTGGGATTTTAAAATAATTCTGAATTGGAGTTTTGTGTTCATTAAGACAGGACTGGGTTCTTTATTTTATGAGAGTGACAGAAAAAACTGTGGAGCCCATGAGCGATGAGAGCTAGGAGTACTTTGCACAGAGTAAGTTTAATGGGAAGTGAGTAAAAAAGAATAAGGTTGCTTTCAGCCTACTTGCCATTGAGTGCAACTCACTCAAATGACATAATACGTGAGTTAATTGTTGTTCATTTAAGGTTGTTTGTCTTTTAAAAAATAAACTCGCAAGTTTTTGTGTACAGAGAAGCCATTCAGAAGCTTATTTAGTTTCTAATGTTAATTTTAGTTATATCACAGTTACATAATTAAAACTCCAGTTTTTTTTAATGCTTTTAAGTTCTGCTTATTAAATTTATTCTCTTAGCAAATTTTAACATTCACTCTTAAAGTTCTCTTAATTAATGCTTTATCTCAATCATAAATGTAAATAATTTAATTTCTTCAGATATATTAGAGTGTTTATTTAAATTGAGACATTTGATTTTTTTAAGTGCTTTAATTATCTAACTTAACAAACCATTCCTTATAAATCTAATAAACAAACATAATGACCTTTAAATTCTCTTAAATATTCCAATAGAATACATAAACTTGGAAAGATTTATAATTAAATTCACAAGTCTAAATTAAATATTTAATTCACATTTTAATTTGCAGTTATTGGGCTGTCACTCTGATATGTCAAATTTTTGTGAACATAATAATTTCCTAAATAGCAAATATTATAACCATGCTGTTCCTTTTCTCTCACATTTAAATGCTGAATTCTAATTCTTCTGGGGGGGCTTCTGGCCAAGATGGAGGCATAGTTAGATACACTTTGCCTCCTTGCACAACCAAAAGAAGGAGAACAACAAATTTAAACACAAAATGCAACCAGAACTGCTAGAAAATCAAACTGTATATACATCCAACAACCAAAGAATTAAAGAAGAGACATCCATCTAGACTGGTAGGAGAGGCAGAGATGGGCAGCAAGAGTGGAGAGGATGTGCAGCAAGGCTGGAGGACTAGGTGGTCCCACATTTGCATGGGAATAAACCAGGAGGAACAACTGGGGAGCAAGATAGACTGCACAACCCAGGGTTCCAGTATTGGGACATAAAGCCTCAAAACCTCTCGTTGTGACAACCTGTTGGGGTTGTGATGGCAGGAGAAACTCCCAGCCTCAACAGAGTTCATTGGAGAGACCCACAGGGTCCTACAATGTACACAAACCCACCCACCTGGGAGTCAGTACCAGATGAGCCCAATTTGCTCATGGGTAGTGGGGGTAAGTGACTGAAAGCTGGCTGAGAGCCAAACAAGTGGTATTGTTCCCTTTCAGACCCCTCTCCTACACACAGCCCCACAACCCAGCGATGTGAATTGCTCAGTCATGGCAAATACCTAAGGCTCCCCCCGTTACAATGAAACTGATGGGCTGAGACAAAGAAATATGGCCCAAATGCAAGAACAGATCAAAACTCCAGAAATAGAACTAAACAATGAAGAGATAGCCCACCCATCAGATGCAGAGTTCAAAACACTGGTAATCATGGATGCTCACAGAAATGGTTGAGTGTAGTCACAAAATGGAGGAAAAAGTGAAGACTATGCAAAGTGAAATAAAGAAAAATATATAGGGAACCAACTGTGAAGGGCAGGAAACAAGGACTCAAATCAACTATCTGGAGCAGAAGGAAGAAATAAACATTCAACCAGAACAGAATGAAAAACAAGAATTCAAAAAAATGAGAAGAAGTTGAGGAACCTCTGGGACAACTTTAAATATTCTAAGGTCCAAATCATAGAGGTGCCAGAAGGAGAAGAGGAAGATCAAGAAATTGAAAACTTATTTGAACAAATAATGAAAGAGAACTTCCCTAATCTGGCAAAGGAAATAGACTTCCAGGAAGCCCAGGAAGCTCAGAGATTTCCAAATAAGTTGGACCCAAGGAGGAACACACCAAGGCTCATCATAATTACATTAGCCAAGATTAAAGATAAGGAGAGAATCTTAAAAGCAGCAAGAGAAAAAGAGACAGTTACCTACAAAGGAGTTCCCAGAAGACTATCAGCTGATTTCTCAAAAGAGACCTTACAGGCAAGAAGGGACTGGAAAGAAGTATTTGAAGTTATGAAAGGCAAGGACCTACATCCAAGATTGCTCTATCCAGCAAAGCTTTCATTTAGAATGGGAGGGCAGATAAAGTGCTTCCCAGATAAGGTCAAGTAAAAGGAGTTCATCATCATGAAGCCTTTATTATATGAAATGTTAGTGGGACTTGTCTACGAAAAAGAAGATGATCAAAAATATGAACAGTCAAATGACAACAAGCTCATCAACTATCAACAACTGAACCTAAAATAAAAACAAAAATGAACTAAGCAAACAACTAGAACAGGAACAGAATCACAGAAATGGGGATCACATGGAGGGTTATCAGCAGGCACGGGGAGGGTAAAGCATGGGGGGAAGGTACAGGGAATAAGAAGCATAAATGGTAGTTACACAAGGGATGGAGAGAGTTTAAGGATAGTATGGGGAATGGAGAAGCCAAAGAACTTATATGTATGACCCATGGACTTGAACTTATGTGGTAGGACAGATGCTGGTGGGAGGAGGGGTGCAGGGCAGAGGGGAGTAAATGGAAGAAAAAGTGGGAGAAAAGCATAATAGCATAATCAATAAAATATTCTTTTTTTTAATACTTTATTTATTTACTTTTTAGAGAGGGAAGGGAGGGAGATAGAGAGAGAGAAACATCAATGTGCGGTTGCTGGGGGTTATGGCCTGTAACCCAGGAATGTACCCTGGCTGGGAATCGAACCTGGGACACTTTGGTTCCCAGCCCGCACTCAATACACTGAGCTACACCAGCCAGGGCTAATATTCTTTAAAGTAAATTAAAAAATAATTCTTCTGGGGATTATGAGATTCGTACCATTAAGGAAGATGTTTGCCCTTTCAAGTAACTGACTCAAATTTTTATGAGATTTCCCATAGTTGTGAGAGATAGAGTTGAATGCCTTCAGGGCATTGTTTCTGCCAATTAGACACTATTTTATTAGTCCACATATGATGTAAGGTTGCTTTATCAGCCTGTTTGAGGTTGCAAACAGATAATTTTCAGTCAGGATGCTGACTGCCTTGTTGTCAGCAATTTTGATGTGACACATGCTACCAAACTGATAATCATTAGGTCAACGATTCGATAACTCAAAGGAGGATTTCACATGGCATAAGGCCTCTGAATTCATGTCTCATAGATTACCTAATTTTTTTTTGTACTCATAGACATCTGCAACTTGAACCTAGGTTGATTAACTCATTAGATTTTCTGTTTTCTTGGATCTTATAAATTATGTAGGTCTATTTTCTAAACACCTTTGAATTGATGGAAGCTTGCATTCTTTCATCATGCCCTACCACTCAACTCTTACAGGTATTCAAATGAAAACCAACTGCATATTTTAGATCACAGAGCTACAAGACCATTTTACTAAACATTTGTACAATGAAAATTTAAATAAAAATAAATAAATAAAAATATGAATGTAGACCTCAGCTTAAAAGAACTGTGCTTGAAACTTATATGACCCTATTGACCAATGTCACACCAATACATTTAATAAAAACAAACAAGCAAACAAACAAACAAATAAAAGACTGTGCTATACCCTGTTCTGTGTGTTCTTCCATTTAACAGTCATAGAAAGTAGGAAAGTAGGCTGCAGACATATTTCTATTTTAAAGATGAATACATTTGGTTGTAAAGAGGCAAGACAACTTATCTGAAAGCATGTAAACAATATCAGAATTAAGACCCAAACCTAGTTGTGAATACAAGTGTACTATGCATTCTATTGCACATCCCTGCCTCTCCTTTAAAGTTAAGTAAAGGCAGACTAAGAGAATAAACATTGAGAGAAAGGTTTCTGGGACTTCAAAACTCTATGAAAGAAAATAGAAAAATAGGGTGGGTGTATGTTACTCTTGTTAAGTCTTTCTGATCAACTTCGATTCCTTAGGAGTATGCCGTGATACCAAAGCCCAGTGGAGAAAAATGCCTGTTACAAGTCTCATTGCTTTTTTACTTGAAGTGGTTGGTAATTTTCATAGTCAGGAGCACTGGCATTTTTCTTTGTTATATTTCAAATGTTGTAAAATTTTTCACAGCTGAGTCACAAGAGGTCTCTGCTGGACATCCATCCCATGCCATGGGTTGGTTGGTGTTGACAGTGTGAAACAAACACCTGGAAAGCAAAATGTCACATCACAGATCTTATCATCAAATCCCCCCCTTAAATCAGTGGAGCTGTTTCTTCACACTGCATCTTATGTGGCATGGATCTAGTTGAATGCAAGTTAGAAGTCTAATTTTTCCCCCGCACCCTTTTACTGGGGGCCTTAAAACATTTCAACACCCATAATGGTTTATGGAGGACAATTTAAATATCACTCTCATGTAAAGGGCACAGTGTTCTGAGCAGAGAATTTGTCTAGAGAAATCCATGGAGGATACTTCCTAGGATATTTCTCTCTTTCTCCTGAGGAGGAGAGAAATTGAGCACAATATCTATAGAGGCAGACATCATTCTGACATCATTCTGACTCGATTACCTCCTTCTATACTAGAAACAATGGCATTATTGTTCCAGCCATACAGAAGCCTCATGTGATGTTTGCCAGATGTAGCACATCTCTACCATTTTGTCTAAAGCAAATATATATTTGTCAGAGAATAATTAATAAGTATGACTGCTCAAGTCAGGTCTCTGTGGGAGAGAATTTTCCTCCCCTCTGTTTTATCTCATCTCAAATGTGGTATTTGCAAGTTAGGGGAGCTTATCAGAATAAAGCCATCTCATGAAAGGGGGTTTGTCTAGTTATGCACTAATTCTGGCTTTCTCACAAAACTGTGTTAATTGGCTGCGGGGCATCAGGCAGAGAAATAATGAAACAGGAGGAAAATGTGTCCCAGCCAAACTTGTCAGTTAACATTGGCCTTCTGGATACCCAGACTCTGTAATGCTTAAATGCTCAATCCACATGTAATTTGAATTACAGTTATTGATTGCTTCTGCTACCTCAGAATTATGGAAACAGACTTGGAAATCATCAAGAAAAAAGGTAGAGCCTATTATTATGCTGCTTATAGTATCCAATAGTTTGTGGTTTTCCTTTCACATAAACTTGGGAGTTGAAACCCAAGGCCAAGTGGGAATTACAGCCATAAAAAACATGAGCATCTATTTTATTCTCTCAAACCATTTTGAAGAGCTTTGACTATATTATCTACCCCAAACCCCACCCCCTCAAAATTTCAACCCCAAATCCCCTTAAAGATTAACAAGCTGACAAACCTTGCTAATGTCAAGGAGAGGAAAACAGCTCCCTGTGAGTTGCCGGAAATGGACTCCAGACTTCCTCTTTCTTCAGCTGAGGACACTACGTAACTGCTCAAAAATGTGAAGGTTTCTGAAAGCATGATGACTATCACAGGACTGAGACACAGGCTTCTCCTGGAGCCAGGTAGCAGCCTTCAGCCAATGAATCAGACTCCAGTCTGGCCTGATGTTCAATAAGGGGATGATTTATAATGGGATGCAGGGGCAGCCGGCGGATACACCTCAGAGGCTGGATAATCCAGACCAGCTGGGCACAGATTGTGACACTACGCTCCACTCCACTGGTTTTCTCCCCACAGAACGTGGGGGGAACAGTTCTGAGAGAGGGCAGCGTGGAGCCCGTCAGCATACAACGTGCAGGCTTATCAAGGACTGCTCCACTGCATGTTCTTCTAAAATCAGTCAGCTCAGAGGAAGCACCCCAGTAAGAATTTGACTGTGAAATTCTAGAAATTGTAAGGAAGTCACACATATAGATTATTTCTTTTACTCTGTGTTTGTTTCTGGTTGGGGGGGGGAGGTGGACCAGTTCATAAAAGAGCATTATTTATATTTATCTTTAAAGGTTTACTCCTGTAGTACATAATATTCTTTGGGCCATAATAATTGTATTATTTCTGGATCTGTAGATATATAATAATATATTTACTTACCATAAATATAGCTCATATTTACTAGTGTAACAATATACATGGCATGTGATATTATTACTCCATGAACAAATACGATTAAATTGTATACATATGTTATTCTAAAACACAGGAAGTCTATAGACACAGATTGTAATATGAAGGGTAACTTTCACTAAATGGAAAAACACACCTATTATATATTCAGAAACATATCTAGACCAATCTCTATAGAAAAATGTTATGAAATTGTGTTGTGATTTTATTTTTAGCAGTTTAAATAAATAAAATTAAATCCATGAGACTGATAAGCATGGGTCACCCAGTAGCAGCCTGTTATTGACACCACACGCCCTCATTCTTTATCCCGGCCGCCCTCCGCTTCCCCTGCACTCCGCCGTTTACCCGCAGTCGTGTGACAGAGGACTTGCTCTCCAAAACTGTAGTACAATTTCCATTGCAATCTTACTCTACACTTTGGGAAACACTTCCTTAATAGGTTTCTCATGATTTTTATGATAAGTTATCAAGACAAAGTTAATATCTATATTAAACATTTTCAATTTAAAATTATATTGTAAAGTTCATAAGGAGAGTGGGAAGACTCGTTATATAAAGGGACCTATTCCAGTAAATTCTTTCACAGAGTTAACAAGGACCAGGCGGAGCTGAGGCCTCTCTTCCATAACATTAAATGCTTGAAGACACGGGAGACATCCGCAAAGAGTTTTGAGAGGAAAATTTAGTAACCTCCAAATTCCTAGACAAAATGTTATTCATGTGTGAAGATAATAGAAAGAGTTTCCAGATATGCAAATACTCAAAGTATGCAACCCACATAGCTGTCCAGAAAAATGTTTCCTAAAGATGAACTCAAATGGAATAAGCAACTGTAAACATTTTTAAGACTCAGACTCAGTAATGAGAAACTAAAATAAAGGGCTAAAAAAATCCTTGAAATTGTTTAGATATATAATTAAATTAATAAATTTATAATAAAGTTGTAAAGCACTGTAAAAACTCCCCAGTAATTTTTAAAGTTTAAAAGGCCTCCCAATAAGAAAAATAATAATAAATAGTTTCTAAAATCTCATATTATACATAAAGTGGAAAAGAGAATACATTTCTTCTTTAAACTGAAGAAAACCATACATACTATTTCTTACTTGAGGTTGATAATTAAAGAGCTAAAGGATGGAGTTTTTAAAAAAATTAAAATTAAATTGTAACTGAAAAGAGGATTTAAATCTTATAATTCCTGAGAGAAAATAAAGAAATATGCTTAGCCCATAACGACAAAAAATAGGAAAAGAAAGACAATGTGTAACACATGAAAGGAAGAAGTGAGGTGATACGTGGACAATAACTGGAAAGTGGAAACTGTTAAACATAAGAAGACAGAGTGTGTGCTTGTGTCGAAGACAGAAGTTAGCTGTATTCTGTGTACAAGGGCACACTGAATACAAAGGAACCTAGAAAACTTTACATGCAAAGGATATGAAACCCTATTAGGAAAATGCAGGCTAAAAGAAGCCAGGAATCACAGTATTAATATTTAGAAACAGAGAATTCAGAAAAATAGTAATAGTTAAAATATATGGAAAGAATTGTAAGCAAAAGTTATTTTTTTTTTCATGAGGACTTTCCACTGGGCTTAGTTCCTGATGAAAATGGCCAAATCAGTGTCTTCAAGAAAGTTCTGTATTGCACCCAGAACTCACAGAGGATGTGACGCCTACTTTGAAGACAAGCAGAGCTGTGCCTGGTGGCTGCAAAGGCAGACAGAGAAGGGCAGTGAGGACAATCTGCAGGTAGGGGTCTGAACAGACAAGGAGATGCTGACTTCCTGCTAAAATTGTGTCTGTGAAAAACAACAGGATAAAATAAAACCAATGATAAGTAACTCATCGGTTTTTTGAATAATATAATTAAAAAAGAATTATATTATTATTTTGTTAATGTCATAAGGTAAGGGACATCTTTAAACAGCTAAAGAAAACCCCCTCAGAATTCCATGTGTGTTAAGAAAATATCCTTTAAACATGAGGGTAAAAGAAAGATGTTTCAGGTAAATAAAAGAAAAGGGAATTTGTTACCTAAACTAGAACAAATAATAAATTATGTATGTATGCTCTTTTAGCTGAAGGGAAATGATACCAGATACCAAATTGAATTTACAGAATGGTAAAAATTGAATTTACAGAAATAGTGAGTATGTGGGAAAATAAAACAAAACTGCCTATAATTACATTGAAGTAAAATACATGTCAATAGAACAAAGGAGAAGGGAGAAGATGGAATTACACTTCCTTAAGGTTTTTATACAGTTTGTGAAGTGGTATAAAATTAATTTTAGATAGATTGTGATCAATTAAGAGTAATTACAAAATAATGCTAGCAACAACAATACAGAAGTATAGCTAAAAAATAAAATGAAATAATTAAAATATTCAGTTGACCCCCAAATAAGACAGGATAAAAGGAACATAGAAGCAAGCAAACAAACAAAAACGACAATCCAGATGGAAAAAACAGAAAGAAAAACATTTAATAATGAGACTGATATTAAACCAAATCATATCAATACCTACAATACATGCAAATGGACAAAGCAGTCCAATAAATAGTAGAAATCACCAGTCTAAGGAGCAAGACTCAACTATGTTCTGTTGACAAGAGATGTGTTTTAAATATTAAGTCACAGGTTAAATCAAAGGATGGAAATATATATATATATATATATATATATATATATTGCATTCCATATTGCATTACATATATATATATATGTAATGCAAACATAAAGCATAGGAGAGTTGGAGTGGCCATAACAATATCAAAGCAGACTTCAAATAAGGAGTATTACTAGAGATACATAGGAGCATTTTATCATGATAATAATCAGGTTGAGTTTCTAATTGCAAATGCATATAAGTTTAATAATAGAGTTTTTAAATACATTTTAAAAGATTTTATTTATTTATTTATTTATTTATTTAGAGAAGAAAGGGAGGGAGAAAGAGAGAGAGAGAGAGAAACATCAATGTGCGGTTGCTGGGGGCCATGGCCTGCAACCCAGGCATGTGCCCTGACTGGGAATCGAACTTGCGATGCTTTGGTTCGCAGCCCGCACTCAATCCACTGAGCTACACCAGCCAGGGCTAATAACAGAGTTTTAATGTGGATTATATATCAATAAAGATGTTAAAATATATGAAAAAGAAACTAATAAAATTAAAAGAAAAATAGACAAATATGCAATTATAGTTAGAAATTTTAATATCTCCTCTAATCAGCAATAAATAGAATAATTAGACAAAAATTAGCCAAGATTAAGAAAATTGGAAAACTATTAACTGACTTGTTCTATTGACAATTTAAGAGTGCTATGTACAGCAACTATTGAAAACAGACCCTTTTCAAATCTATAGGAGTGATTATGAAGATAGGCCATATGCTAGGCCATATGCTAGGCCATGAAATAAATCTCAATAAAGTATAGAAGATTATAGTCTTTCAAATACAATTTTGTGATTCAAGTAAAATCAAATACAATCAGCAATAGTTAGGTACCAAGAAAATTTTCAAAATATTTAGAAATTACACATGTATTTTTGGGTAATCCATAGGTTAAAGATGAAATATCAAGAGAAATGAGAAAGTATTTCCAAGTAAATTGTATTACAAATAACATCCAAGTTGTGGAATACAGCTAAAGTGGTATTCAAGGGAAATTTATAGACTGGAATGTTTGTAGTAGAAGAGAAGTCAAGGTTAAAAACATCAATCTAGTTCCATCTTATACGAAAAGGAAAACAAATTACACCCTAAATAAGCAGTAAGGATAAAATAATAAAGATAAAACCAAAATAAATAAAATAGAAAGAAATAAAAATAATCAACAGAGTTAGCACTACTTAGTTCTTAGAAAAAATTTAAAAAACTAAAAAAGAGAAAAGATTAAATAAAATTGATACAACATCTAGGAAGACTAATCAGGAAAAAGGACAGAAGACACAATATCAGGAATGATGGAGGTGATACAATTAGGGATCTTATAGTTATTAGGGTAATATAGAGAAATCAAAAACAGTTTTATGATAATTAATTGGATGGCAATTAAAAAAACTCATTGTTTTAAATATACAACTCACCAAGACCAATTCAGGAACAAATACAAAATCTAAATAGTTTTTAATTTCATTAAAAAATCATAATCAAATACATTGCCAACAAGAAACTCCAACTGTATCCAACACTTAGGAAAAAACTACTAGCAATCTTATATAAACTGTTTTAAAAATACAGAGAATGCTGCACAAGTTATATAATGAGTCTAGCATTGTTCAGATACTGACAACAATACAGATGTCATTATAACACAGGATACAATCCTGGTTGTAAAGAAGTGAAGCAGCTAACACTCTGATACCTACTGCCTGGGGTGTAAAATAGAAAAATTAATTCAGAAAATATGTTTGAAGTTCCTTTTCAAGTTGATCACACATTTACCCTGTGACCCTGCAATTTGACTCCGAGATATTTACCTAAGAGATGTCAAAACACATGTCCTCAAAGGCTTTACCAGGTCAAGGGACTCTTCCTTCACCTGCTGTTATTGTTAGAGACTGATGGCTCCCAGCTGTTCCCTCTCATGAGAATGGTCCTCAGCAGATAGGTGTCATCTCATTCAATAAGTTATACCACTACCCTCAGAAAGGATCAACACTACTGATGAGTAATACAAAGGACAGAAGGCCCTTGCATCAAGTGTAATCCAAGAATTGATCTGAGACTTTATCCTTACTCTGCTTCCTCCCTCCCTTTACAGGTTTCTCCTGAGAGTGCTCCTGAAATAAATTATCTCCACCAGAATCCATGTATCAGGCTCTACTTCTAGGGACCCAACCTGGCATAAGGAGTGACAACGCTGAGAAGTCCTCGTACAGAATGTTTATAGTAGCTTTATTGTATAAACCAAAAGCTGTGAGAGGGGTTCCACAAATGTCTATTTACTGTGGAATGGATAAACAAATTAATTTTCTACAATAGAATTGAATTGTAATTCTATGAATAGAATTTAATATCACTTAGTCATCAACAGTGAATGAACTACTACTGATCCATGGAACAACGTGGAAGACTTTGAGAGACAAGAACACTGTGGCAACTGGGGAATGCATTGATTTAATGTCCAGAGCATAAAGCAATATGGTCATCTCAATGGTTTCCACATCTGTTCATGAGCAGAAGTGCCCTGGTAAAATGAGAGATGATACAAAATTCTTCTCTCTCCTTCCTTCCTGATGAACATATGTATGTATATATTCATGTAGAATGTATATGTTCTGCACTGCCAGTAAGACCAACAAGTGGGCCCTAAAGCGAATTAAGCCAGAAACATTGCTGGAGGCAAAAATGACAAAACTGAAGCTGTCTTACTTCTGGGTCCATCGTGAGAAGGTAGGCCTCTTTGGAAAAGACAATGATGGTTGGGAAAGAGAAGACAGTTGGAAAAGAGGAAGACCAAACATGAGAGGTACTGACCCCATGATGATGCCATAGGTGTGAGTCTAGAGGAGCTGAGCAGGGCTGTTGAGGCTGGAACACTGTGGACATCACTCACTCAAGGGGGCACCAGGAGGTGGAGCCAGCTCAGTGGCACAGAACACCCACATATATATTCTATATCTGTGTTTGTGGCCTGGCCAAGTTTTCAGCATTCTCTTGAGTCAATTTTTATAACATATGTTTTTTCACAAGCCTATTTAATTGAGATTTAATTTTTAAGGTGTGTCCTACTTCTTGAATCAATTATTTTAATCATTTTTAGAATGTTTTCCATTTTATTTATATTTTTTCTTGAGGTATAATTACTATGCAACATATATCAGTTTCAGGTGTACAATACAAGGACTTTTTATATGTGTGTCTATGTGCATATGTATGTATCTATCTATATAGATATATATATCAAAATGACCACCAAAATAATTAAGGTCCATCACCACACATAGTTATAAATTATGTTTCTCATGATGAGAGCTTTTAAGATCTACTTTCTTAGCAACTTTCAAATATATAATATTATTAACTATAGTCACCATACTGTATATTATATCCCCCAGATATAATTATTATATCTCCCAGATATAATTATTATATACCCAGGACTTAATTATTATATTTTGAACAATTTCACTCATTTTACCCATCCCCTAACTCTGGTGACCACCAATTTAATCTCGTATGTATGAATTTGTTTTTTGTTTTTTTCTTAGATCCCACACATAAATGAAATCTTGCAATATTTGTCTTCTCCATCTGATTTATTTTACTTAGCATAATTTCATCAACATCAATTCACATTTTCACAAATGACAAGAATTCTTTTTTATGGCTGAATAATATTTCATTGCATACATATGTCTATACTGCATGCTACATCTTTTTTATCCATTCAATTGTTGATGGGCACTTGGGCTGTTTCCATATTTTGGCTATTGTAAATAATGCTGCAATAAACATAGCATACAAATATCCTTTTGAGTCAGTGTTTTAATTTTCCTTGGATAAATACTCACAAATGGAATTGCTGGATTATATGATAGTTCTATTTTTATTTTTGAGGAAACTTCAAACTGTTTTTCAAGTGACTGCATGAATTTACATTTCTCTTTCCTTGCTATTCATTTCTTATCTTTTTGGTGATGGCCATTCTAACAGATGTGAGGTGATATCTCACTGTGGTTTTGATCTACATTTCCTTGATGGTTAGTGATGTGGAGCATCTTTTCATTTTCTTGCTGGCCATTTGTATGTCTTCTTTGCAAAATGTCTACTGATAACCTCTGCCTACATTTTAATACCATTTTTTTTTGCTATTTAGTTACATGAGTTTCTAAATATATTTTAGATATTAACCTCATAACAGATATGTGGTTTGCAAATACAGGTATTACGTGAGTGGCCTTTTCACTTTATTGATGGTTCTTTGCTTTGCAGAGGTTTTTTAGTTTGATTTAGTCTCACTTGTTTGTTTTTCGTTTGGTTGTCTTGTTTTTGGTGTCAAATCTAAAAATTTATCACCAAGATCAATGTCAAGGATTTACTTCCTATATTTTCTTATAGGAATTTTATGGGTCAGGTTTTATGTTCAAGTCTTGCATCTGTTTTGGGTTGACTTTTGTATTGATGTAAGATAGTGGTCCAATATCATTTATTGAATAGCCTGTCGGTTCCCCATTGCATATTCTTGGTTCTTTTGTTGTAAGTTAACTGACCATATACATGTAGGTTCATTTCTGGACTCTCTGTTCTGTCCAATTTATTTTGGTTTTTCTTTTTTTAAATTTTTGCCAATAGACTATAATATTTAAAATTTTTTCTATGTTTTTTGTATGGTTACTTCACTTATCTTACTGGTAATTTTATGTCTCATTTTTCCTTTTTTGTTTTTGAGCAGAATATGCACAGGTTTATCTACAAGCCCACAGATTATTGATTCTATTATTTCACTTTTTTCTAATTATTTTTCTGATTTTATATTTATGAATTTCTTTCTCTTGCATTTTGTAGTTAATTTCATTGTCTATTTACAACTTATTAAATTTATCATTCTTTTTTTCTTATTTGAAATAAAAGCATTTAATGTATAATTTTCTTCTGACTCTCCAATGTTATACATGTAATGTTCTGAATTTCTGTGTGTAAGGAGGTTTAATGTGTAATGTCCTTAGTTTTGTTTTCATTCATGCATTCTGTAATTATAATTTTTAATAACCTTTTGCACAATATTTATATGACAAAGTTAGGTTCTTTATTCCTCATTGCTAAATACTTAGAATTATTTTGCTGTTGTTTTACAATTCATCTATTTCCAGGGGGCTTGGGTTTTCTTTGGGGGGGGGTATTGTAACCACATAAGAAAATCTGTACATTTTTTTCCCTTTTAGAAATCATTAAAGGTTTTTTATTGTATTAGAGATAATGATCAATTTTAAAAATTACTCTTTGGACTTTGTAAATAATATGTATTCTCTATGGGTTAAAAAGGTTGACATATCTAATAAATCAACCTTATTTCTTTTATTATCCAATTATACCTGTTATGTCTACTTGACCAAATGCGGTATGCTAAAATCATCAACATTCTTACTTCTGTTAATGTTGTCTACACTTGCAAGAGTTTTTACTTTAGGTCTTGTGAAGACATTTTATTTGATGGATAAAGTTTCATGCAATTATATCTTTATTGAGGTGAATACTTATTACCAAATTGAAATGAATTATTTCCCCTTTAATGCATCTTGCTCTGCATTTTATGTTGTCTAATGGTAATTTCAATTTTTTTCTCAAATTAGCCTAATATGTGAATATGTTCTTGTCCATTACATCCATCCATCCATCTATCTATCTATCTGCCTACCTATCTATCTATTTGATGTTCTATGATACTTTGTTTTGGTGTGTCTCATATTCATCACAAAGCTGGAAATCTTTAAATTAATTTAAGTGTGCTTGTGATATTTAAAAAAATTGTTTTAAAATAATTTTAGATTAACTGATTTCAAAGAGCTTATGGGTCAGGTTTTATGTTCAAGTCTTGCATCTGTTTTGGGAGTTTTTACACATTTTCACCCCATTTTTCCTAACATTAACATCATGCACTCTATGGTACACTATTATTAACAATGTTAATACTTCATCAGCGTTTTCACTATTTTTATTTCCTGTTTCTGTGTTTAATCCAGGACAGAACATTGCATTTAGTTGTTACATCTTCTTGTTCTCTTCTGTTCTGTGATAGTTTCTTAATCTTCCCTTGTTTTTCATGCCAATACTGTTCAGGTATTTTGTAGAATGCCCCTCAATTTAGGTATGTCTAGTGTTTTCTCATAATTAGACTGGGATAATAGATTTGGGTGGGGGGAATTTCACAGGAGAAAAGCCTTCTCATCACATGCTTCTCAGCATATGATATCAAAATGACATATAACTGATGATATTAACCTTGATTACTCACTTAAGATGGGGTTTAACAGGCTTTTCCACTATAAAATAATTATTTTGCCTTTCTGCATGCTATTAATTAGAGAAAAGCAGTTATTAAGTCAACTTTGAATTTAAGGGGGAGGGTAATGGAGTACCACCTCCTAGAAGGAAGAGTACCCAAGAATTTGTGGACCTATGTTAAAATCACCATAATATTAATAACTACGATGGGAAGAATGTTGAGGCTATGCAAATGTCCTGTTTAAAGTATCTTTAGTGTTTCACCCACTAGTTTTAGCATTCATCAATGGATCTTGCCTGTAGCAATTATTCTAGTGGTGATATTTTAATTTTCTTATTCCTTCTAAATTTATTAATTAGAATTTTTCTGCAAGATATACTTGTCCCCCTCCTCCAATTAGTTATTCAATCAGTTATTTTTAGTATGGACTTATAGATATTTATTTTGTTATTTTGATTATATTTCAGTGCTAGATACTATGATTATTTTGTTGATTGACTTGTTTTAACTTGGCCATTGAGATCTCTTTTGGATTACTCCTGTGTCCTTTTGACATGCCCTTATCTTCTTTTTTTTTTTTTTAACACTTCTTTGCTCTTTGGCACTACAAGACCCTCCAGGCTCTTCTTGCATTTTCCCTACCCAAGTCTTGGAATCAGCCACTTCTCTAGACAGTCTTGGTTCCTTTTATTGGAGAACAATGTTTAGAAATGGCTCTAGACTATTTGTCAATAACTACGATGGGAAGAATGTTGAGGCTATGCAAATGTCCTGTTTAAAGTATCTTTAGTGTTTCACCCACTAGTTTTAGCATTCATCAATGGATCTTGCCTGTAGCAATTATTCTAGTGGTGATATTTTAATTTTCTTATTCCTTCTAAATTTATTAATTAGAATTTTTCTGCAAGATATACTTGTCCCCCTCCTCCAATTAGTTATTCAATCAGTTATTTTTAGTATGGACTTATAGATATTTATTTTGTTATTTTGATTATATTTCAGTGCTAGATACTATGATTATTTTGTTGATTGACTTGTTTTAACTTGGCCATTGAGATCTCTTTTGGATTACTCCTGTGTCCTTTTGACATGCCCTTATCTTCTTTTTTTTTTTTTTTAACACTTCTTTGCTCTTTGGCACTACAAGACCCTCCAGGCTCTTCTTGCATTTTCCCTACCCAAGTCTTGGAATCAGCCACTTCTCTAGACAGTCTTGGTTCCTTTTATTGGAGAACAATGTTTAGAAATGGCTCTAGACTATTTGTGTTCCCCAAAATTCATATGCTAAATCTGAAGCCCAGTATAATGATATTTTAACATGGGGCCTTTGAGAGGTGATTAGGTGGTGAGGGTGGAGCTCTTATAAAAGAAACACCCAGTAGCTCTCTGTCCTATCTGCCACATGAGGACAGAGCAAAAGGACTACCATGTATGAACCAGGAAGTGGGTCTTCACCAGATGCCTCATCTGTTGACACCTTGATCTTGGGCTTTCCAGTGTCAAGAATTGTGAGAAATTAATTTTTGTTGTTTAAAAACCACTCAGTCTATGATATTCTGTTATAGCAGCCCAAACAGACTACAGCATAAACCACAATCTGAGTGCTAGGTGTTCTCATTGCCCTTGGGGTGTCACTTCTAGCATAGAGAGCAAGAAAATACATGTGTACTAAGTGCACTAACCAATGTATACAGATACCATGCATGCAAACATTTTTATATGTCTTTATCTACCTGTATATATATTAAATAATGATGAGTTCACACTGGTAGCTCTGACTTTTATCCAGCACCAAAGACTTCATTCTCACCTTTTCTCCTTGATTTGTTCTACCTTCCTTCTCTGACAGGGGGAAACCTGACTCCCCTTATCTGCCACTTGCTGCTGTATTTGTTCAACCATGACACACATGTAGCTTCAGACTTACTAACCCTTGCTAATGTAAGAAACACATCCATCAATATTTATTTACAGTTGTTTGGTCATTAGCCTTACATTGCCAACCAAAACCCCATTCTCCAATTTCCTAAGACCATCTCCTTTCCTTCTCTAATGTGTTTGTGTTTTCATGGATGTCCAAGCCATTTATAGAACTTTGTAGTTCTCCTCATTCTTTTCTGGAGTTTTAGAAGGAGGAAAAAATCCTGATGCCAGCCTGGTTTTTGCTTCTTTGGGTTTACATATTTTTCCCCTTCATGGCTATGTTTGTAATAGTTTCCTTGGCACTCTAAAATATCAAGGTAAGCATGGACCCTAGCCCTGTTTCTTTATATGTACATGATAATTAATAAACAAATTGTGTCTGCTTACTCAGGTCCGTTTTTGGTTCAGAGAAATTTTTTTCTTTGTCATTTGAAGCTGAAATGAAAATGATCTACATGTGAAAGGCCTGCATGCCTGGGCAGGCTCTGGGTGAGGAAGATGGTTTCCTCTCAGGAGACAAATATAAAGACTAAGAGAGAAGCACAGTTTGTCTTTAGCCCCAGCAGGTGTTCTTTTTTTCTCTCCAATTTTATTGTGGTAAGAACATTTCATGTGTCAGATTTTTAGGTGAATAGTGCAGTCATATTATCTATAGACACAATGGTGTACAGCAGATCTTTACAACTTATCACCTTTCATAACTAAATTTTATATGTGTTGATTAGCAACTCCCCATTTTCCCTTCCTCACCACTTGGCAACCATGATTCTCTCTTTGCTTTAATTTTTAAATATTTGTTCTATTATAGATTTCTCATATAAATGGAATAATGTAGTATTTGTTTTACTGTTACTGGCTTATTTCCCTAGCATCATGCCCTCTGGGTTCATCCATCTTATCACATGTTGCTGGATTTCCTTCTCTTTTTTTAAGGCTGAATAATGTTCCAGTGTGTGTGTGTTTGTGTGTGTGTGCAGATATCATTTTAATCTGTTCATTTGTCAAGGGCATTTAGATTGTTTCCACAATTTAACTTCTGTGAATTGTGCTGCAACAAACATGGGAGAGCAGGTGTCACTTTGAAATCCTGATTTTTTTTATTTTTTGAAATTAAATTGGGGTGACATTGGCTAATAAAATTATATAGGCTTCAAGCATACAATTCTATGATACATCTCCTGTATATTGCATTGCATGTTCACCACCAAAGTCAAATCTTCTTTTATCACCCTACGTTTGACCCCCTTTACCTTTAATGCCCTCTCCCCTGCCCTTCCCTCTGGTAACCACCACACTGTTGTCTGGGTCTATGAGTCCTTGGTTATTTATTTGTCTTGTTGTTCCTCTGTTGCTTTTGTTTTTATGTCCCACATGTGAATGAAATCATATCCTTGTGGACTTTTTTTGTCTGACTTATTTTGTTTAGAGTAATATTCTAAAGATGCGTCCATGTTTTTGTGAATCGCAGTATTTCACCTTTTCTTACGGCTGAGTAGTATTCCATAGCATATGTGTACCATATCTCCTTTATCCAATCATCTATCAAAGGACACTTCAGTTGTTTCCTTGTCTTGGCCACCATGAATAATGCTGAAATGAACATAGCAGTGCTTATCTTTGCAAAAACTGTTTTCAAAAATTTGAGGTAGATACCCAGAAGAGGAGTTGCTGGGTCAGATGGTAACTATTCTTAATTTTTTGAGCAACCTCCATACTGTTTTCCATAGTGGCTGTACCAGTTCATATTCCCACCAGCAGTGGATGAGGGTTCCTTTTTCTCCATAATCTTTCTGACACTTATAACAAGTTTTGGAGAAATCCTGATTTCAATGCTTTTGAATAAAAACTCAGAAATTGGGTTGATGGATAATTTTTCAAGAAACCACTGTAGTATTTCCTGCAGTGGTGGCCCCATTTTACCTCCCCACGAACAGTGCGCAGGGTTCCGGTTTCTCTCAAGCCTTGCTAATCATCACGAAAATGCAAATCAGAACCACAATGAGACATCTCTCCAGAGGTTCTCAAGTGGTCCCTTTGGTAAGCAGTTCCTTCTGAAGCCCCAGTTAATGCCAGGGAGCTAAATCTGCCACTACTGAATTTACACAAACTGGAGCTGATAACCACAGCTAAAATGAGTATTGTGGGGATAGAGACATTATTTATGTCAGACAGGGCAGTAAGTGGCCCGTCTGAGGGCTTCATGGAAAGCTGACTGGTGTTTTGATTTCATTATAACAGATGACTCCATGTCAGTACAAAACTCTGGCTGGAAATTGTTGGGAAGGCAAGTCCTTCCACCCCTGGGCAGACGTGGGGGAAGACAGAGTGACTCACAGGATTGGTCAAGAAGGCTGTGTGTGAGTGTGAGCCTGTGTGTAGAAACTGAGGCACAGCCAAACTCCACAAGCATCTGAATCACTCTTACACATTTCTGTAGACTGTCTTCACCCATCAGCTCCAACACACTGATCCTGTCCTAAGAACTCAGGACATAATGTGGACCCTAGCTTGAAAAGAGAAGTGATGCTGGCAGAAGTCCATGGTGAAGGCTGCTGGTTTCTATTCAGGTACAGCTCTCAGGGCCATTCTGGAGTGGAAGTGAGTTAGGAAGAGTCCTCATTGTATACGTGATGGAATACTCACTCCACAGCCTCAAGACAGATCAGCCATTTTCAAGTGTGGGGGAAATGAGAATATCAGAACAGCAGGTTCTCCAATGCACATCTGAAACATGTTATTGCACTTGCCTGTGACCCTGGTCTATATTTTTATTACCAGAAAGCCTGGATTTGGGTGCTGAATCTTCCTCTCTGTGGTCTGGGTAGATCCTTTGGTTTCTTCAGTTTCAGAATAGGGATAGTGACCTGGTCCTACACCTGCAGAAGGATGTTCTCAGGCTTGCACAGCAGACAGCATGAATGTGTATGGAAAGCTGGTTTTGCCAGCTCAAGCATTAACCACTGTGTGCCAGGAAGATATACTCACTAAGGAAACAGCCTCTGGACGCTGATCACCAGGAGGATAATCCCAGCATTGAAGCCTCAGCAGGTGCAAATTTGGAAGGTTGTTTAACTCCTGTGCCTCAGTTTTCAGAGAAAGGGATGGCACCAGTCCCTGCCTTAACATTGTGTTGCAAACATGATGTTTGTAAATCTGTTTCTTTGTGCCTGGCGTAGAGCATGTGTGACTGAACAGGCCCTGTGGCCTTGGTGCTGCTATCCAGCCCTAGGAGGTTCCTGAGATGATTGCACAGCCTGAGCTTTCAGAAAGGCCATATTTCTGGACCTCCAGACTGATTTCTGGACTCCACTGAACCACCCTGCGGCCCCCTTTCTCACTGCTTGTGTGTAATCACAAACAAGGGTGTCTTAAAACTTAAAGGGACATTTAAGCCTCTCCAGTGCAAATGTATCCTTTTGTAGAGAAGGAAATTGAATCAGAAAGTTCAAACAACTAGACACAAGACAAAGCTGATGCCAGAGCCTGGCCCTCTCAGCCTCATGCCAGCGCTCTGCCCCCTAGATCCTGACACATTTCAGAGCTATCCACAGGATGCTCATGCCTCTTTGTCGAGAAAGGACAGGCTTCCACCCCCTTCGTCATGACTTATGGAAAGTGCCTGTGGTTTCTGAGGATTCCCCGAGAACTTACATTCTCTTTACCCCATGAGTTGTCTTCCTCCATGAATGGGGTTCCCATCGTGCATTATGCTGACCTTATTTCATGTTGTACCAACTTTTTGGCTTTATTTCATTTTCAAATTCAGTTTCCTTTTGGTCTCCAATGCCACCTCCAGGCTGAAAAGTGTGGTCCCAGTCACTGCATTTTCTCTTGTTCCGATTTCTCTTTGTCCTCTGTCCTGCTTCTCCCACTCTCGTCCTCCTTCTGGTCTTCTGTTTGAATCACCTCCAGACTGTGTGGCATACTTTTAAAGGTTTGATTTGATGGGCATTCATTCAGAAAAGCAAAAACACAATCAAAAACAAATTATTCCCATTTTCTCATGTAGAACAATTCAACTCTCAAACTCAGCTCTGGGCCCTCTCCCTTCACTACGGAAGCTTAGAGTTGACCACTTGGATTAAATTTGCAGACTATGAAATCCTCCTCACTGTGTGGCCCCTCAATGACAAATAACTTCACAGTTTCAACTGGAAGTTTCTTAATAGTTATGGCAGAAAAAATACCAGAAAAGACTCAGATTATCCCGATTTGGGACAAATATCCAGTTGCAGACTAAAAAGTGTGGCCAGACCTTCTTGGCAGGCCCCACCCTGCAGCACTAACTCTGTGGTGACAGGTTGAGGCAGGCTGAGCCCTTCCTGGAAGGATGGGAATGTTCCCATCCAGAAGTCTCCAGAGAGACTTCCTGAGTCTCTCTGGAAAGATCAGGATTTCCTCCAGGCACTCTGCAAACCTTGCACCAGTCAACACGCATCATTGCCAGTTGAGGGCAGGGACCTGGAGAACATCGAGATCCACTATGCACCTGCAGAAGAAACCCAGCGCATTATGAGCCAGACTCCAGTGGCGTTCTGGAGCTGTGTCCTCTGTCAGCGTGCTGCGCTGAGGCAGCAAACTCCCTCTGGCGGCCTTTTCCCTCTTGTCTTGTTGTTAGTAAACCTCTTCAGTCCTGAACCTGCTTTGCTTCCTAACACCAGCAGCAGTGAGAACCACTTCACCAGATCCTTCTTCCTACATACACTGAACACGTTTCCTGCAGGCAAGAGTGCTGGGGAAGGTGCCCTGGATGGACAAGAGCGACGCCCACATCCAGCACCAGCAAGAAGGCTCTCGGCCTTGAAGAAAACAAGTTTTGTCACCCTGAAGCTGCCTTTTTTGGCAAGTCAATTTTAAACTGTTTGTTAAGAAATGAGACTCAGAAAGAACCTTTGACCCTCTCCCCTTTCCTGCTCAGGAGATTCAGGTAGAAAAATCTTCTCCAGGAAGGGAATATTAGGTTATCTCCTTAGCCTAATTTGAGTAAGTGCGGTAAATAAGAGAGTTTCAGGCAGGTGCCTGTTAGCTAAATACACCTGTGCCATTGTTTCTGAGAATTTCCCTCTCAGGTATGTTTCTTTCTTCCTCAACTGCCTCTTATGAAATCCAGTACCTTATCTCTCCGCTTTTCTCCTCTGTCCACACTGTCTTACTTGCTCAATGTTGCCTCCCTATCTTCGGAATTTTCATGCTTACATGAATCCCCCCACACCCATGTATTAAAATTTTTATTTTCTCCTGTTAATGTGCATCTTTTAATTTGATTATTTGTCCAGCCAGGAGAATTTAGGAGTTGGGGGGAAAAGATTAATTTTTTTTAGCCCCCACAGCTTGAGCCAATCTCCACCATCGCTTCTAAGTTCGTCTTTCTGGAACACAGCAGTTCTGAGTTCCTCCTGTCTTCACGAACTTTCAAAGACTTCCCATTGTTCCAGAGATAAATCTGGATTCAAGGGAGTTCAAGAAAAGCACTCAAGGCCATCTGTAACTTGCCCCCAATTTACTCTAAACTTTAGATTCATATCTTCTCCTGCTGCCTTTATAAGTGTAGTCTTTGGGACACAGTCTAATTGCTGTCCCGCAAGTATCCTTTGTATGGTGCTGTGCCTAGGCCATTACACAAACTGTCACACTGTCGGCCACCATCTATAAAGTCCTAACCATCCTGCAGGGCACTTTCTAACCCCGTCTCTTTTGTGAAATCACCCACAACCTGCTACTTTCCACCATTACGCCAAGACCTCCTGTAATGAAAAAATAATCAGGAGAAAAACAAATAAATATTTAATAGCATGCATACCTTTTGTGCATGTGGGAAGGCCTCAGGGACACTGAGTAACTTCCCAAAATGGACCAAGACATCACCCATGAGACAAAAGAAGATGCTGGGGGTGCTGGGGTCAGTTAGGAGGAATGCCCAGGAAAAGCACAGGAAGTAAAGATCTGGTCCTTATGCATTATGGCTTCTCCATTGACTAGAATTTCTAGAAATGTAGTCATCCTCCCCTTCTAAATAGGGAGAGGGAGACTCTTTTACAAATGGAGATTTCCCTCACAAAAGGACAACCTCTATTTTAAGAGCTTCTCTTGTGTTTGCAGCCATCCCAAAATAATCCTTATGTCAAAGAGGCATATTTTGAGGTGGCATGTTCTCCTTCCCTCAGAACTCTACCCTGTGGGGTTCTGTGTTATCTGTAAGCAGACAGTTTCAGAATTGAACTCAATTGTAGGACACCCAGCAGAATTGGTCAGTGTGGGGAAAATCCCACACATTGGTAACCAGAAGTTGTGTGGGAAGCAGAGGGAAAAATGAGTTCTTTTTATTGGTGTACAGAAGTTTTACCTTTCAGTCCCAATCTATACAATTTCTTTAGAAACATACCTGCTCTGAGAAAGACATAGAGAGCCCCTACATCATGGTCATTCCTCTTTGGGGAACTGCTTTGCACTGCATTTTCAGGAAAATATAAATAAAGCCCTACCTCTCACAGTGTTCACAGCCCCCTCAAAAAGGGAGTGGAAGAGGTGGAATGAATACCAGCCTTTCTGCCTATTCGGGACAGCAGAAATAAAGTTCATTCTTCCCCGTAGAATCAATCAACTTTTACAACTACATTTGTTTTACTTTCCTAAGGGGTGGAATGGTGACCAATTCCTCTAAGAAAACAAGAAACACAGTATAATAGAAAATAGTACCAGCTTAGACATTTGCATTCAAGGTAATTTTAAATTATGGTTTATTAAGCATAACTTATGAATAAATTTCCAAGAAACAGGCTACACACGAAGGTGTAATGAATATTTCTAGCATTTCATTTTGCAGCTCCATTTACTTGAAATGATATGATGCAAAAAGATATTGTAAAACATATTTCCTTTTCACGAATACACTTACAAGTATGAGAGAAGATGGAATCGTTTCAGTTTGACAGTAGGGAGAAAGGTAAGAAAAGATGCAGGGTAGATTTCAAGCAGAAGACTATGTACTGTGTTTTGTTCAGTAGTCAATTGAATTTCATATTACCTTGTCCCAAAGTGTTACTCCAGCTGAAGTGTCAGGAGCTGTTATTACACCGTCCTCTGCTCTGACAAACATATTAGCAAACACGGGGTGCTCCCTGGGTCATACTTCTCTCTGGCAAACACTGATGTGTTTATTAGCATAGACAGTGTCACTTTGTCAAGTCTGCGTGTTAATCTACATTTACGATGCACAGTGGTTGATGGTGCAAAAAAGCTTTCTGGGTCAGAGAACACAATGGCCCTAAACCAGAATATGCAGCAGAAACAGCAAGCTATCCTCCATTCCCTGGGCTGGGGCAGATGTAGCTCCTCTAGTTTATGGATTCATATACATGCAGGCTGTTCTGATAAGGTCTATACATAAATGTGTGTGTGTGTGTATACACATACACATATATAATGCATATGTTTAAACAAATGGTGTTCCTGTAAAAGCTTAAGAACCAAATAGATAATTTTTCTTTCAGTGTAGTATTGAATATAGAATAATCTGTTATTGGTATTTGGGGTCCTTGGGTTCCCTGAGGCAGAAACCAAGAGGAACTGCCAGAGAAATTTCTAGGCAAATTTTACTAAGCTTATGCTGGAACACAGGGAAGGAAGGCGGCACAGAAGGAAGGAAGATCCTCCAAACTGGGGGGTGGGGAGGGTTGGCTCTGCTTGACCACTTTTATAAGTTGGAACAAAGCAGTCCTGTGCCAAAAGGTGGGCTTTTTAAAAAAGGTGGGCTTGTGGAATTTTCCATGCTGGGGTCCAGCAACTTGTTCCTTCTGTTGGGTTGCTTAGCAACTATCTTTGCACCTGTGCTCTGAGGGCCACGATGTTGGACTGTTCACTATCGCAGCCCTAGGAGGGTCATATCATGGTCAAACCTTGATCGATTGTGTATGTGGAAGAGTGGTTTCCACATCTGCAAGGGGGTAAGCTTTGGATGGGAGATAAGAAAGGCTACTCCTGCATTCTTGGGCAAGGAAGAGCCAGGGTGGTGACATGCTTGCATTAGCTTATCTTGTGGGGTTTTTTTGTCCATGAGATACCAATCAATGCAAGACTGTTTTAATTTTCATTTGCTGCACACCCCAGTCAGCTATTCTATGTCATGATGACTCCTTCTTAAATAACATTTGTTTTACTGACATCCTGGAAAAATGAGTGTCACGGTGACTTTTTAAAAAAGATTTATTTATTTATTTTTAGAGAGGGATGGGAGGGAGAAAGAGAGAGAGAGAGAAACATCAATGTGTGGCTACTGGGGGCCGTGGCCTGCAACCCAGGAATGTGCCCTGGCTGGGAATCATGGTGGCTTTTAAGCATCTCAGAAGTATTATACTTACCAAAATGGTTGTGAGGACACTTTTTAAAAATTTTTATTTTCACCTGAGGACATGTTTATTGATTTTAGAGACAGGAAGGGAGAGAGAGAAACATCAATGTGAGAAACATCAATCAGTTGCCTCTCATACCCTCCTAGACTGGGGATCGAACCTGCAACCCAGGTATGGGTCCTGACCATGAATCAAAACCCCTTTTGATGTCCTTTTGGTGTACAGGACAACGTTCCAACCAGCTGAGTCACCTGGCCAGGGCCCAAGGAGACCTTTTAAAATTCCACATGAACTGCATGAAAATATGTAATCAACTGGGCCCACTGTTTGGTGGCAGACTGAAAACCAAACCTGAATGATCCCACAGAAATTTATTTTAGGAATAGAGGTGTTTCTACCCACGAGAGAAACCCTCCAAGTCAGCAGAACATTAGGCTGCTGTTAATAAAAACAAAGATGTTAACTGTCTTTCTCTGTACTTCAACCACACACTCCTCACCCTGGAAGACAACCCAGTTACCATCTCTCTGCATCTCTCTGAACCTCTCTCCATCACTCAACATCATGCCTCCCTCCCACTCTTGAATGCTAGTCATTGGCTCCCAACACTTTGGGAGTCATATAAATTTCCAGGGAGGCAGGAATGGTCTCGACTTCAAGATCCTCTGTTCTTAATGTTTCCTATCTCTCTATGAGATGTAAGATGAGTATGAACATTCACAGGGACAAAAGTGGCATGAAGCCATAGAGTAGTCCATACACTTGCTAACCGTGCTCAGCCTATAAACTGATTTGGACACAAATCCTTCTTCCTCAAATTCTTAACTCTTCTGACTATACCATGCTGCTTCTCCTATTTCGGGACAAAAGGAAAGAGGTTCAGAGACAATGGCTCTGCTGATAAAGAAAAGCCCACAATGTACCCCTTTTCCTTGCTTCCTCCAAGCCCTGCAGCTATACAATAAAGATCAATGGAACCCAAGCTATTAGCAACTTGAGTTGTCATACTGTTTGTAAAAAGCCTACATTTGTTACCTCATTGCCTTTTTGAGCCTCACATTCCCACAGCTTTGAAATGTAATTGTACTTTATCTTACAGAATCCCTGGTCCTAATAAAAAGGTGCTTTGTAAACATGAAGTGTGCTCTTTGCTGACCAACCTTCCTCCTGGTACACAAGCCAGTAAATTCTAAGTTGTTCTTGTTACCCAGACACGCCCATGGCCTTTCCCTGGAAGCAAGAATGCTGAGACAGGTAAAATCCTCTCTGCAGATTCTATTGCTTTCCACTCAGTGTACAAAGACTATGATGAATGAGTAAACAGTCACTGTGGAGTATATGTGATGTCAGGCACTTTTAGCCGCCATATCCTTTAAGTCTCACAATGATCAATGTATGCCCAAGCAAATGAGCCCAAGGAAAGTAAATGATTTGCTCAAGTTCATTCAGAAAGTTACAAAGCTGTGTGATGCAAAGCCCGGCTTTGTCCCTTAGGTCTCATGCTTTTCACACTACATCACTTTTTTCCCAACTAACGGGATGATCCCATAAAAATGTGTTTGTGTCTAACTACCATGTGCATGGCTCCATATGATGGAACTTAGATCAGGCCTTTGAGCTGGGCAAGGCTCAGATCAGAAGAGAAGAAGCAAAGGTACTGAGGTAGGAAGAAGGGCAGAGGGCTGTGCACGTCACCAGAGTAGTTACAGGCTAGCAGCTTTGATTCAGAAGCTCTACCTCTGTGAGCTTATGATTCTGAATTCCAAGAGAATTCTTTGGACTTTTGTCTCCTTTTTCCAAGGCTCTTAAGAATGCAGCACAGATGTGACCAATTTATTCATTTATTCGACAACTACTGATGAACTACCAGGCACAGTGCTAGGCACTGAGAATCCAGCAGAGAAAAGGACACACCTGGTTCTTGTCTTACGGAAATTACATTCTAGAGAGACCGACAATAAACAATGTTTAACTGCTAAGTTGAGACAATTGTGCTGTGACAACAATACATAGAATAATGAGATAGTAACTGGGAGGGGAGAAGGCCTGTCTGAAAGGATGACCTAGGAGGCCTGCATGGCTAATGGCAGCCGATCATGCAGAGTCAGAGAAAAAGGGTTCCAGCCCCAGGAGTAACCAGCCCATGAGGCCTTCAGAGATGGAGGCACATGGAAGGGACATAAAACAGCAACATCAATGACAGCAACAACTCGTGAGCTCGGAGCCCAGCATCAGGAAAGACGTGGAGTGCAGTGACAGGCAGGCGGGCTCTGGAACGGGGAGCATTTCAGGTCATGAGAAGGAGTCTGCATTTTATTCTCAGTCTAATTAGGAGTAGAAAAGTGACATGATCTGATTTACAAGTTTAGAAAGACCCCTTTGGCTGCTAGGGAATAAGCTGGGAGGCAGAGAGAGACATACAAATACATTCAGGAGCAAACGTGATCATTGTGGGAAAAAGAAATCTCAGAATAAACCAAGCGGTATAACAATCACACCCTTGATTCCACCTTATTTTCCTTTTTCAAAATAACCACTGGTTCATGAATATCTTTCCTGTCTTATAATAATAAATATATATGCCTATACATTCTGCTTTTTAATCTGCTTTTTAAAAACTTATCATATTATGACCATGTCATCTTATTAAATATTTTCACCACATAATTTTTGATGGTTGTATAATGTTAACATATTGATATATTTTGCAATATGAACTTTATTATAAAGAGTGTTACACTGAGCAATCTTCAAAACAAAGTTTGTGGTATATATTTGATATTTTCTTAAAGAAAACTTCACAGAGATAGAATTTCTAATACAAAGATGAAAATTATAAAACCTTTATTCTGCATTGATAAATTATACTCCTAGAGTTCTTATTTATTCACACTTTTGCTAACTCTTGGCAATACAGAAAATTATAAAATTTAAAAATATAATCTTGGTCATTTTTAGAGCTATAATATATTAATTTTTCTGTAAACATAAATCTGATAAAAAGTCTGTTAATTGATTTTTAAAATCCTTATGCTACTTACTTCAAAGTTTTCTAATTGAGTCATTTTCTCTTTGTCTTATTATTAAGCATATTTTGCATTAAAAAAAGAGGTACAAAACTAAAGGAGGATCAGATCAGAACATCTCTGAGTACCAAAGCTTGCTGAAATTGGCACATAGCCCAAGTTTTGACCTTAAGTTGGAGACAGTCTTTGGGGCTACATCCTGTGAATGGATCTGTTTATGCTATGAAGCTTCCACAGGAATGTGTTTGTTTTACGAAAAAAAAATAAAAACCAAAGGAAAAAAACCCAAACCAGTTGTTCAGAGTTCACTCAGTTTTTAATGTCAAACTTGTGTTTCCATTTCCCATATAGACAAAGAAGTCCTGGCCCTTCAACATGTGCTGATCACTTAGGATATTCCAGGCCCATGGCTATGCCCACAGAATTCAAAGGTAATTTGACAACTACCTGTACCCTTAAGAATTTGTGAATTTTACACAGGAGATAACCAAGCTAGAATAGTTGCAATCAGTGGGACTGGGCATGTTAGAAAGTTGCACAAGGTACTGAAGAGTCTCAAGAAGAGGATGTAACTCTGAGAATCACCAACCGAGAACATGGTATGGAGGCGAGTGTTGCAGAATGAATACAAGCTCTGAGCTGACATTAGAAGGAAGGGCATGAGTCAGCCTGGGGTTAGAAGACAACTGGAGAGCTGTGGAGAGACAAGGAAAAAAGAATGGGTAGAGATGAAGCTACAGTGGTGGGGGTGGCAAGCTGCTGAAGAGCTATGGACACAGGTGGTGGCCACTGCACAACATCCGGTCTCTGCTCCTTTGCCTCACTGCGAAGGGTGGCAGTCTCAAATGTGAAATGCAAAAATTAGTATTAGCCTTTCTGTGATTTCACTTACTCAATTTTGATCCTGAGTCACAAAGCCTAAAATACTTACTGTGGGCCCTTTACAGAGAAAGTTTGCCAATTTCTAGTGAATTGTTTCCTATGCTGAGAATGTTAAATTTCACCCCGTGGGTGACAAATATCATTAAGTGGAGAATGAATATGTTTTGTTTTGCATTTCAAAAATCTTGGAAAAAAGCATACAGTGAATTCAAGGGAGAGGTAGGCTAGAAAAAAAACAATGAAAAGCCTAGACTACAGAACTGTAGTCTAGAAAAGATGCAAAAATCAAAGGATAATTGCATTAGGTGCTTGAAAACAAGTGCACCATTTCCCCCAATGAACAAATGAAATGTAGATTTGAATAAGAAGCCCCCATAATCAAAGTAAACATTGGGGAGAAAATTCTTAATCATGGCTCCTGACGACATCAGGCATCCTCAGTACTGTTGTCCCCACACTTTGCAGTGAACAGATAGGAGATATAATCATCCTGGAAAATGTAGATGTCTGGGGCTGCAAACTCTGAATAATTGTGTGAATGCCCACACGGATCTGCCTGGAAAAACTCTTAAGAGGAGATAACTATTGGAAAGGGAATGATGTGTGCATTTCTTTTCAGGCAGTAACTGGAGATGCCACAGGCTCCTAAGGTTCTCCCCAGCCCCCTCACCTGGCAGCGTATCGAAGGGAGCCTGCTCTTCCAGTGCACACAGCCTTGAGGCGACCCCTCCTTTCCTGGTCTGTTCAGACTGAGTGGTGGTGTTAACAAACCAAATGATAGGGCTGTGGAAACTGGGGTTAGACCGCAATGACCACGGCTGTTTTCTCTCAAGCTTCCTGGAAAGCAAGAGGAGAATGTGGCCTGAATTCCTTTGTCATGAGCGGCACGGTCTGTCTCAACCCTCTTCCCCGCCCTTGTGTTCACTGCTCCACTGGCTCCAACTCAGCGTGAGGCAAGTTTCTAGGTGTGTCCTCTGTCTCCTTTAGGGTCTTCTTGATCAGCAGCACTGCTCTTTAGTCTCTGAAACAGTAAAAGACCAATGCTGGAGAGCAGTGGAAGGCCACGTTAGGGTTGGGTGTCAGTGGCACGAACTGATTGGAGTCTTGCTTCACGGAGCTTGTGGAATTCCAGAGCAAGGGGCAAGACAGCACTCCTGCCGTTTATCTGTGCAGGTTTGTCAGTGGCGCTGGGGAGCCTCGCTCCCCGATGAGGGCTCACGGGAAAGGAAGACTGAGGCCTCCAGTACACAGCCCAGATTTCTGAGGGCTTTGCTTGTCCTGGTCTACAGCCAGTGACATCCGGGGCTGCTGGCAGATGTCAGGCAGCTTTCTGGTAGCCATTTGACCATACTCTCTGTGTGTCACATTGCTACCCCACCACTGTCATCATTCCCCAGTGACCGTCCTGACAGCCTTTGGGAGCTGCTTCTCGTTCAGCCCTTCCTGCTGCACCTGTGTGCATTTCTTTCCACAGGCCTTTCAGTGGCCTGAAAAAGATCACATGAAGCAAAACCCAGGAGCAACCATCAGCCTTGAATTTTTTTGTCACATGTGTTGAGGCCTCATCTGTTCTGTGGCTTGGGAAGTGTCCTCACAACCCCTATGTGTGTTTTCTGACAAAGAGAGGGGCATGCCTGCTCAGTAATATGCCTATATTGATTCATGTAGAACCTCTAATACTTTCTCTTCTTTCTCCCCTGATAACAGGACAGAATTACAAATTGTCTTTATAGTATTTAAGAATAAACTTATATTTCTCACAGTTCACTAGGGAAACTGGAAAAATTTATCCCCACTAACACTACATATTTAATTACAACCATGTGGTTGTGACATTTGGCATTGGGGAACGTGAACCAGAAACCACAAGAATGGTCTCACCTTATCCATCTGCCTAATCAAGTTGACTTCACTGAAACAGCCTGCAATAAAAAGAAGCGTCCTGTTTGTAAACCTAAAAATGTTAAGGAAGAGAATATTGATCTGAGAGCAAGCAAAATCATCAAAAGTTTGAACTCACCATACCTGGATTAAACATTGAAGTTAACCACATTTTTCTTCAAAAATGTCAGCAAATAATGCATTGTAATAGAAAAATGACATATTGTCCAGTGATCACTCTGGATCTCTCAAGCAAAGTGAGAAAAGTATAAGAAAGAAATGTTACAAAAGTGCACAACTGTGTGTCTGTATATTCAGAGGTGAAACAAACCACCCCCCAGAACTTAATAATAGCTTAAAACAACAGGCATTTATTTGCTTGTAATTCTGTAATCGGAACAGGGCTTTCAGAAGCATCATCTGGGGTCTTCATAAGGCTCCATTCAGCAGCTTGGCTGAGGTTGGACATCCAATAAAGCTTCGTTCCCATGTCTGGGGCCTTAGCTGGGGTGGTTGGAATGTGGGGGGGTTAGCTGGATATCTCTCTTCAGTGGGATAATCAGACTGCTTAAATGATAGCTCAGGGTTCTAAGATAGTGAAAGGGCTCTTAGGGGCCAGAAATTTCTGTTATATTCTATTGATCAAAACAAATTACAAGACAAGATTCAAGGGAAGGAAACTGATCCCCATATCTTGTTGGAAGCTATTTGATCAGGGGGCAAATGTATAATGAGAAGGTGTTTCAGACTGAAGAACGATGCAGACAACTCCATAGAATATCAGAGAATTTACTGTAGGGTAATTCGCTTACAGAAAAATTAATGGGAGTAGAACAAATGACCTAGCAATTCTGCAGAGATCATTCTCTGCTAGAGTCCTGCTACTGTACTTTTTTAAATGGTATAACTTAGGTCCTGATAACTGACAAGACAAAGGAACAGAGAATACAATGGCACCGGGAACCACACCTCCTGGTGGTCCTGTGGTAGGTTACCATTTATAATCCATACGTCACCAGTTTTATGTTTATCTCGGTTGTCATGCCATTCTGATGATTGTTACTAACAAAAGTATCTATGGCTACATTTTAAGGAACACAGATAATCATCAGCTAGAAGGCTTTGATGTGCTTGCTAAGGACAGTGAGGTTGGTCAAAGGTCACAGCATGAAACTTAAAAAGGAAATGGAATCCAGGACACAGAAATGGAGTTGGTTTTGTTCACATCTACGTCTTACAGGAAGAGCGACCTGTAGGTACGGGGCTGGGGGGGCGATTATTGGGAGCCACATTTGGGACAAGCTCCCAGCTGGTTTATGTTAAACACTGACAAAGATTCTTGCCTTGATCATAGTCTAGTCAGGCCTGAAAAATCATCCCCCTTTTCAACTAGTCCTCAACTTTGGCCGATAAGAACTACAACTTCCAGCACAAGTGATTTTGTTCACCCCCACACTAAGTGACTTGAACACATACAAGCAGAGTTTCTATCAGCTCAAGGCTTTGTCCCTAGGACAACAACTTCAACCTGCTTAAATGCCTGCCTGAGAAAAGTCAGTGCTGCCAAAATAATTTACTGTTTGTTAGAGCCAAAACCTGACCACAGGCCTGTGGCCTCCCTTGTCTTAGCGCATTTACTTTTCAAAACTTGCAGTTGTAAATCCTTTCTCTGTTTCTTTGACTTGTATCTTCTATGACCCAGGAATGACTTTCTCAAGATCCTGGGAGCCATGTTTCAAAATGCAACCAAGAAAGATAAGGCCCTTGTCTCCCAATCTCTGTGGGCAGGCAGGACCCTAACTAACATTGATAAACGCCAATTAGCAGATACAGATGACCTGCATACACTGACTAACCCCTTTACCTGACCTTTTTGTGTGATCTTCCATTTCTCTGACCTACAAAGTTCTTATTTCCTCCTCCTCCCTTCTTCTTCATCCTCCCATTAAATGCCCAGTCACCTCTGTGACTTGGAGTCCAGCTCAGGCTCTCTTCCCTACTGCAATTGCCAGAATAAAATCTGTCTTACAGTTTTTAATAAATATGTGATATGTAATTTTTTGATAGCATTTTCAATGAAAGATGCTGTTGTTTTGAACTAGGAAAATTACATGGAGAATGTAGAGAGATAACTAGAACTGAGGTTCCTTCAGAAGCTGGATCAAAAATTGTTGGTGATTAAGAGAGTGAAAAAGAACTAAGGGGTCAAAGGTGAGGCTCAAGATTTAGGCTTAGACAATGTCCGGGCTGGTGATGCCATTTCCTGAGACTGGCAACAGGAGGAAAGGAGTGGGTTGGGTTCAGTTCCTACAGGCTGATTTGGAGAAATCTTCCATGTGAAGATGCCCATTAGGTCCTTGGGCTTATAAATTTGAAATATTGAAGTGGATGAGCAGGAGAAGCACATGTTGAAACCCTAAGCTTATAAGGGGCTAATTAAAGTCATGTGTGTGTTTAGAAGAAAGAGGAAACAGAGCTTCAGACCCTTGAGGATGAGCAAATAAAATATTGACCATGATTAAACAACTGAAAAGGACCAGCGGGTGAGAAGGCAGAATGGGATTGATACAGGGTGCGGGTGGAGAGAGATCCCTAGGCCAGTGTCACTGCAGGAAGCAGCAGGGAGGAGGCTGAGCTGAAATCCGGGCCATCCCAGGGAGTGAAGGCTGTTCTTTCATAGAGCTCCAATGTTCTGGAAAACAAGAGGACATTTAGACTGCTGAGAACAGGAGGGTGGAAGGAGGAAGAAAGGATAGGAGGAAAGAGGAAAAGGTTTGAAATATCTGTTACAGGAAATGACAGCAAAGATGAACGTGACTAATAGAAGGTTCTATTACCATAGTTTACATTGGGTGGTGTAAAGATGAAGATAAATGCAGGACAGGCTGGCAGTGCTGACAGAGAATTAAGACTCACCCATTGTCCCAGCACAGAAAGATGGAGACTCTCCATGCCTCTTCTCAAAAATGCACTAATGTATATTAAAAAATATAATTTTAGGGGCAGATTATCTGTCTAGATGTTGGAACAATATGTGGGATGTAACAAGTTCTGGGATTTTGTTTATTTGTTTTCTGTTACTCCATTAAAAATGTTCCAAATCACATGATCTCTCCTACATTGAAACAGTGACTTGAAGAGTTTGTTGACTTTTTGCTGTTCATCTGTGTGATGTCAATACATCATTTCCAAGCAGAAAATTGTTCTGTCTTCACAAGCAGCCCCACTCTCCCCTGGCAGTTGATAGTTACGTGTCTAGTACAGCTTCCACAACTTGCTCTTGTTGAGTGCAGTGGGGTGCCTTAAATAGTAGCAAATATTAAGTGTTCATCATCTGCCAACACCATGCTTCCTTGCCTTTAATAGCTAGGTATTTAAGAGTTTTTAAACATATTTAAAAAGATGAACTTTAAGAACTATTTGGATGGGATTTACTTTAGCTACTATTTAGTTCCAGGAATCAGATTAGGAAAATTCTAGTTTGAAGGCCACCTTTCACCCTCCACCTGGATTTACCTGTTCTCAGAGAAAGGAGCAAAAACTAAAATATCAAGGTAGTACCAAAAATCAGAAAGTACCATGTCACCCTGAAATGCTGAATTGGCCACAACACCTGAAGTGGTGTAAGAGACAGATGTTTTCTGTGTCTCCTCCCTCTAACTTTCTTCAACAATGAATGTAGATCCATGCATTGCTTTAGCATTTGGTGACTAAATTTATATATTCCTTTTCAAAATTAAATGATAAAAAAGTCCGTTGCAGTAAATTATTCTTCCATGTCCCTTATTGACTTTTTCCTTTAGTTTATTGGTTCATGGTGTATGAGAGAAACATCCAATCTCCATGCCAGCCAGTGAGGTTCAGATCGTGATTGTTAAGTAATTCAGTGTTTAAAGGACAAGGTGGATGAGCCAGATGTGTCCAGAATACTTCTTTTGTTTTTGTTCTTTTTTTCTGATTAGCCTCAAGCAGCCTCTTTCAAATAACATAGGGGACAAACGTGATTTCAAATGACATCAGCTGGAGAACAAATGTGCTTTCTGTTATCCACACTGATATTTATTTACTTCTCTAAATGTTAGATATATGTGGTTTTTTAAATAAAATGTACAAAATTGTGAGGTCAAGAATTGTGACTTTTCAGTTACTTTTTTGTTGAGCACCCAGCATGAATTGAACCTATGATTTTGAAGAGTGTCAGTGGATAAAATGGGGTTAGTATCTACTGTCCTTAGAAAAGATCAGTCTTATTTGGATAACTTAGATGTGTTACCAGCTCCATGTTTAGGGACTTTGCAACCAGAAAGCAGCAAGTTTTATCTTCCTAGAATCAAACATGAGAGTCATATTTAACTAATGCATTTTTTTCTGCCTTAGTTTTATGCTGGAATTGGGGATAGAAAGGTATTATTAAGAACTAATGCTGATGTAGTGATGGATATATATCAGACACTGTTATGAGCTCTCACATGCATTCACTAACTTGGGATAAGTACCTAAAAGTGTCCCCATTTTTCAGATAAAGAATCAGGCAGAGAGAATTTCACTTCCCCAAGGTCACAGCTTGTGACTATAGTCTGCGCTCTGTAATCAGCGGACTCTGCTGCCTCTACTGTCACCATGTGTGATGGGGGAGGTCTTATGGGTGACACTGACCCCTACCTAGATGTTTATAATAAAACATGGAACTATAATCATAGAGTTATGTGCTAATAGTATGGGAACCCAGGGAAG
Organism: Phyllostomus discolor; assembly: GCF_004126475.2. NCBI lineage: Eukaryota > Metazoa > Chordata > Mammalia > Chiroptera > Phyllostomidae > Phyllostomus > Phyllostomus discolor. The sequence goes on along the minus strand of NC_040910.2, from coordinate 65,975,355 downwards.
GACATACCTGAGCCAGCTGGTGGGAAGGAAAGTCTGAGTAAGTTTCCTGAATGGAGAGGTTCCTGAATTGAGCCTTAAAAGGCAAGAAGGATGGAAGAGGCAGGCGGGAAAGGGCACCCCTGGGCAGAGGCATGAACAAATGCCATTGACTGTAACATTTCAATGCTCGTCGCCACTAAAATGCAGAAAATGCTGCCATTAGCCTCTGATTCATCATCAGTTGGACTATGCGTGTTGACTTCAGAGATATAAAACTGTGAAAAAAGTGCACCCTAGAATAAGGAAATATGGTACAAATAGTTTGGTATCACTGAGGAATTAAGTGAAAGAGAAAAGATTGTGCAAAATGTAGCCCTTTGTCAGTGAGGAAAAAGAAATAAGACCAAATCTGTGTTGTTTTTTGAGCAAATCAACAGAACTTGGTAACTATCTGGTGCAACTGTTTGAATGTGCCTCTGGACATTCAAACAGTTGCTAAGTAGTTATGGTAATACTGGGTTTTCTATTTCTCTTCATAGAAAGCTTCATAGACAGATGTAGACAAAGGTATAGGTATAGCTAGGTTAAATATGGATATGGATGACATAGATATAGATATTGGTATAGGTGCAGACATAGATATAGGTATAGATATAGATGTGTAAACAATAAACCAACTTAAAGAAAAACATTAAGTAGATTATACTATAGGCAGTAAATGGACAGGATAATTTTTGTGAAGACATAGCTCTGATAAAAATTCATGAAGGGTTTGACCTAGAGATACAGATGTGAGCAACCTCACTGTGGAGGTCATAGATGGAAATATAGGGAATAATTGTACCACAAAGATCATGCAGAACTTAGTTCAAACTGAGACAGACAATAAGAATCCTGAAAAATAAAAAATGTGGAGCATTTAAATGTATCTCAAGGTTGGGTAAGCATTCTTAGCATCCAGTCTAAACAAAGGCTATTTTAGATAAATTCATCTTTCATTTCCTGAACTGACATTATGAGCTCATACAATAAGTGTTGCCAAATGAAGTGTGTCTGGCAGAGGAACACTCAGACCTTCATGAATGGTGGGCATTGCAGGAGGTGGAAACAAAAGGGAGCCACACTCACTAGTGGCCAAGAGAATAAAAGAGCTATGTGGAGAATGAATGGAACATTCTGAACCTTAGCTGATTTCCAGGGTCAGTGGGTCACATTCACAAATACTTACTGAGCACCTACCTACTGCAGTGAACTCTTGATTAGACTCATTCACCTCCTCCACTCAAACCCGAGTGACCCAAGCACAGAGCTTCTAAGTATGGATCTCAGCCCGTCTGAGAGCAGCACTGATACATCGCTTTTGACTTCGTGCTGAAGTCCCTTAAAATGCTCCTATACAGGAGCCTACAGGGGACAGTTTCTTGTAAACCTCATCACCTGCCAAAAATGTGGGTGGCAGGCCAGACTTTGTTACTCAAATCACACTCAGAAAACACAGAAACCCGAGCTGTTGCCTGATATTCGACTAAATCCTGTTTAGATTCCACACTGGGTCTGTGTTTGAGCCCCCAGGGCTCTTCCGGTTTGTGCGTGTCCTCTGCTCAGGAAGCCCCTGTGACCGGGTGCCCTGCAGAGACCACCAGCTAGCTCACCGCCGGCCCTTGCAGTTCTTGTGAAGAAGCCTAGTGGAAGTTTTTTACTGTACGCATAAAATGCCTGAAGCACTACGAAGTAAACTGGACTGTCTGAGTCTTCTAAATTGATCTCTGAAGCGGGGGTGGGCTTCACTGTTCTCTTCATAAAACTGTGAGTTTCAGAGATACACTGGCTTTAAGAAATGTGAGATAAAGGCCAGATAGACCTGTGTCAGGTTTGCTAATGCACAAACAGGTGGTTAATGCTATTTAAACACCATTAAATTATCATATGATTTTAAAAATAACATACAAATGGATGGATGATAGAAAAATAACAGGCACATAAATGTATAAATGGATGCATAGATAGATGATAGATAGATGATGGATAGATGATATAGATAGGTAATAGATATATGGATATATGGATGGGCAGTGGGTAGGGAGAGAGAGAGGGAAATCAAGGCCAGCATTACCTATCATTTATTACTGAAGTATGAGCCAATCATAACACCGTATGAAAGCACTGTTTGCCCTCTTGAGATACTGCTTCAGTATGTGACCTTGAACCAGCTTCTTTTCTTGAGCCTACATTCTCTTATTAAGTATGCACACGAAGGTATATGTGGGTACATGTATACATATATATGCACATAAATGATTTAATGTCTGTATTTCTTATTCGTATGTGATGTCAGAGGCCAAAAGGTATAATAATGTGTAGGAGAAGTTGTAATACTACATTTAAAGTTGAAATGTGGCAAGGATTAATAATGGAATGATGTTCTTAGTACACAACTGTACATGTTTGATTTACCTAATATGTAAGGCTAGTGTGTGAAAGCATATATATCAAAGGTTATATATAAAATTAATTTTATACATAAAATAGATTAAATGTAAAATAATTGATTATATATATGAAATAGATTATATATAAAGTGGATTATTTCACTAGTCACCTGGTCAGTCACACACACTGAAGCTGGCTGGCACTAGGACTGATGGTGGACACTGCTGAGGCTTCAGTGCGTGTGGCTCAGGCTTAGGCCTCTGCTCCTGATTCTGCGGGACTCACCTACCCATCTCTGCCCTGTCTTAAGGGGAGGGATGTCTGTAATTCACTCTCTTCTTTTTCTCTTGCCCATTTTGCTGTCCACTTTCTCAGCTGGCACTCTGCACAGTCACCAGTTCCACAAATGCTTTCCCTACACATCGACCTCTTCACAGATTTTTTTTCTCCTCTGTCCTTGACTAAAATTGGCATTCCCATGACTACTAATAGAAGGCTACAACTCACCTCGATTCTGTGTATCCAAGGGTCAAAGCTAGGGTTTGCCTCTTTCTCCTCAGAGCTGCATCTAGAATGAAATAACTTTTCCAACACCAAGTCCAACTCATTTTCTTCAAGATTCATGTCAAACAGGTATGTGTACATTAGCTGAACCTCATCCCTATCATTTAATAATAATTATGTTATGTGACACTGAACACATAGAGCTTATGGGTATACATCCCCTCGTCCCTCTGTAATTTATTCAACACACAAAGTTATTTCACGTCTTCTAAAACAAAACAAAACTTAACAAAATAGAAAACCTTTTCTTGTCCCTTAGATTTTTTGATCACTCCAGAATCACTGGGTTTCCAGGCATGACCTTGATGCAGAAGCCAGACTACTCAGTCTGGTATGATGTCGAGATCTTCCATCTTCATTCATTCACAGTGACATTCTTTTCCTCGGCTCTCACGCTCCTTGCTCTGGAAGGCAGCCTGCCTGAGGGGAGATTCATAGAGGCCATCTTCCTATAACACTTGCCCTGCCCCCTCTGCAGCCACTCTGAATCTGACCCTCCTCCTCTAGCTCCTGTCTGCCCAGGTGTTGTGGTCCCTCCAGTCATCCTGCCTGGACAGGCTGGGACATAACCACACAGTAGCTCCTTCTTTGGTGGGATCACATCTGGTTCATGGGAAATGGCGACCCATGTTTTGTCCTGACCAAGAATACAGGCTGAACCCAAGGCAGACATCTCTCTTTTGACTTGTGTATCAGCCATTATCCCTCTGGATTTCTCAGAAGGGAGTGAGACCCCAATACACTCTGTCTCTGGTAGCTCAGGGATCACTTGGAGAACTCTCCAGGCAGTTCTGTCAAAGCCACCTCCTCTCCTTCCTGGGGAGGGTGTTGGGAGGACTCCAGGCATCACTGTCTTTAGGAAGCCTCCTTTAACGAATACCTGTCCTATAGCCAACACTGCGACTTTCATTTTATTCCCTCCAGAATAGAGTCATAAATCTATTCTGGTTTTTGTGGGTTTGTGTCTTTTCTAGATAATTTACACTCACTTTGGAATATAGTATGTTGTCTTAGCATTTCTCGGCTGAGCATTTATCATGTGCCATCATTCTTATATAGCATGCTGACGATCCCAGGAGGATGGCATTACGATTATTCCCCACTCACAGATGCAGACAATGGGGCATAGGGAGAAGTGAGGTGAATTGTCCGAGGTCACACAGCAAGAGGCCAAGTTGGATTTGAACCCGTTTCTTGGATGTTGGAGCCTGGGCTATGGTTATGTTTGCTGCTATTTCTTGAATGCATTTACTCTTGGAGGTCTCTTCCTCACCTACTGAAATCTTCAGTTCAGTGTTCATGGGCTTCCTCCCCACCTCCAAGACTGCCTGCTTGGCTTCAGTTTCCGCATTGTTAACAGCCCATCTAACCTATATCCTTAGTTCCGATGACCTCAACTTCAACTCTTTGTAGCCACTTATGCCTGGGCCACCTCCTCCTCTCCTTACAGCATCCTACTTCAACTGTTGTTACAACACTATTCCTTGGAAATAATATCCAGATCTGTAGTCCCTAGACACATCTAATTCTTTTGTCTCTATCAGTTTCCTCTCCTGTACTTACCCCCCGCCCCCCACTCAGATTCTTTCCAGCCTTGCATGGCCAAGTTTCTTGCAAGAGGTGGTTCAGTGTTTTCTCTACTTTATTGTCACTCCATCTGTGGAAACAGGACTCAGCTTCCTCTGTCTCTGCCCCCAACAGCTACTAGTGTAAACTGGCATTGAAATAGTTTTTTCTTTTTCCATCTCAGTTAATATATCACCCCTTTAGGGAAGGCTCCCTAAAACAATTTGAGTGGGGTCCCTCTGCCACACGTCTCCATAGTACCTGCACTCACCCCATCACGCATTGGTTCTGTCAGAACTCTAAGTCCGGAGAGCAGGGACGGTATGTTGTGGACCAAGGGGTTCCCTTCACTTAGTGGAGAATTGGATAAACAAGAGGACCTACTCAGCTACTTGGGGTTTTGTTGTTGTTGTTGTTGTTGTTGTTGTTGTTGTTGTTGAGTTACATTTGGCATACAGCATTCTGGAAATTCTCCGTGTACAACATATTGATTACATTTATATTGCAATGTGATTCCCATAGTAGTGTTAGCTAAACACCTCTATCGTGTCATAATTATAATTTCTTTCACTGTTGGGAACAATTGGAATGTGGTCTCTTACCCAGTTTGGTGTGTATAATACAGTTTTGAGGCCTGTAATCGCTGTGCTGTGTTTTGGGTCTCTGGGTCTTATTTATCTACTGGTGGCATGAATGCACCCTTAAATGACCCCTTTCCATTTCCCCAGCCCCTGCCAGGAAAACCACCAGTTTACTCTCTGTGTATTTTGCTGTGTATACTGTGCACTTTTTTGCCCAAATTTTTGAGGGAAAAATAAGGATGCTCATTATACATGGGTAGTACCTGAAATACCTTGTCTCTGTTCTTGTGCTTTGTAATTATTTGTTACATAAAACTTCTTATACCATAATATGTTAAAAAATAAATGCTAAAATTTCTTTATAATACAAAAAACAAGTATCTAAATGTAAATAAATAAAAAATTGAATTAAAAATTGAAACAGATTTTTTCCCTAAAAGTTTGGGCCAAAAACTTGTGTGTGCAATATACACAGGAGTGCATTATACATGGAAAAATACCATAGTTTTTCTTAGCTTACACAAATGAGAGATAATGTATTGTATGTATATTTCTCTGACTTATTTCACCTAGAATAATGTCCTCAAGGTTCATCCATGTTGTTGCAATGGCAGGATGTCCTTCTTTCTCATGGCTGAATAGTGTTTCCTTATATGTGTATATCACACCTTTTTTTAACCATGCATCTGTGATTGACAGTTTGTCTTCATATGAATATCTTGGCCCCTATGAATAATGCTGCAATGGAGAACAGAATGGAGGTTTCCTCCAAAATTAAAGTTAGAACTACCATAGGATTCCACTTCTGAGTCTATATCTAAAGAAAATGAAACAGGTTACGAAGATATGTATACACTCTCATGTTTTTTGCAGCATTTTTCACAAAAGTGAACTAATTGTTGAGTGGGTAAAAGAATGGGCAATAGAGGGATCCAACCAGGCTGTCAGGAAAACCGATCAAGAAACAGGTTGAGGTTCAGATTCTGAGAAGGCAGCTTTGTAGAACAATCCAGATGGAAGGTAATATGTGGAACTTGGCCCCGAGACATGGCTGGGAGTCTTGCAGGAAGGAATTGGGGGTGAAAAACCAGCAAGCAGTTGTCAGGGCAATTTTTACTTTCCAGAGGGAAAAGGAAGCCCAAAGAAATGCCTCACGTTATTATTCCTGAAAAGAGCTTAATGGCCAAGTGGGAACATTTGTTAGGGGAAAAATTGAAAAGAAGAGTTTAAAAGCTAAGACAGTCTGGTGACTATTTTAGAATAGCTTGCTAAAAGTCCAGGATAAATGCATGCCAAGGAAGCAAAAGACCTGGCACTTTAAAGAAAATAACAAAAGCACACATACAACTCTTCATGGTCAGCTGGCAAAATAAAATAGGGTTTTCTCCTGCCATTTTTCAAAAATGGAAAGACAGGCTAAGCGAGGAAAACAGGAAGGCATACACTAGAAATTAGACATGCCCCCCAAAAAAGAATTTAAGAGAGTATTGGCAAGAGACTCCAAGACTAAAAATAATAGACTCTTTATACTCACAAACAGGGCAAGGTCAGCTAGAGGTACAGGGAGCTGGTTAAATGAATATTGTGCAAATGTAAAACTCATAAACTACAGCAACAGTAGCAACATAACAGAACATTTTTAGTGACTGCAAGCCATACATACAAAAAGCATTGTGCCAAGTATTTTATATGCATTGCCTCATTTAATCCCCACAATTTCCTGCTATTAGTCTCACTTTGCAGTCGAGGAAACTGAGACACAGAGGGGTTAAGTATTTTTCCAAAGTCACACAGCTGATAAGTCAAACAGCTTTGAGACATGAACACAAGTCTGAGTTAAGAGTCTCCATGTTCCATACCTTGGACTTTATTAGCAATTACCAAATAGATCAGAGTTATTAGATCAATGACTAAAATAGATACAGGGTGAAACTGTCAAACCAGATATAAATAGAGTAGGTAAAGTCCACATGCGATGCACATAAGGGGTCATTGAAAAACTATGGTGTTGCTGACACACAGCCTCCGAGCTGAAGAGATGGGTATTGTGCTCTTTGTTCCACCCCCAATGCATTCCCCACCTCCAAAATCAGCCCAGAGGGAACTACAGAGCCTGGAATTTAGATTTCACACCAGATAAGGTGTCACTACCTATAACCAAAGTTAGTGGGTGTTTAACAAAGTATCACCTCACCTAAAAGAAAGCCACCTTCTGGTTTGTGAAAAAGGAATGCATGTCTGTCTCATTTACTAAAACAATATCCCTGCTTTAATTTGCCCCTTCAAAGTGTTAAATAAAATAAATGACTTTGATAGATTTTGACATTATTTATTTTGACATTATTTGAGACCTTACCTTGTTTCAAAGGGGCTTAGGAGAGATGAATAAAACACGAGTTAAATTAAAAGAGAAAGTAAGAAGAGAAAGGCAAGGGTAGGAACAAAAACTGTGGCTGAAAATTGGACTAAATCCTTGTTACATTGCCCCAAATTTAGATTCTGAGTTTTGTAATGCTTAACACACACACAGAAACATTTTCAATTATATAATTTACAGTTTCAGAGAAGTAAGCCAATCAATTACTCAGAATAATCATAAAGAGAACCCTACTAACTTCTCAGCATCAATTATGATGAACACAAGGCTGAGTTTCAAAAATTCTTTCTTACATTTACTCTCGATATAGATGGAGAACATCAAAACAAAGCATTGTATATGAAAATCCTACAAGGGGCAAGCTTTGATGCCTTTGGAATGGTTTTCTGCCAAAGACTAATTTATTTGTTTGGGTTACAAAAGGATTGTAAAATGGCTTAATTGTTAGTTGGCAGGCAGGGTTAGTGCTCAGCTGACATATCTCTGAATGAAGAAATACTGGCATCTTCCCCCAAAGTGAAAACGCTTACAAATGATCTGGAGAAAAGTGTTTAGACTGGAATCTTTGGGATTGGTGTTGGTGCTAAGTTATCCGAGGCTGTTATTCATTTATTTATTAACCAAATATTTATTAGACAGTATTATTTTACATCAAACAGAGTATTAGGTTTGGGGGCTACATTAGTCTTCATCCTCATGGTAATTCCATTTGGCTGATAAACCACAGGACTCTTTCATAAAACTAGACAAGAAAGCAAAATATCATCAGATGCTTTTAATGAAAAACTCAGGGTGGTTGCACTTTGTGTAAGAGATGCATTCCTTAAAACCTAGCATTATTTGAGACTAATTTCCCCTTAGGAACAAATGCAAAAGTAGAGAGGAGGAACAAATTAAATTTGGGGAGCATATACTCTTTCAACTGTTATTACATGTTTTTGTTCTTTCTTTCCTCAGCAGTGCCTTTAATGTTTCTTAGTACTCTTTCCAAAATTAACAGCACGGTGGATGTGGGTAGTTTGACCTACTTCATAATGTTTTATCACATCTAGTATGTTTCTGAAAGTAAAAAATGTGCAATTTTCCAGGTGTAATTTTCAGGTGCAACTCTAACACTGCAAAATAGTGAATGTTTGTATGACATTGTTAATGGAAATGTTTTTCAAGATTATATTAATAATAACAATGCATATTAAATGATAAATTATAGTAATTATAGATATTAAGACTAACATAAGGGTTACCAAAATTTCTCAGTACTGATGCATGTCAATTGCAACATCTTTCATGAAATACTGACAAAAATGGTGGATTCTGTTTTTTGTTACACTGCTTTGTGCCAATGGCATGAAAATTCTCACAATAGAGTTCTGGTGATCAGTTTTAACATTTGAAATTTCTTAAAAAATGTTGAGATCTGTATATTTTGTTTTGGCATAAAGCATGATGTTAAATAATATTTTGTACTCACTATTTCAAATTTGTCTATTCACGTTCATATATAATGTGATTGCTTTCTTGGAGCCAGGAGGGGTTGATCTAGCTTTACCACTTAAACTTCTGGGTAAGATTAATACATCTTTAAACCTTCCAATCCTTTCAAACCTTCATGAATTAAGGAACTAGAAAATAAATAAAGCAGAGGAAACAGATCCCAGGAGTGAACTGTTGAATAGTTGGTCCTTAAGATGGAGGAATAGGTGGACGTACCGTTCCTCCTCGCACAACCAAGAACAGAACAACAATAATTTACAACAATGATTTGCAGTCATAATATCAGAACTGTCAGAGGATTTATCTAAATGGAAGTCGGACAGCCAAGAAGTTGAAGTAGACCCATACATCCAGACTGGTAGGGGACCACGAGCTGAGCGGTTGTGGGGCTGGCTCGGGTCGGTGGCGCGCGGAGGTTGGGGGAAATTTGGCGCAAAATCGGCGCGACAGCAATCCGGGGCGCCAGAACGCAGCGGTGCAGCTGTGATCCCTGAGTACGCAAGCAGCAGCTGGGGGAATCAGTGGGGCAGCAATTGTGGACCAGGGCAGAGCTCACGGCCCAGAAGCCCAGGGAAGTGTCTGGCTACAGGAGAACAGAACGGTCGCCATTGATCCCTCCTGTCCCCGCTCCCGCCCCTGCCCCCACATATAACGTCACAATCTAGCGACTGGGGCTCCCAGCCCCGGTGAACACCTAAGGCTCTGCCCCCCACCGTAACAAGAGCGACCAGACCGGAGAAAAAATAAATAAATAAATAAAATAATAGGAGACATAGGGAAAGACATAAGACATGTTTCCAGCAGAACAGATCAGTCCCCCAGGACTCATCCTTTTGAGTGACCAAGAAATAGCCAATCTATCAGATGCACAGTTCAAAACACTGGTGATCAGGAAGCTCATGGAACTGGTTGATTTTGGATGCAAATTACATGAAAAAATGCAGATTACCATAAAAGGGATGCAGGAGGACACACGGAGGAGAGCCAATAGTGAAAGGAAGGAATCTGAGTCTCAAAACAACACAGTGGACCAGAAGGAAGATAGAATCAACCAAGCAGGAAAGCATGATGAAATAAGAATTAAAAAAATTGAAGAAAAGCTTACGACCATCGAGGACACCTTTAAACGTTCCAACATCTGAATTATAGGGGTACCAGAAGGGGAGGACCAACAAGTGGAAAAGTTATTTGAACAAATAATAAAGGAGAACTTCCCCAAACTGGCAAAGGGAATAGTCTTCCAAGAAATCCAAGGAGCGCAGAGAGCCCCAAAGAAGTTGGACCCAAAAAGAAACACACCAAGGCACATCATAATTACATTAGCCAAGGTAAAAACGAAGGAGAGAATCCTAGAAGCAGCAAGAGATAAGGGGACAGTAACCTACAAAGGAGTTCCCATCAGACTGTCAGCTGATTTCTCAAAAGAGACCTTACAGGCAAGAAGGGGCTGGAAAGAAATATTCCAAGTCATGAAAGACAAGGACCTACATCCCAGATTGCTCTATCCAGCAAAGCTCTCATTTAGAATGGAAGAGAAGATAAAGTGCTTTTCAGATAAGGTCAAATTAAAGGAGTTCATCATCACCAAGCCCTTACTTTATGAAATGCTAAAGGGACTTATCAAAGAAAAGAAGATAAAGAAAAGACATGTATAGTAAATGGACAGCAAACTCACAATTATTAACAACCACACCTAAAGCAAAACCAAAAGAAACTAAGCAAAAGAAACTAAGCAAAAGAAACTAAGCAAAAGAAAGAAAGCAAAACCATAAGAAACCACCACAGAAATGGAGGGCACATGGGGGGCTAGCAGTAGGGGTGGGAGGAGGAGAGAGGGGGAAAAGGTATAGAGAATAAGTAGCATAGAATGTAGGTTGAAAATAGATAGGGGGAGGGCAAGAATAGTACGGGAAATGTAGAAGCTAAAGAACTCATAAGTATGACACATGGACATGGACTAAAGGGGGAGAACGTGGGTGGGAGGGGGGTACAGGGTGGAGGGGAGTGAAGGGGGAAATGGGACAACTGTAATAGCATAATCAATAAAATATATTTAAAAAAATAAAAATAAAAAGTTGAAAAAAAATAGTTGGTCCTTCATCCCAGTAGAAGTCTATCTTTTTACTTACTTAGCCTTGAGTTATAAGAATTACTGTGGAATAAATATATTTATTGGAATCTCCTTGAATCTTGCCTAGTCATTATTACTTACAACTTAGTAGGGTTCCAGTGAGGTTTTCCTGCCCCCCCCCCACCACCAGCAAAACACTCCATTCCTTGTTAAATAGAGAGGTGCCCACTATGAACCCCCTACCTGGTCTATGATTGCAGAGAGAAAAGCCTGTCAACTAAATAATATATATGCGTGTGATGGAGGTAAGAACTAATCAGGCTATTAGAATTAGGAGCCTCATGTATTTTATTTTTTTTTTTATTTTTGTGGCATCAGTTGCAATATCTCATCTTTCATTTCTAATTTTATTTATTGGAGTCTTCTCTCTTTTTTCCAGTTAATCCAGCTAAAGATCATCAGTTTTGCTGATTCTTCCAAAAAATCCCTCTTAGTTTCATTGATTTTCTATTATTTTTCTATTTTGCATTTTATTTCTTCCTTTATCTTTATTATTTCTTTTCCTTCTGTAATTATGTCAATAAATTGGATAACCTAGAAGAAATGAATAAAACTCTAAAAACAAATACTCAACCAAGATTGAATCCTGAAAAATAAAAAAAAATCTGAACATATCTGTAACTGGTAGAAAGTTTGAATCAGTAATCAAAAACTTCTCAACAATAAAAGCCCAGATCAGATGGCCTAACTAAGAAATTCTTCCAAACATTAAAGAAGAATTAACAACCATTCTTTGCAAACTCTTTCAAAATGTGAAGAGGAGGAGAAACTTTCAAACTCACTTTAAGAAGTCAGCATTATCCTAATACCAAAGTCAGAAAAAGATTCTGCAAGAAAATAAAACTACAGACCAACAACTCTAGTGAATATAGGTGCAAAAATCCTCAACAAAAGGTTTACTAAATCCAATTTAATAGCACATGAAAAGAATCATACATCATAACCAAGTGAGATTTACCTGTGGCATTCAAGAATAGCTCAATATATGAAAATAAATCAATGTGATACACCATATTAATAGAACAAAGTATCATATCTCAGTGGATGCAGAAAACACATTTGACAAAATTCAACATAATTGCATGATAAATGCCAACAAACTAAGAATGGAAAAATAATATAATAAATACCATATATAAAACATCCATAGTTAACATACTAAATGCAGAAAAACTGAAAGGTCCTCCTCTCAGGTCAGGAACAAGGCAAGAATGCCTACTCTCACCACTTCCTTTCAACCTACTACTAGAAATCCTAGCGAGAGTGATTAGGTAAGAAAAAGGAATAAGAGTCATCCAAGTTCAAGAAAGAGAGGTAAAATTATTTCTGTTTCTGGATGACATAATCTTAGAAGTAGAAAGTCCTAAAAGAGTCCCCAAAGCACTGTTAAAACTAGTAAGTTAATTCAGTAAGATTTCAATATATAAAATAAGTTGAATTTTTATATACTAACACTAAGCAGTCCAAAAAACTCTTTTAAAATCCCAATTACAATAGCATAAAAAATAAAATAAAATACTTAAACACGTGTCACGATCACTGGCTGGCAGTGACCGCGGAATGCTGCAGATGGCTCGTCGACACTGGAGAAAAACATACACAGAGACAACCAAGTCCTGTGGAAATGGCCACCCTCTCTGGTGGGGAGAGTGCCCATTCCCCCGCTGGAGAGGCTTTTTATTGGTTTTGTTTGCATAAGAATTCAGGTAAAAGCTCATTACTCATTTTTAGGAAGTAAGGATCAAACAATAGATAACAAGGAAGTCTGGGGGCCTATTTTGAGTCGGGTCAAAGAGCTGTAAAACTTTGAGTAACAAACTTACTTCTTGCTTGGACCCTTATCATTCAACTGAGAGCATTCCAAACAAAGCAGGTTTCACAGGATTTTACACATTCTTTCTTAGGCCTGATCACCTGGGGAACCTGCCCTTTCCAGCACAGGGCTGCACCACCCTGTCATTGTTTCAGGCTTAGGTGGAGCAAGGGAACTAAGGCAACCAAGAGATAAGGAGATTTTCTCCCAGACAATGAGGACTCAGGCTATGTCAAAGCCGAGGGGTGAAGATCCATTACCCCATTTTGCTGTAGCCCCCAAAGTCCATTCTTGGGGGCCTCCCACATGATCGTGCCTGTCTTAGGTCATTTCCCCCTTGAGGAATCTTACCCGTCATTGGCTAACTGACCAAGCATTGGGGTTCAGTTATGAATGAAGCAGCAGAAGCAGTGCTCCTGCCAGGGAGATAAGCTTTTGTCTCCTTGTTGGCTTACGGTCCAAAGTCACTCCCTCAGTCTTAGCCTTGACGGGGGTTACAGCTTCTGATACCAGGCAGGGTGGTTCCCAACAAATACGTATAACCTAGAGGACAAAAGATGCATATACTAAAAACTATAAAACATTGCTGAAAGAAGTTAGAGAAGACACAAATAAAAGGAAAAATATCCTGTATTTGTGAATTGAAAGAATTAATATTGTTTAAATGTCTGTAATACCTAAAGTAATATATAGATTCAATGTAATGTCTAGCAAATGCTAATGGCAATTTTTACAGAAAGGTAAAATCAATCCTAAAATTCATAGGAAATCACAAAGAACTCATAACAGCCCAAAACATTGTGACCAAGAAAAACAACATTAAAACATTGATTCAAAACAAGAAATTGAACAGAATCGAGATCCCAGAAATAAACCCATGCAATAGGAACAATCAACAGAGTGAACAGGCAAACTATGGAATGGGAGACAATATTTCAAAATCACATACCTGATAAGAAGTTAGTATCCAAAATACGTAAGGAATTTCTACAACCCCAAAACAACAGCAAAGAACCAAATTATCTGACTAAAAAATTGGCAAAGGACTTCAATAGATGTTTCTTCAAAGAAGACCTGGTACATAAAAAGATGCTGTACATCATTAATAATCAGGAAAATGCAGGTCAAAACTATAATGGGATATTACCTCATATCTGTTAGAATAGTCATTATCAGAAAATCAAAAAGTAACAAGTGTTGACAAGGATGCAAAGAAATTGGGACTCCCATGAGCTATTAGTGGTGATAAAGAGTGGTGCAGCGAGTTATGGAAAACACTATGGTGGTTCCTCTAAAAACTGCACTCCCACAGGATCCAGCCGTTAGCCTTCTGTGTATTTATCCAAAAGAATGGAATCACTGTCTTAAAGAGATATCCATACTCCCATGTTCACTGTAACATTGCTCACAATTGTCAAGAGGTGGAAACAGCCTAAATGTATGTCAATTGATGAATGGCTAAAGAAAATATGCTATATACATATAATGGACTATTATGTGACCATAAAAAATAAAGAAATTCTGTCATGCTACTGTTACAGGGTGCAGCCAAGAGGGGGGGCCCCAAAAAGGCATTTGAAATGGGGTCCAGAACTTAAGGTGTCCAGGAGATTTTAAGATGTCTCCATCCCCCACCCCAGGGTGTGGGTTGGGGGAAGGGACAAATGGAGCAGGGCCATTGAGAGCTGTTTTGCATAGCAACAGCCTTGCTAACCTCTGGGTTGGTCATTTAACATATCTATAGCCATTGGCTGGTTGCATAGATATGTTAAGTAGCTGTGATCAGCTCTAAGACAGGGGAACAGAAGTAACTTCCCCACCCAGAAGTAACTTCCCCACCCAGATGTAACTGGGTGGGCGGGTCCCCTGCGTTACAGCACCTGCGTGGGAGCTCAGAGAGGATTGGCTCCAGGACATGGGGCCACGCCTGCCCAGACTCATGGCAGCCCAGTAAAGCTGGAAGGATACGAGTTCTGGCATGTGAAGCTGAGTGTGGGAGGAGTTGGAAATGAGGCTGCAGAGGAAGATTGGCCTCGGGGATTTAAAAACCCAGATTTGGCGGCCATTGAGAGAGAGGATCACGGCCATTAGAGAGAGAACCATGCTACTTTAGGAAGAAGAGCCTTGTGCAGCCATTGGAGGAGAACCACGCATCTTTAGCAGAGGAGGGAGAACCATGTGCAGCCCTGAGGGAGAGAACCACGCACAGCCCTGAGAGGGAGAGCCATGCACAGCCCTGAGAAGGAGAACCATGTGCAGCCCTGAGAGAGGGAGAAGCATGCGGACTTGAGGGAGTGGAGACTCCTGCAGCCCTGAGAGAAGAGAACCACGCAGCAGCCCTGAGGAGAGAACCACGCAGCCTGGCAGAGTGGGGACCCCCACAGCTTTAGAAGGGGGAACCACCACCTGGTTTTAGCAGAGATCCCGGTGACTCAGCTGAGGGTGCCGGGAACCCAGGGAGGTCTCCCAGTCGAGATGGGATTCTAACTGAGAAGAACCAGAAGACTACCTAAGCCATGGACTTCTATTTCCTTTCCTGAGATATGGTACTCTGGACTGGGCAAAGGGGGAAGGAAGGAAGGACTGTGTCTGTTTGTGGGTGTTTTAAGGGACTTTGGGATTTTGGTGAAGACATTAGGTCACTACTTTAAGTTAGTATAGCATTAAATAAACGTTTCCTTTCCTTTTCACGAATCTCTGGCATTGAGAGATGTCTTTCCTCTGGCGGCGGACATAACGGACCCGGGGCCTTCTTTCAATAATAATATATCATCCCAGGCCCCCCTTGTTGTGTTCTGTAACACTACAATATAGATGAACCTGGGATATATTATGCTGAGTGAAATAAGCCAATCACAGAAGGAGATATACTGCATCATTCCACTAGTAAGAAGTAGGTACAGTAACCAAACTCATCAAAGCAGAAGGCAGAAGTTGGGAGGAAGGGGAAACCAGGAATTACTCCTGTTCAATAGGCATAAAATTTCAATTACATAAAATAAAATGTTCTATAGCTTCTCTGTGACATTATGCTTACAGTTGATAGTGCTATATGATACAACTGAAACATTTATTAGAAGGGTAGATATGTTATGTGCTTTTTACCATGTACACATTAAAAAAAAATATATGAGCAAAGGAAAAAGAAAAACTAGGAGACTTAAGTTCTCAAATAACTTTTCCTCCAGGAACAGGGATTTGGTGTCTCCGGCCACATATTTCATAGTTCTCCCCAAATTTAAGGACAGTCTGGTCCATGTTCTACCTTGTCCTCCTCACTGCTGCTGTCTAGGCCTGCCTCCCAGGCAGGGTCTGGGTACCACCATTGCACTGGGAGGGGACTCAGGCTGGGACACAGAGCTGCTCTGACTGCTTATTCTGTGCTGCTCCACCCGCCCTGTCACTGTGGCCCTGCTGGCAGAGCGCTGTGAGGTGGCTGACCAGGAAGAAATAGCAGATTATAACTTCAGCGGTTTTTACTGCTCAGCTCTCTGTAAAAGAGCCGCTCAGTTTTTCATATTTAAATTGGAAGTACTTGTATCCGTTTATCCTTCCCTTGTCAAGGAACTGAAATCTACAGGACCTTCTTTTTTTTAAGTCTTTTGTTTAAAAATTGAAATATAGTCCTGGCTGGTATAGCTCAGTGGATTGAGCTCAGGCTGTGAACCAAAGTGTCGCCAGTTTGATTTCCAGTCAGGGCACATGCCTGGGTTGTGGGCCATGGTCCCCAGTGGGGGAGCATGAGAGGCAACCACACATTGATGTTTCTCTCCATCTCTTTCTCCCTTGCTTCCTCTCTAAATAAATAAATAAATAAATAAATAGAATCTTTAAAAAATAAAAATTGAAATAAAATTGACATGTAACACTGTATAGTTTTAGGTATGCATAATGATTTGATGTATGTATATACTATAACATGATGACCACAATAAGTTTAGTGAATATCTTTTGTCCCATGTAGTTACAATTTTTTTCTTGTGATGAGAGCTTCTAAGATCTACTCTATTAACAGCCTTCAGACATACAATGCAGTATTGTTAACTATAATCAGTATGCTGTACATCACACCCAGGATTTATTTACCTTATACCTGGAAGTGTGTACATTTGAACCACCTTCGCCCACAGGGAACATTTTTGAACCAAATTTACTTTTGGATTAAATTAAAGTAGAAATATGTAAATGCTGTAATGTGTAATTTTCTGATATGACATACTAAACTACAGACATACCTCAGAGATATTGTGGGGTCAGTTGCAGACCACTGCAATAAAGCAAATGTTACAATATAGCCAGTTGTATGAATTTTTTGGTTTCCCAGTGTATATAAAAGTTAAGTTTACGCTTCACAGGAGCCTGTTAAATGTTTGATAGCATGACATCTAAAAAAAGCCATGTTCACACCTTATTTTTAAAAACACTTTATTGCTAAAATACGCTAACCATCTTCTCTGCTGGAAGGAAAATGGCACTGATAGACTTGCTGGACAGAGGGTTGCCACAAACCTCCAATTTGTAAAAAACACAGTGTCTGTGAAGCACAACTATGCAATCGCTGTTAGAGCCTTAGAAATAGTCACTGACATTTCAATTTAGGTTTTGAAACTGTGTTGTCAGCGCGGAGGCCATGCCCCCTCGTGGGTATGATGACGACCCATGGAGAATTGTTTTAATGATTGTCTCAGGGCGCACACCAGTTGATCTTTTCATTTAAGTGAGTTTGACTTTCCTCAGCTTATGAGATTAAAAGACAAATTCAATTTTCAATGTGCTTTCAACTTATTAAATTGAGGTGTGACTAGAATTAGTTTGAAGGTAATAAAAAATTCTAATTTTTGAGGCTGAAACCTCTTTAATCTTCTTTTTAATAGAAATAGAGATTGTCGATAGGGTCCCCTTAGTCTTAGGCACTGACACCACCATAGACATCAGATGCAGAGTCTATACCATAGCTGAATGACCATAACATTTGTGTTTTGTGTTTGCCATTCGGTCACGGAGTCTTTTCCTCCTCCCCCTGTGGAAAATGGGCAAGGTCTTCGCCAGGTATAGGGAAGGTAAGGCAGGTAAACATGGTTTCCTGGTTTCTCTCTTCCTGGTTTCTCTCTTTCCTGGTTTTTAAAAGTGGCTTACAAATGCAGAGCCCTATTGATAGACTCATTAGATTTGGCAACAACAGGAACAAAAAATACAGGGTACTCAATTAAATTTAAAGTTCAGATAAACTACGAATAATTATTTTCAGCACAACTATATCCCATGCAGTATTCAGCACACACTTATACTAAAAATTATTTATTGTTTTTCTGAAATTAAAACTTAACTGGGCATCCTATAACTTATCTGGCAAATGCATCTGTTTTCCAAACATTTAGAGTAGGAAAAAGTTTCTATTGGTCCTGAACACAGTGAATTCAAGTGAAGAGCAGGATCTGACTAATTAAACAATCTTCACATGGGGTAGCATGAAGGAAGTGGAACCGTAAACCTCATCTGCACTTCCTCAGATGTTATTATTAGCTCACCTGGTGGGAAGAATAAGGGGGGAGACAGGAGGCCATAGTCAGCAATGCATGAAAAAGTTTAGTGCAGGAATCATTTTAGTGGAAGTATGCTGTACAATAAAGCAGATGGGAAAGGTTGTGTCCTGAATATTCACTTGAAGCAGGTATATCCCAAACCTCTGGAAACACTTCACATGGTCTCCATCCTTTTCACACTACAAACACACACACACATAAGCACCCCACACCCACTGAATGCAAAAACATTTTTTGATATTTTCACTTGGGCTAAGAAAATGTTTGCACACCACTCACCTCTCTGAGAACTATGCATTTTTGCCTTCTCCACACTTTTTTAAAAAAAGATTTTACTTATTTATCTTTAAAGTAAGGGGAAGCGGGGAGAGAGAAAGAGAAACATCAATGTGTGGTTGCCTCTCACACACACCCTACTGGGGACCAGGCCCGCAATCCAGGCGTGTGCCCTGACTGGGAATTGAACTGGAAACTCTTTGGTTTTCAAGCTGGCACTCAATCCACTGAGCCATACCAGCCAAGGCATCCACACTTTTATCTCATTATTCTTGCCACCTTCAAAAAATAAAATGCACCATGTTTTTACCGACATAACCCCAGCCTCAAAGAATCTACTGAAAACACAGAGACTTCAAATGAACTTGGTATGATATAGTTAAAAGAACATTCTGAATTTCCAGTTCAGGATGGCAACTGGCTGCCACACCCATAACTTCATATTTAAAAACCCTGGAAGATAGAGAGAAAGTATAAAACATTCACCATCACCAAATGCCTAGGACCAGGAGACAAACAAACAAGTATCAGGAGAATGCGGCAAAAGAGGTGGTTTTTAAACTCACCCAACTTTTGTATCATTGCATCTCCCGATCCTCTGGAAAGAAAAGCAGTCTGTCTGTGCTGCCCTCCCTGCTGGGCACACTGACTAGGGTCTGTACCAAGCAGGGAGCAGGGGATTAGGCAGCCCTTCTTCTGCACCCCACGGAATAGGCAGAATACTGCCATGCCACCTGCCTGGGGAGGCCCAAATCCCAGAGACAACTGATGCCATGAGTGCATGCTGGGATTTGCCATTCTAAGAGCTGTACTGGGCATGTCCACCAGAA
The DNA here is from genome assembly GCF_004126475.2 of Phyllostomus discolor. Taxonomy (NCBI): domain Eukaryota; kingdom Metazoa; phylum Chordata; class Mammalia; order Chiroptera; family Phyllostomidae; genus Phyllostomus; species Phyllostomus discolor. The sequence goes on along the minus strand of NC_040910.2, from coordinate 65,955,771 downwards.
CATGGCATGTTAGAAATGGATTTAAATAGAATTTAGAAAGATTTCCAAATAAACATACAAATATAATGTGCTCCTGTGTATAATGCACACCCATGTTTTTGGCTCAAACTTTCAGGAAAAAAATCTTTTGTTTTCATTTTTTAATTATTTAGTTTTAGATACTTCTTTTCTCATATTATAAAGGAATTTTAGTATTTATTTTTTAACATATTATGGTACAAGGAATTTTATGTAACAAATAATTACAAAACACAAGAACAGATACAAGGTGTTTCAGGTAGTATCCATGTATAATGTGCATCCTTATTTTTCCTCAAAAACTTGGGCAAAAAGTGCACATTATACACAGCAAAGTACAGTACATAATATATAAAATTCTGCAATGTTGTCAATATCTGAGTTGATCAAATTAACTTCAAATGCCCCTTTGAATCCTGATTATGATCCTCAGGAAACTCTGTCCTTATCTTGGTTATTTCTATTCATATTTTCATCCATACGCTTTCTAGAACTGTTGGTGAATGTGAAGATGACTCTTGCAAACTTTGGGTTGATACTTCATTTTGTGCCTTTGGCTCCCAAGACAAAGAACTTCAGTGGCACATGAGATTTTCTCCTGTTAATGAAACTGTGCATGTCAAAGCTGAATCAAACTTTTGACCCCGGAATCAGAACATGAGGGCAGATGGTAACCAGCTCAGTCCCGGTAGCTTATGAAAAGCAGCTTCATTTCAGGATTACTTTTGGGAGGTAGAGCATCAAAGAGGAAGTTAACTGGACTCCTGAACAAATGAGTGCAATATGAAGGGGACCTCGAGAGGCATTTGGTCTTCATTAGTGGGCATTCAGTAGCTGCTTTGTCATTTTTTTGTTTGTCATAAAAAATAAATAGAGTTTAATAGATGATCTAACCTAGCAGGTTTTGGCAACAAAGTAGACTGTGTCCCATTATGATCTTGATGTGTATAATTTAAAGTAAGATGGAACATAAAACCATTTCCAGCACACATAGGGGAGTGAGTGACATAGATTTAGTTCCTGATTGTGCAGAAATGAAAACCAGTGCTGTCTCGGATGGTGTATTAAATCATGTATTCTGTTTTATGGAGTTTGTGCTGTAAACAGCATATTTCAGAATAATTAACCCTGTCATTTTTTACTTAAAAGTTTGTTTTTTAAAATACAAATGTTTTATGTAGAAGGCAGATGCTTAAGTGCCTTAATAGATTGTGTGAAGGCCAAGAGAAATTTGAAGGGCAGTTCCTGTTAACTCACAGGTCAAAATTACCATCAGTTAGCAGGAATTAAGACATGTGCAGCAAACCCAGGGGAGATGCTGTGCTTGGTGGGAAAGATCTGGGATTCCAACCAGTGCCTCTCGCCTGGTCGGGGCAGTGAGGTGACCGGCAGGGCCGGCAGGAGTCATGCCTGTGGCATGACACATTGGATAATCATCTCCTTTTCCACAGAACAGCATCAGGAATGGATTAACCTCTGTGGCAATCTTAGGGACTCTTATCAGAGAACTGCTCAGATTTTCTGCCTGGTGGGTGAAGCGGCCCAATGGTAGTCACTCCCTGGGGATTTTCTTTAAGATATATTTCTCGATTTGTCCTCAGATTTGTGGCCTACACTTGGCTTTCTTTGTTCTCAAAATATAGAAATTCTCTCCAAGCAAATTAAAGAAGTCAGTGCTTAGTTGCATTCCCAAAGCCCCTGCATTTTGGGAGAAATTCTCACCAAGACCAGAACTCAGAAAAGCCTTCCACTCTGTCTCCTTTATTTTCCTGCTCATGCATAAAGACCATCTTCCCTTTCCTATATTTTCAAACAAACAAACAAACAAACAAACAGGATATAAATGTTTAGTGAGTAATATGTCCTAATTAGTCATATAAATGCACTGTTACTGTTTGTGCAAACATCTGCAATATCTTGCAAGAAGTCTATCTAGTTAGTCCTATTGTGTCTATCAGATCAAAAGACGGGGTGGCTTGCTGAATGGTCTCCAATGATACAGCAGACTTAAATGATGGGTCACCAACATGTTTCTCTTGGGACTTGGTTCAAAAACTTCCAATGGCATTTTCCTTTTAGATTCCATGGTTCTTTCTTGATTATTTTTCCACATCATAACACTAGTTATTTCATCACTCAGCCCAGGCATGCATAAAATGTATTTTAGCTTGTATTTATGAATATGACTAGTTTAAACCATCTAACAACTGGTCGCTCATGAAATGGAGAGTTTTTCTTGCAAGTTCTGTGACCCAGCAAGAAAAATCAGTATTTACCCAGAAAAATCACAGACACAAACACTGACCAAACAGCAATATTCATTCTTCCAGAGACAACTCAGAGAATAAAAGAGAACAATGTTCATCTAGGACCATCCTCCCCAGTTACCAGACAACCAGGAGCATCTCTCATCTGACCTGTTGATTTAATAGATGTGGCTGATGGGTCCCAATATCCCTCCTCTGATCCAGCAGCCAGAACTCTTGTCAGTGAAGGAGGGCTTCGCATTAAACATCGAGTGTCTGCAAATTTTTGAGTAGAATTTCCTTGGCAAAAGAGAACAACTACACCTATAATTTCGGAAAAAAATATTTCATTCTTTTTATACAATCTTAATATACTCCTGTGAATAATATTATTGTTCCCATTTTATCAGTGAGACTCCCGTGTTTTGAGAGGTTGTAATTTGTTGAAGGTCTTCTGCTTTGTGAGGGACAGGCTGGGACTCCCACTCACACCATTCTTTTGTCTGCACCAGGGAATTGTCTAACTAGTCACACATCCCTAAGGAGGTCATCTCCATGCTGGAGTCTCAATATAATGTCACATCAATCAAGTTTGGGGAAAATTCTGCATATTACCTAGATGTTTTATTTTCATAATCTAAAATCTCAAGAATGACAATATTTAGTTCAACTACCTGAAGTTTGATAGGAATTGACCTCATGTTTCAAGTATTCAGTTTTACTAATTTTACAATAGTAGTAATAAAACTGGTTTTAAAAAATGGCAAAAAATTGAAAGCACACATCATAGGGTTATAGGATTAGCCTTTCTCCAAGTTAACCACTTAAATCTGGGGGAGGGGGTCATCCTCTCGTCCTTTGTGAAGATTCTTATGAACAGGCTCATGTAGTGTGGTGTGTGTGTGTAAAAGCTCTTCAATTTTTCAAAAATTGAATCATCTATATATGCAATGTTCTATACCTTGCTCATTTCACTCAATAGTATAAATTCCCCTTTTCCATACCAGCATATTCACATTAATATCTTTCTTTTGAAAAGTATAATTTAGATAACTTTCCCTCTGCTGATAAACATACAGGCTATGTTCTATTTGATGATTTGATTAATTGTTTTCTCTTATAAAATATTGTTATACACAACATATTTGCCAGTATATACATTGGGCAAATTCCTACAATATAGTTGAGTTTATGCTGGTGCATTTTAAATTTCAATAGATATGATTTTAATCATACATACTGTTTTATGAACAGATTCCTTCCAACAGTGCATGAAAGAATGTTTTACTCAGATCCTGGACAAATCTGGGGTATATCAAAGTTTCAAACTTTTACCAGATTAATAAGTAAACTATAATATTTTATTAGCTGTTTAATTTGCATTCATTTACAAGTGAAGATAAGTATCTTTTCACCAGATGTTATTTTTTGATTATTTAAGAACTGCCTGTTTATTTTCTTTTTACAATCATTAAGTTAGACAGAAATATTGCCAATATAATTTCTTTTTTTAAAATTGAATTTATTGGGGTGACATTGGTTAACAAAGTTATATAGGTTTCAGGGGTACAATTCTATAATACATTATCTGTATATTATATTGTGTGTTCACCAACTCAAGTTAGGTCTCCTTCCATCACCGTTTATCCTGCCTCTACCCTCTCCTACCTCTCCAACCCTTCTTTCCTCTGGTAACCACCATGCTGTTGTCTGTGTCTTAGAGTTTATTTTATTTTTTACTTAATCTCTTCACCTTTTTTACCCAGCCCTCCAACTTCCTTCTCCTCTGAAAGCTATCAGTCTGTTCTCTGTATCTATGAATATGTTTCTATTTTGTTTGTTATTTTGTTCATTAGATTCCACATATGAGTGAAATCTTATGGTACTTGTCTTTCTCTGACTGGCTTATTTCACTTAGCATAATACTCTCCAGGTCCATCCATGCTGTCACAAAGGGTAAGATTGCCTTCTTTTTATGGCAGAGTAGTGTTCCACTGTATAAATGTACCACATTTTTTTATCCACTCATCTACTGATGGACACTTGGGCTGCTTCCAAATCTTAGCTATTATAATTAACACTGCAATGAACATAGGGGTTCATATATTCTTTTTTAAAAATATTTTATTTATTAATTGAGAGAGGGAAACAGAGGGAGAGAAGCATTGATTGGTTGCCTCTTGCACATCCCCAGTTGGGGACCTAGCCAGCAACCTAGGCATGTGTCCTGTTCAGGAATTGAACCAGTAACCTTTTGCTTTGTGGAATGATGCCCAACCCACCAGGCAGGGCTCAGTATTCTCTCAAATTAGTGTTTCGAATTCTTTGGATATATTTCCAGAAGTGGAATTACTGGGTCATAAGGCAGTTCTATTTTTAGATTTCTCAGGAAACTCCACACTGCTTTCCACAGTGGCTGCACCAGTCTCCATTCCCACCAATAGTGCATGAGGGTTCCCATTTCTCCGCATCCTTGCCAGCACTTGTTGTTTGTTCATTTCTTCATGACAGACATTCTGACTGGTGTGAGGTGATATCTCACTGTGATTTTAGTTTCCATCTCTCTGATGATTAGTGACTTTGAGCATCTTTTCACATGTTTATTGGCCATCTGCATGCCATCTTTGGAGAATATAATTTCTAAGACCTTAGTAAATAAAAAGAAAATTAGTCCATAGTCTATGGCATACATTGCATTTTTTCTCTGATTTTGTCTTTTGTATATGGCTTTGTTTACAATATTTTTAAGTTTTAATTAATATGCAACAAATAACACTATATGAAGTATACAATTTGATAGCATTTGACATCTGTATGCACCATTAATATCACCACAGTTAAGATAGTGAACATGCCCATCACATTTGCATCGGTGTGCACTGTCTAGACTTTTATAAATATGAACCTATAATGTACTGTTTATTGCCTAGCTTCTTTATTTGGCACACATATGTGATCTTGTTTATCTGTTCATATATTGATGGACATTTAGGTTGTTTTCATTGTTATGAACATTTGTTTTAAGCTGATGTATGACCACCACGTTCTTTTTCTCTAAGATAAACTTTTAGGGGCAGAATGGGTGAATCACATGGTAAGTGTATGACTGAGTTTCTAAGGAAATTTCAAGTTGATTTCCAGGGTGGTTATCCTATGTTACATTACCAACAATAGTATATGAGAGTTCCAGTTCCTGCAAATCCTTGCCACCACTTACTGTGGTCAGTTTTTTTAGTTGTAGTTATTCTAACAGGTGTTTATCTCATTGAGGTTTTTAGCTGTATTTCAGGACTAATGATATCAAGTATCTTCCCTTGTGTTTCTTTGATATCCATCCATGTTTGTTGGTAGTGTTTATTCAGATCTTTTATTCTGAATTAAAAAAATGAGGCTGGTGCTCATTTTCTTATAAGGTGGTTTTTATTATTATTATTATTATTATTGAGTTTTTAGAGTCATTTACACATTCTCAATATATGCTTTAGATATATGCTTTGTAAGTATTTTCTTCAAGTCTATGGCTTGTCTTTTTATTTTTTAACAATGTCTTTCAAAGAAAAGTTTTTTATTTTGATATAATACAATTTACTGTTATTTTTTTTCTCTCATGGACCATGATTTTGTTGTGTCAGAGTCTCTGTATAAGCCAAGAACACAAAGGTCTTGTTATATGTTTTCTTCTAGAAATTTTATAACTGTCAGTTTTGCACATAGGTATATGATACATCTTTAGTTACATTTTCTAATGGTGCAGGGTATGGGTGAGAGTCCACATTCATTTGCTTTTCATATTTATATTCAATTGACCTACCATCAATTGATCTACAATTTTTTGAAAAGACCATCCTTTCCCCATTTTCTTTGTACCATTGTCAAAAATTAGTTCTTCATAAATGTATGAAATTATTTCTCTGTGCACTACAATAATTTATTTGTCTTTCTTAATAATGATGGGATAGCTCAGGAGAGGACTCCCCAATGTGCCAAGTGGCACATTGATTATTTTAGCTACTTGAGAAACAAGTGGGGCAAGAGGGACTCTCTGCGCCTTCTCTCTGTCCATGGGAAAGGTGCCCTTCCTGAACCAGGGGGTAGACAGACATCATTATTGCCAGAGATAAGGAATTCTGGGCCCAGAGGCTGCATAAACAAACTCTTCTCAGTGTCTTCACAAAATAGAACTCAAGCCTAAGTTTCTTTTTCTTGTCGGTTTTGCACAAATTTGTTGTTCCTTTGTCTGAAAGCTATTAAACAGACTGCTGTGGTCATTTCTTAGGTCTCATATCTATGAAGTCTCTGTATATACAAATTTTTTTTGTCTTCTGTTAATCTTTTTTTATTTTAAAGATTTTATTTATTTATATTTAGAGAGGGGAAAGGGAGGGAGAAAGAGAGGGAGAGAAAAATTGGTGTGTGGTTGCCTTTTGAGCACCACCTACTGGAGACCTGGCCCACAACCCAGGCATATGCCCTGACTGGGAATCAAACCAGCAACCCTTTTGATTCAGAGGCCAACACTCAATCCACTGAGCCACACCAACGAGGGCTGTCTTGTGTCAATCTAATTATTAGGCCAGTCAAAAAAACCAAGAGAGGTAGGGGGAAATTTTCCCCTCAACAGCGACAATACTCCACTGTATTGATTACTTAGCTTTATAACAAATCTTGAAGTCAGGTAATGTCAAACTTTAAACTTTGTTCATTTTAAAAAAATTTTAATTATTATAGGTTTTTTGCCTTTATGTGTATGTATATAACAAATTTGTAAATTTCTAGGAAAAAGTCTCTTATTTTGCTTTGAATTTTTTTGAATCTACATATTAATATATAGAAAATTGATATCTGAACAATAGTGTGTCTTCTGAACCATGAACAATTTACATCTCTTTATTTATTTTTGTCTTCTTTCATTTCTCTCAAAATAAAACTCAATGAGAGAGATATAGTTTTCACTATACAGATCTTTCACATCTTTTCTATGTATTTCATATTTTTATGTTATTGAAAATGATATTTATTATTTTAATGTCCTATTGTTTAATGTTCCTATGTGGAAATACTTTTGATACTATATGAGGGGGGATCCAAAAAATGAGGCAGTTATTTATAAAACACTGTGTATTTATTCTTACATGTTTAAACTTTAATCACCTTAAAAGTGCTCTCCATTTGAGGCAATATACCTATTGACACTGCTCAAAAGGTTTTAAACTTGTTGAATTTGATGCTTTTTACTGCTTTTGCCATTTTTTGTTTTACCTCTTCCACATCAGTAAAACATTTCCCTTTGAGGACTTGTTTAATCTGGGGAAACAAAGAAAAGTCACTCAGGGTGAAATCAGGTGAATAGGGAGGACAGGGCACAGGAGTCATGCCAGTTTTGGTCAAAAACTGCTGAACACTCAGAGAGGTATGGTCAGGTGTGCTTGTAAATCACTCATCATGAAATGAGCAAACAAATGTATTGAAAGAATCTTCAAAAAATATTTACTGAAGCTGAATGCAGCTTCTCACAACAACACCAGCTGGTATGCTGCTACAGATGTATTCCTAGAATACTCACGTAGTGGGTGAAGCCTGTGCTAGAAGGGGCCAATCTTCCAGAAGATAATTCCAGTTTTCATGAGGTACTCCTCTCATACATTAATCTCACATGCTGCAACTTTGCTAAACTCAGTTATTGGATCTTGTACACTCTTTATAGATTTCATCGGATTTTCTTAAAGATAGTCACATTGTCTACAAATATAGTTTTACTAATTTCTTTACCATCTTGATACCTCTTACTTTTTTTCTTGCCTTAATATGTTGGCTAGAATGTCCAGTACAATGATAAATAGAAATAATGAAAACAGAAATCTTTCTTCCTGGCCTTAGGAAAATCATTTCATTGTTTTTTTTTTTTTTTAAAGATTTATTTTCTAGAGAGGGAAGGGAAGGAGAAAGAGAGAGAGAGAGAAACATCAATGTGCGGTTGCTGGGGGTCATGGCCTGCAACCCAGGCATGTATCCTGACTGGGAATCGAACCTGCGACACTTTGGTCTGCAGCCCATGCTCAATCCACTGAGCTATGCCAGCCAGGGCTAACATTTCATTTTTACCATTAAGTTTGATATTGGTTCTAGTTTTTTTATAGATGGCATGCTATCCCTAGTTTTCAGAAAGTTTTTGTCATTAATTAACATTGTATTTTATAAAATGCTTTTTCCATGTTGATATGATCATATTTATTTTTCATTTTTTAGTGTTGATATGATGAATTGCATTTACTGATTTTTTAAAGATTTTATTTATTTATTTTTAGAGAGGGAAGGGAGGGAGAAAAAGAGAGAGAGAGAAACATCAATGTGCGGTTGCTGGAGGCCGTGGCCTGCAACCCAGGCATGTGTCCTGACTGGGAATCGAATCTGCAATGCTTTGGTTCACAGCCCACACTCAATCCACTGAGCTACACCAGCCAGGGCCATTTACTGATTTTTTTGAGGGTCAAAACAACATTGCATTCTGGGGGCAAATCCATTAATCATAATGTATCATGCACTTTATATGTTGTTAAAGTAATGTTTGAAATTTTTGCATGTGTGTTTGTGGCTGATACTGATCTGTAATTTCCTAGTGTTCTCTCCATGAAGGTTTGCATCACAACCCAGGAACACTACATGTATGTGCTGGGCATGGGAGTGATGTTTCTTCCTTGGGCAACCTGTTTAAGCTCTAGGGGTTGTGGGTATTCCTTATTTGCTATGCTTATGTTCTGCACATTTCTTTTTACTTGTTATTAGGCAATATCCTTTGTTACCCTAATGCTTGGTAATAATTGATAATTCTTTAGGACAAATTTTTTCCATTCAAATTGCTGGTGGGCTTTGTGTATAGTCTGTCTCACAAGTACTCTACTCTGCCATTGTAGCATGCAAGCAGCCACACTCACCACTAAACAAATGGGTATGGCTGTGCTCCAATAAAGTTTTATTTACAAACAGCGAGGTGATGATGTTGGTTTAAAAGACAATGGAGATATGCTTCATGACCTAAAGAAGAAAGACCAAGTACTCGTTCTCTGCTTTTTTCATCAGGTTTATTTACCAGATACATTTTTCTCTGAGGATCTGATAGGAGGAGCTAGAGAAGAAGCAAACAGCACAGGCCAGGTTAGCCTGGCTCCATCCCTCACCCATGGAGGTGCCTCAGCCTGGAGGCAGGCTCCAGGCTCCCTTCTTTCCTTTTGTGCTCCCACCACCTGCGTGACTTTCAAGTGCCACTTGAGGGACTGAATAAAAGGACGTTTGGATAATACCTTTTGATGTTGAGTTGGTACAATGACAAGAGCACAGTTCTAGCTTTGAATCCTGGTGTTTAAACCTGCGGACTGTAACTGTGGGTAGGCTAACTAGCCTGTCTGAACCTAAGTTTCCTAGACGTAAACTGAGTGTAATAATGCCATTTTTGCATGTTTATTCCAAGGATAAAATAAGCAAATGAACTAGTGTCCTCTGTACATACAAGAGTCCCCCCTTAGCCACGATATCAGTTACCCTTGTTAACTTAGTCCAAAAATATTTTTTAAAAATTCCAGAATAAACAACGCATAAGTTCTAAATTGCATTCTTGGTAGCCTAATGAAATGTCACACTGTCCAACTCTATCCTGCCTGAGACATGAATCATCCCTCTGTCCACCGTCTGTCTCTACATGGTATATGCTCCCTGCTCGTTAGTCACTTAGTAGCCCTCTTGGTTGTCAGATCACTGCCGAGGTATCACAGTGCTTGTATTCAGGTCACCCTTATTTTACTTGATGGCTCTAAAGTGCAAGAGCAGTGATGCTGGCCATTCGGATGTGCCAGAGAGAAGCCATGAAGTGCTTCCTTCAAGTGAAAAGGTGGAAGTTCTTGACTTAATAAGGTCTTTTATCATTTCACATCACAGGAAGAAGGGTGAATCTGCTACCATAGGGTATTTTGAGAGAGATGGGGAAAGAGAGAGAGAAGGAAAGAGAGACCACATTCATATAACTTTTATTACAGTAGATTGTTAAAACTGTTCTATTTTATTATTAGTCATTATTGTTAATCTCTTACTGTGCCTAATTTGTAAATCGCACTCTCATGGTGTGCATGTAAAGAAACACACACATACTGTCTGTGGTTTCGGACATCCACTGGGGGTCCTGGAATGTATCCCCTGCTGATAAAGGGGACTGCTATTAAAAGAACATCAACACACACTGCAGCTCTCAAACACACACGTGTGCATGTGCACAGCACACACATGCACAGAGCTTGTCCTTCCGCTTTGTTTTTGCCTGGCTCTTTGGAACTGATTTGATTGTTCCATTACCAATTATTTTTGACCAGCTGTTCACTCTCTCCCCACTCCCAGCAGATCAGAACTGGTCCTGAGACTGCTTTCTGAGCACCTTTGCCTGAAGCAAGTCTGTAAAAACCCCATTTAAATTTTATTTTTAAGATGTTTACCACCAGTCCAAAAGTAGAATATTATGATTTAAAACCACATGGAAAAAATAAAATCTGCGTAAATCTGCATAAGTGGAGCAGATATTTTTATTCCTTTTAATTTTAACAATATAAATTTCATTCATATGACCCTTCCCCCATCATCTTATATATATTTTAATCCTGGAAAGTAATCTCTTGAGTTCCCCTGGCTTACTTATCTTTCGATATATGTATGAATGTACATGTGTGTTTGTGTGTATTTATATTACATTGAAATTTTATCTGAAGATATTTTTTATTACTATTAAGAGAGAGGGTAAGGGAGAGATAAAGAAAGGGGGAGAAACATCAATGTGAGAGAGAATCGTTGATTGGCTGCCTCTAATACACACCCTGACAAGGGACAAAACCTGAAACCCAGGCATGTGCCCTGACTGGGAATCAAACCTGACCTTTAGCTTTGTGGGACAAAAGCCCAGACAACTGAGCCACACTGGTCAGGGCATTCTGAAGCTATTTGAAAGTTATAAACAGCTTAAGACTTTACTTCTAAATACTTCAAGGTATATCTATTAAAAACACTTATTTTCTCCTACATAATCACAATAGAAATTAACATTGTGTTAATCTATACAGTTAATATTCACATTTCCCCGACTGTGTCCAAAGTGTCCTCTTGTCTTTTTCTTTCTATTTGGGAAGAGATGATTTTTAATGTCTAGTTCCCAGTTCTCCTTGCGGGGTCCAGTCCTGGGGACAGACATTACTCTGCCCACTGTGAGCCCCTGTCTGCTCCACACTTGTCATGGGATGCCACCTTAGTTCTTTACACTGAAGCTAACTCAGTTTGATAGAGTGCAGGTCTGCCGCCGGCTTCCACCAACTGCCAGGTGTCAGATTTGGTATTTTTTTTAGTGAAGATTCCTTTTTTTCCAAGGACTCAGCACTTCCCTAGGCTTGTATTTTATTAATGAGCCATCAGATTGTTTTAATTAAAAAAAAATCAAGGTTTGCTTTTGAAAGGAGGATATCCTACAGTGCAGGGGAACAGCCCCCGCTAACTTTGTTCCTTTTTTCCAACTATGAGAACTCTCTTCTGCCAAAAGCGTGGACGAAAATGCTTTTGTCTGTTTCTTCTGGGACTTGAGCATGCAAACAGGAGTAATCACTTTAATGGGCAAAACTCAAAGAGGCAATCGAACTGACCCAGTCTGATTTCCTCCGGGATGCCTTCTGAAGAGCAAAGGTCAGTGGCAAGAACAATAACCGAAGGCTTCCCAGCCCTCTCAGGCCCCTTGGCCATGGCTATTTTCCATTCTGTGTGGGTAATTTGCCAAAGTAAACTCTTCGAGATGAATGGGTTCTTTCCCCAGCCCCTTTCCCTCCAGCTTTCACTGGTACTGTCATCACAGGGCGGATGAAGAAGCCCCAGACACTCCACTCCGCAGCAGGAAGTGCTTACAGACCAAGTCCAGGAACCACCCCATACTGTCCGACCTCACAGTCACGGTAAGCCTGGCCAGGCGGAGAGCTGACTTCTCCTTCCCAGGACAGCATCAGCACTACACTTCACAAGGCTGCCACGGTTCCCCTAAAGTGTGTTATTTATTTATTTTTATTATTATTATTTTTTAATTTTACTACTGTTTGGAGGGTTGTAGAGATATATTACATAAGGGGTCTCCAGCTTTGCTAGCTTGTCTTCTCTACTCCATATCTTGATTTTTTCACAATCTCTTCCCAAAAGAGAAAATTATGTTGCGTTATTATCCAAATAACTAAGTTCCACTCAGCTTCTGCATTTAAATTTGTCTACATCCACCAATCACAGTGCTCTAAAAATTCCTTGTTTCTACTAGAGACTGTAATATATATAGGAGACAAAGATGATTTGGTTTCTGCTGATTTCCACTGAACAATTAAGTATAAAGGGAGCAGACAGAAGTACCCACTGCAACTTACACGTGTTTGTGCTTTTAGACTGACAACTTTTTTTGGTAGCAAGCGAAGAAAGCAGAAAACCCACCATCTTCCTTATAGAGTTAGGGTCTTGTACAAGGGGTGAATATTCTAACCCCAACCCAAACTGATTTAAGCTGGAAGGGGCTTTCCCACCTCTGAGAGTTGGAAAGTGTAGGAGGTAGAGTTAACTTTAGGCTTGGCTTATTTTAAGGTTCCAGTCACATGGCCAGAACTGCCTTGCTTACCCCCTGGGTCATATCCAATGGTCTAAGTGGCCAACTCTACAACTTCAGGTTCACATAAAGTGGAGAAGGGTTGACTGTGTCAAGATGAAAGGAAAGCCTCTGAATTGAGAATTGTGGGCTATGTTTACCTGACTTGTGTTATGCGCATCCGAGAACCAATGATGTGTGGGGACAGAGGGCATGGGGGAAAGATGTGCTGACTGACCTGGCCTAGGTCATACTCTATCCCTGAGGGACGAGTCAACTTTCTGTGAATTGAGAGTAGATTGAAGTGGTTCTTTCAAAAGAAAATTGAAAAAAGTGGTGAACAGATGCACGGGTAAAGCAGAAGATATTTGTGACAGTAACTGATATAAAATAAATCATGGATAGAAGAATTATATCCTACCTATGAAAAACTGAGCTGACCTCAAGTCTGCTAAGGCCACATAAACTCTGGCTTGTCTCCCTAGGATGCTGGCACTTGTCCATCCTCCTGACTCTGGGATGTCATCAACCCGGCCTGGGCCACTGGGCTGATGTGTGTTCTGTGTGTGTTCTGTGTTCACAGCAGGGCACCTCAGCTAGCTCCGTGCTCAGCTCCCCAACTGCCCGGTCCCCCAGCCCCCTGATAGCACTCACAGACTTTGTTCCCCTGACATGGGACAGGGATAGTTGTCACGGGGTCGAGAAGACCTGCCCCATTCTGGGCCCCAGAACCTCATTCCCCTAAGCTGAGACACTGTGTGAGATAAGGTTCACCAACAAGCAGTAAAACTTCCCTCCTCACTATCTTTGGTCCCTTGGTTTTTGTTTTAAATTTAGTAATAGGATTCACATCTTGTATTGTTCAAAAAACACTATAGTTGCTGTCCTCTGCTACTGTTAGTACCATTACTACTATTGTATTAAAGCTGCTGGTATTGGTATTGCTAAAAATGATAATCTACTGGAAGTCTAGAAATAGGAACTAGAGAATACAAATTTGACCATGACCTCCAATATGATCTAAGACAAAGGGAGTGCCTCTGGTGAACCAATTCATGAAACATTGATATATCTGAGGTGGCTTCTGAGAGGGAGGGACTTGGTGCTCATCTACCACGAATATTTGGGTCAACTGAAGGCTTTGGCCTCACAAACAGGTATGACACTCCACAGAACGGTCTCCTCTAAACCCATCCAGAGTACACTGTTCCCCATGCTCTGGTGATACCGAGGACACTGCCCAATTAGGCCCAAATGAAATGTCCCCTGATTTCTTGCCATTTGATTTTGCTTCTCAAAATGGATTATTTTAAACTTTGCATCTTCTGCCTCCTTTGGTGTTATGGCTTCCAAGAAGTTCCTCAATGTTTGGTCAGGAGTTCCTTAATGCTGTTTATAATAACCTGCTGGTTGAATGTTTTTGTTAATAAAACAGTGTCTGGCTTTTGAATCTAGAGAATGGGGGCTTGGCCAAGCTGATATCACCCCAAACAATCTAATGAGAAAACTTTGCCTCAAATCAAATTTTCCAGATGATTGGCTCTATTATTTAAATTTTGTGTGGCTTTTGATATTTTAGGAAGGGAGCTCTGAGAAACATGAAGTTATGACTATTGTGTCAAATTTAAAAGCCCCTGCACTGAGCAGATGCTGGCTGTTCTTCATCTATTTCCATAACAGCATTTAAAAAGCATTAAGTGTTGTGATTGTGGGGTCATTTTTATTTGGCTTTTGTCATCAATTCCATATATAATATAATAAATTTCAAAGATATATTTTTATGGTGTTGCATTTGGAAATGAAAGTTAGTGTTTTACATGAGACTCATTGGAAGGATGATGCTGTGTTAATGATAATGGTCTTTGAAATGTCCCACATTCAAGAACATTCCCATTCAAAGCTACACCCTTTAAATCATTCTCCCAGCTTGTGCTATCACTCTAAGAAAATGGCGCATTAAACTCCATGGCCATTATTGTCACTGGTTTCATTTCATGTGAACACTTACTCAGAGCCAGCAACAGCCCAAAGTGGAGAATGACAAGGAATGCACGTTTCCATTTCTGAGCCAGCCCGCAGGGCCTTCAAATACCTGCTGGTTTATGGTCCTGTGAGTCCCCAAGCTCTCAGCGAAAATTTCTAGGTCAGGCTATAAGACCCATGCAATGCTACAAGAATACCACACAAAGCTTGGAGTCTTCCAGCCTTTTCACTGTGCACATCAATTCTGTGGAAGTGAGGAGGGACACAAGACCATTGTTTTCACTAACGAAAAGCGAATGCAAGTGCAATCCCCCACCAAACCTCAAAAGACCCATGAAAATGCAAAGGTGATGATGGAATTCAAGAGATGCAAAAATTAAGACAGCCTATGTAGAACTTACACTGGAAAGAAAGGAAGAACAAGAAAACCTCTTGTTAGGCACTTCAAATTAAATGACTACAAGGGCTGGGTAGGTGATGCAAATGGGCCAGGCAGGCCGAAGGTGAGAGGTTGATATGCTTAGGGACTGGAAAGGACACCCCCAGCAAAAGACCAGTTGTTTCCATCTGCTGAGATCGTCATGGGTGTCGGCATCCCCCATGACCAGGTACTTTGAGCTTTAAAAGGAAACTCAAATCCAAGCTTTCAGAGGAAACCTAATTTTGAAACATCCTAAGAATTGTGTGTGTGTGCACAGGCACATTTGTGCATAAATATGAATACATGCAGCTGGGGGCCAATTAGCTTTCTGATATAAGTTTTATGAGAAGACACTAGTGGTAAAGAAAGTGTATTTTTGTGTAAGAAAGTGACTTTTTAATTCTGGATGTTTAGGAAATCTCTCCCTTTACATTTTAATTGTATTCACACTCAAGGTTCTATAGTTCATTTCTAAAAGGTGACTTTTGTGTTTAAGCTAAGGAACTGGTATATGGGTAATGGACACAAATTGACCACTCTGTCTGTCCTTGCTACTGCCCATGAAGTAACATCTAAGGGGAAGAGTGGAGAAAAATAAAAGGGAAGTAACACAAGCAACAGCGTCTTCACAATTCAGCATCTCCAGAAACCACCAGATTTCAGGGGTCAGGCAGGCAGCTGCTAACCTGGTTTATCAGCCTCCTTTCGTGGTCACTAGAGAAAGACCCCATGTGTTGGGGCCCATCAGCCCCTGTGTGCCTCTCTCCAGCCTCATTCAGTTCTGAGTGGACAGTCTCCTCAAGGAGGGGCTTTGCCATTTTCTCTGCTTGCCAAGGCCTTCTGGGGGTTAGCAGCTTTACACACACAGCTTTCCCACAGATACCTCACCACCTCACCTCTCCCCATGCCCCCACCAGTTAGTGCTCTGGGAATGGCAGACAAGTGGAAAATACCTTCTTTCTACCCCTGTGCCTTACATCATTGTGGCCTGTGCTCATTGAAATGGCACCTTAAGATTTTGTCATCTCCTCCTACTCTGCTACAGTGTTGATATTACAGAGTATCCCAACTGAGCCCAGGCAGAACTGCATCTGTTGGCCTGCGGTATGGGATATACAGGGGTCTTTTGCGTTTGACAAGGGGAGGGAAGAAGCTGGTTCTCCTGCACCTCACAGAGGAGGAGGTGATGGCAATGACTTTTGCTAGCATACATGAGGCATGGAACACACTTGGCTCTTTGCATCTGTTTTCCTGCTTTGTCTTCCCAGTAACCACAGGCTGGTATTGGAACCTTCATCACTCCCTTGAGAGTCGGCGAGGTTGATCCACCTAGCCCAGTCCGTATGCTGCAGGAGGAACTGGGGTCTTCCTCATTAGACACACAGCTCTCTCCACCAACCAACTGCTGCCTCCAGAAGAAAGAAGGTCAAAGGATGCTTTACTTTGGGTGGTTGAGACCTCACAGTCAGGCTGCCCAAAGTCATGGTAACTATATTGTCAGAGGAATGGTATGCATTACAGGGTACCCAGAGAAGCGAGACCAAGATGCTCAAAACTAAGCCATCTGAGGGCTGGTTGAGGAAAATGCAGACTTTTAACCTATTAGTCAGAAGACTTTTGAGGAAAAAGGGGATTATGACCTCTTTCTGCAAGCACTTTGTGGGGAGGGTGTTCAATGGCAGTGTGATTGTGGAGTAGGTTTAAATGGTAGTCATAGAGAAAGCTTTTTTTTTTTCTTTAATAGGAGTTTCAGGTCTAAGTCGTGAGTCCCACATCCTATAATACATCTTAAAATATATTCAAGAGCATCCATTTAACTGTTTTTCATGGATGTTTTAGAACAATTTCTCAAAATATGGTTCCCAGACCAGAATGTTAGAAATGCAGACTCTCAGGCCCTGCCCCAGACCTGCTGGATCAGAAATTCTGGGCATGAGCCTAGCTGTTGACACTGGTTCCTGTTGAAGTTTCGGAGTCACCACAGTGGTCTATATTTGCATATCTCTCTGCCTTCTAGGCACTAAACCTCTCACCTCATCCTTAGGTCATCAACATGCAGTGCTTGGGATGTGCCAGGTACATCCTTTGTAACAGAGGACCAAACACACTGCCTCGAAAGAGAATACTTCCGCAGGTATAAGTCCCAGTGTTGTCCTTCAAAACATGCATCATATAAAGATGGAATGCTTATTGAAAAATATAAATTTTTAGACACTTCACCCTATTTTACTACCTACACATGTACCTGTGGGATCCAAATTTCTGGGGTAGGACCCAGGAATTTGAACTTTAATTACTTAAATAATTATGTGAATCTCACCCTTTTCTTTTAAAAAAGTTATATATTCACAGAACAGGTAATAAATGCTTCCACAGGGTACAACCTTCAACACACAAATGGGGACTCACAGAAGACGAATCCTCCCCACCAGCCAGGCATCCCCCCACAGATGTCTTGTTTATCATGTGCCTTTTCAGAGTTTTTATGCACCAATTACACGCACACACAGAAGCATATGCTACACAAAAGGATCATACTGTACAGCCTCTTCAGTTCTTTGCTTCCCCCTCTAAACTCTAAATCTAGAATGTACATTTAAACAAATTCACCAAGTGATTCTTTGTGCAGCCACTACAGAAAATAATATGAAGTTCTTCAAAAAAATTAAAACTAGAACTACCATATGCTGCAGCAATTCCACTTCTGGATATTTATTTGAAGGAAATGAAAACACTAACTTGAAAAGATATTTGCACTCCATATTTATAGCAGCATTATTTATAATAGCCAAGACATGAAAACAGTAAATGCAAACAAACTTTGAGAATTACTTTTTTAGATTTGGACAGAATTTGAAAAATGTATTCATGTGTGTTATACATTCTTTGGATAGTTCTAGTTAAATTATAGTTCATCCCCCTTCTAGGACCTCAATAAGACCTGAATGAATGAGGTACTATTTAATTTATGCTTCTTCATAGATTCTTAGTTTGTGTTTGTCACTTGTCTCCCTTGTAATAAAACCACTCATTAGAAGAGACAGGTCTTCCTCTTCATACCCAGTACTTAGAGTACAGTGCTTAGCACATGGTTGGCACTTAGTAAATAGCTGCTGAGAGAGTGAATAGGCTTGTGGCATGTGTGGCGGACTACCAGAGGGATAGGCTGAGTCGTATGGATGTACCAGCCTACAGTCACAAGTACTGAAGTTTGGAGGACGTGTGAGGGAGACAAAGACCTTTTAATCGTCTTCATGCCTTCTCTCTCTCTTTCTCTGTCTCTCTCTTTCTCTCTCTCTCTCTCTCTCTCTCTAGGTGTGTGGTGCCCAACACTCTGCAGTGTGACGGTGTCAGCAGGGAGTCCACGAATTCACAGCGAAGTAATTCTTTAGTACAGGGGCAGACTGCTTGTAATGAAGGAGCTGCAGGAGCCAAACTGTGCAGAGAAACAAACAAAATCCATAAAACCAACAAATAAAACCACTCTCTATCCAGCCAGGTCCTCAGGGGAGAGGCCAGTTCTGATTCTGCAGGGCTCCTTAAGTTCCCATCATGGACTCCCAGCTCCCTGACCTCTCTCAAGATGATTCAAGTAAGACAAATGCATAATGTACCTTAATGTATGCAGATTATATTTCTTATTAATTCAATAAAGACAAGCAAATGGAAGTTAAGAAAGAAAAAATTTTCTGGTACTTTATCCTTCCTAAAATTCAGAGATTGAATTTAAAAGACCATTTGTGAAGCTTGAGATTATCAACTAGTTCCTCCTAGAGACTTAAAAAAAAAAAACAAAAAACTGGGGTTATTAAAGGATAAAGCCTCAAACTGTAGTCTAAATACAAGATCTTGTTAGGAACAGGATTAAATAGCCCTGGAACTGTTGGAGTCTAAAAGACCAGGATGTATAAATAGCCGAATCAAAGGATGCCTATTCTAAATTGGCCTTTTTGCTGGTCATTCTGTGGCGGGGGTGGGTGGTGGCGCCTGGGGCAGCCCTGCTGGGTCCAGGAGGAGGGAAACAGAAGTGGACCAAGCAGACACCACATTCTCTCACTGCTCTTTGGTTTTCTGGTTCGCAGGCATCCAGAATTCACTCCAATACCTCAGCCTGTAGACATGGACTAGAAATAAAATGCAGACAGAGCAGTCTCCAGGGGTAGGATGACCCAGGATACTTAATGACCACGTGGATAGAAAAGAACTCCTGTGGATAAAACTAACTAAAATTTGGTGGAAATCAAATTTGTAAGAGTAAGAGCTGAAATTGTATTGTGCTAAAATGCTGTTTTAAAAAATTTCCAAAAGACATTTCATGAATGTTTTGTGCCCTGACAATGTCTGTTGTAAAGTAGAAAATCTTCTGTTTTCATAAGATAGATGCCCAGAATTCTGCCTCTGTGCCTCAAATTAATTCTCTGACATTCAATTTAATTCAATCCAACAGATACTCAATTATTACCTCAAATAGCCAAGACACCATGTTAAGCACCTTAAAAATAACTAAGTAAGCAAGGCTAGAAACATAAATATTATGATGAAAAGGGACTTAGAGATATCATTAATTAATTAATTCAAATGAATACTGAGTGTCGAGACTTGTCTTGCCCTAGAGTACTAAGGATATAGCAATAACCCATGACAAGTTAGATATCTGGCCCCTGTGATCCAGGGGTACATTCTAGAATCACCCGAGGAGTTTGTAAA
The DNA here is from genome assembly GCF_004126475.2 of Phyllostomus discolor. Lineage (NCBI taxonomy): Eukaryota > Metazoa > Chordata > Mammalia > Chiroptera > Phyllostomidae > Phyllostomus > Phyllostomus discolor. The sequence continues at coordinate 65,935,763 of NC_040910.2, read as the reverse complement.
ATGCCTATGCCAGGACTTCACACCACCTAAAGATTCTGGTTCAGTCAATTTTTGTAGGATCATGACAATGCCGGTAATTCTGGCTTGGGACCAGCAATGTAGCTCCATTTGAACATCATTAGGTTTGAGGAAAGCAGGGCTCAAAAAGAAGCTGTGGTGTTCCCAAGGGTAAATATTGCTTAATGCTGACTCATACCATGACTTTTCATTTCATACAATTTATGTCATTGTTTCATAAAAAGAAAGAAAGAAACAAAACCCTGTGTACAGTAACCACACAAATATGTAAGACAAGGCAAGGGATCCAGGAAAGGTCCAGCGTACAGAGCACATGAAGACATAGGGAGACCTTTCCTGGCTGGCATAGCTCAGTGGATTGAGCACGGGCTGCAAACCAAAGTGTCACAGGTTTGATTCCCAGTCAGGGTACATGCCTGGGTTGCAGACCATGACTCCCAGCAACCACACATTGATGTTTCTCTATCTCTCTCTTTCTCCCTCTCTTCCCTCTCTAAAAATAAATAAGTAAAATCTTAAAAAAAAAAAAAAAAGACATAGGGAGAAGACCCTGAGAGGGATCACTTCCAGGATGGCAATCAAATGTGCCTTGGGGAGAGCCTTAGAGGAGATTTTATATGTTTTTAAACCAGGAAGCATGAGTTCTCCAACTGGTTCTTTTGCAAGACTGGTTTGACTATTTGGGGTCCCTTGAAACTTCATATGAATTTCAGGATTGTCTTTTTCATTTCTGCAAAAAAAATAGAAAAGCCACTGAATTTTTTTATAATAATTGCATTTTTGGAGCATATTGCCATCTTGATACTAAGATTTGCAATCTATAAGCAGGGATATTTTTCCAATTTTTTAGGTCTTCTTCAATTTCTTTTGGCAATGTTTTGACATTTTCAGTATATAAGTCATGTACCTCCTTGATTAAATTTATTTCTAAGTATTTTATTTTTTGATGCTATTATAAATGAAATTGTTTTCCTAATTTTATTTTTGTATTCTTCATTGCTAGTGTGTAGAAATTCAACTAATTTTTGCATGTTAATCTCATATTCTGTAACTTTGATTCATTAATTTACTACTGCTAATGTTTTGTTGTTGTTATTACTATTTTAAGCTTATGTAGGATTTTCTGTATATAAGGTTATGATACTTGTGAATAGTTTTACTTCTTCCTTCACATTTAAATGCTTTTTTTCCTTTTCCTTCCATAATTGCTCTAGCTAGAATGCCTGGTACTATGTTGAGTAGAAATGGTGAGCATAGAGATCCTTGTCTTATTTCTGACCTTAGAGGAAAAGCTCTCAGTCTTCACTGGGTAAGATGTTAAATTGTTTTTTCTCATAAATGTCCTTTATCAGGTGGAGGGAATTTTCTTCTATTCCTAATTTTTTTAGTGTTTTTTTATTAGAAAGTTGTTGGATTTTGTCAAATGTATATTTCTGCATCAATTAACATAATTTATTTTTCTCCATTCTACTAACATATTTACTATATTAGCTGATTTTCATCTATTTAACCCCCATTGTATGAATAAAGCCCAATTGGTCATGGTGTATAATCCTTTCAATATACTGCTGGATTTGGAGTCATTCTTTCTTAGGTAATTAAATTAATCTAGTACATCATATAGCTTTCAACTATATTCTGGGTGAAGAAGGGCACACAATCTAATAAGAAAGATTTAATTTCTACCACCTACATAAGAGTTGGAATAGAAAGCAGGGGAATTAGAAAAGAAAACACAGGTTTTCTTCTTATTGGCTTAAAGAGATCTCAGCAAAGCCTCTGTAAGGGCCTTCAGCTGCCAAAAAGGAAGGGCTGCCAATGAAACAGTGCTGCCCACGGTGAAGCCTCCAGATCCCAGGTGAGTGATGGGGTCCAGCCATGGCACAGTTCACTTGGTCCAGGTCTGTGCAGCAGATTATAATTAGGTGAAATAAGTTGGTATGTGATTTCTGTGTTTTAAATTCTCTATAGTTGAATGATGAATGTGTGTCCTTGTTATCTGTTGCTGCCTAACAAGGCAAAACATGGTGGCCTAAAGTAAGAGTAATCATTTTATTACCTCTGGCAGTTTCTGTGGGTTAGGGATCTAGAGAGGCTTCTGCTAGGCAGTCCTGGCTCGAGGTCTCTCACTCCACTTAACCTGAAGCTGTTGGGCATCTCCCCCTCTTCATTTGGTCTCAGCTTCTCTGTGTGCTTTTCCCACATGGGCTACCTTGAACTTCCTCACAGCACAGTGTCTGCGGGGTGGTGAGACTTTATGTACAGGCAGCCTAGGAATCCCGCTTGAGTGCTCCAGGATACCTGGTTGAAGCTATACCTCTCCAACGACCAGCTTCCAAAGTCACACAGTGTCACCTCCTCTATAGCCTGTGGGTTGACCAATCACTAAGGATGGTCTCATTTGACAGAGAGTACAAGGATTCCGCCTCTTCGGGATAGAAGAGTCAAAAATTTGCAGGAATGTTTTCAAACTACCATGGTTCACTTGACTGATTACTTTAATGATATTTTATCATTACTTTACTTTAATGATATTTAATTGACTGGAGACTTTAATCCCTCAATCCTGACACAAGCTTTCTCATTTGGCCCACAGAGCTCACAGCAAGGCAAGCCTGTTCATTCACTGGCAAACCAAATGCCCAAAAGAGAATGATTACATTCTCGAGTCCAGCACTTGCAACCTAAGTTAAAGAGATAATTTTGCAAAATATCACTACTTCCAATACAGATATATAAAACCCATCTTCTAGGAAACAGCATTCCATTTTTCTTGGTGTGAAGTTTAAGAAAATATCATGAAGCCAAGGTCCACACAGGACCTGTGGCTCACATTTATTTGCTATCTTCATTTTCCCAGTTTCACAGAGCACAAAACCAACAGCTGGCTAGCCCTTACATGAACATCATTTATTTATGATGCAAAAATCCATTGTGCACTCAACAGGGGGAATCATCAATTATTTACTCTAAACTCCCTGTGTCCAAGTACAACTTTTTGTGTGTATGTGGCATGTCCATTTTTACTACTTTAAAATGTGTAATTTTCTTTTTGAATGTGGTGAATATTCTGTCTCAAACCATGTGGCATTGTGGTAACCTGTACACCATGTTTATTATTTCATTCTCAGTTGAACCTTTATCGCCCTGTAGTCAAATGCCCAAGAATTATGACAGATGGATATCAGGGGATCATTCATTTGCTGCACATTCACTCCTTTTTCCCATCCCATCCCCAACTGGAAATTCTGTACCCCTGAATCATTAATTATATTCTAGGTTCAAACATCTACTCAGGCATCACTGACTTACCCTGACCCTAGTGGAGGCATGATTAGGGTAACACCATTTCTCCAGTATACACTATAGCTCTTAAACTCTAGTTTCATCTACATTAACTCTGGATCCATCACCTCATGTGGCCAGACCAGACAATCTGATTTCTATGGTCTCTGTGGAAAATGTAAAGAGTTTAGAGATGCCCACGGCCTACTGCGTAGGTTCTCCAGGGAGTTCATTTACCCCCACTATACGTGCAGCAGCCACTCTGTGGCAGCACTCAGTGAGATGGCGACTAAGGGAAGACACAGGGTGTGCTCCAGGAATGACCATCCTTCTAGCCATTTAAGAGTTGGCCAGCTGGTTGGCCAAGACCCTGATCCAGCGCTGTGGCTTTGAGGTACTTGAGCAGTGCCGGTAACAAAGGGAGAGCTCTTACATCCCTTACACAGCATTCCAGCAGTCTTCTCCAGCTTCTCTCTTGGCTTGAGGCACTGCAGGTGTGCGATCCATCAGGTGCCTGGCTCAGATTACCTTGGGTGAGCCCACTGAGGGGAGAAGGGTTGACTCACAGCCTTCAGCTGCCACATCTTTGGATCCAATGTGGCATGCATGCTGAAGCCACACTCTTCCCAGGCTGTTTCCAGCTGATGGTTAAATATAGGAGAGGGGGAAGGGAGTGGCTAGAGGCAGGCCTTTTCTTCCCAATGTGGAGTTCTCAGTGGGCAGTCACTGCTCTAGGTCTTCCCATCAGAAAAACTTTCTCTGGACTGCATTGCAGTTTGAGGTTCTTTCTACCCAATCTTCCTTCCATTTCTGTTTCTTTTCATGGATGTCAGACCTGCATCATAACCTGAAGGGTCTTCTCTCCTACTTTTGCTCCATATCCCCTTCATTAAAACATAAACAGGCACTTCCCCCCAGCAAATCTCTCCTACTTCTAATTTTATTTCAGATTCTGCTTCCCGGAGAACCTGAACTACATATTTGTTTTCTAGGTTCATCTCTTTCTTCTTTTCCCAATTCTTCTATTCTTCTTTAGTTCCTGCCCACACATTTTATACCTGTTCACCAAATAGGTCTGTTTTATTCTTTTATTTTATGGTAAGGGAGCAGAAAGAGATAAATATACCACTCTGTCTAAACCTAACCTAAATCCTTCACACCCACAAACACACGTGTGCACACACGTGCACACATGCACACAAACTGGCTTACTTTCTCCATCTCCACTCTGCAGAGTAGGTCTGGGCACTCCTTCCTCCACCCCCTCATAGAACAGATAAAGCTTTTTAATTAAGCAAAGAAATTGAACTTTGCAAAAAATATATAGGTAAAACATTCATATGTGTTATATCTGAATTTTACTTGATCATGTTTTAGTCATCTTCATATTACCGGTGCCAGTTCCCTTGAGTAGTACTAAGGTAGTTGTAATAATTGTTAAATAAAGGCCCCACATAATTTGTCTCTGCAGTTTCTAAACCCACACAACTCTTTATATAACCCTCTGGCACTTCTTCATCTCCAAAGGCTTCAAGCTTCCTTGTGGTATTTCTTAAAGACCTTATTATGCCCAAATCAGAACTCTCGCCACCCAAATTTGTTCTTGGTCCTCATGTAAAATCCATATCAAAACCCTTATTTCACTATTTACCATTATTCCAGCTGACAGAAATCTGATTAAATTTATAAAGTGAGGAAATAATTGCTTTTAACTGATGTAGGCTTTGATTAAGTAATTCCATTTCCTTTTGCTTTAGTTTTTTCACCCATGCTACCTAATTTACAATGTCTACTGTAAACTGAAAGTATTTTCTAAGAAATTAATTCATACAACAATATGAATGGTTGAAATTTTCCTTTTCCTTTTCAGGAAGGTATTATACTTATGAAATCAAATAAATCAATTGTATGCAGCCTTTGTGTTGATGGAAGTAAAGAATTAGTGTCAAGGACACACTGAAAGGATTAAAAAGGTTGATTCTCCTGGTATCAAGGTGTAACCACCCCTGCCTCACTACCCATACTTACATGCACCTGCTGTCCCAGCCAGCCAGCCACTCACACATCTCCAACTGTGCACACATGTGGGCAAGTTGGCTAACTCTTGGGTCAGACAGTAAATCTTCTGGTTGCCCACAAAGGCACACAATTGATGTTCTGATGATGAAAGAGCAGTTACAGATGACATGCAAGGGTTTTGAAATATAGGACAAAACCTTGGTTATTTATGTGTAACTACTCCAAATATCTGAAAGAAAAGGTGTCATAAACCCCCACATTTCCTTTCCCACCCCTGGAAAGAGACCCTGAAATCCACATACTTTGGAAAAATGTAAGCTATTTCTTGAATCTAACTCCTGCCCCATCAGCTTTAAGTATTACAATGAACTAAGGTAACAGCCCAGGACACTCTAAAGGATCCTCAGCAAAACAGGCTATGGTGAGACCCTTGATTGGAGAAGAGATTAAGAGCCTATTTCTTTATTTTTCAAGCTTTTAGGCAGTACCTTGATATTTCAGATTCTCTCTAGTCTCAGAATGTAGTCAGGATATGTCAGAACCCTCCCTCTAAATATTCCTGGGGGACCCCTGGAGTCCAAGGAGTGTAAGCCTCAGGCCAGAGGGGAGACTGTGGAGAACTTGCCACAACTATCTAATCAAAAGCAGCAGATAAAGTAGGATAATATTTTGAAGTATTAGTCAAAGATTTTTCCTCCTGTTTCTTTAATTTGTGACACTTCCCCTAACCCAGAGAGGCAGAACATTTCACTTTCATGTCTCAGGACAGAGATATTTCAGCAGCTATGCCAAGAGGAAGAAAAATGGACTCAGCTGTGAATCAAAATAGATTTTTGAAACTGCTGGTAGAAACAATAGTCCACCAAAAGATTTTTAAGTCACAGGGGCTTCAAAATTATGAGTTTCAAGAGCACACATGGCATAGTAAATGTTTTGGTAAACACTGAAATGAGAAAGTAGATGAAGAACTGAGCATTGCAGCCTCTACACTAGATTTCATACTCTGGGAGGAGAGAGAATTAGACAGGGGGAAAGAAGTTCTCTCATGTGGCCCCACTGCAGACCCCCACCCCCCTCCCTCCTCTGGCAGGTCAGCATGATAACAACCCCAGGTGGGTTGGGAGAAGTGAGGACATGATGTGTCTTGCTTCCTTGTGGAGCTTGGGGAGATAAAAACACTATTTCTGGTTGCAGCAGAGAAATGGTGCTGAGGTATAGAAATGGCTGTGATAGTGTTTCAAGGACTAGGAGTCCTTGAGGGTGAGGAATGGCACCAAGGATGACTAACTCTTTGCCTTGCATCCTCCAGAGAAACAAACACATGTGGAAAGAAGGCCAGAATTGAAGAGGCATTGTGCTTGAGACAAGAAAGATGAAACAGCAGGCTAAATGGTCAAATAACTGGAGAAATGATGGGAACAAAGGTGACTCAATAAATACTAACACTGACTGGCAACCTAAAGCCAGACGCCCTCCCCCTAATACACATTACAGACATGCACACACCTGATCCCCAAAATACACATTCACACACACTCACAGATGTGCACACATGCCTGCCTTGTCACCTGGCAAGAAACTGAGGTTCAATGCTACAGAGATTTTGAGAATCTTACACATTAAAACATTGGCTTCTTGAGTTCTATATATTGTTCTAGGTTTCTGGCATACAGAGGTGCACAAAAAATTTAGTTTCTACCACCCAGTAACATGCATCTTAAAAAGGAAAATAGAATTAGCTATTGAAAATAAAGTCACATTTCTTGCAAAGGTGTATTTGTGGCCTGAATTAACATCTGTTCACTAGGGATCTTAGAGATGTGTGAGGAGTCAGGAGGCTCAAAGAGAGAGACATTAATGTATTGCTCTGTTTCCCCAACTTGACAGCCTTAGTTTCCCAGTGTGATATACAATATGTTTCAACTCTCTTGGTTAGGCATCCATAGCCAACTTCTGGTAGTTTAATTTCAGAATAAGAAAGAAAGAGAACCACCCTGATAGGTGACTCAGAATCAAGGCAGAAACTATGAGGCTAAACTCAATTTTTCTTAGTTCTAGATGCTTGACACTTTGCCCAAAACTCACACTAGTGTAGTTCAAATATTGGTTCTTCCAGAAAGACTTGTCTCCTGGCCTGGATACTATTATTCCAAGTAACCACCCTCTAGCTACTAAGCTATGAGCTATCCTATTTACTAAGTCCCTAGCTCCCTGAGGTTGATAAAATACCACCATCCTTGTTTTGATGGAAACCATATGTTTGTAACTTCATGTCAGTGTCAGATGGCAAGACCTGGAGTAGGAGCAATGGCTTCGTGTTCCACAGAGTGTTTGCTCTCCTTGGGCTCATAGACATTGGTCCCACAGGCTGCTGGGATAACTAGCATTTTGAAACTCCAGACAAGAAACCCTTTTTTGCTGGACTTGCATTTGCCCTTGGTACTTCTAGGTAAGAAGTCAGAGTCATCTTTGCAAAGCCAAAGAAGTTCATGCATCATGCCACCCACCCCAATGTTGCTCCCCACAGGGATATGGCTCACCTCAAAAGCAGTGGGATCAATCTGGGCTTTGTTCATTTATGGTGATGGAAAATACTTGTCACAGAACTCCAAAGTCACCCCGAGTGCCTGTGGTTGATTATAAACAAAGAGGAGGGACTGAGATGGGCAGGGACTGGGGCCAGGACCACCATCTCAGGGCTGAGCATAGTAGGGGCATAAAGACGCCTATTGTTTACCTGGGGCCTCTCTGATGCCCAGTCAGGAAGCCCCCTTCACAAACAGAGTTGCCTCTGCCAGCCCTTGGGGACCTGGGGAATACATTCTCCTGGCCTTTGGTCTGTGTGTTTAGACTCATGCCACACCAAATTTCATCTGGGAGGAAAGCTGTTTCAGATGACCATGAATAGCAGCTTTCATCAGCTGTCGCTTCCCATTAAGGCCAGCATAACATGGAAATGTACTAGAGGCTGCTAGAGGCCTGAAATGGCAGTAGTTCTTTCTATTGTAAACATTTATTAACTTCATTTATCCTTTTAAAAAGGTTAATCCGTCCACTTGGCTCTCCCCAGTATCATTGCCCTTTGCTTAGGTTCATTGGACTCTTTGGGGTGAAAAATTTGGTACCTTAGTCTAGCCCTGGGTGGAATTTAGATGACAGTCTTTCTAGCTTATTTCTGGAGTTCCATTCTGTATTATTTCCTTTGGAATGATCAATCAGCAGTGTGCCTCAGCTTCCTCATATGGACTGGGTCTCAAAGAAACGGGGTACATTCTTTGTACTAGGAGAAATGGGATAGTGCTACTGTGGACAGGTATTCTGTCTTATACTTGTTGTTAGGAGTTGTGATGGGCTTATTTCAGTGGCATTTGCTGAACCAGCTCTCTAAAAATTAAGAAGAGTAAAAGAAATAAAAAAGATAATTTTGTAGTGTTTGCCAATTTCTAAAGTGTAAATACTCCCACCATAGTTGATTTCAAGTCACCGGCATAGCATCACTAAATGTGGAGTCCATGGAGTTGGGAATTGGCTCTAGTAAGCCAGCAGAACTCAGCTGCAACACACAGCGGGCTCACAGGCCTATTGGTTTGTTTTACAAAGCTGTGTGATAAGTACAGGCATACAAATTTATTGACCTATATTCTTCAAGCCAGCACACATAATAAAAGACCTCTTGATCTAAGTGATGGAAGAAGCAGGAATGGGGGAGGGCTTTGTTGGCTATAGCCCAAGTTAGGTGATGTAATGTGCTTTAAGCTCCAGCCCAAGACCAAACAAGTAAGAAAAACCATTCACTGGCCATGGAAGATATGGAAACAGGCAACAGAGACCGGTGAAGCCCACCTACTTGACCCCCAAAATTCTGCTTAGGTTTGGCTATATTATGGATAAACACATAATTGGGAACCAAGACTTATTTATCTGGGCTTAATAGAAACCACCAGATTTTATTGTTCTGGGCAGGCAGACAGGAGAAGGAATGTAAGTACCTCTGAAGAAAAATGACCCTCACTAGTAATTTTCTATATAAGCCACTATGACTAAAGTAAATTTGCATGAAGTCAACTGGACTCCCCTTGATAACCACTGATTAGTTTATGGATTAGTGCTTGATTCAAAGCAACTGTGCCTAGGGCATGGACAGTGGAGGTCAGTGGCCTCAGGGTTGATCTGGGATAAATACTGCCCAGTAGGAGCACTTGTACAGCATGGTGGCAAAATGGCCCAATCAGGTCCTCTTGGGGAAAACATAAATGTAATGTAAATGCAGAAGAGTGTGTCATTTGTCCTCCGTCATTTGTCTGTGAAGTCTGAGAAACTGCTTTTCCAGTTTTCTGTGAAGTGTGAAGCATACCCAGTCCTGTAATTGTGAAGTCCCTGCTATTCTTCCCTGCATCTTTCATCATAGGACCCATGTCTGCCTCTGTTTCTGCCGCAGAGTTAAACCAGTCCTGTACTTAAGGAAACTGACATCTAGGGATATAAGGCTTGTATATAAATAACCATATTTGTAGGGTGTCACTAAGGGGCTCTGATGAAGGGTTTTTGAAGAGGGGAGATGGCTTAAGTTGCAAAGTGGTTGGAAAAGGGATTATGACATAGCCTTGCAACTGGGCATGGAAGGACTCACAGTATGAAGACATGTGGAGAAGTTAGGAAGTGGAGAGAATGGGAGAACATTCCAGAAACCATGGGCTACTGTATGAATCAGGCAGGCATGGACTGTGAAAGGAAGAAAAATATACCACCCCAAAATACGCCTTTTTGATCTATTGATTTTTGGTTTGATTACTTTTAAGAAAGAGCAGACAGAGGAGAAGTTCTAAAAACTGAGTGAAAGTTACCCATTTGTAAGAGACATTTACAGTGACAAAGGAAATTTGTAAGGGTATCTTCCACTCTGTACCAGGAAGAGGGCTTGACTAAATTTCATGACACTCTTATCAATGGAAAAGGCATCAATTTAAATCTGCAGAACAGCCTTGCCCTTTTTTATCATGCTTTTCCTGGCATCTCTCACAACTGGTCCCCTTCCTCTAACATCTTCTTCTGTCTCAGCTGGAGATGCTATTAGAGTGGTGGCTTGGGCAATTTTTAAGGAGTTAGTCTTCCTGGGTCTCTCCCATGTTTACAGGAGATATATATGTTATTAAACTTCTGTTTTTCTCCAGCTAATCTGTTTTTTATTATGGAGAGTTCTCAGCCAAGAACCTAGAAGAGTAGAGAAAAAAATATTTTTCCTTCCCTGCAACTGTAAGGTGGGGGAGAGGAAAAGAAAGAAGAAACCATAGGAAATAATATCAGAAAGAAATAATTCAGGCTATATTCTGAAAAAAGGTTTTAATGGTAGACTGAGAGGCTGTACTTCAAATATACATAATGAGCTAACAAAAATTTTTGACCAGGAAGGAGACTTTCTAAGAATTTCTGGAAAATTACTGTGGTGATAGCATGAAGCCAAGAACACAAAAGAAATATGATCCTATTTCACTGATCCATCCAGAAACAATCCAACATTGAAACTTTTTATGATTAGGATGCCATTTGTATCAAAAGATGACAACTGATATGATATCTGGCATCAGTGAAAAGAATATGAGACGAGCAATGCTAGCTCTGGAGGTAAATTAACTCTGTCTGGACACCCTGCCAGGGCTTGGGCAAGTGCCATGGGGGAAAGGTGGTTCTCACTTAGCCTAGCAGCATACAACAGTATGTATGAGGTGTGAATGATCAAAGAAAGTGGAGCTAATAGGATTCACTCATTATATTTTTTCTTTTGATTTTTCTCTATAAAAGTGCACTCTCTAGAGAAACAGATAACACTTCTATTATAAACTTAGTCTCCCAAGAACATATTTGGAAAGAAATGGAGTAGATTCATCACAGAAGTGTTGCAAAGAATGATGTAAAACCACCTAGCACTGTGTGCCTATAAGAACTGCTTAGAAATGCTTTCCAAATATGACTCATTTGACTTTGAAATTCTCAAGTACAAAGTCCTCTGCAGTGATGTACCTGTCATACACACCAGAGGTGGTAGAGCAGCGAGTTGAAAGTGAAGGCTCTGGAGCCAGAATGTCTAGTTTGTAATCAGGCTTTGTAATTTGCCTCCTCTGGAAATGTAAACAAGCACTTAGCTGCCCCATGACTCAGTTTCCTCTTCCATAAACTGGTGCTGAGGTTGCTGGGAACACTGAATGAATTCACATGGAAATTTAGAAGAGTACCTAACACATAATTAGCACTCAGTGAATGTTAGCCAGGAATATCTACCAACTTCTTTTAACATCTACCTTTGTTTTGATGAGAGGAAAGTTTTTTAACATTCTCTTTCACACAGAATGGGGCTGGGACATTTTCATCTCTCTGGAATCTACCTTGGGCACTGTTTTTCATGCTCCTTAGGGATATTGTCTTAACTGAGCCCATTTCAGACTGCAGACAATAAGGGGTTTTAATTACTCTCTGCCAAAGTCACCCTTGGGTAGCTTTCTGGAGGCTTTCCATTTCCATAGGGTCCTCTGGTTTGTTCTGGACTCCTAGCATGCTCTTTCCTCTCCTACCCCATGCCAGGCAAGACCTTGCCCTGTGGGATGGGATAGGAAGATGGAGCAGGACAGCATTTTGCAGTGCTTATCCAAGGGGAGCAGAAAGGATGCCTGAGCCCTGACCTTGGTGTGGCTGTTGGTTGGGCATCATCCTGCAAATCAAAAGGTTGCGGGATCAATTCCCCACCAGGGCACATGTCTGGGCTGTGGGTTCAGTCTCCAGTTGGGGCACATGCCAGAAGCAACCGATCAATGTTTCTCACATCGGTGTCTCTTTTCCCCTCCCTCCTTTCCTCCCTTTCCCTCTCTCCAGAATCAATAAGAGAAAAACAAATTTAAAAAAAAAGAAAGAAAGAAAAAAATGCCAGAGTCTTCCCTCTTTCCTTCTAAACACATTTCACTCATTGTCTCACTGGGCCTTTTAAAGCAGTCAGATATGTTTTAAAAATACTTTTTAGATTACCACCAACATCTATAACATATTTTAAACAAAAATTTAAAGAAGGCTTTATTTCATGCTGGTGTGTGTTACTGAGAGTGAGAAATGTGAAAAGATCTACAGAGCTCTCTGTATGCTCCAATGCCACTGCTACTACTGGCCCTGAAACCCAACTTTTCCCATTTTCAGTTCACAGCATTTTCTGTTCTGGAGCTGATTTTATTCCAAGGTAATATATTTGTCTTCTTCCTCTTCTTTATTTTATTTTTTAATCTAATGTACATGTGTGTCTCCTGAGACCTATTGTGAGTAAAATTGTGAGTAAAAAAATTACAATTTGCTATCTCTAACTTATTCTATAGACCTACAATGACAGTCTTGATTTCTTTAAAAATGTCATTCTTCTAATTATAAGGTAAATAAATCTTGGGGGTGTAATATACAACATGGTAACTATAGTTAACAATGCTGTATTGTATATTTGAAAGCTGTGCCCTGGCTGGTGTAGCTCAGTGGATTGAGCACAGGCTTGTGATCCAAAGGGTCACTGGTTTAATTCCCAGTCAGGGCACAATGTCTGGGTTGCAGGCCAGGTCACCAATAGGGGGCACTTGAGAGGCAACCACACATTGATGTTTCTCTCCCACTCTTTCTTGTTCCCTTCTCCTCTGCCTAAAAATAAATAAATAAAATCTTCAAAAAAATACTCCATTGTATATTTGAAAGTTGCTAAGTGAACAGATCTTAAACGTTCTCGTTACAAGAAAAAAAGTTTGTAACTGTGAGGTGATGAACATTGACTAAACTTATTGTGGTGATCATTTTGCAATATAAACATATATTAAATCACTATGTCACACACCTTGAACAAATTGTATTTCAACTATATCTCAGTGAAACTGGAAAACAATTTTAAATGCCATTCTCTAGGGAGAATAAGCATGAGAATGTTTTCTTCCTTGAACTCCCATTAGTTCAAAGTTAGTATTTTGAAGGAAACAATAATTAACCCCCTTTTCTCATGTAATCTTTTAAATGCATTTTAAAAGACCAAATCAACAGATGTGTCACCGTTAATCATAAAAAGGTGGGAGGCAGGCTTGTGTGTGTGGAATATAAAATGGGAAGGAAGAAAAACAAGGAGTTTTAGGGGTTCTTTTCTGCCCCTCCACCTGCAGATAGGACTTCCAAAGAATTTGGGGCTACTTCCTCTGGTACCCTCTCTGACTTCATTTGTAATTCCTCCCAGCAGTTCATAGTGATGTGCGCTCTTCCACGGCAGGGGCTCAGCAGGTTTAGGGAAATGCTCCAGTCACTGGCCTCTGCATGTTCCTGGAGGTGGAATGTTACCTGGTGCACAGGGTGCATGCGTTATAAGCCAAATAGCTTGATTAAGGGTGAGAAGGGGGAAGGGAGGGAGAATAAAGAAAGATTTCTCCCAAATTAGATTGAGGTTTTCCTGGATTGAGAGAGAGAAAGAAGGAAAAAAAAAAGAGTCACTAGACAAGGTTCTCAAGGCCCCAAAGGGATAATTAAGAAGGAAGAGCCCCCCCAGCATGGGCAGTTCATAGGAGCTGACCCTGCAAAGGCTGGCTGGGGTGTTCCCCTCCAGCATCAGAGGATGTGGGCCTTGGCTCTGAGCCTGGTATTCTCCCATCTTCACTGGTGAGCATGGCCCCCCCGGCACTGACTACAAGGTAGTTGTATTTTATACAAATTTAAAAGGTACTGTAAAGACATTATTCATACAATATCACATTAAATGAAAAAAAAATGATATGAAAAGCCAATTTCCCAAAAACAGCAGGAAAAATTAAGTGAAGAACCACATCATTTCTGATGTACTGTCATCTTTGCCAGATAGCAACTCTGTTTCCTCTGTGTAAAGACCTTCTCAGCACCTTCGGCCCATGTCCTTTGTGCTTATTGCTGTTTCTGGGCATGGAAACTTCTGAAGCAGTTGTTTTAGTGTTGATTGTAATTAATATTTTTAGATCATTTTTAACTCAGAACAATTTCATCCAAATACTCATGAAGTGGTAGTACGAATGTACCAAAAATTGTACATAGAAGTCAGGAAGTTCAGTGTAGAAATAAAATGATATACATTACTACCATAAAGGCCAAGGAGTTGTGTTCTATCATGTGGTTATTTTGAAAGGCAATTTTGAAGAATATTAAAGGTAATACTGAGAAAGAAAAATGGCACTAAAACAAAACTGTTCTCAGTGATAGTAAATTTGTAGAGTCCAGAAATGTATCCCTCCTGCCTTATATCTATGTGCTCTAAGAACGCCTCCCAGAATGTTCTCCCAGAATGCCTCCTTTGCCTCAAACGTGGCTACCTGGAGTTGCTGCTGAGACTTTTATTTTCCCATCTTGTAACTGCTCAGCAAGAGGGGCATTCAGGCTCTAAGACCTTTGCCTAGTCCCTGTCTCATCTGTGCGTGTGCAATGTCCCAGAGCAAGCCCCAGCCCAGGCCAGGACACTGGAGAGGAGGGAGGTCCTGGTGGTGGGGAAGACTGTCGTACCTGTCCTGTGGTGGGAAAGGGCACAGAAGTGAACCAATGTGGAATGCTCCAAGCTAGGTGATCATTAATAACACTTTTCACTTCACTGATGACATAAAGGAATTGACTCAGTCTTTTTTCCTTCAGAGACACTATGATTGGATAAATTGAAATAAGAATTTATAGTTGAAAATCAAGAAAATCTTCAAGCTAAGAGAATAAGTAGAATGTAGATAGATCATTATTACACTGGAGAAATATAAGCTTTGGTATGTAGGAAAGCAAATGCAGAGAATTGGATATCGAGTCATTCCCCAAAGACTTGCTGGTGGTTGTTATTCAGCATTCTACTAAATGATAGCTTGGTATTAATAGTTTACAGGAGGCAGTGTAGGTGGGATATGCAAGGAACATTTCTGGGGACTGGAGCAGAGACTCCTGGGACCATGTCTGAGTGATACCCTTTGGGGTAGTCATCCTCCAGGGTAGCATGGGCACAGGGTATATACTGGAGTCAGAAATAAACCACTGAAAACTCACAGAAGAAACCAGCACACATCTACCAGGGTCAATACTTAAGAGTGTTAGTGATAACCATAGAGTTTGGCAAAATGTTAGATAACTGCTGTCTCCCACCTACCAGGGATCATTACTACTACTTTCAATGTTTATGTAGGTAGATTGGAAAAAATTCATTTCATAATTTGCCAAGTTGAGTGGGATGTGGTCAGTCCTGCCCATGGATGGCATTCTGCAGAGAGACCTTAGGCATTCTATCCACCAGGAACTTCTGTGATTGCTGAGGTGTTGTCTTCAGCTAGAGAAGATCACTGTTGTGATAGCCTTTATCAACGGGAATTGAGGAGTAGAGTCTTGCCAATTACATCAGCTCCCACCTCACAACTTTGACCCTCTCATCTCTTTCCAGGCCCCTTTGGGCAAACACTTTTTTCACAGTCTTATCTCCATTTGTTCTTTACTTTCTCTCACCTGCCATCCCACCATCAGAATGTGTTTGGCATGTAGTAAATTCCTTCAATCTTTAATCCCTTTAACTGCTCTAACTAGGGCTTCCTTTGCACTAGATTTTAGCTCTATAAACTGGATCAAATCCCTCTGTGTCAATACCACATGTGGTTTGCATTAATATCAGGGAGAATGTTCCATGCCAACCTTTGAGCTGAGCCCAGTATGCTACACAATGCAAAGGTATTCATTTCTTTTCCTCAACTCTGAAACTCCTGTTCTTATATGTGAATGCCCTGATTCTTACTATACTGAGTTCTAAGGTAAGTCAGAATAAACCAAGAGCTGAGGAGCTTGTGGCTAGGAACATAGTATGCCAGGAAATGAGGCAAGGAGGCAAAGGTGTGGTTAGTCAGAAAGTCAGACCAAATGACATTACTTAGGCAGATTACAGAGTCCATGGAGACAGGTCTGGATTGATGATATCCAGAAGTCAAAGCCAAGGGTGACTGAAGTATGGGGTTGACAGTGGCATCTGGCAACTTCCTAGTGGATATACTGGGTTCTCCCTTCTGCACTCTTTTAAATTCCCCCCAAAATTTTGCCCATGTCTTACTGGCTGGAGTTTGAAGTTGTGGGAACTAAGTTAAAAGCTCCTGTTTTTTTCATGGTGGACCCAGCTGGAATCTCTCTTTACTTCTAAATAGTGAATAGAGTAAGAACAACTAAGGGATCTTCTCTGTTCTCTTACAAGGTCAAAAAATAAGAATATGACCAATGGAGAAAAGAACTAAGGTGACCTTGGGGCTTTGTCTAGGTCTTAAGAAGTTGGAATAGGTACTCCCAAAAACTTCTTTGAATTCCAAGATTAAATTAAATTGAAAATGAATTAAGATTTTCTGTACTGCATTTGACATTTCTTTGACAGTCCTGTCCATTTGTTTATGCCCCTGGCGAATCATATTAAATTCTTGGATTTTGGTCCAGGGGGTTGAAAAAAGAATCAAATTGCTTTACTATCTTTAAAATTCTAAGTGTTAGAAAACTTTAAATATTAATATCTTTTTGATTTTTCATAAAAAGTATTATAGGTTGTAGAAATAACTGGTTGAAACAATATTGTTGAGTGGTAATAATTGGAGTCACTGGTTTCATTGTAGTATATATGTGTATATATATACATATATATATATATTTTCTTTTCAAGTATTTTTTATTTGAACTATAGGCAAAAAGAAAAAAAGACCTTGTTATTTGCCAAAGTCTTTTATAGCTCATTCCACCTTTTCTATTACATCCTTTTGGAGCATTGCCATGCATGGCCCAAAGCAGAACGCAATGAGTGATATGTCTCCCCGTCCCGAATGGAAGTTGAAATCTCAGGACACTCTGGGAGGGCTCCCTTATGCCTGCTGGCAACCCCTTGGCCTCTGATCCCTGGGTCTGATTTAATAGCATCTTTCCCCTAAGCATCTCAGATATAAAGCATGACCCACTGTGGAACAAGGGGGTTTCTGAGCTCCAGCTACCCCCACTTTCATTGCACTATTGAAAGAAGGTCAGTGTGTTTATCCATTCTTTTTTTACTATTTTTAGTTTTTAGATAGTAACTAAGAAAGATAGTAAGATAGAAGCACAGATAGGCAAAAAGTTTGTGACAATGAGCACCATTAAGTTCAACCTGAAAATGTGATAGAAGCCTATGACCCTCTTTTGTTTCTATGCTACTGCTTAACCCACTAAAGCTGCATTTATTAGTAAGAGTGTGATGACAAAATCACTTCTCTTAATTGCTCTTGAATGTAATGAAGCAGAAGACAGAAGGCAGGTCTTTGGATTGCTAGCCTTATCAGTAGCTAATGAATCAAGCATTCCATCCCTGGGTACCAGTGGTTTCAACCAGCAGTAACTACAGGATTTATTGGGGCAGATGGCTATGATATAGGACGCTGGTGTGCAAAAACTCCCTTGAAGTCGGAGCACTGCATGCCCACTGGGGCAGCCCAGTACTGCAGAACAGATGCATTTCCTGCCCTGGTTACTTCACTTGGGTTCTGTAACCAAAGAGGTCCCCAATGACGAATTCCTCTAACACTTACAAAACCACATTTCCCAGGAAGGTCTTTCTGAGGTGAAGTAAAAGTTAATGGGAAGCACAGTAAGGGGCCAGGGTCAGGTTGCACTTGAGAGGTTTGTTATGATTCACACAATGTTGTGAACCCCGCAGACACATCCACTCTGTCATGACATGGTAAATGCAGAGGGAGGTGAATTTGCCAGTTCCTGTGTATGGCTTCTTTCTGGAGCAGAGGCAAAATGCCACCCAGAAAGGCTATGTTGGTGGTAAAGGGTGTCTTGCAAGCCTCAATAAGAGGGTAACTGTTTGCAAGTCATAACTAACATTAATATCACTGATACCTAATAATAATCAAGTACCTAACACATACCACTCGCTACTCTAAGAATCCAACACACAGAATTTTATTGAACCTTTACAACAATGCTACAGATTTGATTCCATCATTACCCCTATTTTAAGAATAAAAATGAAGCAAATTAAAATAGCTATAAACTGGTTCCATGATCTTAGTGAACCCGGGTATTTTCTGAGTAGCGCATTTCCGTTTTAGGACTGGGGAACTAAAATGTGATGAAGTTAAACATACTATTAAAATAGTAAGTTGTCATTTGAGATCCCAGGAACCTTCTCCACTTTCCTCTCCAAGCCTCTTTTCCCATTTATTCCTTTATATTGTATAAGGCATAGGAAATAGGTTTTGTCGCCTGTACTACCTTCAATCAATTGGTAATAGCTTCCCAAAACACATGGTTGGGGAGGATTCTCAGGAGGAACTGCGGTTCAATATGTCAGAGTACTATGATCAATTAACGATGTCTTCCGTGGGTACAGGAGGAAGCCTATAAGGTAGGTGAGCCTAGTAATATCCACTCCACAGTGGTGCCATTGTACCTCTGTCGATACTTCAGTAGGGACCTGAAACTATAAATTAACTCATTAACATATATTCTGAGAAGCTCCTTTGTGGTAGCACTGTGCTGTCTCCTGCCTTCACCCCATAGATAATAGTCCCATCCATCCTATGAAGCTATGGTCAAACACTACTGCACTGAGGAATGTATTCACTGTTTTGAGATTGGAGATTCCAAGAACAGTTTCAGTAGTTATTGACTTCCGGTCAGAATAACTTTACTTAAATCTCAATGTAAAACTGATCTAACTCTATATCATTATGCCCCAGGTTTAAGAATGTCTTTCTCTCACCAGTGAGGCAAGAGGCAGGACTGAGGAGATGGCTGAGGATCCTAGCTGGCCAGCCTCTCTCAACTTAGCCCAGGAGGTAAAGAACTAGGAGAGGCAGAAGGAAGCAGCATGGAAAGGCTGTACATGTGTATGGATAGTGACCAAAGGGGCAGCTCAGCAGGGGTTTGGGGTGTGTAAGTTCTGAGTTCTTCTCTCCCAGAGGGCATCCATTTAACCAGAGGTGACACAGTGAACAGCAGGGTGGGCCTATAGCTAGAGATGTCAGTCCTGGAACAGGGTGAAAAAGGGGTGCACCAATAGGGTATAAGAAAAGGCAAAGAAAGGCAACAGACTCTACAGGGTCTGGCCTGTGTGTTTTATTTTGTTGTTGGTTTTACTGGAATGTTCTAGTTGTAGCAACGTTGGGATCGGTTGTAGCCTGAGCTGGTTGCAGCATTGGAGAAGAGAGAAGAAAGAAAATGGAGAGAAGGTGGTAAAGGAAGCCAAGAAAATCACGTGGAATGAGAGAGGAGAAGGTTTTCTAAGAAGAGAACATGAAGAGGGGATCTTATAAAAGCTGGACAGAAAAAAAGACAGTGTGATGGGGACATCCCCTAGCAATTAGTGAGTTACATCCAAAATTCATAGTTCTGTAATTTACCTTTTTGGAAGCAGGGGATTTGATGATAACTTCAGTTCAGCAAAGAAAGTATTCTTCAAGAGACTACAGTAACATGTATCAAGGAAAAACATGTCAAGAGAATAGTAAATTCAATTATTCTACTCAGTCAGAAGAGAGTGAAGTCCTCACCTTATTTAGGAATTAAAAGTCACCACATATTGATTAAAAAAGCCTTTGTATAAATGGCTACTGATCTCAGCAAAGGTAGTTGCTAGGTCTGTGACAAAAGCACAAGTAAAGTTCTGCATAGTTCTGTGCTTGAGTGTCAGCAGTGAGATGTGATGGATGGGGGAGGTGCCAACAATGCAAACTTGGAGAGAAGGCTTTCCCTAGAGTTAGACACCAGAGCTGAAGGGAACCTTAGCGCACACCTGCTGCAGTCTCCTCATTCATCAGGCTGGGAAACAAGTGGCAAATGTTAAGGTGCCCCTGGTGACCCCCACCTCTGCATGCCTCTGTGTAACCCTCCCCACTTGAGTGTGGGCAGGACTTGCTTCTAGCCAACAGAAGACAGTGAGGGTTATGAGGGTCACTCCTGTAATTATGTTGCACCATAGAAAATTCCATCTTACTGGCAGGCTTGCTCTACAGACTCTCCTTGCCAGCTTGATGAAGTAACATCATTTCCATGTGGAGCTTTTGAGGAACTCCACATGGTAAGGGACTGTGCTGGCCTCCAGGAGCGGTGGGCAGCCTCTAGGTGCTGAACATAGCCTCTGCAAGCTGAAAGTGGCCTCCAGCAGGAACAGAGTGCCCAGTCCTATAACCTCAAAAAAAAAATTCTTCCAACCTGAGTGGGTTTGGAAGCAGATTCTTCCTCAGACAAGTGTCCAGATGAGAATGCAGCCTGACACTGCAGCTTTCTGAGACTCGTATCAGAAGGCCCAGCCAAACTCACTTGGACTTCGGACCTGCAGAAACTGTGATGTGGATTCACAGCAATTAGTTCTGCAGCAACACATAGCACACACATGAAACTCACGAGGTAGAAATAATCTGTCTATGGTAAATTCAGGGTAGACCAGAAAATATTTGTTTTATGCCCCATGCATTTATGGGATTGCTTGGGATTGAACTGTGTCCCCCAGAAAGATATGCTGAAGTCCCAACCCCAAGTACCTGTTAATGTGACCCATTTTGGTTTTTGAGGTTATTATTTTAAAACACTAAAATTAAAAATAGGACTACCATATAATCCAGTAATTCCACTTCTGGGTATTTGTTCAAAGCAAACCAAAGCACTAACTAAAAAAGATATATGCACCCCATGTGTATTGCAACATTATTTACAATAGCCAAGGCATGGAAACAACCTAAATGTCCATCAATAGATGAATCAATAAAGAAAATATTCACATATATGAATATTATATAATATATAATATTCAGTCATAAAAAAGATGGAAATTTTGCCATTTGTGACAATATGGTTGAACCTTGAGGGCATTATCCTAAGTGAAGGGCATTATCCTAAGATACATAGACAAAGACAAATACCATATGATCTCACTTACTTGTGAAATCTAAAAACAAACAAAAAAGTTTATAGCTACAAAGAACAGACTGGTGGTTGTCAGATGTGGGATATTGTGTAGAGGATTCAAAATAGGTAAAGGGGGTCCAAAGGCACAAACTTCTGCTTACAAAATGAATAAGACATAAAGATGTAAGGTACCGCATGAAGACTATAGTAAATAATACTGTATTGGTAATTTGAAAGTTGCTGAGAGAGTAGATCATAAAAATCCTTTTCACAAGGGAATAAATCTTATATCTGTGCAGGGTGATAGACGTTAATTAGACTCATTGTGATGATCATTTCACAATATATAAATAGTATACATCTGAAACTAATATAATGTTCCATGTCAATTATAACTCAATAATATTTTTTTTCACAAAGGTAAGGTTATACTAGATTAGTGTGAGTCTCAAATCTAGTAACTGGTGTTTTTATAAGGACAGGAAAATTTAGAGACAAGGAGGACACAGGCACATAGAGGAAAGATGACTACGTGAAGACAGACACAGGAATTCCAGCTAAAAGCCAAGGAATGAGAAGACTTCTGAAAACCACTGGAAACAAGGAGAAAAGCAAGGAAAGGAGTTTCTTTCAAAGCGTATAGAAGGAAATCATCCTGCCAACACCTTGACTTCAGACTTCTGGACACCTGAACTAGGAGAAAATACATTTCTATTGTTTTAAGCCACTCTGTGGTAATTTTTAGGGCAGCCCCAGGAAACTAAAATAGGCACCTTGGAAGGTAAGCTTAGAGGCTCCAGTTCTCAGGGTCTTATGTTTGAGTTCTTTAAAGTGATGAGATAACAAGCCAGAGTTAGAGATGTACAGGATGAAATGAGACCTGGGGTGAGGAGAGGTGTGTGTTTGAGTGTGTGCACACGTGTTCATTTAAACCATGTGAGTAGTTTAAATAATGAGTAGGTGATGGGTATGGCAATGCTAGATAACATGTGGGAGGAACGTAGTCATTTTGATTTAATTTTGGAACTATTTGGGCCAAACATGTGTCAGTCCCACTTTTGGAGACATATCTCACATAAGAACAAAATTTATTATGTGTTATAAACCTACTTCCATAAGCCAACAAAGGGATAAAATTGAATTGTGAAGAAGTCAATTAATCCAAAGGAAGGCAGAAATAGATAAAGAAATGAACAAAAACAGATCAGCCAAATAGAAAACCAATATCAACATGATACATCTAAATCTAACTATGTTAATTGCATTAAATGTAAATTGTCTAAATACCTCAACTAAAATGGAGATTGTCATAATGGATAAAAAAATATCAAGATCCATGTTGCCTATAAGAAAAATATTTCAGATATAAATACACAAATTGATTGTAAGTAAAAGAGCAGAAGAAAGCTTACCACACAAACACTAATCAAAATAAAGCTTAAATAACTATATTAATATTACAGTATATTTCCAAGAAAATAATGTTACTAGGGATAAAGAAAACTATTTCATAATGGTAAAGATGCCAATTCATCAAGGAGACATAATAATCTTAAATATGTTTGTACCTAATAATAGAACCTCAAAATATAAAAAGCTAAACTTTATAGAGCTCTAAGGAGAAATAAGAATTTTTTTTGAGTATTGAATATATTTCTTATTTTGAATATGATAATGGGATCATTGTTTTTACATACCTCAAAGCTTATCAAATGTATGATTTAAGTATTTACAGTTATTATAATTATGTGTCAGTAGAGCTGTTTAAAAAGTATATTGGGCCCTGGTTGATGTGGTTCAGTGAATTGAGCACAGGCCTGTGAACCAAATGGTCACTGGTTCAATTCCCAGTCAGGGCACATGCCTGGGTTGTGGGCCAGGTCCCCATTAGGGGGCATATGAGAAGCAGCCACACATTGATGGTTCTCTCTCTCTCTCTTTCTCCCACACCTTGCTTCTGACTAAAAATAAATAAATAAAATCTTAAAAAAATAAGTATATTGGAAATCCAAAAGAATAAAATAAACTATTTAAATAATTAATAAACTAACATTGATATTTTGCTTTATCAGAAAACCAACACCCTCTAATGTCTTGTTTTGGGACCAAAAAGAATTTTTAGGCATAGCTTATTTTAAGGAAGAAAATGATAAAGTTTAATATTTTAACAGTTTTCATTTTAATTTAATGTTGAAATATTGTTTACCCCATCAGTACTATTAAGGTCCTTAAGTAATATGCTTTATAAATAAGAATCAGTGATTGGAAACAACTGAGGCTGTATTGTATGAAATGGGTGCCTTTAATTAAGTAAAATATAATACACAAAGAAAATTTATTTTTTTAAGCAGAACTAACACTGAAGGAAAAATGTCCAACAAAATATTACATGAAGACAGACATTGTAAACTCTTTAACCTCACTCCTAGGAAACATGTACATATTTCATGTTACGTAGAAAGAGAAAAGAAAACCTGGTAGAGTGACTCAATTTAATAAATATATTTAAAATGAGATTTTTCAATTCTAAGTTTAATTTCAAATTTGTTATCACTATTTATAATTTTCCTGGTAGTTTTGTCAGAATCAATTTATATTTAATATATTAAATGGTTCCCAGTTTCAACTATGAGAGTGGAAAAGTTACAGAATTAAGAAAATTCCCAGAGAAGCATTTTGAATAAAAGACCTTAGTAGCTTTTGTAAGACATAATCAAGAATGGTGGACACAAAACAGAGAAGAAACTGTATTTCCTCAGAGAAAGTAATTGATGGGTTTCCTCAGAGGAGGAAAATTTGCAATACTAAAAATAAATTCAAAGATTTGAAGTACATAAAACCTACCATTTTTGATGACTTAAGTCATAGAAGAATACTTTAAAGAAGCTTTGAATAGTTTTTCAAAAAGTTAATGTTTATCAAACATGGCCAAAAAACTTGGAACTTTAAAGAGTGCCTCCTTAATATTATATATATATATATATATATATATATATATATATATATTTGTACTTCAACAAACACGAAAAGACAAATTGCATGAAGTCAACGGTCACCACCACAAATAATCTCTTTTCAGTCCCTTCTCCAAACAAGGTGGAGAAAATAAACAAAAATGTACAATTGGCTGAATTGAACCAAGCCATGAAGGGAAACTGTTTGTTTTCTTGTTATTTATGAATCTTAATATTTATTTGCAAAAATCCCTAGGAAGCCCAGATTTACCCTTGAAAAATTATAACTTTTAATTTAAAAAAAAAAGTAGGGAAGCTGAAACTGTTTAAACAATTCAATAGATACATAAAATGCTAATAGTCCTAGTCCATAAAGCTGGGAGCCTTGTAAAGTTTTATTTCATAGCATAGAAGTCTTATTTCATGGTAAATATCTTCATGTTATGGGACTGCCACTAGTGATTACTTTCACCATGTTGAAGTTTTGTAACTGTAAGCATGAATTAATGTCATGACTCCCAAGCATTCTGATAAACAAAGCACCCAGTTCAATTAACCTAGTTTTCATAGCTGCTGAGTTTAGCAACACCCTTGCTAGTATATCAATCATCTCTCATTAAGCATTTCCTCCCTAAAGCCTGTTTGAACAAATCAATATATTTTAACTTCCACATCATCATCTTTCCCCTCCTCCAATGAAAATATAAAATGTGAATTTGTTTCTAAACCAGATGATTGCAGGAGCGGAATATGGCATAACCTACTAAATCTACTGAATCCCTGTGCCCATGGTAATGACTTTTTAAATACAGAATCATCTACCATGTTGTTACAAAGGTATTACTCACAAAGTGTCACTGAAATTAGGTGCTATTAGGGGTGTTCAGTGAAGAACATGGAAATATCCCACCTTTAGGGACATGGACTGTGAAAGGAAATAAATTCAGTCTGTGCCATCATGACTTCTGCAAAGCCTGAGGTGGCTACCACTGAAATGTGTCATCACTATGGCTCACCAAGCAAAGAGTTTGATAAAACTTGCATTTATATTGTTTAGAGCTGGCAGGAATCTCTGAAAACATTTAACTTACTCCCTGATGAGCACACTGAGACTCTTAAAACCCCTAAGCATTTATGTAAAGTCACAATATAGTGTTGGAGCAAAACTCTAGGTCCTGAGACTTTTAGGAGCTGCTCCTCACAGATTTTCATAACCCTGCAATGGAGAGAACCATGGGTCACTCCACCAAGTAACCCACATGTTTGCTTTCTGTTGGGTGACTTATAATGAGGAAGCCTGAGTGGTCTTCCTCTGACTGAAATGACACACGGTCTCCATCAACGGGTTTAAATTACACTTCTCTCCTTCCAATTTCTACTTAGCTATTAGATAGCTTCAACATTTGAAAACATTCAGTGTGTATTTGAGCACTCTTTTAATTTCAAGATAAAATAATCTTAAAATGTATTACAATTATTTCAAATTACATAGTCTCTGTGCAAAGAGGCCTGGAAGTGCATAGGAAAATAGGAATGTATGTGTGTGTAAACATATTCATGCAAGCTATAGTCATTTTCTAGAACCAAAAGAGTGGGTCTATAGAATTTTTAAATAATAGCTAATATAAGAGCTACAACTTATTATATCCTATTTACTATGTGATAGGCACTGATATAAGCACTTCTCATAAAAATTTAATCCTCATAATAACCCTATGCTCTGAGTGCTACTATTATCATCTCATCTTTACAGGTTAGAAAACTGGGGCATGGAGAGATTAAGTGTGTTTCCCACAGTTACACAGCTAGAAATCAGAAAATCTAGAATTCAAATCGAATACCCTTGCTGTTCATTGATAATCTACTCTGACTCTCAGTAGTAAGTTTTATGTTAGAAAATAAGCTTGAAAGGGCTGAAGAAGGGTGCTAGGTGATTTGTGAATTGTAGTAACTAGATAGTGCCTGTGGTGACCAATGTTTTTGGCCTGTGCTGATTAGTTTCATCTGGCCTTACCAGTTAAAATTAAAACACACCATTACCAGTCCTCGCAAATGAAGGTGACACAAGGGTATTCCATTGCACTGGTTTGTCATGGCTATGTACACAGATCCTCAAGGCTCTTTGTAAATCAGCTATCAGCCAGGTGTAAGATAAGAATGAGGAAGCAGGCCTTCTTGGTCAGTGTGGCTCAGTTGGTTGGAGAAGAATCCCCAAAACAGAAAGGTTGCATTTTCTATTCCTGGTCAGGACACATGCCTGGGTGGTGGGATCCATCCCCCATTAGGCACATGAGCAGTAGGTAACCAATCAGTGTTTCTCTCTCTCATCGATGTTTCTTCTCTCTCTCTCTTTCCCTCCTTCCCCTCCTTCTTTCTCTCTTTCTCCCTCTATCTCTAAAAACAGTGGAAAACAAAGAATGAGGAAGTAGAACTGGAGAATACAACTGAGGAGTAGAGAGGATGGAATTTGGAATGTACTAAATTAAGAAGGGGAAGAGATTGCATCCTGCCCAGGTGGCAAATTTGTCTTCCCCAAGAATCACACAGGCAGAAGTGAATACAGGTATCATGAGTCCTGAGCTCAGACAACTTTAGGGGCTTCTTTAAGAAAAGAATACAAACCTGCAAACCTGAAACTGGGTAAAGGACCCTGGAAGGGACTAATGCCAGTGAAGGATCTGATGCTTGAGGTTCATTCCCTCAGTAGTAACTCCACCTGCTCAAGGTGAAGACAGGAGATAACAGAAAGAACTCTGCTGCTGTGTGTCCAGGTGGACTGGAGACTTCTTCAGAAAAGTTCCTCAGGAGAACCCCAGCCCCCTGGGGAATAGCAGTGACATTGGGAGAAACCAAAGCTGCAAATCTGTAGTTCAAATTCCTGTAAAGAATAATTGAGAGAGAGAACTGACTTGTTTAGAAAATGTATGAAGACATAATGGGCCACAGCCTCATGTCCTTTGGAGTCAGGCTTCCTCTGGCTGTCTGGTGGGTCAGCAAGGACATTATGCAGGTGGTGACACAGACAGAGCCCCGCAGGCAAAGGTCAGGTGTGTCGAGGGAGGTCTGGCAGCTGGCATTGGGAATGGTATCACAGAGATGAGTTCAGGCACACCCCCTGCTCTGGAACAGTGCGGGGAAGAAAGCCTAGAACTCAGCCCCAGAGGGAGCAGAAAACACAGTGACTGGGCAGAATTTAAGATTGGGAGCTTAGTGACAGAAATGCAAGATGAGCCTCATTATCAGAATTTGAGCCAAGTGTCCTGGTAGGCGAGGCCTCAGTGGGTGTCGCTGCCTATTTAAGGTTTAGGCATCCATAGCTCATTTGAAGACAAGATTAGTTACACAGCTACACAGCCTGGGGTGTGAAGCCTGGGGTGGTTTTGAATTTGCTCCTGGTAGCATTTTTTTGATACCCATTTTTCAAGATGATAGCAACAAGAATTTATGCAAATCCTTTCTTTCTTAGTGACACTTGGAAGTGAAAACGATGAATAATGACTTGACTTGTTTTTATTAATGGTAATCTTAGTAAGTAGCCATAAGTTAAATTTTGCTTATCCCTTCAGGATAAGAAACAAATTGTGACTGAGGAAAGACCCTGGGCTGTGTTGACAGGTCTGGTGAGGTTGACAATCTAGCCTGAAGTTTATGTGGATGAAGAGGTTATGTGACAAAGGAGTGTGGTTTGAAGGAAATGGTGTCTGCTCTTTGCAACTTGCTCTTTGTGGTGATGGTTGGTAGTCAAAGATGTAGGTCCAAGACCATTCACTGAAGGTCCGGAGTAGGTTGGAGGGGTCACCTGGCTATTGTGTACCATCAAAAAAGTGTCTCCAGTGTGCAAAACAAGAGTCTGGCAATCCCTCCAGTGGTGGTGAGATTAAATGCAGTCTCTAGGGAAGGCTGTGTGCAAGCATGGGTGTGGGCTCAGGATTTCAGGCCCCCTGGCCCCTTGCTTCCTGGGATGGGAAGAAAACAGGTGCAAGTCAGTCACCCTCAAGATAACCACATGAAGAAGCTGGACTAGCTGGGTGAATCAGGACCCATCCCAGGAAGCCACCTTATGCTTCAGGGCAGATGGTCAGGGGCATTTCTAGGGCATGGGAGATTAAGAAGGCAGAGGAAGCAGTGAAAGAAGATAGATTAGTCAGTTCCTGTTGTGGAAAGAAAAGGGGAAAGCTGATATCATCCCAGGGATGGGGAGGGGGAGGAAGACAAGAGAGGGCAAGGAAATGAGCAACAGGCCTGTGTATTTTTTCAAATAATAAATAAAAATAAAAATAAAAAGCCTTTTAGAAGAATTACAAGCAGAAGAAGGACAGGGGTAGCCAGCAATGAAGACTTGGAGGTAAAGAATAAGAACAGAAAAAAGCATCCTCTTACTTCACATCTATTGGGGTGGCTATTATGAAAAAAAAGTTAAGAAAGAAAGCAGAAAATTAACAGGTGTTGAAGAGGATGTGGAGACATTGGAATCTTCATGCTTTGCTGGTGGGAATATAAAATGCTGCAGCCATTGCAGAAAAGTTTGGCAGTTACTCAAAAAGCTAAGTCCAGAAATACCACAGGATCCAGGTATTTTACTCTGAGGCATGTACCTAAAACAACTGAAAGCAGAGACTGTAGCAGATGTTTGTGTTCCCAAGTTCAGAGCAGCATTATTCACAATAGCCAAAAAGTGGAAGCAACCTAAGTTTCCACTAGCAGATGAATGGATAAACAAAAGACACACACAGTGAAATATTATTCAGCCTTAAAAAGGAAGGAACTTTGAACACATACAATGTAGATGATATGAAAAGAAATTATAAGTGAAATAACCTAGACACAAAAGGACAACTATTATATAATCCCATTTATATGAGGTACCTAGAGGAACCAAATTCATAGAGATGGAAAGTAGAGATTACCTGGGGCTGAAGGAGGGGGTGGGGAGTGACTGTTTAATGGATACAAGGTTTCCATTTGGGGTGATGAAGAAGTTCTGGTGACGATTGCAAAACATTGAGAATGTACTTAATGCCACTGAATTGTAAGCTTAATGTTAACACGGTAAATTTTATGTTATGTGCATTTTACCAAAAATTTGTAAAATGACTCTTTTTTAAAAGGGAGTTCAAAGGCAACTTGAAGACTAAGTATATTCTCACAAACCAAAATGAAATAGATTTAATTGCAATCACCATAAAGGTCATGCACATGAATACACATGAACTTTTTGGTCACTTGATGGCAATCTTTGGCAAACCTGAGACTCAGATGGCATTTGTGCAACTGATAAAGAGGCAATAAGCACTGTCCCTGTCTCCAAAGGGTTAAAGATGGAACATTCTCTCAGTATTAGGATTCAAAAAGCGAGATTCTACCTCCTTTTTAAGGAAGAAGATGGTATAGAAGGTGGGAGAAACTGGAGTATAAAAGTTCACAGAAAATAGCACATGTCCAAGGAAAAACATGGTCTGTCTAGACCAGATCAAAGCAATGATGATAGTAATGGTTAAAACAAGAATGAGTGAGTTTTTTATAGCTATATTTTACTGTTCAAGGTGGGGGGTAGTCTATAAATTAAAGGGCCCAAAATGGATGGATTAAGATAGCCCCAATTTAGAAACTGTTATTATGGGCTTTTTTTTAAACTGAATTTTTTCAGAATCCAGAAAAGATACAGCCTCAGAATCTAGGAGGGCTGAAAATGCTGGGCCCTCAAGGAGAGGAGAGACAAACCCATGATTCTGGGGCAGGTGCCGCTCCTGCAGCCTGACAGAGGTAACAGAGTTACTGAGGAGAGAAGCCTTGATGGCCAGCTAGCATCCATTCTTACTAACAAAAGCAAATTTTCATTATAGCTTTCAGTGCACTATGGGGAACAGGAAAAGTGATTGATTGAAAGATAATTATTTTAAGAGACAGAAAAAAATAATTATTGTGACAGCCCCAACTATAAAACATTTCCAGACATTTCAGTTGGAATGAGCCTGACAGCACAGTTTACCCTCTGCATTTTTTTTTTTAATGAATGAGTAAATGGAGCTTCAGTAGTACTGAATGATTTATGCAAGACTTCATTACTCCTGGTCAAATCAGGGCTATTCACAAAATTATCCACGAGACATGGGTTTTCATCATTAAAGCACAGAAAGAGAGGATGAATTAAATAAATGTCATTAAAAAATGATAGGTAGAATCAAGAAAGTGGATGGATTAAACTATTCATGGTTTCCTTTTAAGATATATATAAGTATGAAGTGGTAAGTCTAATGAATATGTGATATTTTCTGTCAGTGTAGTTCTATCCCTGGCCTCAAACAGTGAGTGGAGAAAAGTTTTAAATAATGCAGGAAATGAAGAAGCGCTGCTTATGAAGATGATAGGGTGTCAGGGAAGGGTGGACACTAGAAAACAGCATAGTGGCAATGATAGAAATAAGGAAATAAGGGAGACGATAGTAAATGAAGATGAAGATCAGGCTAGAGAAATTGGAGCTGGAGTCAATTACACAATGAAGGCGTTGTAGGACTGAATGGGCATGAAAAGGCAGAGAACTGGTGAGAACCTAGGGACAAGCATTGAAGGATTGATGAGGGAAACGGAATCTGGGCATTGTTACCATGTGGAGATTTGCAGCGTAAGTTAGAAGACAGGGTGAGGCTGGTAAAGACAGATCTGCTTCCAATTTTTCCCTGTATTCATTATATATGGCTCAGGCTAGCAGAGTTTATCATTTCGTTGATAGAGAACTTTTTATTAATGGCCTCATCAAATAGCAGGGGCCAAAGAGTCTGAAAAAGAGCTCATTATTTACGGCTGGATGAAGAAGCGCCAGACATGTTCAATACGGAATCATTTTACAGTTGGAAGCCAATGCCACTGAGGGCTTGCATTTTAGTGGGTAAAAGGGGATAAGAAAGATACATCTCCAAGAGAGTTTTAAATGCCACATGCTGCGAGGCTAGTGAGTGGGAAGGGAATTTTCTCTACAGAAAACTTTTGCTAAAATGTAAGGGCACAATCTAAGAAAAGGTAAAGGAGGAAAAGGAAAATAGACTAAAGGCTGAGTTTTAAAATGAAAAGTAAGGTATAATTTTGGGGCCAGATGTTTACAAAAAGGGAAAAAAGTAGCAAGAGTCACATTGAAAAGAAAGGAGAAATACAAAAAAATAAAGCTGCAAGATGACCTTTTGGCCAAAGGATTTTGATTCAGGCAAATACTAAAGGGTAAAAATTCACTCAAGGGAAATAATGTGGAATTCCAGTAAGAAGGGTGGAAGGAAGAGGCTGAAGAGATAACCTGTAAACAATTCAGTTGAGAGGAAATGTAGATTGTTGGGAGGGGGAAAGAGCTGTAACAGATTGTAAAAACTGTAGGAGACCGTTCTGTGTGCTGTGGGCCCAACTCCCACTCAGAGAGGCACAGAACCCACTCCCACAGATAGGTTTTCCCATGGGGAATCAGGCCTGCAATGTGCCTAGGCTGCTATGAGTCTTGCTTTTTGCTAAAACTCCCTCACCCTGAATTGAGGACATTTACTGTTAAGTAACTTCCTAAAATCCATGCTAAACCTTCCAAGGATGAGTGTAACTGGTTCAACCACTTTTGCCTTTTCATTTGAAAATATCCCTCTTCTGTGATATGATTAGCAGCATTGGCTCCTTTGTTTTCTGTAAAAGGTAACCACCTAAAACGAACCTGTGCATAGAAAATGAGGACTATAATGTAATGTGCAGAGAGATAGAAATAAAGGCCTGTCATGGTGGAGGCCTCGGCTTTTGCTCCCCTTGAAAGAAAAGCTATGCTGTCCCTTTCCCTCTACTGGATTCCGTAATCCACATGAATGTCTCATTTCATCCATAATGACTCAGACACTGTGGGCTGGTGTCTGCATTTATCTAGAAAGAAAGGAAAAAGTGGGGGTGGGGGGAACTATTCAAATCTATGTAAGGTAGAAAAGTACTTTGTGTCATTTTGTATAAATGTAAATTATTATTATAAAATATTTAGTTGGATTTTTCATAGCAAAGAACAGCTGATCTGGTATTGAAAGAGTAAGATCAAGTATTCTGAAATAAGAACTAGATTTGGCACTAAAGGTATCAGTTGATGGTAGCTAATCAAGAATGCTTGTTCCCTCTGAAAAATTGTAGTAAAATGACTATAAAATTTTCTTGCTTCCTACTGTACTCTGGTTGACCAGCTGTTGCAGGCTTGAAATAAAGAAATCTGGGCTTAGATGAGGCTCTATGGGAAAATAGGTGGAGAAAATGCTATTGCCCAGACCAAAGGGAGACAACCTAGCAGGTTGTCTAGTGAAAATTCAAGTCGCTGACCCTGGTTCTTCAGGTCAGTGGAGAGGCATGGGGCACTGGAACCTGGTAAGGGTCCTTCCAATACCACCTCCATCTCCTGTCAACAATAAACTCCTGCTTTCATATGCTGTTTCACCCGTCTTTTGGGCCCTGTTTTCTTAATGTAAGTACTGTTGGGAAAAGGGAGACCCATCTGACCTTCATCTGATGTCTGGTTATACACATCAACTAGTTGGATGACTTTCCCTAGAGCTGAGGCTGAGTGCAGAGGCCCAAGATGGGCTCCAGGAGCCTGAAGTAGGAAGTGGACACCACTGAACATGGTGCATTTGAAGAAAGTGGAGAACTTAGGCTCGGACAGGCTGGAATTCCAGGCATCCTTGGACACAGCAAGATGCAGGGAGAGAAGGCACTAAGAAACATGGGGATGGGAGGTGTGAGGGAAAAGCACACATCCCTCCTCTTTGCAATGAAAATAAGATTCCAGGGACAGTAAACCCTCTAGATTTCCTATAAAGTGACTTTGGGAGAGACCTGAACCACATGGACCATAGTTTGCCAATGTGTGGACTAGACAGAAACTTGAAAGCTCTCTTAGGAGCTATCAGCTAATACCCAGCTAGAAATCTACCTTGCCTATGTACCAGCCAGGCAGAGCTAACTGAGGATGCCATTTCTCATATGCGATCCTTGAGTGCACTTAAAGTTTCAGACCCAAGAATTTGGGGATAAAAAGTATGCTTCCAGTTTATTGTTACCTTTTATTTAGACAGTCAAACTGGAGGAGAGTGGGTTGTTGAGCACATAGCTATTAAAAGAACACCACCAAAAGTTAGAAACTAGAAAATGAGGGTTATAGCTTGAAACATACCAACTAAATATCCTAACTATCCCACAATAGATGCATATATTACAAGCAATTTCTATTTCCAGTTTTATTTCCTCCTGGCATAATTAAAATTCATTATTTTATCACTCTGTGTATGAAGTTGCACTGCCTTGTAATTTTCCCAAGTTTACCTTTTTTCAAGAGAGAAGGTCCCCAATCCAAAACTCTATAATGTGACAAGTTAAAATTTGCCCTATCCATTTTTCACCAATATAATTGAGATTCTGATTGTAAATCTGTTTTCCTGTTAATAATTAAGGACCACACATTCTATAGTAATGCTGAAGTTTCCCTAACAGGGCATGATATTTGGGTTATTTAAGTCTGATTCTTCCTCAGTAAATGTAGGATACAATAGGAGAACAGGTAGGGTCCTTTATTTCTGCACCAAGACTTTCATTGAATCTCAACCACACATTTCTATATTTGGGAACCATAGCTCTTCTTTTCCTCAATTCTGTGGGAATTGTATACAAAGTTCCTGGGTTTCTAGAAGATGTGTCAGTGAGAATTCTCCTTTATTTGCTATTACTCAGCAACTTAGGACCATTTGAATAGCACAGCACATCCACCTGAATTTAGCTGTGTAACAGAAGTGGAGCCTTTTACTTCTGTCTCTTGTCACTTGGTTGTGTCAGGTGACAAGAAATACTGTCACAGCACTGTCATGGGGTCAAATTGAAATTGCAAGACTTGAACTTGAAAACACTTTTAGAAATGTCTCATTGGAATGCTATTTTTCAGCCTGAAACTGACAAAGATTCAACTTCACAGAAATGTGACTACCGTTTATTCCAAGCTGTTCCTATATCTCAGTTGTAAGAATTCAGTTCATTGATGTTTCTCTTTAGTACTCCTCTTGGCAAAGCACACTGTTAAACATTGATCTGTTTATTATAATGGAGTCTCTTACAGAGTTACAGAAAGAAAGATTTTCAAAAGAAAAACCTAGAGTGGTGAGTGAAAGCATTACCAGTCAAGCACTAATTAGAATCTGGTACTTTGACCTGGTTCAGACACACACACATACAGGACCTGTGACTGGTTTACTTCCTCTGCCCCGGGGAATCTCAGCTTCACTGACATTTTGGGTGGGGTGATTCTTTTTATGGAAGCTCGCTTTTGCATTATAAGATGTTTAATGGTATCCCTGATGTTCACCCACTAGAAGTGCCCTATACTCCACCACCCTTGGGACAACCCAAATATCTGCAGACATGGTCCTGGGATGGAAAATCATCCTTTGTTGAGAATCACTATCTTAAGGATTAGTTTCCTCAACTGTAAAGGGAACTAATGAGACTGGAGAGCTGCTGGTGTTTGAAGGTGAAGTGTTGCATTTGAAAGGTTAATCTGCTACATGACTATAAGGTATTATTATTTTATAGATGCATTTATTTATTCACACCTTGAGTTTTGGTATTTTCATGGGTAATGGATTTGGCAAGTCTCAGCTGACAGCGCAGGATGGACATGTTTGGAGGGCATTTATCCTATTAGCAACTGCAAGATCAAGAGTTAAGGATTTACAGACACATCAATGTTTTTGGTGCCCAGTTAAAGAAAGAATGCCAAATGGGGATGTGATCCAAATTACCACTGAGGTTTATTCTAACTTTAAAGACCTTGAAAATTGGAAACTTAGAGAAGGGTCAATACTCCTAGAATAATTAACATCTATTCTCTAGAACCTTATTAATCCCAGGTTATTAGAATAAAGTTAACTTTTCTTAAAAGTTGCTAAATTGTGTGGAGAGTTTACATACAGTAGAAATCACTTCAAATGTAAAGTGTGAAGAATGAAGCTGTAGACTCTGGTTGTTCTCTGGAGACAATTCTTCAGTCTTAAGAAGAGTTAATGAGGCCAGTAGGCATGGCTGCGGAGCAGACAGCGACAGGAAAGGACGGCTAAGATGTTCATTTCTTATTTGGTGTAGCTACATGAACAAAGAAATCTGAAGTCAAGTCCATGCACAGCAGGAGTAAATACCACAGAGAAGTAGAAATGGGAAATCCTGTTCTGGAGGAAACAGTATACTGCCTCTTGATATATTTTTTGGGGGGGGATCTATAACTTCTAACACTCCTATGAAATCTTAGAAGTTAGAAGGTTTTCCCAGAGTGCTGTTCAATCATTCATTTCAAAAAAATATGAACAATCTACATGCAAGAAGAGATTCTTTACACTCAATTCTGTTTTTTATTGTTTCTTATCACAAAAAGATGAAGACTGTTGAACATAAGTGTTTCCTTGTGCAAACTACTTTTGCATAATGTCAAGCAAATGCTTATAAAAGAATCGAAAGCATAAACAAAACAAGTTAAGAGAAAAAGATTAATAGAGTTCAAAATGAGTATCTTGTTGCTGGTAGTGATAATTCTAGAAAAAACAAGCTGTGGCATTGGCAAATTGAGAGCATGAAAGGGAAGGAAATCAACTGGGAAAAGAAACTTGGATTTGGGGTTTACTTAACTCCTGAAAGTGGGAACTAATAAATAGAGCCAGAGATTTGGAGCAATAATGGGATATCTAGAAATTTAAATATTTTTTCCCTTTGTTTAAATCCTATGTTAAGCTTCTCAAGAAATATTTACTTCACCTGATGCAGCTGCTGTGGCAAATGCAGTTGTACTGCATATTTAAAACAACTTTAGTTTCTTTTGATTAACAACATAAGAGTAGAAAAAGAATATTATTTTAGAATACTAGAGTGTTTGGTCCTTTAAATTTTGGTGGATATAGAAAAGTTCCATGAGATAGGAGACAGTTTCCTCTTGGGTTTAAACCTGTAATAAAATATTGCTGACAGACTAATTATACATATTTTATATATTTTGTGCATATGCGCTCCTCTCTAAACCAATTTAATTCCCATTAATGCTAATCTCATTAATGCCCACTCAGAGAGGAATCCTTTTAATAAACGATTGATTAATTTGAGCTATTTAAATGGTGGATGGGCAGAAACAGATGGGCAAAGAGGAAAAAACACCTTTTCACCTCCATCTGCATTTCTGAGAATATTTTCCAAATATTAATGAATACTAGGTTATAATAGGAATTAAAGGGAAATGGGGAAAAAGAAAGTATCAAAGGTGACAGGCCTCCACCCATGAAAAATAAGGGTATTGTAAAAGATGTATATTGATATATTTTTAGTACTAGAGCCAAGGTTAGAAATGAGACATTACAAACAGAAGCAGATTTTCTTTGTTAAACAAGAAATAAATAAAAATGAAATTGATATTTGTAAGCTGTTATAGGAATGGGTTTTTCTTAATTAAAAGAAATAGGTCAAGGCAAAACAACAAAGGTAAGGTAAGTTGTGTTCCTACCACACCTTGTCCTGTTACCAGTGTGACTGTCTCCCTTGTTCTCGATCCAAGAATTGGGTCATTTCTCTCTACTACAATCAAGCTGAGATTGGCTCTCAGAAGATGTTGTGCCCAGGTCCAAGTGGTTTCCAGGACCACACTCTGTAGTATGCTGAGTGCCAGAGGGCTAGCCTGGAACTTAGGAAGCAATAGGAACCTCCCTGTCCCACGTAGAGCATTTTTCCAACCTTCCTAACCATTTTTAAAGGCACAGAGGTCTTCCTTCCCATTCTCCTAGAAAAAGTGGCATGAAATAAGGAATAAGTGGAAGATGGGGTTTTGTAAGATTCACCATCTGGCCCTACAGTAAGCTATTTAACCTCCCTGAGACTCAGTTTCCTTATCTGTAAAATGGGGACTATAATCTCCATGTACCATGTTCTTATACCACATAGCAGTATAAGGATCAAAAAATGTTTTAATTGAAAGCACTGTGATATCTGAAGTGGTGTACAACCACACAGCATTATTAATTGTGGAACAGTTTCAGAAAAAGTGGCATGATAAAAATATTAAAGGGAGAAATGCAGAAGGCTAGATATCAACTTCATCTGGGCCTTGTAAGACAGAGGAAGAGATCGATTTACCCCCAGAATTCCCTTAAAAGTTTTAATGGCAACTGATGCTCTTACTTTTTAATTATGTATACAAAACACAAAATAAAAATTAAAAATTTAAAGTATTTAGATGAGTAAAGTTTTCCTTTCTTCTTTATCCAAATGTTGGTGTAAGTTAAACAGAAAGATGGGGACAGAGATGAGAACAATCTCTTAACATTCATTGAAAAAAAACTACTCGAAGAAATATTTTCAGCACAAATATTACTCTGTCTTTTCTCTACCGATTGGTAAAAAAATATATTATATTTGATTTTTTTCTTTTTAAATTATATGGTTATCCATCCCAGCCAAAGTCTTGCCCAGTCATCTGGTAGAACTTGAGGTTGAAAGGCCGGTAGAAGTCGCGCAGTCTCTGCACCACCTCGCGGTCGATCTCGGGGTGGGTCCTGCCCTTAGTCTTGCCCAAGCAGTGAGGTTTGCTGCTGCCCTCAGCCTTCTTCAGGCAGGGGAAGCCCTTGGTCTTGTTGAAGTAGAAGTGCTTGTCAGTGATGATCCTCTTAAGGCCCAGGAAGTCCTGCACGCGGCCCAGCTCGCCAGCGGGGTCGCTGATGAGCCGCTCCCCACTCACAAAGAGCATCTGGCCTATGGGGAAGTGGTGCAGCCAGTGCTCCAGGTGCTTGGCGTAGATGCCAATCTGGATGGCGCTCCATGACGTGTCGATGAGGCCCGTGGTTCTGTTTTTGAACGTCAAGCTCTCAAAGGTGGGGATATCAGGCCGCTTGGAGAGTGTCTGGGTGTAGTCCGAGATGGCTCTGGTCACCGGGTCCCGCACCACCACGATGAGCTTGGTGTCCTTGGACATGGCCGAAATGCGTGCGGGGGCCTCCCGAGTGACAAAGTAACTGGGCGTCTTCTCCATGGTGATCTGCCCATCCAGGGTTCGGGGCATCAGGTCCCTGAGGAAAGAAAAATGACAAGTTAGAGCCTGAAGACTGGGAGAGTCTCCAAGGTTGCACAGACAGCTCATTCCTGTCTCAAATGAGACAGCTCATTTTTAAGAAGAGGGAGTGGATATATATTCTGGACCCAGACTGGTGGAATTGCAATTCCAACTCTGCCACTTACTAGATATGTAGCTGTGGACAAATTGCATAAACAGTCTGCAATTCTGGTGCCTCCTGTAGTTAATGGGAAATAATAATAACATTGATCTCATACAATTGTTGTGATGATTCAGTGAGTTAATATACCTCAATATTTTAGGAAAGTGTCTGGCACAGAATAGACTAAGTGCTTTGTAATTTTTATTTCTTATTATGAACCCAAAATGCTATAAAAAACTAACCTTAATAATATCCTTTAGGTGAATTAGAATATTGTAATAAACACAATTATACTGCTATGAGATTGCATTAAAATATCTTGAACACTTTTTGTAGTTGTCTTATAAACAAAGCAATTATATTTAACATAATACCATAGCATATTATACAAAATATTTCTCTTTATAATTCCAGAATTTTCTTATGACAAGGCTTATTAATTAAGCCATCTTTTATCTAATAATTTTAAATGCCATTATTACAGTATTCTGAATATCTTGGTCCCTCTCTACATTGGCCCAATTACAATATTATTATGTTAGACTATATTATTATGTATGCCAAAGTTAATCCCGACTCTCTATTGTTCAAAACATTCTTGATGAGTTTTGTCTGTTTATTCTTCTTGATGATAGAATCACTTCGTCATGCTAAAAAAAAATCCCACTGTAATCTTGATAGAGTAGATACTGCTACCCAGTTCAAATAAGCTTTCTTACTGAGAATAGATGGGTGTGGGCCAGCCAAACACATGAGCCAGACAGATAAAATCTATTTGCCCTTCTAACTAAAGTGCACTGCCATTAAATCCACAATTTATTTTTTAAATATATACACATATGTATTTTTAATAGTAAGGCACTGTTTTTCCAATTTCAAATTTTATAAGAAGTAGATGTTGCTCAAATCAATATTAAAATAAATGTACTTTGGGGATTTACAATGACTAAATGTGTTTTGTCCTTTGATCCATTGATAAAAAAATCAAACTTATAAATATCACTATATAGGATTCACTTTTATTCTGGGAATAAGCTTTCTTTGATCATAGCATATTATTGTTTTAACATAGTCCTGGATTTGATTCATCTTTATTTTGTTTTTTTAATCTATATTCATTAATGAGATGCTTCTGCAGTTTTTCTTATGATTCATAGCTTAATCAATTCTTAAAATATGAATTATTCTACAAACATAATGAGCCAAGAAATGTTTCATATTATTTTGTATCCTCATAAAGTTGAAGTAGCAAGCTAATTTTCAAATTATTCTTTTGAAAGTTGATGGTGTCACCTGCAAAGTCATCCAATACGGTCCTTTCTAGAGGTGAGGGGTGCAAAGGAACTAGGATCTTCAAATCCCTTTTCAG
The DNA here is from genome assembly GCF_004126475.2 of Phyllostomus discolor. Taxonomy (NCBI): domain Eukaryota; kingdom Metazoa; phylum Chordata; class Mammalia; order Chiroptera; family Phyllostomidae; genus Phyllostomus; species Phyllostomus discolor. The sequence goes on along the minus strand of NC_040910.2, from coordinate 65,895,996 downwards.
TTTCCTCTATAGTTACTGGTTGTAGTTATTGTTATTGTTATTGTTATTGTTGTTGTTTTGATACTCTGCTCATCTTGTATAAATTTTGGCAATGAATATTTTTCTAAAAATTGCCCAGTTGTGGAGTTGAAGTTATTTGCAACCATTATTTTGTGTTTCCTGCCTCTCCTGCTTTCTAGGTTAGATTATCTTTTTTTAATTTTCTGATTTCCCTTTTAGCTCTTTAATGTCCTCTTTATTCTTTTTCTAGTAATGCTTTGTTATTCTTCCAATTTACTTAAATGAGTGCTTTGTTCATTTATTTTTAATCTCTTTTCCCAAGTAATAAAAGTATTTTGAGGCTACTAATTTCCCCTGAAGTACAGAATTAGTAAAATTCCACATGTTGTTACATGGAATGTTATCATTTTCATAATTTCATGAATATTTAGGAATTGCATTTTGCACGTGTTATTTTCTTTTTGGTCCAGACATTTTCTAGGATTGATTCTTTATTTTTTATTTTTAATTCTAATGGTTGATTAGCTGGGTTTTATTTTTGGCATTTTGTTATTAATTTCTATTTTGTCTTTGTAATAAAAGTACTTTGTGTTCTGTGAGTTTGCCTTTGTTGACTTCCCATAATTTTGTCCCACCTCCACTATTTCCTAGTTGTATGTTTTAAAAATTTCAAACATTACACCAAAATACAAAGATCTGTAACATAAATCTCATGTGTCTTACACCCAGGTTCAAAAAATAATAACTAGTGGCCAATTTTGTTTTATTCATAACTTTTCCATTTCTATTTCCCCACCATCCCAAATATAGTCTGTTAAAGTCTGTCTCAGAGATCACAGGAATTGGTCTTAACATCTGCACTGTATCTGGCACAAATTCTCCAAACTTTGTGGCAAATGATACAAGTTTTCTCCCATTTTTGCTTTCTTTGATATTGCAGTCAGGTTATCTTTACATTTTTTGGAAAGGGGAAATGATAATTAGATGTCTGATAGCTCTGGCTCTTTTTAAAAAAAAACCCTACAACTCCATTTCAAAAGAACTTTTAATGCACCCTATTCCCCATTTCTCATATACCTGTACACTTTAAGGTGTGGGTGACATGAAGTAGAGAGTCCAGTGGTGACACAAGCGAGATACAGATCACCACTGCTCTCTAAGCTGCATGGGTGCCACTGTGGGACCTGGATTCCCAGGGTTGTCACTGTGTCCTTGAGAAATTGGCTGGGCCAATCTACTTTGGAAATTTAGGTTACAATTTTATAAGATGAGCCAGTGATCTATCCAGAAATTTTTGGAATATCTCAGAGAAGGAAATTTGATCAAATGTGGGAAAAAGGTTTGGACTGTAAAAGTAAACATTAAATATCACTAAACTGATAAGGACTTCTGTTGATTTTTTTTTTTAAGTCAGCATTCTTGCCCCCTTTCCTAGAATCTTTGACTTTGAACTCCTGGACCTCATATTTTGGCCAGTAAAATAGAGATAACATACTTCACTCAGGAGCTCCTGACTGGTGATCTCAGCTTTGCTTGCCTCTGTCTCTAGGGGAGGGCAGATCCCCAGCAGCCTTTCAGCAGAGATTAAAGCTGCAGATTGTGCTGGGACAGAGGAAATACTACTAATATCACTGAAAAAAAGAAACTGCATTTTAAATGATCTCAAAAGAGTAGGGAAAAGAGCTATCCAAAACAGGGGGAGTTAGAAGAGGAAACAACTAAAATAAAATCTCACAAGAAAAACACATTAATTACTGCCACTTCCAGGATGAGAAAAACTGACTGGGTTAGCATGCGGAGGGGCAGGGCAGGGAGTTGGGGTTAACTACAAACTGACTGCAAGCTACTTTTTTCAAAAAGGATGAAGTGATAGTCTAAATAAATCCTTAATTAAGCTTACATTGCAGAGAATGGTTGATTTGTAAAAGGACTCACACCAGTTTTCTTAAAATAGCAATCTCCCTTTTAATTTCTTTACTCATTTTCTTACTACAATTTGAATTTTAATGTTCAGAAAAGAGCTTATCTAGCATATAAAATCAAATTCACACGTAATTTGGAATACTGCGTTTCAAAGTGTTTAGAAGACTAGAAATTATCTTTCCATACCTGAGTGAAGTATGTACTGTGGTTCTACTCTGGGTGAGGGCTTGCGCCTGAGGTGGGTGATGAATGAACTGCCCCAGTGTTATAAGAGCTTTGCGGAAACAGGAGACAGGCTACTACGAGCAGAAGGGGAACAGAAAGGCCTGTGCAATGAGAAGGTATAGGAGGTTTGCCCAAAGACAGAAAAACTTAGGGTGGGTGGGGAGTGAGAAATTCAATTGGATGACGGGAAGGATAGCTCTTAGGAGGCTTTAATTTCCTGGCTAACAGTGTAGGATATTCCAATTTCCACACTAAACAGAAAAAAAAAGGATTTGAAGACATTTATAATAAGCAGGGGAATGGGTAAACAGGTAGAAACTAAAATTACAAGAAAAAATTAGAGACACTTTTGTTTTCTCCTAGAGAAGACAGGATCAGAAGGGATTTCACAAGCAAATTAAGGATTATTTCAAGGTGGGTTGCACACATTTGCTCTTTGTCCCTAAAAAAAGATGATGAGAATTCACAATAACCAAAAGGGAGAAGCCACCTAAGTGTCCATATGAGGATCAATGGATAAATAAAATGTGTATATCCACACAGTGGAATATTATTTGACATATGCTACAACATGAATTAGCCTTAAAGACATATGCTAAGTGAACCAAGCCAGTCACAGAAAAACAGATAGTGTATGATCTCACAGATATAAGGTACCTACAGGAGTCAAATTCATACACACAGGAAGTAGGGTGGTTGTGGCCAGGGGCTGGAGGGGCGGGGGAGAATAAGGAAGTGTTTACTGAGTATAGTTTTAGTTTTTCAAGTTAAAAAGGGTTCTGAAGAGTGAGTGTTTAACAGTGTAAATGTACTTAACACTTCTGAATTGTACACTTAATAATAAGATGGTAAATTTTATGTTTTGTCAATTTTGCCATATTTATTTTAAAAAAAGAATTTCCCAAGGAGATAAGGACTCCAATTGCATCCATAGAATTAAATTAAACAAAGGAATCTTTTTGGCTTTGAAGATAGTTAAACATTAGCATAAGGTACTAATGGAGGCTGTGGTTTTGTTTTCCTCTTGCTAAATCAAAGAGGAATGTAATAATTGAAACATTTTTGTGGAACTATATAAAATTAGAAGATAAGGTTTATGATCTGTGTTGACCCACTCCCAGTGGGGTGACCAGGAGCTAGTCATGTAACCCCTTAAATCTCAGTTTACTTACCTCACCAGAAAAATCAAGCCAGGTGTTGGAAAATCTGGATGGTAAACAGAGCATTGGCAGGACCGTTACCAAGACCTGTCTTCAAGAAAGCGATGCCTCATGTTCAGATTCCCAGAGTCCAAGAAAAGCCCATTCTCCTGGATGTTGTGTGGAAGCCCTAGTGTGGATAATTAGGGCCAGAGGAGATAGGCCCTCCATGTTCCTGGGACATCCACATACCTGTCCATTTGAGGTCTTCTGTGTATGACATGATGACTATACCTGATTTGAGAGCCATGAGTGGGCAAAGCAGGTTCTTAGGAAGGACAGAAACTAGCTTTTTACGGTGTGAGAGAGAGGAGATCACTTTTCAAGGGGAATACATTATTTTCCAAGGAGGTGTGATACAGTTGTGCCAAGACGGCCACTGTTGGGTCACACTTCCATCTGTTTCAAGACACTGTCCTTTTAGATTTTATTTTGGATCTGATCAGAAACACTGGGGTAAGTCCCCATGGGCCCACAGTTACTTAAACAGCCATCTCTGGTGTGAGAAATGTTATGGCTAAGTAGGATCCATGGCAGACCTGGTAGGTAGTTTGTTCTTTTCTACTAGAGCCATACTGCTTATGGGATGGATCTGCCTCCAGGGCTGTGCCCACCCCAGTCCGAGGAGCAAAGCCTCCTCTGGGAGAGAGCAGCCTACCACCTCCGCACTAGCTGCACCACTGCCACGTCTGTGATCAGAGGCACCACCCGGAGACAGTCCTCAATGGCAATCAACAGCACACTCACTGTGCATGTACCAAAGAGGAACCCGCTTAATGTGCTGCATCTCCCTTACCCACTGGGGCCCTCATTCCGTCTTCTCACTCCCCCACCCACCTATCCACCACAACAGCTGCTGGCTGTCTCTGGAGGTGCTTCCTCCTAAAACATCCTGCCTCATTGTACTTTTAATGAGTGGTGTCTGCTCAACCGGTTATTCACACAGAAAAATAAATCTTAGTCTCTTACCAGATACAAAAATCAATTCTAGTTGGCATGCAGATATGAATGAAGTGGTAACATTAAAAAAAAAAAAACTTTTGAAAGGAAGCCTAGGAGAATATCTTAACCATTTTTAGTCGGGTTCAAGATTTCTAAAGTTTCTTGAACATATACTGAATACAAGAGCCACCAGGGAGTCACAGATGAAACACAATGAATGCCATCCCAGGACATGACACACCCTCCGAGGGGCCAGCATGAAACTGCAGAGGCTGCTCAGTGTGGGCCAGGGTGGGGGCCACCAGCTCTCTGCTGGCACAAGTGCAAACCGGCAGGGCGACTGTCAAGAACTGTTCGGCACTATCTTCCAATGTTGCACATGTGCACGGACTATGGCCCAGCAACTTTACTGCCTGGGCTGCACTCACTAGAAATCATATATATATATGTTCACCAAGACGTGTTGATGAATGTGCCTAGTTAATCCTGATAGCCCCAGAAGCAAGGTATCCAAGTATGTATATCTTTCTCTTTTTATGATGTATAAATATATATGTTTGATATAACTTTATGATTTCATATGTATATATATGAAATACTACACAGAATTGGCATGAATGACTCAAATCTGTGAATAAATCTCATACACGCAATGTTAACAAACAAATCCAGTCACAAAAATGTATATACTGTATACTTTCCCTTATAAAAAGTCGACAATGGGCAAAAATCCTCATCTAGAGTGTTAGATGTCAGGACAGTGGGCACCTTTGGGGGAGTCAGTGCCTAGAAAGGACACAGAGAGCCCCTGGGGGATGGAAACATCCCAGCCCATGATCAGAGTGCGGTTACACCAGTGTACCCACCTTGCAAAGAGTCACTGAGCTGTATCCCAAGATTTGTATTCTTTTCTGACTTTGCTTATACTTCAACAAACGTTTACAACACTTGTAAAAAACAAATGGACTTATTTTTTATATTCTCCAAGAAAAACACACATTTCAGAAAAAGGCATTTGTCAAATCAACTGCAGCTCCAGTTTGTGGAAACTCAGACCATGATGGGAGAGGAGCTGAGCTTCCATGCCTGGGATCAGTGGACTTCTAAGGGGCCACTTCCCCCTGCCCCAGGCAAGTTATGAGATCAGGGGCTGCCTCACCCCATCCCACACATGGGCCATGGACTCTCGTGGTGCTGTAGGCACAGTGGTGTCCTCAGTATCACAGAAGATGTGTCTCCAGGGTGTGGACACGAGCACAGAGGTATCTGAAGGATGCATTATAGTTGCACAACAGTTTAACCATTACATTCCCAATTAATCTTTATAGCCATAAGGGATATAAGGTAGAAATGCTCTCCAATTTTTCTGGTGAGGAAGGTAAGATTCAGAGAGGACATTGGCATGGTCAAATTCCCAGTCAGCATGGGGGAAGCAATGGGTGGCCCAGTCAGCATGAGGAAAGCCTAGGGACAAGTGATTTCTATTGCAGTGGATAAGAGAAAGTCAGCAAAGAGGATAGGCACAAATATATAGAAGTTGGCTTAGAGCAAATTGGACAGATTGGGAACATGAGAATATGAGGAAGTTATCCAGAATGTGGCTATGAAGGTCCTGAAAGATCCCAGATCTGAGCTGCATGTAGCCAAAGTACTTCGCTTGCATTGGAAAATCATGTAAAGTTAGAATGAAAAGATGATGGTGTGATGAACATCAGTGGTAAGTTAAATCTGAAACAATGTACAGGTAAGAACGAAGCAAGAACAGATGGCAGGTAATAAAATACTTTAGGAAGTTCTTCCAATATCAGCCGGGCCTGAGGAGCTGGTGACCCGAGTTAGAGGGTGGACAGCGGGCAAGAAAGGGGTGGTGAGGACAGGAGGACTATCAAAGGGAGAACCAACGCGGCTGCAGAGCTGATTTGTGAAGGGAGGAAAGTGAGACAGCCCAACACATTAAAGTTGGAAAACGATGGAAATTATACGAAAAACAGTACAATTCCAAGGCAACAAAACAGTTATGTTAAAGAACAAAGAAGGTCCCTCCCCCTAAAAAAGGAGAGAAATATGTTTCTCTTTCAGTTGAGGCTAATTTTTAAAAGTTGAGATTTCTGCCTAAGAATTATAATTAAGACAAATCATTATTGGTTTTTGAAAATATTTTCCAGTCTTTATTTCCATGAGTAACATACCATAGTTATACTGTTTACCATAATATTCTGCAGAATTCCACATGTTTTTAAGAAGCAGAAATGTAAAGAATGTCACTTCTAGGTAGCAGTTATCCAAGGTCTTTCCCATGCTTGTTTGGGGTGGGGGCCACAGGCCATTGTAGTTGAACTTCCTAGGAACACCAAAATGTCTCCGTGCACGAGTGAGAAATCGACTCACCGAATCAGAACTACTGTGTCAATAACAATTCTCAAAGATGGCATTGATATTCATGCCATGTTGACAACACAGTAGGAAGCTCGAAACTGGGAACAGGAATTTGGATTCAGTCTTGATTTTGCTATGAAGCTGTGTGATCTTAAAAAACTCACTTTAGTTTTCTGGGCCTTGTTTTCTTCATAAGGCAAATAAGACCTTATAAGTCCTCCATGTTGCTAAGGCCTTTCCACCTCTAAGATTCCATGTATGGTGCAGGACTCCAATTAATTATGACTTGGTCAAGTTTAAAGTTTTGCAAAGCCTCACACTGTTCTGTTCTGAAGTGAGACTCCACAAATCCAATAAATAATTTTGTGTAAATCATTAGACAAGACAATTCTGTATCAACAGAATTGACTTCAGAATCAATGAGGTTTAAAAGGATGCAGCTCAAATAGTGGATACCAAGAGAAAGTACTGAGGTTAGTTCAAATGGAGGGTTCTTGGTTGATAATTCTGGCATTTCCCCAGCACTTGGCAGCAGCAGAAAGACCAGGGAGTTCACAGGTTCAGTGATCTCACTGCATTTGATATGACAGTAACTAAGGAAACCATCTGTGTCCCATGCTCCCTCTGTGCCTGAAACACCAAAATAAGATGTCACAGCTAGAAGATGAAGTTCATGGATAGGACTAAGTTAACAAAAACAGATAAGGGGCAGACAAGAATTCAAGCTCAGGTGCCTTAAGAACATGATGAAGACAGAAGCAAATGAATACTTACTAAGTAAGCATTTACTATAAACCAGAATCTGATGTATTGTTCCCTACAGCTCACAGCAGTGATATCTGGAATTATTTCATAATTTCACAGATGAAGAAATAAGCTCCAAGAGGTAGCATGGCTTGCCCAAGAAACACAGTAATGAGTGAAAGGGACAGAAAGAAAATCCAGGTCCTTTCAGCACATACGCCTTCAGTTTCCCCAGCACCCAGGAAACATCAGTGGTTCTCTTTTGGATGGTGGGGTTCACTGTCTTTGGCCTTTGGTCAAAATATGTGACTGTTAAAAGCATTTCTTCACTGTTTACCTCAGCATGCAAACCATCCTGCCTAGAAGGTTACAAGGAGATAAAATGCATGACATGGTTTTTTGGCTGCCTTCTTCTGCAAGAGTAGGACATGCTGCCAGGGGTGTCCCTGAGTTGTAACAAAGATGTAATTTACCTTGATGAATAAATAAATCTGGCCCATAGACATGGACATTTTTTAGCCTATATGATCGAAAAGAACTATGTGTCTGCTTCTGAAAGCTTTTTGGGAAGCCTTTGGCAGCAGCAAATTCTGGGGAAAACATGTTCTTTTCATGGCCATGGCATGAGGGTAGTTCCCATGGGTCCCAAATGGCATGAGCCTGGAGCAGAGGAAGCCGCTGCAACCCTTCCCTGCACCCCACCCCCACCCTGCTGTCAGCTTGCCTCCCTCAGGCCAAGCCCCAACCACATCCATATTTCTCTTCCTGCGTTGTAATGTAGGACCCCACTCAAAACGTGACTTATAAAGCTAGAAAGAAAATTCCCTTCAGTTGTTTGATTTGGCTTCAGTGGAAGAAGAAGACTTATGCTTTTAAACCAGCTCTCATGCTGACTGAATCTAGAAGTGCAATTCTAATAATCAAACCATTGTTGAGATAAGTCACTCAGTAAACTTAAATGCTGGGACACCTCCCAAAGCTGGTGATGAGGGATGCCTTCTGTATCTCTGAACTATCAAATACAGAGAAAGAGATGGTTCTTACTCTCATCAGGCCTTATGACAAAGGAAGGGAATTTATTTCAAGAAAACAACACAATGCCCCTTGGCACTCCAGAGGATAAGAGAAAGTCAAGGATTCTTGATTGATAATTTCGGGGAACCTCATAAAAAGGTAGAAAATACACCTTTTCTACCCTTGGGTCACAAATTCAAGCAACAATGCTTTGTTTGTGTGAGACTTTACCCTTTCCCAAGAAACCCCTCGAGTTATCTCATTCATGGACTCTCAGGAAATGCAAAAGTAGACCAGTATCTTATAAGACTCATTGTTTCACCCTCTGAGTTTCCCCTTCTAAGTTTACTTTATTGGGGAACTCATCCATTTATAAGATTTAAACACTCATTCCTAACCCTGTATACATTATCCCAAACTCTGGTTTAAAATGATGTCTGGATCTCAGGAACCAATGTGCTTCTCCAAGTGTCTTATCAAGATATCAAAGAATATCCAGAAAAAAGGAAATTAACATCAAAAAGTAAAATTCACAGACAAACCTAATAATGTCAGAATATGTAAGCCAATCAGAGCTTAAGAAACCATCCGGAAAAAGATAGGAACACGCCATACCTCTCTCCACAGTGGGTCTGTCTCTGGGTTTAAAACATTCTTTCTCTATCAAGGTAAATAGTAGCAATTACTCTTTTACACCTTCATGCACAAGGCAGTGTGGCAAAGCCCTGGGAGCCAGAGGCCCCTCTAATCTGGTACTGCCGGTGCCTCACCCTAATTCCTTACTCTACTGTGGTAGAGATCCACACTTTGAAAAATATCAGCAAATATTTCAGAGTTTCCGAATACAGAAAATATTTCATAAGCATTCATGCAGAAAAACAAATAAAATAACCCAATCACTAGGCTATTGACAAATTCAGCCTTAGACTTTAGAAAAAATGCTCATTGGTAGTAAAAGATTAAAGGGAGAAAAGAGCTCTGCACTCAGCCAGGTTTTACGTCATATGAAGTTGTCTTAAAAAAAGACATTTTCAGCCCTGGCTGTTGTGGCTCAGTGGATTGAGTTCCAGCCTTCGAACCAAAAAGTCACCAGTTTGATTCCTGGTCAGGGCACATGGCTGGGTTTCAGGCCAGGTCCCCGGTTGGGGGTGTGCAAGAGGCAACCATGTATCTCTAACACATTGCTGTTTCTCTTCCTCTCTTTTTACCTTTCTTCCTCTCTCTCTAAAAGTAAATAAATAAAACAAGACATTTTCAGATATGTAATGATTAAAAAATCTGAGCATTCAGTGATGTTTAGCATCTACCTTGAGAAAACAAACACTGAAGTTTCAATTGAACAACAGATAGAGCTAAATTAAGAGCTCAGTCAGTGTATTAACAAAAAAAATTAGAAGAAATCTACAATTAGTTGGAATACAAATAAATCAAAGAATGATTTCAAATGTAGTTATAGAAATTGATGGTAAATGAATGGCTGAAATAAAATATAATTAAATTAGTCAGGAGCTAAAGCCTGATATTTATAAACCCCTAGAAGGTATGTGTGTGTGTGTGTGTGTGTGTGTGTGTGTGTGTATGTGTGAGAGAGAGAGAGAGAGAGATTACAGGGAGACAAAAGAGACCAAGAAGGTGGGAGAGAAAGAAGAGTATGTGCTGAAGAAAGGAAAAGGGGGAGGACTCCTAAGCAGCAGCTTTTCTAAACGTTAAAACTGGGAGGCATCCCAGAAACCACGTAAGCTGGCCCCTTCTTTTCACAGGTGTGGAAAGTTCTGGAAAGCCAGGCAACCAACTTTCCTGAAATAAAATATGTTCCAGGCTTGGCCGCCGTGGCATTTCAAATCCCTAAAAAATAAAGTTCATCCATGGAGGGAGAATGCCTGAGTGGTGCTTCTGAAAGAGGCAAATTCCACTGAACATGAGCCCAGACGAAGGGAGGAAAGTACCAAACAGGCACCTTTAACCACATGGTAAGATCCACAATGCAGAAAAGGGACTCGGAAGTCCATTGGAGGATGCAGAGTATGGGCCCAGGACAGGCCCCTCTCCCAGCCCTGCAGCGATGTCACAGCGAACCCCCCTCTCATGGCTTGTCTGGGCTCCTGACAGGGCTTTTGTAAATGACTGGTTTGAGAGCTGTGCTATCAGCTTTTGTGCTACCGTGGACAGCTGCTTCAGAGCAGGGCTCGCCCACCAGCGGGGAATTATCAGGTCTCCGCATATGTGCTGCTGAAGATAAGGGGAGAAGCTGAGAGAAAAACATGTTGAGGGCATAATAAGGAAAACCCTGAAATTTTAACAAGGTTCTTTGTTACATTTTGGCAAGAGTGGGGTTTTTGTTTGTTTTCTGTTTCCTTGATTGTTTGTTTATTAGCTTCTGGACATAGAGTTAAGTGCAAAATCAATACCTCTTTTGAGTTTCAGACAGGAAAAACCAGCTGAAACCATGATTTTACTTGGCCTGGGGCTGTGGGCTGCCTGGGTTTTCTTTCTGAAATTTTCTACCACTACCCTGACATCAGCTTCCCCGATTTTGAACAGTAGAAAATGATACACAATCTGTCTTGCTAACAACAAACAGAACTTCCCAAATAATCTCACTCTTTTGATATAAAACAAATTTCCAAAATAACGACATCATCCAGACCTGAGGCCTACAGACAAATCAACCCCAGGAAGGAAATCAACCAGACTTCCAGCCAAGATGGAGGCATAGGTAGATACACTTTGCCTCCTCACACAACCAAAACAAGGACAACAAATTTAAAGACAAAAAACAACCAGAACTGACAGAAAATCAAACTGCACAGAAATCTGACAACCAAGGAGTTAAAGAAGAAACATTCATCCAGGAGGGTAAGAGGGGCAGAGACTGGGAGTCAGGAAGAGAAGACTCGCGGCAAAGCGGGGGCTAGCAGACTGGGCAGTCCCTCATTCAAGTGCAGATAAACTGGGAGGAACAACTAGGGAGTGAGATACACCTTGCATCCCAGAGTTCCAGTGCAGGGAAATAAAGCCTCAAAGCCTCTGACTGAAAACACCTGTGGGGGTTGAGGTGGCAGTGGGAGAAACTCACAGACTCACAGGAGAGTTCGTTGGAGAGATTCACGGGGTCCTAGAACATACACAAACTCTCCCACTGGGAATCAGCACCAGAAAGGCCCAATTTAATTGTGGGTAGTGGGGGAAGTGACTGAAAATGGCAGACAGCAGAGCAAGAGCATTGTTCCCTTTCAAACCCCTCCCCCATACACAGCGTCACAATGCAGCAACCCGGGTTACCCTGCCCTGGTGAATACCTAAGGCTCTGCCCCTTACTACGTAACAGGCACACCAAGGTAAAAAAAAAAAAGGTTCCAAATGAAAGAACAGTTCAAAGCTACAGAAAAAATACAACTAAGCAACGAAGAGATAGTCAACCTGTCAGATACACAGTTCAAAACACTGGTTATCAGGATGCTCCAGGAACTCACTGGGTACTGCAACAGCATAAATAAGACCCAGGCAGCAATGAAAATTGCATTATGTGAAATAAAGAAAAATCTACAGGGAATCAACAGAGATGGGAAGGAAACCAGGACTCAAATCAAGGGTTTGGAGAAGGAAGAAAGAAACATTCAACCAGAACAGAATGAAGAAACAAGAATTCAAAAAAATGAGGAGAGCCTTAGGAACCTCCAGGACACCTTTAAACATTCCAACATCTGAATCATAGGGGTGCTCAAAGGAGAAGAGGAAGACCAAGAAATTAAAAACTTATTTGAACAAGTAATGAAGGAGAACTTCCCCAATTTGGCAAAGGAAAGAGACTTCCAGGAAGTCCAGGAAGCTCAGAGAGTCTCAAAGAAGTTGGACCCAAGGAGGTGTGACAGGACATACTGAGCAGTGGCCATTCTGGATAGCAGTCGTCTCAAGGTCACATGCTAAACCCCGCATTCTGCTTCTGTAACCCGCTTCCTGCCAGAGACTGCGCTCCTCCCTTCCCCTGCTTCTGCCTTTGCAGCAAGTATATAAGCAAGCCCCACCTGAACTCGGGGCCTCCTCTGGGTCCGAATGCATGAATAAAACTCCACTTCATAAACCCCAAAGCCGTCTGAGTCTCTTTTCTGTAACATTTTGATTCCTTGACTGGGAAACCACTCATGAGAGCAGGCTGTTGCTTCCAGTGAAGGCGGCCTCGGGGCGGCTGGTGGGGCCCGGCAGTGAAAAGGAGGTGTGCGCCCCAGTGATTGCGGGTCCTGAATATCCCAGGCTCTGTGGGCTCGGCCCCTGGACCGCTCTTTGACCCAGGCTGGCGGGGTGCAAACTGGTGAGACCTGAGCAGGCACCAATCCGGTAAGTGCCCCAGGGACCAGCGCCCGAGACCAGGCCCACTCTCGTGATGGAAGGAGGGACTGATCACCCCTCAGGCCAGAAGGCCCAGGCAGGGTTCCCACTGTTAGGGCGGGTGGGAACGTGATAATCTCTGTGTGTGTGAATGACTGTGTCTGTTGCTCCACCAGCAGAAGCCTACGGAGCATGAGTGAGCCCTAATCTGCAATTCCGGGGTCTGTCATACGGCATAACGGCTGGGAGTTTAACCCGAATTCTACCTGGGCAGCCTTAGAGCTATGATGACCTAAGTACCCCGAGAGGGGAGAGGCCAGGTGGGCGACCCAAGAGTCCCTTCCCTTGTCTGTCAGTGCTGATCGGGAGAATTCATCATAGAGGGGGGTTCTGCCACAGTACTAGATTGCATGTATGGTGGGGATCAGACAGCAAGCCATGTGGGTGTGCCACCATTTTGGGTAAAATGGAGAGTGAGCCACCTGAGTGCCCCACCATGGAGGACTGAGTGTGCATGGTTGTTGCCATCTTGGACAACCCAGGGTGCATGGGCACCACCATCTTGGAACTGGACAAGGTGGAGGGCTAAGGATTCTCTTCAGATTATGGGCTGTATGCTGCTGCTGTGTGGGCACAGCATCAGTCAGGTTCTCTGTGTAACTGGTTCTGATAGAAATGGCTCTGGTTCTGAAGGTCATGAACTGGGGTCCAAGGGTGAGCATCTGATATATAGGGTGTTAGTAATGTCTAAGCTTCAGAAAGCTGCAGGATTTCCCTGCGAATCCAGGGGCTTTTAGTGGAAGGTACCTGTAGTGTTAAGGGCATGTCTCTGCCAAGAGACCTGACCTGAAGGAGCACGTCTCTGCGAGGCACCAATGGACGCATTGGTGCAAGAGAATGCCTCTACCTGTGTATTGTTCTGGAACTCTGTGTTTTGGATTTTGCCCAGTATCTGCTCTGAAAAGGAAATTGAGGATTCCAGGGAAGGTTGAAACTTCACACTCTGTAGGAAAGTAAGTGGGAAGTATAAGATATGTAAATGAAGAAGGTGTATGAAAGAAAGATTAGAAGGTTTGTGAATGTTGCAGAAGGTCTGTGGGAAACTGTAAAGATAAATAGAAAAGTGAAAGTTATAGGAAGGAATTATGTAGTGAAAGTTAGTAATAGAATGTATAAGGCATGGAAATGCAGTCTTAGTGGATATCAGAAGGAAAAGGATTTTCCTTCACACTGTATTTTTCTTCCTACCTGATCCCTCCAGAATTTGGCATTCTGTAGGAGTGAGTGATGACATAAGGTTTCTTTGCATAAAACCAATAAGACCAGTTGTTAATAGTGGTCTTGTTAACCAAGACTTTGAATGGAATGTCACATCTGAAGGAGGCATGTATGGGTTCTGGTCGTCACCAGAAAGCCCTGAGGAGCTGGGATTGACTTGTAAAGCTAGTGTAAGCCCACAAGAAAAGCCTGGTACTTTGGTTGGTTGTGTGTTTCATGGCAGTCTTTCCAGGGAAGGAACGAAGGTTGCTTTTCTGAAAGATGGCAAAAAAGAAACCTGTAGGCACAACGGAAGCCTCAAGGATTTGAATGAAACAACTGGTACAGGCGAAGCCAGGTAGCGGATGTGTGGCTCAGCTTTTGTGCCTTGAGGGGCGGACTGAGAAGTCAATCTAAAGGTTCCCCGTGTGAGTTCCAGCAAAGCAGAATTAAAGATCATAAGTAATCCAGGCTGCTCTTGGTGTGTTTATGCAAATGAACAGTCAAAATTAAAAGCGGACTCAAAGTAGTCCCTTTAATAACAGTGAAAGTGATCTTAAGGAGAAAAATTGTGGTTCAAGGAAAATCACAATGCTCAGTATTGGACATCAGAATGGCACAGCTGTCTTGAAAGTTTGTTTTCATTTGAAAGTTGAAACTGGGTTTGTCATATCACCAAAGATGTACAATTTACAGGTATGGAGGACCTGTCAAATTGCCATTGCTAAATGTTATTGCAGGAAGGACGTTTCAACTGAATGTCTTCCCAAAAGACAGTCTCACAGGCACAGAGACTGGTTTGGGGATTATTGTGTGAATTAACCTGTGTGTTCTTCTGTTTTCATAGGATGTATGCCTATGACTTCATTACCTGAGTGATTGGTTGCAATATAGGCCTCATTTAAGGAGCCCATTTTTCATCATCATCCCCTGAAACTCAACAGTTTGGCTGAACTAAGTGGTTGGGTTGGTGAACAGTTCAGATCTGTGGGCTTCACTTTAGAACTGCTTTTCCCTTTTGTCTTGATGGCTTGGACAGGAAGGGTTCAAATATCTGAAAGGAGGGAAATCTTAATATATTCCCCTCAGCCCGAGTGAAGTATAGTGGGCCACAAGAGTTTCTGATAGGTGTAGCATGCCTTGTACACCTTCCTCCAGATAAGCCATTCTTTACTTAAGTTCCTGCTTTTGTCATTTAGTGGTTATGATTTAATTGTGCCTTCCAACTCTTTCCAAATCTGTCATCTCCAGAATATGACCAGGATTCTGTAAAGTCCTTCCCCTTACAGGAAGGACTCCCTCCGTGCTGCATGCCATGCCCCCCTTCCCTTTGAGGGCACCCCTGACTCATGGGTAGGTGGGACGCCGTCCATGTCCAGCCAGAAGTAGTTACAAGAAGATGAGATCTCTGTCCATTGTCCTTTAAAAGAATTTAAAGTGGGTGTATATCTGAAAGGAGGGATTGTCACAGGGTACAGCCAAGAGGAGAGACCCCAAATGGGCATTTAAAATGGGGTCCAGAGCTCAAGGTGTCCAGATTTTAAGACACTGTGGTGTCCCCCACAGTTGTGAGTTGGGGGAAGGGACACACAGAGCAAGAACATGCAGGGCTGTTTTGTACAGCAACAGCTTTACAGCTAATCCATGGCATAGTCATTTTACATATCTATAGCCTTTGGCTGGTCACTTAGATATGCTAAATAGCTCTGGCCATGCTCTGGGCCAGGGGGATGGAAAGAGACTCTCCCCTGATCCAAGATGTGACTGGGGGGCAGGTCCCCCAAGTTACAGCACCTGCGTGGGAGCTCAGAGAAGACTAGCTCCATGACATGGGGCCACACCTGCCGAGACCCATGATGGCAGCCAGATGGGAGTGGGTACCAGCCCATCCAGGATCCGTGGGCTGTCAACGAAGCAGCCGTCACCCTCCATCCGGTTGTCCCGAACCCGTACACCCTCCTGAGCCAGCTTCCCCCAACAGCAACGTGGTTTGCCTGCCTTAATCTGAAGGATGCCTTTTTCTGCATTCCTGTGGCACATTCCAGCCAACCCATTTTTGCCTTCAAATGGGAAGACCCGCACACTGTGGTCAAGACTTAATTGACTTGGACTAGACTGCCCGAGGAGTTTAAGAACTCCCCAACCTTATTTGGGGAAGCCCTAGCAAGAGCCCTGAAGCCCCTAGCCAAGGGGGAGCTGGACCTGATGATTCTGCAATACATGGACGACCTCCTCCTGGTGGCCCCATCCTGGGAACGGTGCTGGGAGGGAACGCTGTTGAAGTGCTTGGCTGAATTAAGTTGCAGGAATCACCCCCTGGATCCACTACAGCTGGGCCAAAGCAGCAGCAGATCCTGAGGACTTGAGGACTAGGCCTGCACCTAGGCTACCCATGCTGAGGCTCTGGAGGATGCCAGCCAGTAAAGAAGACATCAAGGAATGGACCATTGTTCCACAGGGTACCTGACTTTGATTGGCACCTTCACAGGGAATTGGATTAGTGATTGTGACCCCTGCGGAATGGAATCCCATGGAGCGGATCACCCTAGGGATAGTTTATCTCTGTTTGGTCTCTGCATTTGGGTTTATTGTATGCTTCGCTTGACTAATGAGGCCCGTCTCAGCCCCAGCCTGCAAATGTAATACCCCTGGGCGTAGGATTATGCTCAGTGGTGGAGTGGTCTCTTACTATCTCCCAGGGTCAGCTTTCAGCTCCTCCACTGACATGCCATCAGGTTGTGTTCAGCCACAGCAATCCCTCTGCACTTGGGGAGGGAAGGTATACCGGACTAGAGCGATTATCCAGGACCATAGGATACCAGACCCGGAGGTGTCAGGCATATGGGACCCTGCATCCTCCGGACCTTGGTCCAACACCTGGAGGCCATGGTGACTGCCAAAGTGTTACCATGGGCAGCTGCCAAAGTGTTAGCTCTCCAGTGGTACCAACCAGTATCAGCAGTTGCAACCTTCCCCAGCACCTCAGCCATATAGCCAGGTGTATGGTGATGCTAAAGGGGTACAAGCACCTTATAGCATCAAAAGGGGAGACTGTGACAGGACGTAACTGACCGGTAGCCATTCTTAGATAGCAGTTATCTCAAGGTCGCACACAAACCCCCGCATTCTGCTTCTGTAAGCCCGCATCTCGCCAGTGACTGTGCTCCTCCCGGCTCCTCCTTCCACCTTTACAGCAAGAATATAAGCAAGCCGCCACCTGAGCTCAGGGCCCAGAATTTGGAGACTGCCTCCTCTGGGTCTGCATGTGTGAATAAAACTCCACTTCATAAACCCCGAAGCTGTCTGAGTCACTTTTCTGTAACAGAGGAACACACTAAGGCACATCATAGTTACATTACCCAAGATTAAAAATAAGGAGAGAATTTTAGAAGCAGCAAGAGAAAAGGAGACAGTAACCTACAAAGCAGTTCCCGTAAGACTATCAGTTGGTTTCTCAAAGGAAACCTTACAGGCAAGAAGGGGCTGGAAAGAAGTATTCACAGTCATTAAAAGTAAGGACCTACATCCAAGATTTCTCTATCCAGCCAAGCTATCATTTATAATAGAGGGGCAGAGAAAATGCTTCCCAGATAAGGTAAAATTAAAGGAGTTCATTATCACTCAGCACTTATTAAGTGAAATGTTAAAGGGACTTCTCTAAGAAAAAGAAGATAAAAAATATGAACACTAAAATGACAATAAACTCATAGCTATTAACAAGTGAACCTAAAAAAAAAAAACCCAACAAACTAAGCAAACAAATAGAACAGGAACAGAACCACAAAAATGGAGATCACATGGAAGGTTATCAGTGGGGGAGTGAGGGGGAGAGGGGGGAAAAGGTACAGGGAATAAGTAGCATGGATGGTAGGTATAAAATAGACAGGGGGAGGGCAAGAATAGTATGGGAAATGTAGAAGCCAAAGAACTTATATGTATGACACATGGGCATGAACTGAAAGGGGGGAATGTAGGTGGGAGGGGTGTACAGGATGGAGGGGAATAAAGGGGGGAAAATGGGACAACTGTAACAGCGTAATCAATAAAGTATATTTAAAAAATAAAAAAAATTAAAAAACAGGAAGAAATCAACCAGTGTCCATCAGACAACCCATCCACGCAGCTGCACCACTGGCCACTCTGAGGGAGAAAATTATTGCTCCCGTAGGAATGCAGGTCAAACGCGTCAGGGGTCCTGGAGGCCAGAAGAGCCCCAGTTCAAAGTCCCACAGTTTAGAAAGTCCCACTTGACACACATTTATGTAAAAAAATGTCATCCAAGTGCTGGTATAGTGCAGACCCTAACCCTAAGCAGCCACTCTCGAGGCAGACACTGTTCAGGCCCCAGGAAATGCTTCTCCAAGCCTCTTGCCCTGTGTCTTTAAGGCAGAGGATGTATATGGGTGCGTGGTGCTACCAACATTGCAGATGGGCATCTCTCTGGCTTGAGGAAGATTTGAATGTGGGAATGGAGATGGGTAGTTAGCACAGAGAAAAGACAAATTAAGTAACTTACCAAATGCATCATATCAAAGAGTATGAATGGCTTCTTGTTAAAAGTATCATTTGCTAGTTATTACTGTTACTATTCGAATTCATGGTGCTGGAGGCACTCACACGTTAGCATGTTACAGCAGTTGCACATGGAGGTGGAGGGACACTATTATTAACCTGGAAGATCATGCTACTCAGAAACTTTTAAGTATGCTGGTATAGATGAAAGAGGTGACACATGACAGTGAATTCTTTCCACTGGCAAATTGATGGGCCTTGCAGGTTAGAACTGAAAATAGCTCTAATTGTATGAAGTCTTTAATAAGATTTAGTTACTTTTTTAAAAAATGAAAAGAAGTCAACTCAATGTCTGATTTTAAATTTTGATACGTATTAATTATAATTTATGTTTTACCTTTGGATGTTGATGGATAGCTTGGAATACTTCAGAAGAAAAATGACTTTCAAAAACCTAGAAATACTTTAACTCTTATATTTACTTTGATTTACAGATTGGATGAGGATACATCTAAATTTGTATACTGCAGTTCAAAATTCCTTTACATCAAATGTCACCAAACTATGGCCCACAAGTTGAGTCCAACTGTTTTTACCAATAAAGTTTTATGGAAACATAGCCTTGCCCACCTGCTTACCGTACTGTCTGTGGCTGCCTTTGAGCATCAACAGCAGTTATGACAGAGACCATATGGCCTACAAAGTCTAAAATATTTATTATCATGACCCTTTCAGAAGGTTTGTCAACTCCTGCTTCAGATCATTATCGTCAACAGAAGAAAATTCATATAAAATCTTGATTGTAACATAATTAGTACTTTGCTGAAATTAAGCATGAAAAACAAATTGTACTGCATAAGTATATGAGCTCATTATTTGTGTAGGTTTTCCTTTATTACTCATCCAAACATTGCTGGCCCATCAACAGAATACCCAGCTGAACAATCATAATTAAATCTAGTCATCTTTGGTATGCTGCCAAATCTTTCAGATATATAAAAACAGTAGACTTAAACATATTTTTCTGTGTTGTTGTTATAAAGGAATATTTGTCCAACTAGGAGAATAGAATATATTTCATTTAAAAGTTTATTAGTTTGATTTATCACTTTTTAAATGTTTAGACATGTGAGATGTGGGGCCTCCGTCTCCCTTTTCTGGAGACCCGGCAATGTTAAGGGTGGGCCTGAGGAGAATGTGCCAGGGCTCAGAGAAGTCGTTACAAAGGAAAAGAGGGCAGAAGGATGGGGCTCTTCTTCCCAAGCACCTGAGGATTCTGGGGAGGTGGACCTTCCAAATGAAGCTGTTCCCTTGGACTGGGCGGCCCTTCCCTAGCAGAGGCACCACAGACGGGCTCTCCCTACATTTCTGTTATTAAACAAGAGTTTTTCCTTCTTCAGCACAGGGACACAAAACATCACAGGAGAAAATAGCTGCTTTTCAAATGGACTTTTTTACATGAAATGTTTTGGAAACTAGAAGTTCACAGGTGAAAAAAGTTCATTATAGAAGAATTAGAAAGTTCAAAGATGCACAAAATTCTAAAAAGTGAAATCACCCACTTAGTACTCAGATATAGTATTTTAGAATATATGCATCCAGACTATTCTATGCAGATCTTTGTAAGTTATTTATAAAACAGATCATTTTGTACATATGTTATTTGAAATGCTTTTTGCACTTAGGATAAATTGGGAACACCATTCCTGATGTTAACTACATGTCAACTTCATTTTAAATGACGGTGCAGTTTCCCACTATATGGATTGCCAAAAAGTGTTTAGTGAATTCTTTATCGTTGGATATTTAGGTTGTTTCCAAAGTTAAACAGTTTCATTCACATGTTTAACTGTTTCCATGAAGTGAAAATGAAAGCATGAATATTTTAAAGGCTTTTGAATTATATTACAAACTTGCCTTCTGTGAAGGTATTTAAATTTTGTCTTTGAATTTTAATACACTATTTTTAATATTTTATTTCTAGTTCAGTGTATTACAGTATATGTTTCCTCATGCACCTTTTAATAATGTGCATTATGATCATGCACAATTACTGCCAATAAACATAGGAAAATAATTTTTTAACATTTTAATATTTATGTTTTAAACTAGTGAGCACTGTAGCATATATTATTATAAATTTTAAAGACATTTTCTAGTTATATATATTTTTACTATTATACTGGATATCTTTTTTCTTAGATCTGAAGCATTTCCTTTATATTAATTATATGTATCCCTCTTATGTAACAAATATTTCAGTT
The DNA here is from genome assembly GCF_004126475.2 of Phyllostomus discolor. Lineage (NCBI taxonomy): Eukaryota > Metazoa > Chordata > Mammalia > Chiroptera > Phyllostomidae > Phyllostomus > Phyllostomus discolor. The sequence continues at coordinate 65,875,214 of NC_040910.2, read as the reverse complement.
TATCATTTCTCATTTCCTTTTTGTTTATGGTTTTTAACTTTTTTATGTTTTTAAATCTATCAGTCTTTTTCTTTATGACTTTGCATTTCCTTTATGATGTTTTCTAAATAAGGTCCTTCTTCCTTTTATAATATAAACAAATATCTGTATTTTAACTTTATTTATTTTGAAATTCATTTTAAGTAATTGCTGAGGTTAAATTCTAAATACTTTTCTTTTTAAAAGCTGATAGATAACTGTTTTTTAATCCAATACTGATATCCACCTATTTCACATAGTATGTATGAAATATAGTATGTATATTTCATACATTTGACATTGTGTGTCAAGATTTTATATTGTTTGTATATTAAGTGTTTATATTGTGTTCTAGGTTCAATTTGATATTAGCAGAGCACTCTTAATTATTGCAATGTCCTAATATGTCTTAAATCTAACATGAAATCGTTGATCTATTCTATGCTTGAATATTTTTGGCTTGAATAAATGTGTTCTCTTCCAAAGGTATTGAAGAATTATAAAACATTTGTATCAAATCCTCTTCTTTCTTCTTTTGGAATTGGAATTATATAAAATGTACAGATGAACTTAGGAAGAAATGGCATTTTTCTCTATTGGGTCTATCAATCTGATACAACTTTCACTTACACAAATTTTCTTTAATGTTCTTCACTAAAGCTTTTATTTTATTTTATATTTAAGTTAATAGGTAGTAAAATTGACTATTTTGGATACAGGTTGATGCAACTTGTTATGTATATAGACTTGTGCAGCCCAACCACAATCAGAATGTAAAAGAGCTCCATCGCTCCCATACTGTGCTGTCACTGTATAACCATACCCTCCTTCACTCCTCATCCCTGGCAAACATCGGCGTGTTCTCTGTCATTATAATTTTTTCTTTCTGAGAATGTCCTATAAATGAAATTACATAATATATAACCTTTTGAGACTGGTTTCTTTCACTCAAGATATTATCTTTGAAATCCACTCAAGCTGTTCCATATATCAACAGTTTCTTACTTTCTATTGCTGAATAGTGTTCCATTGCATGAATGTGCCACAGCTTGTTTATCCATTCACATGTTGGTGGACAGTTTGGGTTGGTTCCAGTTTCCAACAATTATAAGTAGAACTTGTATAAACATTTGGTACAGGTTTTTGTGTTTCTTTAGGGTAAATAGCAAGGAGTGGGATTGCTGGGTAATTTCATAAGTATATATTTAACTTTATAAGAAACAGCCTAATTATTTTAAGGAGTGGCTGTACCATTTCGCATTCCCCAAAGCAGTGTATGATGGTTCCAGTTGCTCCACAGCCTTGTCAGCATCTGATATCATTTTTGGTTCATTTTTTAGCCTTCCTATTATTTATATAGTGTTATCTCACAGGGTTTTTTTAAGGATTTTATTTATTTTATTTTTAGAGAGGATGGTAAGAAGGGAGAAAAAAAGGGAGGGAAACATCAATTGGTTGCATCTTGCACATGCCCCAACCAGGGACTGAACCCACAACCCAGGCAAGTGTCCTGACCAAGAATTGAACTGGCAACCTTCTGCTTTGCTGGACAACACCCAGCGGAGCCACACAGATCAGGGCAAGGCATCTCATAGTGGTTTTAGGTTACATTTCCTAATGGCTAATGACTTTCAACATCTTTTCATTTGCTTAATTGCCTCCTTGTTGAAATGTTTGTTAAAGCCCTTTGTCCATTTTTAAAGTTGGGTTATGTTCTTGCTGCTGAGTTTTAAAGTTCTTTATATATTTTTACTAGAAGTCCTTTTTTGCACATGGAATTTGGGAATATTTTCCAAGCCTGTGGTCTTATTATTATTTTTTTTTCATGAACCATAGACTGCACTTTAACGATTAAATTTTGGACTTCTCTTTTTTTCAGGGCTCTTTTTTTTGTGAGGACATTTAAGTTCTAGCTTCTTAGTAAGTTTCAATTATAAAATACAGTATTATCAACTACAATAATCATGTTATACATGTGATCCTCATACTTACTCATTTTATAAATGAGAGTCTGAACCCTTTTATTAACCTCCCAAACTCTCCCACCACTCAGCCCCTGACAACCACTTTTCTACTCTGTTTCTATAAATTTTGCTTTTTTCCCCCCTAAGATTCCACATACAAATGACCCCATGAAGTATTTGTCTTTCTTTTAAAATATTGCTCAGTCTGTAACTGGTCAGTCTACAACTGAGCAATATTCTTAAAGTTTTTATGAAGCCCAGCTTATCCAGTTTTATGGCCTGTGCTCTTGGCATTATGTCTAAGAACTCTTTGCCTAGCCCCAGGCCTTGAAGCTTTAGTAAAACTTTTTGCAAACAAGATGTACACACTTCCTGTTGATATTATTCCTAACTAGTTTCTATTTTTGTTACTATTTTGAATGTGACCCTGATGTTACATTTAACCTGAATACACCTTAAAATGTTTTTTTAAATGCTGAAATCACATTTTCTAACTGGTGATATTTTTTTCTCCCAGTAAATCAAACATCTATGTATTTATACAGAATTATGGTTAAGTCATGTCAAGTAAGTCATGAGGCATATGTGTGGGAGATGTTAATATTTGTACATATGTCATTATCAGTAGCCTAAAATATGTGAGTCTCTAAAACTATTTTAGGGGTAGTCAAAATATCTAAAATGTAGATTAAGACATAAATATGACAAACAACCTATTCTGGAAATTTGTATAACTGTCATGAGTAAAGAATGAAGAATGGGTGAAGAGGTGAGGGGATTAAGAAGCACAAATAGGTAGTTACAGAATAGCCACTGGGATGTGAAAAACAGTATAGGAAGTGGGGTAGCCAAAGAACTTAAACATGTGACCCGTAAACATGAACAATGGTATGGGGATTACCTGAGGGTGCTGGGGGTGCTGGGTGGAGTGGGGTAGAGGGGGAAAATTAGGACAACTAATAGCATAATCAATAAAATATGATTAAAACAAGAAAAAAAAGAATGAAGAACTATGATGGGTGGTCATAATGAACGGCTTAAGCTCAAGGTCCCCAATGTCCTTGGTACAGCTCAGTCTGACACAGGGCCATGTTCTTATCATGTTCCTATCAACCGAAGGCAGTGGTTCTTAATCTGAGCCCAAAGAATGAGTATCAGGAAGTGGTGAGGTCACTGTAAGTATATGTGAAAATGAGCATATATGAGTTTTTCTGAGAAAAAAGCCTGAAATTTCATCTGATGTTCTAAAAAGGCCATCCCCTTTCAAGAAGGCACATTCACATTGGCCCTACCCTCTCATTTCAAGCATATCTAATTCACTGTACATATCAATAAATATGTACTGAATGAACAAATAAGTATTTAATGAATTATTATTATATGCCTACCTTTAGGTTTTAACCTCAAGTATAAAATTTTTATTTGACAAGCATTTATTGAGTGGCAACTTTGTCCAAGCACCTTATTAGAAAGTGGAATGACAAGGACAAAAAAAATGACATTCCTACTCACAAAGACCTCACCATCTAGTGGGCAGATAGACGAAAGCAAATGTATTCCAATGGGAGAATTATAATGGGAGTGTGTGTCATGTTCAGAAAATGAATACCTGACCTATTAAAGGAATTTAGGGATGGCTTTACAAATACAGTGGTGCTTGAGTGAAGCCGAGAGTGATGATGAGGGTAGAGCTTGGAGTGGTCCCTCAAACAGTCCAATTGCATGGACTGAAAACTTGAGATGTCACAGAGTGAGCCTTACGTGGAGGCTGGGGACCAATCCCCAATTATACTATATGTGGATTCACTTTATTTTGGGTTTCACAATAGTTTATCAGGGTCAACGGAGAGAGAGAGAGACATTCTAGGAGAAATTCTGTGAAGATATGGAAGCACAGGAGATCGTGCACATTCTGGGAACTGCAGGGGGCTCAGTGCTGGGATCCCACAGTCCTACTTGTACAGGTTCAGCTGACAGAAAGACCAGTTCGATGGACAGAAATACAAATATTTACATTTCTGTGAATGACAGTCCACTGTAGTACTTTTACAAAAGCCTCCAAAACAAGAAACAAATATCAATCATTAGGGGACTAGATAAAAATCTTCTGGTGCAGTATCTTCATATAATGGAACATTTTGGAACAAGTTACATCTGTTTCAAATTTTAAAACATCTTCACAATAGTATATGCCATACAGTGACAGGATATTATCTCACATTTGTAAACACAGGTAATAAAAACAATGCATGTGTGTTGACATATGTTTCAGTCATTGTTACATGCTGAGTGTGTTGATGGCTCCAGTTTACACCCTTCTCTATTTTTACTCTTAACCATGGCTTTTGCAGATTATTCATCATGAGCAAAATCTACTTTCCCATTCATTGATATTGAGTTCAGGCATGTGACTTGCTTTGGTCAGTGGATACTAGCAGTTGTGATAGAAGAAGAGGCTTGAAAAATTTCTTATCCCGCTCATACTCTTGTGCTTGGCCACCACTCTGAGGACATGTCTGGACAAGGCTTCTGGAGGATGAGAAACAAATAGTTGAGTCACCCAAGTCATTCCCAACAAAGACCACCCTAGTTCTGCCTTTAGCCAGCTGGTTCCCCCGTCATACGAGCAGGAGCAGCCAAGGTCAGAAGAGGCATTTGGTTGACTCAGAGCTGACCAGAGGCAATGAGCAAGGCCAGCTGAGATCTCAAACTAGCCTGGATCAGCTGAACTTTGAGGACTTGTAAAATAAATGACTGTTATTGTATGTCTTTGAGGTTTTGTTGTACTGTTAGGGAGCATTATTTTAGCCATAGATAATTAGTATGATGTATTTGTACATAATATAGATTTGCCAAAAATCTGGACAAATAAATGCACACCAAACTAGGGAATGGAATTATTGGTCAACATTGTATCCAAACACTAAGAGTATTTCTCTTTCCTCTAGGAGATAGAATTGCTACTTTTGATTTGATCCATATTCCTTTAATTTATTCTTAAAATGCCAAAAATAGATTAGGTAAGAGAATAGGTCCTAATCTCAGTAGCTGCCTAGGGTATAATATTAAGTCTAAATGGTTACAATACTGACTTTGTCAAAACTTCTAGAATGATAAGCTTTTGTTCTTGTCCGCAACACTAATAGTCTGAAATCAGTCAACAAGCCACTTAACCCCTATTTTAGCCCATTTTTCTTTTATAAAGATGCAAGTGGCTCCTGATGGGGGTGGAGTCATCAAGGCAATAATTGTTTCTACCATGAATAGGAAAGCCTTGATGAGAAACTGTTAAAACTACCTGAAATGCTGTACAGATGAGCAAAGAAGCTGAAAGTGCTTAGTGTGGTGATAATGATGATGATAAGTTTATTTTTATGCACAGTGACAGCCAACTGCCATCTGATCTCTTAGACATCTTGTAGTTGATCTAGTTTGGCCTTTCAGATGACTAAAATACATGAACTATTTTACTAATTCATGCCAACTGTCTGGAAGAAGATATGATTATTGTTTAATTTCTATCAAGTTTTGAAAAAAGAAAATAATTACAAACTATTATTGATTTGGTTGGATTATTCCCCCTACATCAAGCTTCCACAAATACTGTTATCTGCCTGTGAGGCATTTAAAGTAGCTGTAGAAATTCAAAATATCAGAGGCTCATTGGCTGGTGTGAAACACAGAACTTAGAGGGAATAGAATGAAAAAAATAGTATAAAAATGGGTAAGGCTTAGGGACTGGAAGTATCTAGTTCCACTTCCTAATAACTATGTGACCCCTAAGTGTCTTAACTTTTCTGTCTCAGTTCTCTTACCCATTCAATGGAAATAATCAAGGTACCTTTGCTATAAAAATCAAATTCAGTCATTTGCCACCATCTCCCTATTTCTACCCTCAGATTAGTAAGAACCCTGATAAAGGATCAATGAAGAACTGATAAGCTAATGCTATTGACACTCCCTGTATTCCTTATAATCAAAACGTTTTGACTCATTAACTTCTCTTCTTCCAATATGCTTTAATTTTCTAACATCTGCTTGATTGGTGATGTAAAACAGGATCTGCTGTCATTCACTTGGGACAGTTACATTATTAACCCATCCTCTTAAATCCATAATATGTGCAAGGGGAAACAACCACACATTTAAACGTTACAAGAGCCTGGCCAGGAGACAAAGTAGTTTGTCCAACATTATACTAATTAAGCAGGAACAACAATCCAAGATCCTGTGTCCTGGTCCCAGTGACCTCTAAAATATTTTCCAATTAGTGTATGTCTATAGAACCAATCCATAGCTAAGAATATTGAAGAGTATGCAAAATATTTCTACTTAGATAAAAATGCATTGCTTATTCATAAGAAAACTGGAATATCATCCTTAATGTCAAGTTCGATGAGAGCTTGCTGTGACAACTTCAAACCTTCTAACCAAAAGCAACCTATGTGCTCCCTTCCAAGTTCTCTGTCATTCACATGGATTCTGCTGAGTACTGCCAGTCCCACTAACTGCCCTTCCTTCCTATACAGTGGCAGCTGCCTGTGGTGGCACATCTCCCAAAGCCATGCTTCTCAGTTCCAGTCACAACCGGCTCTTGGCTGGGTTGGCCCACAGACTACATTAGAAGTCCTTCCACTTTGTGTCCTGCTTTTAGAGTCTTTGCTAATTGCTTATTTCTTTTGAGGGGCACAAAAACTGCCTTAACTCTCTGCCCCAGTAGGCAGGATGTTCTCTGCTTTCAGATGTCTCAGCCCTTCCAAAATATAGTCATGATCTTGGGAAAGTAAGTAATTAGCCTGATGGAGAATAAACGGCCATTTCAGCAGTTTTCTCACTACTGGGTTTCAAAGTAATAGAAGCCCAAGCAGGTCAGAAAGAAGGTGAGTGCTGTTGGGTCCCAGCGCCCCACTGAGCTCAAATACCAACTACTGGCACCCGAAGCTCATTAGTTCTACCCCAACACCGCTAATCGCCTTGAGCGCTGACTCAGCTTTCATGGACACTGAAGAGGCATTCATTAACGTTTTCACCTTGAACTGCCCTGGATGGCCTCAAGACCGAAGTCTCCCAAGTTGACATTAACTTGAAGAACAGTACACCAAGCACTTTAGTAAGAGAAAATGGTCCTCTTTGTAGAGTCACTATAAAGACAAACATTATTTTTATCATTCCCCTTACAATTTTGGCATATTATTGTAGACAGTATTCTTTCCATTTTGGTAACTGTAGAATGGCAATGTTTTGATATCTGTGGGCACAACCCTTTAGATCAGGGTTTCTCAACCTCAACACTATGGATATTTTGGCTGAATAATTCTTTGTCATGAAAACTGTTCTGTGTATTGGAGATCTGAGCAGCATCCCCAGCCCACTACCACTAAAAACCAGTAGCATCCTCCCCGGACCGCAAAGGGCAAGACAACAACCAAAAATGTCTCCAGAGGTTGTCAAAAGTCCCCAGGGAGAAAAACATCCCTGCTGAGAACTGCTGCTTTAGAAGATACAATCTTCATTAAAAATACAGAATAGAATAAAACAGAATAGGGCAGAAAATACCAAACAATGTCATAAGGTAAGAGAAAGTATTCTCTTATAAACTCTCTCACTTGTTTGTATGCATATGCATATAAATAATGTGGATCATGGTAAAAAAAGTTTGAAAAATACTGAGAGAGTACCTTGACTCTCAAAAACCAATTATTTATCTGAGCTATTGCTAGGAGATAGGTATTATCTCCCACTTAGAAATCTCTATTTTGATTTCCAGCCAAGATAGAGGCATAGATAAACACACTGTGCCTCCTCGCACAACCAAAATAAGGACAACAAAAATTTAGAAACAAAAAAACCACCAGTACTGACAGAAAATTGAACTGTATGGAAGTTCGACAACCAAGGAGTTAAAATGGACACATTCATCCAGATGGGTAGGAGGGCCAGGCCGGAGTCAGACGGCCGGGAGGAGAGGGGTCGTGGCAGAAAAAGTGATGGCTGGCAGACCGCCAGGTGTGGGGTGGCAGCGGGTGAACTCAGCGAGGCAGTGGATTGTGGAGGGGCTGTGGTGCACTAGGCGTCTGGCAGACCGGGTGGTCCCACATTCGTGTGCAGATAAACCAGGCAAAACTGAGGAGCAAGACAGACCACACAACCCAGGGTCCCAGAGCAGGGAAATAAAGCCTCAAAACACCAATTGAAAACACCTGTGGGGATTGAGGTGCTAGGAGAGACTCCCAGCCTCACAGGAGAGTTCATTGGAGAGACCCACAGGGTCCTAGAATATACACAAGCCCACCCACATGGAAATCAGCACCAGAAAGGCCCAGTTTGCTTGGGGGAAGCAGCAAAAGGGACTGAAATCCAGCAGAGAGCAGAGCAAACACCATTGTTCCCTCTCGGACCTCTCCCCAACTAACAGAGTCACAATGTAGCCATGTAGGTTGCCCCACCCTGGTGAATACTTAAGGCTCTGCCCCTTACTCTGTAACAGACATGTCAAGACAAAAAAAAATGGCCCAAATGAAAGAACAGATCAAAGCTCCAGAACAAATACAACTAAGTGACGAAAAGATAGCCAGCCTATCAGATGCACAGTTCAAAGCACTGTGATCAGGATGCTCACAGAATTGGTTGAATTTGGTCGCAAATTAGATGAAAAAATTAAGGCTATGGTAAGTGAAATAAAGGAAAATGCACATGGAACCAATAGTGATGGGAAGGAAACTGGGACTCAGATCAATAGAGCGGACCAGAAGGAAGAAAGAAACAACCAAACAGAAAAGAAGGAAGAAAAAAGAATTCAGAAAAATGAGGAGAGGCTTAGGAACCTCCAGGACACCTTTAAACGTTCGAACATCTGAATTATAGGGGTACCAGAAGGAGAAGAGGAAGACCAAGAAATTGAAAACTTATTTGAACAAATAGTGAAGGAGAACTTCCCCAATCTGGCAAAGGAGATAGACTTTCAGGAAGTCCAGGAAGCTCAGAGAATCCCAAAGAAGTTGGACTCAAGGAGGAACACACCAAGGCACATCATAGTTACATTACCCAATATTAAAATGAAGAAGAGAATCCTAGAAGCAGCAAGAGATAAGGAGATAGTTACCTATAAAGGAGATCCCATCAGACTGTCAGCTGATTTCTCAAATGAGACCTTGCAGGCAAGAAGGGGCTGGAAAGAAATATTCCAACTCATGAAAGGCAAGGACCTACATCCAAGATTACTCCATCCAGCAAAACTATCATTTAGAATGGAAGGGCAGATAAAGTGCTTCTCAGATAAGGTCAAGTTAAAGGAGTTCATCATCACCAAGCCCTTATTCTATGAAACGTTAAAGGGACTTATCTAAGAAAAAGAAGATAAAAAACATATAGTGAAATGACAGCAAACTCACAATTATTAACAACCACACCTAAAACAAAAACAAACTAAGCAAATAACTAGAATAGGAACAGAACCACAGAAATGGAGATCACATGGAGGGTTAGCAACAGGGGAGTGGGAGAGGAGAGAGGGGGAAAAGGTACAGAAAATAAGTAGCATAGAATGTAGGTAGAAAATAGACAGAGGGAGGGCAAGAATAGTATGGGAAATGTAGAAGCTGAAGAACTTATAAGCATGACACATGGACATGAACTAAAGGAGGGGAATATGGGTGGGAGAGGGTGTGCAGGGTGGAAGGGAGTGAAGGGGAAAATGGGACAACTGCAATAGCATAATCAATAAAATATATTAAAAAAGAAATCTCAATTTTTCCTCAATAATTTGTTACATGCTTTTGTTTGGTTGTTTTTAATTTAATATGGTTTCATTTCCACAACCACTATCTTATGAAGGCAAGTATGATTTATCTCTATCTCAGATAACACATAATTATCAAAATAGAATATAATGAGTTATTCAGCCAATTAGTGAGTCTTTACTATGTGCCACAGGAAATGTATGAATTCAAATCTTGTCATCTTGGTTCTTGTCATCAATTTCAGGGGATAATCTATTAAATAACATCTATATTGGTCTCACTCAAGTCGTACAAGAAATGGTATCTTCTCAAGGATGTATAATGTGAACATATAAAGACTGGTAAAATAATGTTTAACGATACCAAAGCTTCAGTTTCAAGTCAAGCTTCACAGAACACATGCACACACAAACAAATACAGAAGATATGCTCTTAGATTTGGCCATATTACCATGGAAAATGGAAGAGAAGTTTTGTAAGCAGTGATAGAGCAAGTTCTCAAGTTGAAATAAAAAAACCTTTGGAGTGAGGTAGAAATGCTAAGTGTTTGGAAATAAAACAGGTATAGGTCAAAATAAGAACCACAGGCAGGAGGCCTAGTCAAAAGTGAGAAGTCCTACAAGCAAGGAAATTCACAAAGGTGAGAGGAAGAACTAGGTCTCAGGGGTTCAACATCTAAGATTAGAATCAAGCCAAAGATCAAGTGATATTTTGTCCATTTTTTCTCTCACGTATTTCCTTTCAAAAGTGACTTCAAGATCTGATCATGTAGTTATGCAGAAAGTGGGTGAAATAAGGAAAATACAAAGAATGTGACCTAATTAATTTTTTGAGTAGGAAATAGGATCAGTTAATTAAGACAAAGGACAATGCAATTTGTAGGACAAAGCGTGGGCCTTTGGGGGCCCACATGGGGTAAAATGAGGAAGAAAAGCCAGTGAAGGAGGGTTTGTCAATGGAAAATGATACCAGGAGATGCAGGACAATGTTTTAAAAAGTGGTCCTAATCACCAGCAGCAAATGTCAAATGCTGCAAGGATATGAGTACAGACAGTGGGGGATGAGGGGCCGGGCATCCCAGTGCGGTGCCCCTGCCCTCCGCCATAGTAGTTTCCCAGAATGTGTGCTGTCCCGTGAGGTGGGCTTTCTGCCGCTTCAGGTACAGATGGGGGCTCCTTTGACAAGGAGAAATCTCTAACGCTTTTCTCTGTTTTTGTCTGCTTTTGTTTGATTATTGTAAATTTAATTTGGATTGTCCTTCAACAATTGATGTCCCCTTTGTTTCCTACAGACAGTTTTGGTGATTGGTGTCTTTGTATAGATTATAAATTAGTTTGTGTAGATTAAAAAGTATTTATAAATACTTTAAATTCACTCTTACAAAGTTGTTTTCTAATTTATTTGATATTTTTGGCCATATTGGTTCTCATTGTTTTTTTATTTCTTGTTCTTTTTCTGGTTTTCAGATTTCAGTGTCCACATTACTAATTTTCATTCTTTCTAGCTTGATATTAAAATATATAAGGATTTGAATTCATTCTACTTATACTACTAACTTTATAGTTATCACAGGCATGCAGTGTTATCATTTGATTCTTATCTAACTACAGACTTAATTGCCTCTTAATTCAAGGGTTTTAAAGAAAATAGCTTTTAATCCTGTAGTAGTTTTATAAATTTTATTTTCCTTTTATGAAATTGTCACTTGTAGTCAAAGCATGAGTTTAATATTAGTTAAGCTTTCAGGAAACTTAATATACACATTTTTTGTGGCCATCTATACATCTTTATAAATGTTCCACAGACTTTTGAAAAGACTTCCTATTTTCTGTTTTTAGAATAGATAGCCTTCTGGTACCTATTTATTAAATTAAAATTAAGCATCTTTTTGAGAGTTCCATATGTTTATTTCTTCCAATTGCTATGGCAAGGATTCAAGTGGGTATATTAGAATGTTCCACCAGGTTTGTGATACAAAAAAAAAATCTCTGCTTGCTCTGTGGATTACATTAATGTCAGTCTCCTGATTTTGACATTATATTATAGTTATTTATACAAGATGTTAAAACTGGGAAAAGCTGGGTCAGATATTTTGTTTCATTTAAAGTCTCTCATGTTGAATTTTATATTGTCTGATGTAAATTTTGTCACTCTAGCCTGTTTAATTTTATTTCCTTTCTTTTCTCAGTTTGAGAGTGTGTCTGTGAATGCCCATGTTCCTAAGTCAGCTTTGACCATGCTTATATTTGTAAGCATTTTACATGCCTCTTATAAACACCAATTCCCATCACAGATTATTAATTCTGTTTTGTACTATGTAATTTCAGTTCACTCAATTTTTGTGATGTCTTAACTTTCTTTACCTTAGCCATTTGAGATCATTTGGATGGTTAAAAATTCTTAAGTCACAAGGGTTTTCCCCTTAAAACTCTGTAATAAGAAGCTAAAGTTTTCTGAAATACAGTATTTTGAGGAAGACACCTAATGCCAATTTCATTTTTCTTCTTTTGAGGAAACCTGTTTTTGTCATTTAGGTGATTGTAGAATTTGTTTTGTTTCTCCCTTTCCCCTTTTCATCCTGTGATCAAACTTGTCTCTTTGGAGTTGGGATACATTGAGGCCACTTCTGTTGCTTTTGCCTGGTATTCAGTTAATCTGAAGACTAAAATCTTGTTAAGAAAACAAATGACAGAGTTTTCTGGTTTCCTCCTATTGCATGCTGAAAATCTGCATCAGGGAGAGAGAAAAGGAAGGTATTCTTTCTGACTCCTCTGACTGGACATGATCTTCTGAACCACCCACACTTAGGTTTGATCCTGTTTCTGCCTGCTGACCTTACAGGACACAGGAGGTGAATCTGTATTTGTCCCTAGTTAGGGCTGAAATGACTTTTATTTTCCAAGTCCCCACTGAAAGCTGTCAGGGCCAGAAGAAAGGAGAAGAGAAATGTTAGGTATTTTCTGGGATTTCCTTTGTCAAATTAAAAGTAAAATAAATAGCCTATAACAGGCAGGAGGTAGGGAGTGAACACAGGAGCTGCTATGCCCAGGCTGAGACCTGAAATTAGCTGTGCTGAGCGCCCACCTGTTCCTGACACACAACATACTAGTGGTCCCTGGAGGGCAGGGAAACTCCAGGCCCCAACCTGCCCCTGCAGGTGTGAGTGTGGCTTGTTCAGTCCTGGCACTTGGTGCTTCCCAGGGTTGACTCAAGATTGACACTCAGTCACTGCCCTCCAGCACACCCCACTTCAGGGGTTCCCATGGTCCCCTGCTTCCTTCCCAAGCCAAGCTTTTCTTCGCTGGCTCCTGGCCTGACAACCCCCTCCTCAATCTGGATCTCCCTGCATTACCTCTTAGAGAAGTTTTTTGTTTGTTTGTACATGGATGGAGTCTTGCTCTTGTTCCATTACTCACACTACCTTCTTCTTACTGCTATTATTTCTTTGGCCATTTCACTGGGGATTTGGGAAAAAGGGAGGCTTACATGCAAAGGTTCATATTACCACATTGCAGTAGAATACATCTTTAATTTTCATAGTATCTGGTTAGCCTGTGATTGATTTTCATTCCCTCAAAGTAGAAAAAAAAGTGGATTCTCTTCTCCTGAGGACATGAGGTGCATCAGAGTGAAGTAAGAAGTCACTAGCGGCGATCGTTTCCTGGGGTGCTCTTTGGGGCCAGCACACACTGTGCTTAAGACTGCATGCTTGACCATGCTGGGGACCGGGGACCCGATTTCCAGAGACTTCCTATACAACTGCAGGTGGCAGCTTGAGACAGCCTATCCTGTTTCCCCCCTCCAGCCCCAGGAGGGTCTGCTCTTACCTTCCACTCTTCACCTTCATTCCTTTCAAATGCTTTCCCCCTTTCCTGACTGGGTTTTAAAAACACAGAATAGAGGCTTCCTATTGAATGTCCTATTCTATGTCTACAAAATGACACCTCAGGGGAAGGAGAGGGAGGAAATAGAGCATGAAAAAGAAACAGAGATGGAGTGCTCAAGGGACACAGAGTTGATTCTGTCTAATTATACGTTTTATATTCCCCTAATTGCTCTGTTTAATTATTGATGTGGAAGGTGTTTCCTTTTAGGGAGTTGAGTAATCAAGAGCCCTCAGGACCCAGAAGACAGACTTTGAGGGCTTTGGGTTTGGTAATTAAGGCATTATCAGTCACAGCTGGAGTGGAGCAGGCCCCTGTGGGCAGTGGAGCACCACTGCCCACAGCTGAAAGCACCAGGAGCTGGTGAGAGCAGAATCTTGGGAAGCACATGCACCTAAGACAGCCTTGGAGTCAAGCAGCTTCTGTGAACAGCGACTGACAAACAGAAAAGAAGACAAACGCCGTGCCGCAGTTTACTCTCCTCCTGCTCATTGACTGATTCTCTTCCTTCTACAACAATGTGTTCATAGACCCCCAACTATTTCTGCAGCTGATCTGGCTTTGTGGATTTCAACCTCCCTTCATTATCTCTAATTGTTTGGAGACTTCAAGTCACAAAAGCCTAATATTTGAAGTGTCAATACTGTTTCTGTTTAATGTGTAATTGAACTACTATGGCTTCAGCAGATATCACTAATAATTTTCTCCTTTTTTTTAAGACAACATCCTCCAATATTCATTTCCCTCAACCCCAGGAAAAGGCAGTGCCTCCTGGGTGGCCAGAGAAATGGATACTTGAATGTCATTGGAATGATGGAGTAAAAATGGGAGTAGATGGACTGATGTGGTAGATTTTGGCTGGGGATTCAATTCAGTACAGATCGTACCATGAAGGCAATCATAATCCAATGTAGCTGATGAATGTTTCTGTTTCCTTGTCTGTAAAATGTGGAGGTTCCACTGCATGATCTCCAAAGTCCCTTCTACTTCTATCATTCTGGGTATGTGGATGAAGGAATAAAAACTCGGACAAGTGGCACAAAACTGGAGGAAGACACGCAGGTGAGCTACTCTGATCTCCCTTCACCAAAGGACTTGCGGCCCAACTGTGTGAGGTGTGGTCAGCTGATAGTTTCCAGCTGTTAGAATCCTGAGGGTCATCTCAGCTACTGAGCAGACTTTGCTCCAGGTGGCTCTTGGTCAATGACAGAAGGTGGTGACACAGGTGCTTAGCCCAGTCTGCCCTTGTTGGTGCTTCTCTGAGGAGCAGTCTTTGCTTCAGATCTCTTGGTGGGGCTGGCATTGACTATCGGGTCTGTACAATCAGCTTCCTTCCCTTTCTCTTTACAGGTGACCCTCTCCAAAACACCTTTACTCTTCTCTGGATCTGCTTCCTGGAACACCCAAGGAATGACAGACAATACGTTGTATAACCAAGTGGCATAAAACCAAGTGGCATACAACAGTGGGAAGTTCAACCACTGAAGGAGCCACTAGGAAAAGCAGTCATAAAGGAACCTGAATTTATCTTTGAAAGATGAGTGGGGTTTTAGTGGGTAGAAAAGAAGGAAATAGGCATTTCAAGCAGAGAGGTGGACACATGCACAAAGGCACAGTGATACAAAGGTGAAGTATGTGGGGCCAAGGGTACCAGTGGGAATAGCATGTGGATGGATGCAGTGGGTGCAGGAGGGTGCATTGGGAAGATAAAGCTGGAAAATATGAGATCCAAGATATACAGCTCTCATACATGCCCAATGTATGTAGTCATTTGGTTTGTAGACTCTGATTAGGAGAATGGTAGCCCAGGGAGAATAATAAGATACCTAAAGCAATAAAATGTGGAAAATTCTGTAGCCTAGCACTTTTGACAGCCTCCCCAAAAAGATGTTTTATTCTATGTTGTAGGTGGTTTCCTTGAACAACCAGCACCTGCTATTTGTTAGGAAGAAAATGAATTGCTTGTTAGGAAGAAATGAACAAAATCAATCATATTGTAACACCAATCTATCATGTAAAATTCAGTCTCTAAGCCCATGTTTCCGGGAAAGAAGTTGGCAGTTAATATTCCTAGCACCATCTACTTATTCAGGAAAAGAGAATGACCTGCTCATGGGATCCTAAAATAATTTCCTTAAGATCATTATCAGATTTTAACAACAAAATTCATCCATTCTAACAAAGTTTTCATTTTATAAATCACAACTTGCTTTAATTAAAGAAAAATAGCATTCTACAAACAGTGTTCCAAGGAACACACAGTACTATGGGTTTTCATTACAAATGCTTTCCATTGTGGGAAACACTGCATGTGACAAAACCTGTTTGACTTGCCACAATGAATTTTAGAAGCACAACTCTGAAAGGTTCACCGTAAACAAAAATCCACTTATGTTTGTTGAATTCATTTCCCATTCATATTGACCACAAACAACTCCTACTTACATAACACCGTGGAAGTAACCTTATAAAGAATGTATTTTGTAGGCTGACTTTAAGGAATTCATAAACATTATATAACAAAATGTGATAGTAGTAAACAAAAGAGTTGTCATCTGATTTCATAAATGTTATCTCTTATTCATGAAGTTGCTGCCCTTGGACTCAGAATAAAGTTAAAGGCTGAGATTTGTTTCCAGCCAGGTATGTGGTGGTCCATCTAACTGGTCATGCTGTGGAGGATCCCATGTGTGACCAGTGGGACTGGGGAATATTCAGTGTATGTTTCCGTGGTAGAAAGATAACAGCTTACAGCTGGAAACACAGTTTAAAGGTATAAATGACAAGTTTGGGACGTCCAGTTTGCTGGATTGCCTATTCTGCCAAATTTGGGAACATTTGTATAAGGCTCTCTTGGCATTGTGACCACAGTGCAATCGTCTTGTGTTTGCCCTAAGTTTCAGTGACATGATAAAAGTTGTGCATTACTAAAACAATGATGCGAACATGCCCAACACAGCTAGAGAAAATGCAAGCCATTGAGTTATGCAAACTAGCTTGAAGACAACCCTAGAGACTGCTTGAAAATGTTTTCAGGTGGCCCTATAAAGTGAGAGGGAGGGCTAAGCAAGTGCACTCTAGACACCCTCCCTCCCTCATTCAGTCAGCACAGATTCTATAACATGGTAAGAGTAGGCAACGTGTTATTTTTAAGAATGATCCCTACTGGTACAAACATTTGAAACCACAACTGCCAACTGTAATCTGTCTATCTACACACACACACACACACACACACACACACACACACACAAACTGGAAGGTAGGTCTATCAGTAGGAAAAGGAGGATAATCAGGGACTTGATTACTTGATCACAGGGAAAGAAAGCCCTTCTTTTCCCTGCTCTGAATAGATGCAACACAGAGTTTCCCAGGGATTGTGCTCAGATATAAGCAAACCCATCCAAAATATAGTTCTTGTTTTTACCTTTGAATGTGAAGAGAAAATAGCAGAATCCAATGTCTCCAGTCAGTTTCAGTATAAAGGATAACCACTGTTGATGGATCCCAAAACAATGGCCTCATGAGGTCATGGGTCAAGTGATCAAAATCACAACAGTAACAAGAGCGTTCACATGAGCCATCTCCACTCCAACAAAAGCCAAACAAGGTATAACTTATCTCTGCCTTTCCAGATGGCAAAACCAATGTGTAGATCAGTTAAGCAATTTGTCCAAAGTTACCCAGGGGATAAGGGAGTGTGCTGGGACTTGAACCCAAGGCAGGCAGATTTCAAAGGCAGTGAGTCACAGAAACTAACTTTATAAAACCCTATATACATTATCTGCTCAGATGTGGGAAAAAATAGATTGTTTTCAAAGATTCCCATGGCTTGTTTGCTTTGAGGAAGTTGGGAGAATATGCTATCACCCAAAATTTAAGTGATACAAGATTCAGAAGTTTATATTGTGGTCTTTTCTTTGTTTAGTCCTCCCAGTGGCCCCAGATGATAAGATGCAGTCATTGCAAGTGGAAACTCCTCAATCCCCCAGTTTGTAAATGTGACTTTTCATTTTGTTAGTGTGATAACCAAGTACAAGGTAGGCATTTCCTCTTTTCTGCCCAGTGGTTTTATAGCATGGACTCAAGTCTCTCCTCTCTGCCCTGAGACCTCTCCGAGGTGGGCCAGTGATGGTCCTGTTCACCATGGTCTGTCCAGGGAACAAACCGCCGGCTCTCATGTTGTGATAAACAGAATCAGGATGCTTATGTTTCCATGCGATCTGGTCAAGCAACTATTCCTGAGGCTACTTTAGTGTAACCTAGAATTCAGGAGGATCCATCAATTTCTGGGTTAATTCAATCGAACATTTAGGGGATAAAGTATAAAGAGAAGGCTGTGAAATTTTATCATGATTTCTAAACAAATTCAAAGTGCAGCATGGATTGACGTTGTTGAAGAATAGCCAACTCCTCAGACATGCTTGCTCATAAATAGCTCACTCTTCAAACCCCAGAACCCAGGGTTGTATTTTCAACAATTTTTGTTATAGGTACAATTCCAGACTGACTATTTGCCCTCACCTGTGACATTTCCTCTCACCAGGAGAGCTAGCTGTGTGTGTAAGGGTGCAGCGTGGGTGCCCATCCTAACCACATCCCACTGTCTGAGAGAAGAGAACTAAATAAATAGGTTTTGTCCCCTTTAAAAGTGGTTCAGACAGGAAAGGCCTCCTTTAATGTTATAAACTTGAATAGGAAAAAATGTCTATCCTCCCTCCCAACCCCCACTCTGTTCCCAGCATCTTTGTTTGAACTGAATCTCGAAAAAAAAACATGTAAATCTTGGCCCAGACTAAGCAAATCACCTTAAAAAGGAAGGTTAGAGAACTGTTTATTATTTGAAATGTCTCTCCCTAGACCTTATTTTTGATAAATTGGCTTCAGCTTCATTACTTCATGATATATCTCCCTTGACATTTAATTATACTTACTCCAAACACATTAAGCGAATCAGTCTGAACAGCTTCTTATTAATATGCAAATTTCTCCTTTGAAAACCCATGAATCTGTGAAAAATCTCTTTAGGCTTCCATTAAACCCACTCAGGAAGTTGTATACCTCACACAGACACTTGCCTCATTCACTGACTCAATGATTCAGCATTTACTAATTGTCTCAGTTAACTATGCTGGCCACATCAAGGGGAGGTGGTAGGAGAGAGAGAGGGCCAGGGGTCCAAATGGGATTCAGAAGCTGAACACTTAAAAGATGAATGATCAGAAGGCCAGGCCTGAATTAGTGCCTGTAATTAGAGTTGAAAATCCAGCCTCTTTGCGAGCACAGTTAGCCACATGAGTGGGAACAGCCCATTTGGAGGCTGAGGAGCCTCAGACACAGTGCACCAGTGACTTCTCTGGCAGTAGCTGATAAGGCTGAAGTTGAGACTGCCAGACTGGGACTTAGGTGGTCCCCTGAACACGAAGAACTGTCTTAGGTACTCACAAAGGCTTACTGCACACATGCTCATTGACAATGGCATTTTCAAAAGACCTGATCATCATGTAACGTGGGGTGCCACAGACAGACTCTCCTGTTTAACAGAAGAACAGGGTGATTGATGTCCAGGGGTGAACCACCAGCCAGTTCAAATTGCAAACTGGCAATGAATGGTTGGTCCTAAGGCAGTCAAGAGAGAGACGTGTAGCCAACATTCCAAAATTCTGGAAATAATGCCCAGCACTTGAGGAGCAAGTTGAAGAAGACTTGGCAACAAGGAGAGAGGCATATGGTGAGGGAATGAGTTTTCCAAGAAAGTCCAAAGCCTGAGGAATCAGAACTAAGAGGAACAAAGTAGAGATAGCACAGAAATGTGGATATTTGGAGTTTAAGAGAGAATTAAGAATCTCTTTGGTATCAGCTGACAAGATACCCAAGATGGGCAAAGACTACCATTCTGCTCAGGATGTCCTGAGACAAAGTGTGAAATAGGGATGCCTGGCCTTGCAAATGGCCTTGACTGCTGACCAGAAATTACATGGCTTAATAAGAGGAGTAGAAAATAAACTCTATTAATGAGCCCCACTATATCCCAGGTGCCATCTAAGGTGGTTTTATAAGTTATTTCACTGTGTCCTTACAGCAGCCTTGAAGAAACAGGAAAAAACAACATGTCATTGTCCTGAGTCCTGACTGGATGGGAACACAGACCCAGCTTTAAAAGTGTCCCCGGACCTTTAAAGGGAAGACAAGAAAATAACAGTGGAACTCTGGCAATCTAATAATTATTAAACCCACTTTTAAGGTAGGATTAAACCACTCTATATGTACCTGTTATTTGAGGGTGATTACATCCATAGCAAAGGGTTTAAGTTAAAATGATACATATTGGAGGAATCAGATTGTATGGGGATTAAAAGATATTACTTTCATGAAAACAACTTCCTAAAACTTTGGATCGAGTCTATAAGCTGATCAAAGAGGACAATAATAACAAAAATTTAAATAGTATTTATTGTAGTAAAAGATCATAGTCTCATGTATACAGTTCTTTTGTTGCTTAGAAGTTCTGTTATATTTAATGCAACAAGTCAGAAGAAAAGGGACTTACATGAAGAACTGTACATTTTACTAGAGCTCCTCTGAGAATATTTTTACACATATCTCAAAGCAAGCTAGAGGAGAAATTAAGGTGGGCTTGGTGTTTTGGAGAAAACAAACCAGAAACATCTATCTCAATACCTTCCTTTTCTCATCCCAGTAGTGGCAGTGTATGCGTTCTCGTCTCCTTGACCAGACAGCTGGAAGAGCACAAGAGTAGGAATGCATGACTGGGGAGTCCATAAATCAGGACAAGTTCCTGGCTGTGCCACTTCACAGCTGTGCCAACTTGACCCTTTGTTCCTCTGAATAGTTTAATGCCCGATTCACAATGTTGTTAAGAGAATTAAAGAACCTACTGTATAAGGTGCTTGGAATAAGTAGTAGTCAATGATGTCCCTACTGTCATAAACACACTCCTTGAAGATGGGATACACTCTTCTATTGAACTTTGCAGCTTCAGGACAGTCGAAGGGTCTCGACAGGACAGAGTGGGGTCTCAACAGGTACAACTGATTCTCATTATTCAATGTAGATATGTTTTATAAAGTCCCCATGAATACTGAATTGGCAAATACTGAACTGTTGTTCCTAGGGGAAACACAGGGTCAGCTTCCCAAGAGACTCTGGTCAGAAGAGTTTGTCAAGCAATCAATATGTAACCTTGCTTTATGTGTGCTTCTGTTTAAAAAGACCTTTTTTAATATACATTGTTGATTCACTAACAAACTCACAGTCAACTGCACTATAATTCATGCCTGAACAAAGTTTATCTAACACATATTTTTCTCTGTAGGGTACACCACAACTTTTCTGAGCTTAGGGACATAGACAGCACATGGGAAGCCACTTAAACAGTGAAATCACCAAAAAAAAATAAAAGCAGCACAAAAATTAAGAAAAACATGGCCCTAAATAGGCAGTAAATAGGACACTTGTTTGCAGTACAAGAGCTAAAACAAGAAGGCAGCGCATCTCCTTATCCGACCTCAGGAAGGAACACATGCACCAGGTTACTCAAATCTTTTGTTGCTCTCTCTGTGCATGCCCACAAATGACAGTGAAAGCATCACAAGTATAAATTTTAGGGTTACAAATAAATTCTAGCAAGTAGATAAATTCACAAATACAAATCTCTGAATAACAACGGTCCACTATATTTGTTAAATGGATGGATGAAAAAACCTGCAAAAGTAAGCCAAATATATTGTAAGAATTCTGTTCTTCCAGATCAGGTTTTCCTTTTCAACCAAAAAAAAGCAAAACATTAATAGGTCAGAGACACACCCATTCATACAAAATGGCAAGTTGATATCATATTGCTTTCCTTATGCTAATGTCCCACTGTCCACTCTCTGGGTCACAAAAAGGGGAGAAAGAACAGATCTGAAGAATTATATTCGATTCTCTTATCAAGATCAGAAACTGAAATACCAGCATGTTTTTCTGGTGACTCCAGAACTTCCCCTAAATGACCCGGAGAACCAGTGTGACTCATTGTACAGCTGCCAGACAAAGAGTGATGTTTCTCAGAACTCTCAATTCCCATGCTCAGGTTTAGTGATCCTTTCCTGGTTATAGCAAGAAAAACTATACCTTCATCCCCTTCTCATTTGTCACCTCCCAGAAGTTCAACTTCAGAGCTGAAGCCTTATAGAAGTCACTTGGATCTAAGTCTCTTTCCAAATGATAAACCTGCAATTGTTGCCTGAAGAGTCAGTTCCAAAATAAATAAGCATATGCTATTTTTTAAATTTCTGTTTGAGACCAAAAAATAGGTTTAAGTTGTTTTAAAAGGCAAAGACTAATTTTTAATGCAACTGAATGGACTTGATTTTATTTTGTAGATATAAGAAAATATGTTCTTATGTTTTTAAGTTCTCTTTTGCTTTATGAGACAATGACCACAAGCTTTCTAATACCTACCTCCTGGCTCCCCAAGAGAATCCACAAGATCTCTCTGCATAGACACGTGGTCTGAAGAATAGGATGGGGAACGGTTTTGGGGAATTAAACCTTGAATTCCATTAATAATGTTGCTAATGGACTCCACCGATGTTTCACCCTTACCCCCAAGGTTGAAGTTGCTAATCATGTCTAATCAGTTCATTTTAACACATGGAAATTGACAACTCCCAATGAGAAACTTCTTGTCACAAAGTCAAGGAGCCAGGAGGAGCTTGATGGGCATGAAGCCTGTGCAGTCTCACAGGGTCCATGCTTAGAGAGGTTCTACCCTCTGTTCAGTACTCTGATGTTGCAGCCCCCAAATTCTCAATACTTTGCTTTTAACACAGAGCCCTACATTTTTATTTTGCACTGTGCTCCCACAAATTGTGAACCTGGTCTCTCATGGAGCTAATCACTGAGGAGGGGCTCTGCAGATCCCTGGTCCAGTGCTTCTCCCATCTACTCTAAGTGATCCAACATTAGGTCTGCAAAATAGGTCACACACACATGTGTGACACCAACTTTGTGCCCCCAGAACCCATCTATCTGCTGAGGGCGGGCTACAAGCCAATCTCCTCAGCACTACCACACTCAAACACATTGGAATCATAGCCATGGCTCGGCCCAGTTTATCTTTATTAAAAGAATGAGCTAACAGACAAGTGGGTTAGGAAAACACCATTTCCTGGATAAACTGTGGTCTTCAGTCACTCCAGCATCATCAAGTGGCGTATTTTATGCATACGTATTTTTGTAAAGTAGCTAGAGAAATAAAGCAATTTTATATCATCTAAAAACAACAATCTTCCCATTTGGCAGGCTGCCCCCATCCTTCCCTCCACAGATCTTCTGTCTCTTCTTCAGGATCCCGGAGCGGTCTCCCTCCCGTCCCTGTTACTTTGCACAAAGGTGAATAAATCAATGTGAAACTCTTATTATCTTATTTTCTCTCTCCTCCCTCCTGTTCTGTCCTACCAATCTTGAATGGTTTGAGAAAAATTAATGCCGGTGTCTCTGGAAAATGTATTGCCCCTATAATTCAGTTTTAAAACAAGCATACCAGCAGTGGCCAAACATTGTGTAGAGGGTTCATTTTTCACAAGAGTAATTGAATCTTTCCTTTCAATTTTCTTTCAAGTATTAAAGACAACTGATGCCTCACTGAAAACCCTTATAAAATTTTCACCAGATACTTGTCAACTGAGGGGAGCACCATCTCTTGTACAGGACAGGGGCTGGGGTGAGTGGGGAGACGGCGGTGGGAAAGCATTTCCCTGTAAGTTCATAGCCAGAAGGTTATTCCAAGGTAGTGAAAGTAATAAGAAGCCTTTATTTCATCAGCCTCCACTTTATGCCATCAATATTTCTGTGAGGTTAAAATCTGGCTTTCAGTGATTTCTTAAATGACAACATTGCTGAATTTAACTGAGTTTCAAAGAATACGATAAACATTCTTTAGCTCATAGCTTTGCCCTGCCAAGGTTTTAAAAGGAGTTTTCTGTTGAGAAATGTATATTTGGTCTGTAAATGTTACATTTATGTGTTTTAAGTGACAGCTCAGTTTTATAACGTTTTTGATCCAATGAAAATGACATGTCTTTCTAGTTACTGGTCATACATCCAGCCTCAGTGTTTCACAGAATGAAGTTCACGGTGGTACTGCATGGGTAGGTCACCTTCATGTCTACAGATGGATATTCCATATTTTCCCCCAATTTCTTTTACAGTTGACTTAAATGGCTCAGTAATTGAGCGACTCCCAGGCATCCAGATCTGCTACTGAGCAGAATCCACCCAAGGAGGTGGATTCCTCATTTTGCAAGTCACTGAAGTTGTTTCTGGATATTTTCATGATAGTAGTTTCTTTTTCTAGAATTCGTTTACTGTCCTTACCCTACAATTGTGTAATTTTTCATTTTTGATCCTCATCAATGCCTCCTTTTCCCTAGGTTTTGAATCCTCTAGAAAGTAATTCTGTGCCAACTGTCACTATCTTCCTTTGCAATGAAAACTGAAAATCAAGCAGAGTAAAATATGAGAAAAATAATATGACATGTGTGAAATAAGGTGGAATGTGGAATTTATAAAACATGATTAGTGACCACTTCCACAAAGCTGAGAGCCCCATTGAGACACTGGGGCCAGATCCTCCAGCCCAATTATCTATTTGCTGAAGATTGTGCAGAGTTCACAACTGAGGAGGTCCCTGGTGCTTTGCTCTTGTTTTGCTTTTCTTCATTAAGAGTCTGGACAGCTTTGGAGCACACAAAAGCACGAAGACTCTACTTGGAGGAAGGAAAAGTATCTGGGCAGTGTTATCTACTGTTTCCTACTGTTAATCCAGTGTTGCCTAACAAAGCAACACAATTTAATGCTGACAGCAATACAAAGCATTTATTTGCTCATGATTCTGTATTTTATAAAGGGCTTAGCTAAGTGATTTTTCTGTTCCATTTGATGTCAGTTGGGCTCATGAAGCTTTATTCATCTGGGAGCTCAGCTGGGCTACAATGACCAAGATAGCTTTACTTGAATGTCTGGGTTCTCAGTGGTGGTGGCTGAAGAGCTGGGGGCTGGCTTGCCTCTCCCTTCAGCAGGGTGGTTGGCCCAAGGGAGCAAAAACAGAAGCTGTCAGGCCTCTACATGGCTGAGCCTGGAACTCACACAGCATTGCCTCATCCAACTGGCTACTGCAAGTCACACGGCCAGCTTAGATCCAAGGCAAAGGAAATAATTAGATTCCATCTCTTGATGGAAGAAGTGGAATGCACAGTGGAAATATGAATGGGAAGAATCACTGGTGGTCACCACTGGGGACAATACCATACCAACTCCCAATGTTCTAAAACCAGATGCTAGCTCAGAGAAGGGCACTATAGGTCAGTTGAGGGAATTTACAGTCACCCTCCATAATTTCCCTCACAGGTCAAAAACATTGCCAAAGAACACATTTTTCCCTTAAGCATCACTACATATTATTATATCTGTGTTTCAAATTTATTTGAGTTACATGTCAGTCCTATCACACTAAGTCAATAGGAAACTATTGTGGGTGAAGTAGGAAACTTGTAAAGTGGAATCAGATCACGTGCAATTCTTCAACATAGTCAACCAAGCAAGCTCAAAAAGACTGAAACATAGATCATAGTTATGCTGCCATGCTCAGTTAAAAAATGACCTTGGCTTCCAACATCACAGGAAAAGTAATATCTCAGACATATCTCTAGAGAAAAATACAGAATTGGTCTTTGAGCTTCTAAGAGCCCAAAGGATTCTCAAAGGTAATTTTGATTTTGTAGTGTCTTTACCTTTTACACTGATTTTGGAAACTCACCACCAACCATGTAAGATGAGAGCCCATTCTGTATGTCCCAAACTTACCAATGCAGAGCTATAGAGAAAGAGTGCCCCTGTGCTCCTCAGTTTGGACATAGGCAAATGAGCCTAAATTCCTTCCATGAACATGTTTTAGACTTGTGGTCCAGGCTAATAGACTTATCTTTTGTCTTCTAACAAAAAGTTGGGATCTATCTCAAGTATAGATGAAATAAATTTCTGCAGAAGAGAAAGCAAATGGTTGATTTTGAATTTCTCATTGACCTCTGATTACTAGGCTTTCACAACTGATCAAAATGTCCTCATGCAACAGTCTACAACATGCTAGTGTTACCTTCATTGCTGACTGGCTGTTTGACACTGAGCAAGCTATTCTTCCCTTTTCTGAGCTCCAGTTTAAAGAGTTATGGGTTAAAGGTCAAAGGGATATTATAGTTCCAGTTAAAGAAAGGGGGTGAACATAATAATCATTCATGCTTATCCTTGCAAAATGTTTTATAGTGACAAAGCACATTTATCTAATTATCTCATTTGATTTCAACTCCTAGTGTCCCTTCCATTTTCACCAGTGTATGATTTGATGGATTAAGAAATGCATGCTCAATTGATAAAAATACACCAGTTTTCAGCAGTTTGCTTTAAATAGCCAAAGAAATGTAAATGTCTCTGCTATGGGGAAAATCTACCTTCCTTAATCTCTACATCTATATTGGAAGATCACCTATCATTTTTAAAATATTTTTCAAAACTAAAGGAGAAGTATGACTTACTACTTAATAATCAGCTTTTGCTCACATACATTCTGTGGTTTACTGTAGAAATTCACTTTAGAATAAGAATCTCCTAAAGGAAAAACAATCTATCTTCTTGAAAGATCTTGGCATTCACTCCCACTCTGGTCCACTCAAAAGAACAGAATGGGGGGGGGGTGTGGTCCCTGAGACCACACATTCTTGTTTAAGCTGAGCAACTTCTCTTTTCTCAGTTTTGTTCCATTTTACTTTAATGAAAAATTTCACTAGAACCAAGAATTCTAAGTTCATCAAGTGTTTGAAAACTACTGCTTAAGGGAACACAGGTAGCTTTGTAAATCTTTGCTAACTTTACTTATATATTGTGATATAATTCTTCCTACTGATACCACAAAGTATTTTTCTTACTGAAAGCTATGATATAAATGATTCAGACTGACCCTGAATATCCCCAAAAGCCTCCTTTATAGTTCTACCCTGTGGTTTGAACGAGTTTTGAATGGATGCCAAACCTTTCCTATCTCACTAAAGAGACTAAGATGACAAAAGAAGTCGAGCCAGGGAAAAAAAATAAAATCCCAGTCATAAAATTTTAAAGAATTCTCAGATATTAATTCTGACCTAAGGGCCAGAGTGACTCACTGGTGCGGGGTGCTGAGTAATCTTACTTTGGATTTCTTAATCCATGTCCTGTTAATGGATTTGAGCCATAGCTCCAAAGGTTAGGAATTAAAGACCCTATTTCCACCTCTTTTTATTAAATTATTCTAACCTCATCCTGGGTAATTCATCACTGTCTCACTCAGTCTTGGTATACATGTTGGGAATGAAGGGCTAGTTTATATTATTACCCTCTCTACCTTCTCAAACATAGCATAAAAAAAACAAAGCCTGAGCTGGTTTCTTTGAGATCTGAGAGAGTGGGCCTTCTCATTTTATACCTGTGCTGCCAAATGTCCAGTCTTAAGGGACTTGCACTCCTTGAGAATTCTCTTCCCTCAGTGAAATTGCATCTCTTTTTTTAGGCTTGATCATTTCAATATTAGCTCAGCATGAGTCTTTGAGCACCATGGGCAGATGACACAGCACATTCAGGGGCCATGCCTGCTGCAGGCTACTTGAAGAAAGAAGATGAAAGTCGGGTCTTTCATATACCTCCAGGCACCTCCTTCACTTGTGAAAGGTACTGGCTTTCTTTGTTTCCTGTACATGTAATAAAGCAAAACGGAGGCCTTCCCTTAATTTTACCTATTTTGAACTGAACTGTTCCCCTACCTCCTGCTATATTCATGTGTTGAAACCTTAACCCCCCAATGTGACTGTATCTGGAGATCAAGCATTTAGAGGTAACTCAGGTTAAATGAGGTCATAAGAGTGAGCTTTAATCTAACAAGAGCAGAGTCACTAGGGATATACAAGAAGGCCAAGGAAAGATGCCTCAAGAGGAACCAACCCTGTTGTTGACATTTTGATCTTGGACTTCCAGCCTCCAAAATTGTGAGAAAAAAAATTTCTATTGTTTAAACCACCTAGGATGTGGTATTTTGTTATGGCATCCCTAGAAGATGAATGCAGTGCCACATGACCTCAACACTTGGCATTAACCTGAAGAAGAAAAGTTTCTAGAAGACAGTGACTGTCTTTAACTATTGGAGAGGCTACTATGTAGAGAATCAGAGTTTTTCTCTGTACACCTAGGAAGAAATCTAGAATCAGCTAGAAATTATAAAGATTTTGGGCCAATTACAAAAAAAACTTTTTAAATTTTAAAGCTTTTCAAAAGAAGAATGGCCTAAATGCCAAAAGGAGTGAGGTCCTCTCATATGAGTAGCTGCGTGTCAGGATTCTGAAGCATCACACAGAATGCTGCACTGCTGGGACTCTAGGATGGCTTAGAGGTGGTGAAGCAGTTAAGGAGACCCCTCATAAAGGGTTACCACTAACCAGTTCGTGACCTTGGGAAAGCTGCATAAAGTCTCCTAACCTCAGTTTCCAAAACCTTTTTAAAAAAAAGCATTTTTTGGTGAAAATCAAAAAAGATTGTATGTTAGGAAAGCATCACCTTCCTCATCACCATCATCATCACCACCACATTGTAGGTAGCATTTGGTGGAATGAAGCCATTCTAGGGCAAATATGTATATTTTCCCCTTTAGGACTGCTTAAAAACTAGTCATTAAAAACCAAACCCTAAAATTTTGTATTACAGCAGAAGAAGGAAAGGAACAAAAAGTCTAGGTGAAATTAGACAACATACTCTCTTTTCCGAAATGGGTGAGATGCAATCTGAACAAGCTGTGCATGTAGAGAAGAAACAAAAACAAAACAAAACATTAATCCTTCATAAAAGGGTCTGGGGTAACCCTTGTAATCCGGCAAAACTGCCTTTCCCGTGAGTCACCCTTTGAAGGAAAGGGCTCTGCCAGCGAGCGCCTCTGCTCTAGCCTATTGCTTTCATTTGTCACTGTTTGGGCCCTGTGATGTCCAGCATGATCTCGTCTCTTTATTTGTACAGTGTGGCTCATATTGCTGTGGAGATGTGACGTCAGGAGTCTCTGACACAGGTGAGCAATAAGGAGCAGATGGTGCCTCCACAACCCGAGAGTCTCTTCTCAAGCTCTGATCCTTGCAACAACCATAATTATTATAAATAGGCGGGTGATAGGATGAGCAAAGAAGCAGGTCATCCAAGGGGACCTGCAAAGCAGTGTCCTCTGAAAAGAAATTCAGCCATTGCCAGGGGCAACACAAAGGCACTCTGATTGGTTATTGTTCATGAACATGGTGCTCACTCGATGGGTGATTGTCCTAATCTGATTAATGAAATGAAGATGCGGACAGGGTGTTCAGCTTGCTGCATTTGTGGCTGACCCACAGTGGGCAATTCCCCACAGAACATCAATTCTCAGTGCCCTTGTCAGATAACTGTTTATGAAAAGATGAATGCGTGTGGCAATCTCAGGTGAAGAAGGCTGATGTATGTGTTGCTAATGATTGAAATAATCAGTTTGGTAATAAGTGGCATGTGTGTGTGTCAAGTGCAAGCTGAGGGGTATTAGCATTCCTTAGGCACCTCTGTCTGACAACTCCCCAACATCAGCCATGAATAAATAAATACCAAGCCTTACCCAGACCTAATTAAATTGCCAATGCAACACACCTAAATAACACTGATATCTTAATGACACCAGACCGTGTTCGAGTAATGAACAGTGTGTCAGGGGCATGCACGGTGAAGGAGCAGCCAGTGCTCTGCTCGCTCCACAGGGAACATGTCCATACGTAATTCCTCCCAGGGTTTGTTTATCATGAGGGAGCTTTCATTCCTGGATTTTTCTCTCATGGTCTGCCTTCACCATCTGAGAAAGCTTTCCTTCCATCTCCCAATCTAGACCTGGGAATTAAGCCTCTCTCTGCCTGAGAAAGGTTTTATATTGTCTCACACTCCACTGCACCCCAGAGCTTGTGGTCCTATGGTTTCTGAAAGAACCCAACTGGACTCGGGATGAGTGACAATCCCAGACCTAAGGCTGCACCCATCACCTCTCTGGTGAGTTTATGGAAGGGACACGCTCTTTCTCATGTCTGCATCACTCAAACCACCTAGTACAAAACTCAAAAACATCAGATGAAGCTTTATTGCCCAGCGTCTTGTCAGTCTGGGGGATTGCTTGAACAGGGAATTATGTATGTGTATTTCCCTGCTTCATTTCCACCAGTCCTTCTCCAATATCATAAAACTGTCTGGTGGTGGACCCTCTCCTCACCACAAAGATGTGTGCACTTTCATCGTGCCTTATCCCTTTACCTTCATATGCCACCCCCAGAAAAAAATGCAACTGCCTCCCACACATCATTCCAGCCATTCCTCCCGTACCACTCATCTCAATACCCATGATCCTGCAGGAGATTTTCCCCACTGACTTCCTTATGGAAACTGTTCACCTCCTTAGCCACTCTCTATCTCCTCTTTACTTCCTCACCTGACAGATTCAGAGATTGGACAAGGCCAGCATTTCTCAGCTGCATTCTGCAGAACACCAACCTTTCACAACATGGCACCAAACAGTGACGTTTGATAAGTATGTGTTGAACAAATAAAAATATATGTTCCATGAAAAAAATGGATTTCATAGACAAATAAGGTAGGGAAGAGTTGTGATAAATGTTTTTAATCTTTAGGACTTTTCGAACCCTCTAATGTGTTAGTAAGTACTATGAAACTCTAAGATCATATAGTTTGCAACATTTAGCCAACATATTGAACTGGCACATTCATGTTTTGTACAATCACCTAGACAACCCCCACAGAACACACATTAAACTTAATAATTACCAAATTTCCTACTCTACTAAATGTTCTAGAACATATTAAATTCTATGACCAAGTGTTTCACATAGAGACCCATCTTCTACTCTCATGATTTCAGAGGAAAAAAAGTAGTCTTCACCTCAGTCCCTCCCCTCCACATCTAGCACTGTCTCCCCTTTGTAAGTCCCCATCATTTAATTACACTAACAAGTCCAGGTCTCATTTTCAAACTGTAATGCTTCCCGGTGGCCAATGCCTTGGTCTTTAATAACTTGGTGGCTATATTGCTTTTATATATTGTCTAAATCAGTTCAGGCTGCTAAACAAAATACCATAGACTAAGTTGCTTACACAATGAATACTTTGATATTTTTCTCACAGCTCTGGAGGCTGGGAGGTCTGAAATCAAGGTGCTGGCAGGTACAATGTGTGGTGAGAGCTCTCTTCTTGGTTGGCAGACATTCACCTTCTTACTGTGTCCTCACAATGCAGATGAGGACATCAATCCCATCACAGGGCTCCTCTATCAGGACTTCACCTAAATGTAATCATCTCCCAAAGGCCACATGTCCAAATATCATCACACAGAAATTTGGAGGGCCACACAGATATTACATCCATAGCATAAACCCACCATGTCTGGTAACATCCTAGGTAATATTCAGGTTAAAGACCTTGACCTTCTGTCTGTCATGTTCCAAGACTTCACAGATAGCCTCACTCCACATGTGGCAGCCACGAACAAAGGTACACACTTAGCTGTTGCACAACACCACTCAGTCTGAGAGCACTCTAACACACCCTGCTTTTTAAGCAAACATTTTTCTGGTTATGTCTCTTCTGCTCACCACTACTTAACAATTCTCTGACTCAGGGAAATTTTCCTAACACTGAACCAAATAAATCCATTTGTCTTCCTCTCACAGTAGTTGCACCCACTCTGTTGACACCACAGTTGGACACATCAGCACTTCCTCATACATGTCCCTCCGACCACCACAGGGACCCAAAGATTACCTGTACCTATTGTCACACTTGGAATTCCTGAGCCATAGGTTTTTTCCCTTTTAGCCTTTAGGAAAAAGTCCCAAAACTATCCTATCTTAGCTCACCATAAATTCCTGCCAACTAGTATAACTGAATTGTTAATGGTTAATGGACCTTTTATTCATGTCTTATCAATTATCTCAAAACTTCCCTTTTCTCTAGACTTACCATTCTCCAAGATGATCATGGGAGATTGATAGATATTCCATGAAAAGAAGATTCCATGGCTATATATCCAGGGTGTGGCACAAATAATGCTCCTTTTTTATTACAAAATCATAAGCATATAATTCTGTAACATAACAATATCATACTCAAGTATACCATATGACATTTTAGGTGAAATGTTCAAATTAAAACTTTAAATAGTACACCCATATTATTACCCTACCAACCACACTCAAGCAGGTATTACTTCTGTCAGACCATAAGGTTAAATTAAAGTTTCATTTATTCTCAGAGCCTTGCAATTCTAACATGTATTATGAATCTGCTAGGAAGTGCAACGGCAAGCAACATTTACAAGTTCATTTGAAAACCGAGCTTTTTATCATTAGTCTAAATGAATGGACCAAACTTTTGAGCAGAAGTTTAAGTTTCTTTTTCAGGACTTGTGATAAACAGGCCCTATTTCCTTTCCTTCCTGAGGACACAGCTACCCCTTACCTACCACTCTCCCCACCACCCACTGTGGGGTGGCATATGCCTGCGCTCCAGCCAACAGTGCAAAAGCAGAGAAGACGCACATCACTTCCCCTCCTGGGCTGTGAACCACCCTCTGCACCCCTCAGGGTTCTTCTCCCCAGCACTACTCACCTGGAGTGGACCCTGGAGCCAGGTTGGTGGCATGTGTTATATGATAAATATGGGTCCCCAAACCACTATTTGCAGCAGTCACCTGACCAAAACACCGGCATTCTTGGTTCTCTGAGTGAAAAGTAAACTTTTGTTTTTGTAGGTACTCAAATTTGTGGATTTATTCAGGGCTAGGACTAGAGTGAGATTAGGGAGGTATTTTCCTCAGGTGCAGCATTTAAGGGGGCACCAAAAATTCAGCCAACAAGATAAATGAGATTTTAAAGCAATATTTTTAAAACATCAAAATTGATGCAAAATTCTCCATCATGAACTAATGATCAGAA
This sequence comes from Phyllostomus discolor, assembly GCF_004126475.2. Taxonomy (NCBI): domain Eukaryota; kingdom Metazoa; phylum Chordata; class Mammalia; order Chiroptera; family Phyllostomidae; genus Phyllostomus; species Phyllostomus discolor. The sequence goes on along the minus strand of NC_040910.2, from coordinate 65,842,530 downwards.
TTAGAAATCAAGACAGGATCACCATTTACATCATTTCCGTGCTGTGGCAGCCGTGTGTCCCCACCGACAGAGGCTGCGTGGCGCACACAGCCGCAGGCCACTGTCCGAACAGCCCACTCAGATCCCCTCCTGGCCTGTCCAAAGGGCATCCAGCTGACACCACACTGCTCAGCCAGAGCCCTGTACTTTCAGGCTCCAACATGATGTCTCCGCTGACATGAATCTCATTCTCTGAGAAAAAGAAAAGCAATTTTTAAAAATTCTTTTGAGTAAGTTGTATTCACTTCTGTCTTTGTGCTATGCTTTGACCATTTCCCATTCTCAGATTTCCATCCTTTCCCTTCTGCATCACAGCAAACTTCACCGTTAGGGTTCCACTGTCTCCTGCATGCGTGGCTTTACTTTAAGAATCTATCTGTCTCATGGCACTTCCCTTTTCCCTTTTATGTTTTTCATATATTATTTAACTCAAGAATTGCGATTTAACATTTTAGGTCTGAATCTGTTCTATCCCAATAAGCTGCATACTTTGTGAAGTTAGAAGCCTGTGTTAATCTTCTCTCTATTCCCACACACAGAGACATCCATTGACAGGCACTTACTGATTTGATTTAGACCCGAGTTTATGGCTGTCTGACTAGCAATTGCTATATTTGGTTCTTGAAGACTTTAATTTTCCCTTGGCTGACCATGGTACTTATAACCTAAGTGCCAGGTATGTCAGGGGAAAATACGATTGCAGCATTGATCAATACAACTTTCCCATGAAAGCATTCTCAAGGGCAATGTCGAAAGTGGTTGTGGGAGTGGGGTGGGGGTGGGGCTCTTTATGTTTCTTCTTAGGTGGCCGGCTTTTGCTCTATCACCTTATTTGTAAATTCATTTATAAAAAAAGAGTTCCCCTCTAGGCCGAAATGTGTTTTCTCCAGAAACCTGGCTACAGGCTGAAGGGGCAGAGCTCAAATTTACCTTCGAGATTATTCAGCACTGGGGGGACTTTTTCAAATGCAAATTAAGATGATAAAAGGTACAGCTAATACTTCTTCCTCAGCAGCCCTGGACTTGAGAAACAGAAAGGAAGCAGCAGACTCTGGTGAGGGGCTTCTCCGGTTGCCTCTCTTCTCTCACCCCAAGCAAGTCATCTGACCCTTGACTAAAGCTGGAGGAGTAGTTCTCTCTCCTTGGTTACTGACCAGCACTGCTTCCCCTTCAGCTGGGAGGAGAATTGCATATGATGGCCAGGAGAAGTGGCCTTTGGCATCATTTGGACTTCTGGATACCCAGGTTTAAGGCTTTCCATTTTTCTATGATCAGTTAACTTAAATTCCTGTTGTTTCTTTGTCATGGTGCAAAGTCTACACAAGGAGCAAGAATTGCTGTGGCCCAAAGCCGAGTACAAAATCCAGAATCCTATTAAAAGATTAGGTTATATTTGAAGTATGGAGTTGGAGCCAGGTCCTCCCTTGAACTTTTTGTTGGCTCTGACAGTGCTGGCTGGGGAGAGGTGAGTACAAGGCACTGTGCATTTGTAAGAGGGTGCAGCCAGGGGGGGCCCCAAAAGAGGATTTGTATGGGGTCCAGAACTCAGGGTGTTTAGGAAATATTAAAAATATGGGTTGTCCTCACCCCCACAAGTCTGAGCTGGGATTCATGGAGCAGGGATACATTGAGTTGTTTTGCATAGCAACAGTTTTGCAGGTAGCCTTTAGAACAGTCATTTAACATATCTATAACTTTTAACTGGTTTCATAAATATGTTAAATAGCTGTGGCCACCACTTTGAGCCAGAGAGAAGGGACTGACTTCCACCCAGGATGTAACTGGAAGGCAACTCTCCCTGGTTACAGAGCCTGCATAAGAGCTTGGAGATGATTGGCTCCACACCACAAGGCCATGCCTGCCTGGACTTACTATGGCAGCCCAGAAAAGCTGGAAAACATGGTAATGCTGGCAAGTGTAGCCAATTGTGGGAGAAGTCAGAAATTAGGCTGCAAAGGAAGATTAGCAATGGGATTTAAACCCAGACGCAGCAGCCACGACAAGAATTACCACACGGCTTTGGCAGAGAATCGCCACATGGCTTTGGGTCTCCCTTTGCCGTGCAGCTTAGGAAGCCAGAAAGGAAGATGTAGCAGCGATGCAGAGCTCTCTTAGCAGCTTGGAAGAATGCTGGAGAGACACTGAAGGAAGGAAGTGGGTGAAAGGACTCGTCCTGGTGGGCTATAAAAAGGTGTCATGTGGGTTTGGAATAAGAACTGAAGACCCCGACGACACAGCTGATGGTGCTGGAAACTGATGGAGGCCTACCAGCCGAGCACAAATTACTGGGAAGAACCAGGGGCTATCTGAGTCACATACTTCTATTTCTTTTCCTGAGAAAAAGCACCCCAGACCAGGCAAAGGGGGGAAAGGAAGGACTGTGTGTGTTTGTGGGTGTTTTAAGGGACTTTGGGATTTTAATGAAGGCATTAGGTCATTACTCTTAAGTCTGTACAACTTGAATAAATAATTCCTTTCCTTTTCACTGATCTCTAACATGGAGAGCTATAATTCTCTAGTGATGGGTAAGGCAAACCTAGTACAGGGGGACCCCAGGAAAAGGGGGGTCCATTCAGTAACATTCTGGGACCCCCTTCCCTGGTGGCCAATTAGGGAAAATCATGGGAGACCACATGCACAGTAGCTTTAAAGTAATGCAACTACTTGTACATACTCAGTAAAAGCCCACCACAACCAGCCAGGAAGGATCCGCCCTATAAGAATAGAGTCCCTCCAGCCCATGAGGCCAGTCTCTACTTGGAGTTGGCCTGCTCCCATATTCTCTGCTATAAACTCTGGGTGTTTGGTTCACAGGTCAGGAAACTGGGTGTTGCCTGTCCTAACAGGTGCAACACAGGGGTGACCAAGGAGAGCATCTCCACTGACCCTGTGTGGGAGAAGCTGCTAGAAGAAAGGAGGAGAGTGCTGTGGCTGCACCCACTAATGGGGAAGCCAGCATAAGCTGTACTTACAATGACATTGATGAAGAGGTCTTTAATGATGACCTTATGCTTTCCTCTTAGTTTTCCCTTCTAAAAAAACTAAGGTCTTCTCTACCTGTGCTTCCTTCAGGGTTCCCAAGACTTGTATATGTACCAAAATTCTAAAAAAAAGTTCGAATCTCCATATGTCCCTGAGATTTTACCTCACCAAGCAAGTCCCAATCCACAGCACTCCTTGTGTAATGGTGGAAAATCAGAACCCACCCCACCATTCTTCTAACATTGTTTCTGTAAGTGCTGACTCTGACTAATATGCAGCTTATAGATGAACAGCATGTTTGTGTAAGAATCCTAGAAACTAACTGCTCATAAGATACAGACTGACCTTCAAGCATCCCAGCTCAGAGAGATTTCAATGGAGCCAGGAGGGCGTGAAGCCAGGATAACTAAACCGGGACGATGCACACCAGACTGTCATTTGCCTTATTTGAATGGGCTGTGCTGGTCTGCACATAAATAATCTCAAACCCTCCTCCCTTGATCTCTTTGTTCTGTTCCCTCTCCCTCCTTATAAAACCCCCTGCCTTCACTTAGAGGTGGAGATGGACTTTGAGACTTGAGTCCTCCATCTTCCATGTTGCCGGCACCTGAAAATAAAACACTTTCCTTTACATCAGCACCTGAGTACTGGCTTTTGTAGTGGCAGGCAGCTGGTCCTGTGTTTGGTTACCTTTGCTTTCAAGGATTTTCTTCTGAGATGCCCCTGGCCAGCTAATATATATCTTTCTGAATGCCCCTGGAGTTCATCCTAAGCACATTAAAAAGTACTGATTTCTCAAAAAAAAAAAGTTTAGGTTCATCATCCCAGCACCCACTACCATTTCAAGTACTTCCCTCTAAAACTGTAAGTAGGCTCTTGGCCTAACCATATGTTTATCAAGCACCCCTTAAATTTATATTCAGAAGAAATTTTATTCTTCTAATAACCCTTATAAATAGGGACTTTCAAACATAGATAATCTAATCATTTTTCTATGAATACCCTAGGAAGCAATCTGCAAAAAAAGTTAGTTACCAAAATAAGGGGACAGTTTCAGGGAGATGTGACTGCCAGCAAATAGGCTGCAGCACCAATCAGAGATTCAAGAGGAAAAAAAACATTCCTGGCGAGTTAACCAGAGTTGGGAGCTTCTGCATGAGCAAGACATTTTAACCATTAGCTTTATTCATTTTGGTTATCTTGCTTGTTTTGTTTCACTTCGTTTCTAAGAGTTTCTGTTGGGTAGATAGCCTGTGCTCCAGGCTCAGAGCCTCCCCATGCCCAGCCACAGGGCCACAGGCAAAGTACGGTGGTAGTTTGAACAGTTCTGAGCCTTCCACTGATTGAGGAAAGTAGCAGGGCATTTAAAGCACTCAGAAGGGTAACTGTCAATTATTCCACCACTGAATCCAATTTTAGTATCCAATGAGTAATATATGATGTATTGAGCTTATTAAAAAATACAAATGAGGAACAGCAAACCCATGAATTGTTCCCAGACACAGCAGTTGCCAGAGCTGCCACCTGACAGCTTGAGGCCCTGCATGGAGCTGATGTCCCTGGGACGCGGCACCCAAGGACACTCAGCACAGCCCTGACCCACACACCACTGATTACCACCTTCCTCGTGGAGCACTGGTGACTTAGAAACTGTCAAGTCTCAAACCTACAAGGACAATCTAGTTAGAAGCATGCTCTGCCTTCCTTCAAAAAAGAAGGCTAAGTTTTGTCTTTCAAGCAGCAACAGGAAAAGTTCACCCACACTTTCAAAATCTGCTGGGGCCATCCTTGAATTTGGATCAGATGCCACTCCCTCTACTACCCATCCACGCCCCAACTCTACTCTGTCTTCTGAAACTGGCTCCCTGAATCTCTGTGCTGCCAAATTACCCTTCCCCAAGCCCCCTGAGGATGGTGTTGCTGAAAATCATTCAGTGGCACCTGACTGAGTAACAAATAATGAATGAACATCTTAGTCTGGAATTCACAGTTGTCTCCAGTAAAGTCCCAGACCACTACCTCTTTAGCGTTACCACCCCCTCCTCTCCATCTGAGGGGGGCAACCTCCAGCTTGAGAGCCACATCTCTGCTGATCCGAAATACTTATCACTGCCTGGACATAGGCTGAACCTTCTTGCCTGTTCTGAGCCCTCCATCTGCTGGGAGCAACCCCCCCCCCCACCGCCACCCACTGCACTCTGGGGAGACTTCCCCAAACCTTTCCTTTTGTAAACCTAGCCCATGACCCATGAAGTACAGAAACGAGAACTGCAAGGTGGAGAAGTGTAACCCACCCTTGTTTAAGGGATGCCACGTTGAACACCCTTTCCACTTACACAGATTCAGCTTGGCAATAGAAAGAACACATTTGAAATAACATGGGGAGTTCACTTGACATTCAGCTGGGACCATGTGTCCTCTTAGAATTAAGGAACAGGTAGTGCATCCTGCTGAGTCCCTCAGGGCCCTTCAGAGGGACCTCACCCCACAGCACTCCAGGCTTGATGAAAGGCTTTTTTGGGGAAATGATTCAAGAAGATCTTGCCTCACATGTAGAGTTTAACACTAACATCCAAATAAGACACAATACCCCAATGACAGAAATGTGGTATTTTTTGGTGAAATAATGAACATAAGAAATACCTTTCTTACTCAGTAGAAGGTGAATTTAACTATTTGAGACAAGAAATAAAGTTCTGTCTGCATCTGAAACTGCACACAAAATAAATCCCAGTTATGTTAAGAGTCACATGCGTATTTGAATATATAATAGGATGTGCAAGCACCTGAAAAGAGAGACAGATATGTAGTCATTCCTGGAGAAGTGTTTTCTAATCATGGAAGCAAAGGAACAAATCATGAAGGTATAAGACACTCTGACTGCATTAAAACTCCCCTCTTGCATCCACCAGCACATCTTAGGCAAAATGACCAAAGGAAGAGAAAAGTTTGACAATCCCTCCTTTGGTATGGAAAACTAGGAAGGGTGAGCTCTGTGTGCAGACACCGACCAAATCAAGATACGCTCCCCAGGGCCATAGTACCTGGGTATCTCTCCTGAAACAACACTGGGTACAACAATAGTAGGTAGGGGCCACCTGAGAGGGACTCCCTGAATCTCCTCGGATTTAGGAAGGGTTAGAGAGCAAGGAGAAATCATAAAACAAATGGGGACCCATTCAGAATCCCAGTGGCAATGGTGCCCCAGTGGAAATTTTCATGGGAAAAGTGGATAGCAGCACAGGAAGTAGGTCAGACACAATCCTATCGTTCACTCAGAGAGAAGGCTCAACTTCACCAAATGAAAACACACAAAAACAAAATATTCCTCACGCACAAAAGCCCATATAGAAAGCAGCCACCTAGCCCAGCAGGTTTACAAACACGATGCAAGGTTTGAGGATGGCCCTGAACTTCCCTAGGTGGATGCTCTGAGGTGGGGCCTCTATCCCTCTTCTTAATTGCTGAGCCACTTCCTTAGAATAGATTTGTCATTAACTGGACCTCCTGTTTATCTGAGGTGAGTCATGCACCGTATTTTTTGAGCAAATTGAGGACCTGAATAAAACCTCGAACAGTAAAGTATGAGTCAACAAAGAACAAGGAACATCAGTTCTAGAAAGAGAAGCCACAAAATTAAAAGAAAGGGACAAAACCCTACATGAGAAGATATAATAAAAATACATTTTGTAGAGAAAAAAAAGTATAACAAACAAAACCCAAAGTTGTAAGTGATACCCACCCATATGCTCACAGAACTTAAATATGGACTGTATAAAATCAGAAAAAATATGAAATAGTAAGGATAAGGCAGGCTACAAAGAAACAACTTGAGAGGTGACGAGAAATGAAAAGGGAATAGGTGAAATAATTAAAAGAAACAAAACACACAAGTAAAATGTTAATTTTCATTGTGGAGGTCAAACTTGAAGTCACCTCTCCTTAAACTGCAGGGAAAACTATTGAGAAATAAGAGAAAGAAGAGAGAAGGGCAGACATCTGAGGACCAAGGAACAGAGCTTCAGGATGCAGCTGAGTGGGTGGGTGTTCCAGAAAACGTTCTCATCATCCTACATCTGCTGACAGAAAGGGTTTACCAGTAACAAGGAACAAACACGTGATGTGTCCAGATCAATGTTTTAAAATTTTAAGAATAAACACAGAATGCAATGAGTTTCCTAAAGGCAAGACAAAACAAAGTAAAATTTAACTCACAAAAATAAAGTTAAATTTAAAGCAAAGAAGTTGAACAAGAAAAAATTAATGAACTTAAGCAGAAGAATAACACCAAATAAGTCAGAGTTCAAGGACCAATGCACTAAGTAATGGTGGAGTCAAACCCCCTTTGTAGCGCTCATGGTACCTTGATGCAAACTTGAAACAGCACCACCCAGGGGCACTGCAGCCTGTGCCAGGTGTTCTGTGCACTGTGAGTGCCTGTGCATCAGGTCCTCGGCTGGGCGCTGTCACTGGGGGAGCCGAAGGAAGACCATTTCATGTCATGGACAGTACCTCCCCAAAACACTTAGAAACTCAACATTTACATGTCCCAATTCCTTAGTTCTAGACTACATTGACAACTAAAAGTGAAATTAAAATATATGTGATAGATGATGTCTGTCCAGGAAAAGTCCAATCTTTGTTAATATAACAAGAGTCTGTGCAACATCAGTGTGGCCTGGCAGCCAAGGAGGGTGGACTAGAACGGGTATGTGTCGACAATGACGATTTCACTGTACTAGTCAGTGGGGGCAGTAGACACCACTGAGTGAGCATATGTACTGTGTGGACATCACATTCAAAATGACTGAGTGAGTAGGGCAATGAATCTGCATCAAATTTTCTGTTAAGTTTGAACGTTCTTCCACAGGAACTATTCAGATGATTCAGAAGGCTGCAGCTGTGGGAAACTGGTGATTGGCAGTTTCATCACGACAATGCACCCACTCATGCATCACGTCTCGTGCAGTTTTTTTTGAAACATCAAATCACCCAGGTGACTCAGCTCCCCTATAGCCCAGATTTGACATCCTGTGACTTCTGGCTTTTCCCAAAACTAAAATGGCCTTTGAAAGGGGAGAGATTTCAGACCATCGAAGAGATTCAGGAAAATACAACTGTGTGAGGTCCCAAGGTGCCTATTTTGAAGGGACTGAGGCATCATTGTTTTATGTACAATGTTGTTTGTATCTTCCTTCAATAAATGTCTCCTATTTTTTCATATTACATGGCTGGATACCATCTGGACAGACCTTATATACAGTCAGCTCTCCATATCTGTGGGTTCCGAATACACGAATAGAAAAAAGCTACATTGTTGCTGACACGTACTGTGTAGTTAGGCCTACGATGGCTGTGTCTGTACTGACACATACAGGCTTTTTTCCTGTCATGATCCCCTAAGCAATACAGTATAACAACTGCACACAACAGTTCCATTGCATTAGGGATTATAAGTAATCTAGAGATGAATTAAATATAGTAAAGTATACTATATAATGTGCATACATTATATAAAATACTGCCCCATTTTGTATAAGGGACTTAAGCATCCACAGATTTGGTATCCATGGAGGGTCCTGGAACCCATCCCCTGTGGATACTGAGGGCCAACTGTATTTTATATATTATGTGTATATATACATTATACATATATAAAGGTTTTAAGCAATTTGTTATCTCTGTCATATGTTGGGATCTGCCCTGCCTGGTCTCAGGAAGCTGTAACCCCCCATGGCTAAGGCTGAGTGAGAGACCTCTGGACCAGAAGCCACTAAGGAGACAAGCTTATCTCCCTGGCAGGAGCGCTGCTTCTGCTCCTTGCCTGGCCCCCAAGGCAAGCATCAGCCCCCTGATGCTTGATCAGTTAGCCAATGACGGGTAAGATTCCTCAAGGGGGGGGAATCATCTAAGACAGGCATGATCATGTAGAAGCCCCAGGGAAGAGACTCAGGGGGCTGTGGAAATGAGGGGGTGATCAACATCGACCCTTGCCCCCCTTGGCTTTGACAAAGCCTGAGTCCTTGTTCTGGCTGTGAGATATCCAAATCTCCCAGCTGCCTTTGTCTCCTCTGCCTACTCGGGCCTGTGGAAATAACAGGGGCGGTGCAGTCCAGACCAGAGTCACTGGACCCCCAGGGTAATTAGACCTGAGGCATAGGATATGCAAGATCCTGTGAGACCTGCTTACTGAGGATTCTCTTGAATATGAAGGCATGAGCAGGAAACAAAAGTAGCCCTGTAGCTTTTTAAGTGATAAAACCCCAAACTCAGCATGAGCTCTGTCAACTCTTTGAAAGATACCTGCTCGCTTGATCTTCCCTGCCAGACTATAATCCACAAACTGTATCCGTACCCCTACCCAATACTGCCTAATAAAAAGCCTACTCAGGTGGTGACTTGGTGTGCTCTCCACTAGAAAGAGTGGCCATTCTGTTCTTATTCCTCCACAGGACTTGGTAGTCTGTGTGTATTTCTCTTGTATCTCAAGCATCTGCAGTGGTGATGGATACTGTTGGCCAGTATCCGTCATAGTCATATCCTTCCTCTTATAAAATTCAAGAAATGAACACATTGTTAATGGATAGCTTCAGTGGGCAGCTGAGAACAGCCAGTATTTTCTTCACTACATTCATAGAATGTAGGCACACACTATCCCTAATATAGCTAAGGAGATTGATAAGCAATATATAAATTTAGATTTTCATTTACTTAATTATTTTGCTCATTTCATACAATTAACAACATTCATTTTTCAAAGAGTTAGTTTGCAGTTGGGCCAGTAACTTTTTTTTCAATTCCTTGATCCTGCAAATTTTATTTTGAAAAATTTTAAAGCTACAGGAAAATCACAAAAATCATGAATGAATTGTCCAGGTACTCTATATACCAATTGTTGATCATTTTATTTTTTTTTTATTTCTTGCCACACTTGCCTCTGTGTATGTACAACTAGACACATTCCTTTGCTGAACCATAAGGTAGTGGCAGGCACTGTGACACCTCACACCTGAGTACTTCTGGGTATATCTTCTAAGAACAAAAACATTCTCCTAAGTAATCATAATATAATTATTACTCAAGCTACTTAACATTGAGATCTTTTTCTGTTTTCTTTTTCTTTCTTCTTCTTCTTCTTCTTTTTTTTTTTTTGGTTGCAACATGTGCCTGTGTTTTGGTTGGAAGTACAGGGTTTCCATTAGTCTGGAAAACAGTATAGCTCTATTACTCAATATTACTCAATATCATGGGCAAATATCACTAAATAATTAAATACTGTAACTCTGTTTTACTCAAAATACAACTGCAATACAAGTAGGTGCCTAATGTTGATGAAGAACCTGATATTGGACTGAAGTACTTAGTACTACAGGAAAGCCTTTTTAAGTGTTTTCTTCTCTTTTTTTTTATGCTTACCTGAGGATATGTTCATTGATTAATTAATTTATTTTTTAAATGATTTGATTTATTTATTAGAGAGAGGAGAAGACAAGGACAGAAACATCAGTGTGTGAGAGATCACTGATTTTAAAGAGAGAAGAAGCAGGGGTGGGGAGAGAGAGAGAGAGAGAGAGAGAGAGAGACATCAGTTGTTTTTCTCCTGTATGCATCCTGACCTGGGTTTGAACCTGTAACCTAGGTGTACGTCCTGACTGAGAATCAAACCTGCAAATTTTTGGTATAGGGGATGATGCTCAAACCAATGGAGCCACCCAGCCAGGGTGTGTTTTCTTCTTTTAAAAAGGTAAAGACACCAAAGTTTAGAAAGTTACACTGGCATTCTTCAACTAGAGGGAAGGTTGGTTTAATTCAGACTTAAATTCCAGCAGTATCATCCAGCCAAACACAAAATCTTAAGATGCTTAGCTTGCAAGGGATGTAGGTGTCAAAGAGCCATTAGGAGATCAGAAACAAGCAGAATTCATCGCCTTCATTTCTGTTCATATCGCATCTAAGCAGGGGTCCCCATCCCTAGTGCACAGCAGAATCACCTGAGGACCTTTTAAACAATGTACACGTGCCTTGGAGCTCACCTGGGACCAATCAAATAGGAGTCCTTAGGGCAGACCCAGGGCATCAGTGTGCACAAGCTCCCCAGGTGATTCACATAAGCAGACAGCATGGGGACCCAGGGCATGGGAGGAATGGAAGCTCAGACTTCGGCTGCAGCTGTGTATTTCTGTCCACCCCCATTTCTTTCTCCCTGCTGCCTATCTTCTTGCCAGCATTCACCCAGAGATACTGCCAGGCCAGAACCCTTCCTGAATGCAGTGGCCACAGACCTCCCACTGGGCTGGAGCCCCTGGGGAATTCTAGCAAGAGGTGGATACAGCAGCCCACAGCAGCTCTTTGGCTCCAAAAGAAAATGGTGCATTTCACTAGCACAAACGTCCCAAACATAGGTAAGGAGGGGAGGAACCAAGGGTCAAACGACAGTGGAGTGCTGCTCTGGGTGGGGCAGAAGGTAGTTTCCTCAGAGAAGTTCTCATCAATGATGGCATTTACGCTGGGCCAGGGAGCTTGGCCACAGAGAAAACCATGGCCGAGGCAGTACACGGCTGGTGTCCCTTAAGGGCAGCTGAATCCTCAAAGGCCACTGTGGGTACTGTCTCAAAGTACCTAAAAATGGGAACAGAAGACGGGTGGCTGTTACCACCCTGCCTGGTTTGGGACAGGCAAGTAGTAGCTCAGGCTCCATCTCTAGGAAAGGGCAGCCCACAGCCCACCCCTCCCAGGAGGTGAGTCAGATAGGCCTGGCCTGGCCGTGGCCCGGATAACTCACTCTGCACCAGATAGCAGCAAATGCATCTGCTTGGACAGACAGACACCCCAGGCCACTCTGTGAACACTTTACATCCTGCTACCAGTGTGGTGGCGGGGGATAGTAACCCTATCTGATTCCTGACACTGCAGCCCCTCCCACCCGCTCTGATCTCCCTTACATCCTAGGATGGAATGGCCCTATAAAAATGTCCACTATGAAAGACAGATTCAGAAACTGAAGAAACATTATCCTGATGGAAGTCCTTCAACATCCTCCGCCCTCTGCCTTCAGGCCCTTCCCCCAGACCCCACCACCCTATGATGACCCCCGCCCCCACTCCTGGCCAGGCAGAGAATTTATGGGCTGTATATATGTCCTGTTTTTCTACATTGATGGAAATCACTGGCAAATATTTCCACTGGGCCAAACTCGATCCACAGAGTCAAATATCAAGGCACCCAGCTGAGTTCCAGAGTCAGGGTTTATGAAGCGCATCGGCATGCCAGCGACCATAAACCATCTCATATTTACTATGACAGGACAGTCTTCAAGTTCATTAAAAGATGATTTTTGTGTAACATTCACTACCTGGAAGGCCCTAGCTTCTTTTACAAGGGGATTGTGTATCAGTAGCATATACAGAACTTGAAAGGTTACATCTGCCAGCTGTTGTTTGCTCACTTTGTTGGGGAAACGGAGTCAAGTCAGACCTACAGGGGCCCTAACCAACATCCTGTAGATCCTCGGGGATGCACTGCAAGTGAGAAAAATACACACCTGTGATGCTGTATGCTACAGATGAAGGCAGGGAAGGGAACAACTTCAGCCACCCTCCTTCTCCTACCTCCTGCAACGGGGCACGGGTCCCAGGTGAGAGGAGGCAAGGCCACAACGGGCCCCTCCAACACAGCACTGGGAACCCCGGGGAAAGGAGCCCACACGCCATCCTTGTAGGGTGGCAATGAACTGAAGAAACTAAGACTGGAGTACAAGGAAGGGCAGGGATTACCTGAAGGGTCTGGGTGTGGTCCAAGACCCAGGTAATGTTTCACTCAGATCATTAGGCACAAGGGAAGACTTCCTGTGAGCTGGGGCCATGGCAAGTGGAGTCGGGGTTTGCAGGTCATATACAAGTGGAGTGTAGGCAAACAGAAAGTGTCAGAGATGTCAGCCATTCCGCTAATGCAGGGTGGGGTGATTTAGTTTCTTCATCTGCACAGCACCTTGACAGGCTGGAGATTTGGAAGGTTCTCACCAGCTCTGACAAGCTCTGCTACTAGGAATGACTAGGTGGGTGGAGTCCAGAGGACTTTACCCTGGTGAGGCATCACAAAGGCACAGGCCCCTGGTGCAGGCCCCGGAAATTTGCCCCAGGCGAACATAGCCCAAGTCCCTTCCTTCCCTCAGTGTACGTTTCTGAACTTTGTAAATGCTTATAAGTAACCGTGAGAGAGTAATTTAAAATCACACAATTGAACTATTAGCACGTGTGCCAAGCACACTGATTTTCTGAATTATCAGTGAATGAATGGCCCAATATCATTACACAATGAAACATTTGGACTCATCCCATTGACCAGAAATCTGCATTGCTGTTGCTCTGCAGGAAGCTGAAGAGTTTAGGATTGGTTGTAGGAAGTTTTTAAAGTTAATCCAAGAAAAGCAATTCTTCCATCAGCAACACCTCAGGACATATGTTAATAATATGTTTCTATATACAGATCTTTATTCTGCCTGTGTACAGCAACATGTATTTTTATGCACAGATGAAGATACTAGATGTGAAGTGCATTGAGGAAGTTTGAAAAGAACAGTAATTTTTCTCCAAAAATCCAGGTTCTTTTTTATGGAGACCTATTTTTCTGAGAAAATTATCCAATGAGGGAATCTTTGAGTTTGATTCATTTACATTAACTTTCATTACTTATAACTTTGGCCTTGTTTTCTATCGTCTTATTGGATTGATCAGGTTTGGCTGTGTTTTGGTTTACCAGCTCTCCAGTTTGAAGTTATTTTTATCCTTTTAGTGGTCACATTAAAATGTTTTGTATAGTGATTGACTTAAAATCTGAACTTGGTTATCTCTAGCCTTCTCGCTATCAACACAAACTGTAAAATACTTCAGTATTGCCTCCACTTCACCTTTCTCTCATTTTCATTAGTCAGCCAGCCAACTTCTTACTTTTATTAATCTTGTAGTCATTGCTCATTTAGATGTACTAGCATGTTTACCAATTTCTTGGCTTACCATCACTTTTGTTGCATCACGCTTTCCTCCTGGATTCAGTCTTTCCTGCTAAAGAATGTCATTTAGGAGCTGTTTCAGTAGAAGTCTGCATGCAGTTAACTCTCTCTCTGTTTATCTGAGAGTTCTACATGTTCTCTCATTAAACCTGTCTTGGACCCCGTTCATCTGTTCTCTGCATCTATAAACCACCTTTGTCTATTCCCTGATCTCTTTATCTCTTTGGTAATTTTGTGAAATACTTGAGTTACTAATGTTGCTTAGCTGTTTTGCTCTGCTCTTTACCAAGCTGATCTTTTACTCATTACTGTTTTTCTGCTATTTTATCCTCTCCGCTTAGTTTTTAATTTCAACTCTTTTTTTCATTTCACATTCTAGTTGGTTCTTTTTCAAATCTTCTCTATGCTGTCATACTTTTTCATTATGATCTTTATATTTTCTTTCATTTCTTTAATAATTTCAAACAAGTATGGAAATATCTATCTTTCAGATTATATACTTTCAAGTAGGTCTGTCTTGGAGATTGTTGGGTCTGCTGCCTCTCTTTCATGGGTGATTTCTTTCCTAAAGTGGCTGAAATTGCTAATTGTGTACTTGTCCTCAATTGTGGTTGTTCATTCTGAGAAGTCTCCTGGGAACCAAGTTATGAAAAATCATCCAGACCAGTTTCAGTTTCTCTTCTGCCAAAGACACCAGGGTGCCAATGATCCTGAGACCAGTCCTTATGTTGACTTCTAAGCTTGTGGTTCTCACACTTCACAGGAGGTATAAATTCAGACCACATGCAAATGTACAGCTCAGAAGTGTGGTTTTCATTCCCTAAGGGTGATTTGAAAAATTTGTCCAAAATTCTGTATCTTTACCACTGCTTTCTGCTCCTGGGAGGTAAAGTTTTCTAATTCATGAGATCAAGAGTGTGGGGTTTGTCAAGGCATTTGGCATCATGGCGGGGCAGGGTTTTGTTTCTCCTTGTGAGCACAAGCCCACATTCCAGGACACCAGCCTTCTACCTGCAGGTCCCCTGTCCAGCTTACCCACTGTGGGCTCCTGCGTCCTCAGCCTCCACCTACTGCTCTGGCAGAACTTTCTTTCTTTGAACTTTGGCTTGGTGTGCTTTTTTTTTTGTTGTGGTGGTGATGTTTTCTGTAACATTCCAATGTGTTTATTGTTAGCAGGCAGACAGAGGCAGGAATTAGATCACATCTTTCCTCAGCTCAGTCCATCTTGCTGCTGGAAGATTTTCTGAGATAATTAAAGGTTTAAATTATGAGGCTATATCAGTACCACATCTCATGAGCAGAGGAGCTAACCATCCAACATCTAGTGCACTGCTGTAACACAGGCGGATGCACACAACATGAGCCCACCGACAGGAACGGCTCTGGAAGGCCATCCAGTACACAAACCCGCACGTTCCGAGATGATGCAAGAATGAATCAGATCACTCACTGCTCATGGGCCCAGGTTGTGCCTGCAAGCTCCTTCCATCTGTCTGTACAACCATCAGTGATTTTTAAGATGTTAGGTTTTCACAGCTACCAGTGTCTGAAACTTCAATGCCGGAGACTAGACTGGAAATAAAAATTTCACGTACATTCAGTCTCTTGGGAAAGGTAGTGGGAGATAAAAAGTTAAAATAGAACTTTTGAATGGCATACCTAAAGAATCTCAATGCCACCTCCCCCTTTTAACCTCCCTGGTTTTCACATTCTCTGTTCTCAAAGTCTAAAAGGGCCTTCAGCCATTCCACACTCCTCCCACCTTCCAGTTCCTTGTGTCCTAGCACAGCAGCCTGCAAATTCTATTCTGGGAGTCACCACTAATCCCTCTTGGAAAGTAGCACAGTGCAAAAGATAGGAGTTAGCAGGCTAATCAGCAGTTCACCTGACCTCCAGCTCCAAAGTGATATAATCTCTGGAATTATTGACATGTGAGTAATCTTACCGTATTTGTGAGATTCCAGCTATTACCCAGGGATGCAAAATAAAGGATATTCTTAGAACATAGAAGGTATAAATCAATAGTCAGTGTTACTATTAGGCAAAAAAGGGTTCATTTCTATGTTATTTCCATTTCTTTCCCAAGTGACTGGTTGTTTCGTTTTTCTACTAGCTACCACAAAAATTGTTTCTTGCTTTTTGTCTTAAAATGATAATAACAACAGGTGTTGAGTCCTAATACACTTTTTCATGGTAAAGGTAATAACACCTTATAAATAATTTTGGGAACAAGAAGAAGGCATAATCACTCATCCATAATTTAGTACACAAGCATTTTAAAATATTTGCTTTCAGTCTATTTTTCTGCCTTATGACTTTTATTTAAACAATTAAATTCACGGCACTTCATGTTTTTTCATGCCTTTAAAAAGTTTGGGGTTCCTAAGCTTCTTATTTTTTTTCATCAAAGAACCCTCTGCCTAAAGCAAGGCGAAGTTTCTTGGCCATATTTTACAGAAAAGGAGACTAAAATGAAGTCATCTGAGGGTGTGTTGCTCAGCAGGGCCCAGAGACAGGAGAAGTTTATTGCTATCAATGCTTTTTGTAGATGTCTACAAACCCAGGGAGCTTGTGTCTGTCATGTCAGCCTGCATGGACTCATGGATAGTGAGAAAGAGAGCCACATCTGAAGAAAGATGGGGAGGAGAGTGGCTTTAAAAAGCAGTAATTATCCACCTTGAGTTTATTTTTGTGTATGGTGTAAGTTGGTGATCGAGTTCCATTTTTTTGTATCTAGCTTGTCCAGATCTCCCAACACCATTTGTTGAAAAGGCTATTTTTACTCCATTTTATACTTCTGCCCCTTTGTTGAATATTAATTAATATTGACCATAGAAATGTGGGTTTATTTCTGGGCTCTCTATTCTGTTCCACTGATCTATGAGTCTGTTTTTGTGCCAGTACCAGACTGTTTTGATTACCGTGGACTTATAATATTGTTTGATATGAGGTATTGTGATCCCTCCTACTTTGTTCTTCTTTCTCAAAATTGCTGGGGCTATTTGGGGTCATTTATGGTTCCATATAAATTTTTCAAATGTTTGTTCTATGGCTGTGAAATATGTCATTGGTATTTTAATAGGGATTGTGTTGAATCTATAAATTGCCTTGGATAGTATGGACATTTTGATGATGTTAATTCTTCCAATCCAGGAACATGATATATATGTGCTTCCATTTATTTGTGTCTTCCTTAATTTCTTTCTTCAGTGTTGTGTAGTTTGCTGAGTACAGGTCTTTTATTTCCTTGGCTAGGTTTATTCCTAGGCATTTTATTTTTCTTGTTGCTATAGCAAATGAGATTTTTTCCTGATTTCTGTTTTTAATATTTCATTGTTGGTGTACAAGGTAAATAAAAGACTGAAATATAAACTGTGACATCATAAAAGTCCTAAAGGAAAACATAGGGAGGAAAATCTCAGACATTCCACACAGCAATATTTTCACTGATGTATCTCCTAGAGCAAGGGACATAAAGGAAAGAATAAACAAATGGGTCTTATCAAAATAAAAAGCTTCTGCATGACTAAAGAAAACATCAGCAAAATGAAAAAAGAACCAACCGTATTGGAAAATACGTTTGCCAATGATACCTCAGACAAGGGTTTGATCTCCAAAATACATAAAGAACTCACATGACTCTACTCCAGTAAGACAACCTAATTAAAAAATGGGCAAAGAACCTGAACAGATACTTCCCCAAGGAGGACATATAGAGGGCCCAGAGTCATATGCAATGATGCTCAGCATTACTAGCCATCAGAGAGATGCAAATTAAAACCACAACGAGCTACCACTTCACACCAGTCAGAATGGCCATCTTAAACAAAGCAACAAACAAGTGCTGGCAAGGTTGTGGAGAAAAGGCAACCCTAGTACACTGTTGGTGGGAATACAGACTGGCACAGCCACTCTGTAAAACAGTATGGAATTTTCTCAGAAAACTAAAAAATAGAACTGTCTTTTGACTTGGCAATTCCACTGCTGGGTTTATATCCTAAGAATCCTGAAAAGCCAATTCAAAAGAACCTATGCTCCCCAATGTTCATAGTTGCACAATTGATAATAGCCAAGTGCTGGAAGCAATCTAAGTGCCCATCAGTAGTGACCATGAGTGGGTCAAAAAATTATGATACATTTACACAATGGAATATAGCAGAGAGAAAGGAGGAGCTCTTACCCTTTGAGACAGTATGGATGGATCTAGAGAGCATTATGCTAAGTGAAATAGGCCAGATGGTGAAAAACAAATACAGTATGATCTCACCTATAAGTGGAACCTAATCAACAAAACAAACAAGCAAGCAAAATATATCCAGAGACATTGAAATCAAGAACAAACTGACAGTAACCAGCGGTGAGGGGAGAAGGTATAATGGGGAAAAAAGGAAAAGGGTAATCAAGGAACATATATAAAGGACACATGGACAAAGCCAAAGAGGGGTAGGATTGAGAGTGGGAGGTGGGGGTGGGTGGGGTGGAAGGGAGTGGTGATGGGAAAATGGAAACAACTGTACTTGAACAACAATAAAAAAAATCAATAAACCCAACAATAAAAGATAAAAAAAGAACCAGAATTACATGGCTAATCAGTGTCAGCCTGCCAAGAAGCAATAAAACCAGTTTTCTTGTAAGACATTTAGTTCTGAAGGGAATTCCAAAAGAAAAAATTCCCCAAAAGTACCTTGTGTTGTGGCAACACTGGAACAGAGATATAAACTCTGTGTTAGGCTGCTTTGATGGACTTTGCTCATTTGGATCTACAAATCCTACATTAAAAAACCCCTTAGTCTCCTTATTTTCATATTTTATATTGTACAGCAGAGGTATTATTTTAGCAAATTTCAACTCTGAAGAGTGCAGGAAGAAAATTTCCCTCAGAGGGTGTCTAAGATGGAGTTGGTTACCAATTTGCCAACTCTAATGTCTCAATGGTTACTTAGCAACCCTCCCTGATTTTCCCACAGCCATGGGACAGTCTGGAAAGAGTCAGAGGGCCTGAGGAATCATGGAAACAATGAAGAATCCACACTGGATAGGGAATGAACAGATGGAAAGATGTGTGATAATACCAGCATAGCGGAATGTCAAGAATAAACGGTAGGGGGGTGAGTAGTTGGGTGTTCGCTGTAAAATTCTTTTAGTCTTACTATATAGTAAAATTTTTCATAATAAAATGTTGTTTCACAGCAAAACAAAAGAGAGAAACTTCATAAGAAAATGGTTTCCTAGGTAACAACATGCTTCTGTGTAGATTATTTTCATCTCCCGTCACCTCACCCTCTCACCATGTCTTTTCTGCCTCTATGAATTGATTGAAAACATTTGTCTAAAGATAACCAAATCAGAAAACACTGAGTCAAACCCATTTTTGAGAGAACAAAACTGAGTCCCAAATCAAGTAATCACCTGGTGGGTTCAGGAGCAGACTGTAGGTGCCTGTCCCTCAGATGACATGAAGTCCCCACATGCTCTCCTTCCTGGAGGAGGAAGAATTGGGACTTTCTTGTGAAATTTACCTGGAAGGACTAGGAAACCAATGACTTTGGAGATTTTAAGTGGAGGTTTAAAAGAAGTTAGGATGCTAAGGACAACCCATGAGCGAGGGGATAAAAGCTGTTCGAGAGATGTGCTTCTGCGGTTGACACAGGGCTCTCAGCTGAATTGGCTGTTATTGAACCATTGGCTTCTGTTCACAGAGGCTGGCTCCCTGGAGGAGAGGTCCGGCCTGTGTTTTAATCTGAGAAGGTCATTTTGCCTGCCTGACCTGTAGACCCATTCTCTCATTTGAAAGGATTTAGAAGGTGGGGAATCCAACAGTCATTTCTGAGTTTCTACCAGGTGCAAGGCACTGAGCCAGAAACCTCAGGAAATTTTTTAAAAATGAGCAAAACACAGATTCAAGGAGATAACCATTCTATTAGGGATATGGGAGACATAAAAAGACTAAGTGGAAATTTTATATATTGAACTGCAGAGATGTGATGGCCCTTTTCTACCATAAGATCATGCTTATTTCAGCCTCTGATCCCAATGGGCAGAAAGAACTTCTATGCACAGCCCTGGAGTTTGGGAGGTCCTAGAGAAACAGCACAACATGCTCCATTAACATTTTTCCCCTTATCTGGATTGCAGTCAAAATATTGAATGTCCAAGTCAAATCCATTCAATCTTTGGAGATCTGGGCTCTTCCTAGCCTCCTTCCTGCCTGCATTTAAAATGACCACTATCCTGACTTCAATGGCATTGCATGCATTTGCCCTGGATGTCACCTGACTTCTCTGAGTGCACTGTGAAATATTCTTCCATAGCCCCATGCCGACCCCCCTCCAAGCCTTCCTCCAAGCCTTCCATCTCTTAAAATTTCAATCCATCTAAGGTTTGTCCTCTTACTTCCAAGATCACTTCACGTCCACATCTGCAGTGTTATGCCTCTGGCTCACCCCTGACCTCTCTGTGTGTTCAGACCCATACCCCCTTATCCACCCTCATTCAGTCTCAAGCATTTCCAAACTAATACAATGCAAACTTGGGAAGAATCATTGTGATTCCTTTCCATTCTCCCAAACCAACCAGTCACAGCCGTGTGATGATTTTCCCTCAGCAATCTCACCTGTTCAGGTTTTTACTAGCTGTGGTCCGAATGATTGCAGCTGTTCCCTCAGTCGAATTCCTACGTGCAGCATGCTCTGTCCCACACTGCACTTCACCCTGGTCAATTCATCTACACCCTCTGCCATATCAACCCTCTTCAAGCACTTAAGGGTATATGTCATTGCCTTGCTCAAATTTACCCCATTTTCACAGGAAAAAATTCTACATTTTTAACTAACTTTCGGGATCCCCCACTGTGAGGTTCTAATTTTTTTCTCATCTTATCTCACAATAATCCTCACAGACAAAATACCCACCCTAGTTAAATTAATCCTCCTACCACCACCCCACAATAGCACCCGAATGTAATCTCTCTTCTTCACTTTGGGGTGGACCCTCTCTGGAATTTCTTCTCAACATCTTTCTGTTTAAGTCCTCCTCATTTCTATGATCCCCTCCTTTCAGAGGTTTCCTCCATTGTCCCAGCACACAAAGGTCTCCGCTAGGCTATCAGCTCTGGAATTTTCTGATGCTGATCATGTGTAGGCCCTCACTCACCACTGTGTGTGTGCCCCTGGACTGTGATTCTTTCCTGATTCCTCACCAAATGGCAAGCTCCTGTGTGAGGGAGGAAAAGTATCTCTTAGTGGCACAAAAAAGTTGGATAATAATGCTTGAGGTCAGGAAGCAATGGAATTCCCAGCTTCCGTGTTGATTTCATAATTTGCCAATTCCTAAGACATTATACATGAAACTTCACTGCTCAGTTCAAGGTAGTTGTGTGCTTCGAAGAAAGAGCCACAGAGACATGAGCTTCAGCTGTATCCATGACACTAGGGGGGCAGGGTTGCTCTCCCTCTCCTAATCATGGTGACTTTTGTTAGGAAAAGCCATTAACATTCAACTCTCACCATTCCAGCTCATCTAAACATCATTCAGAGATGTTAGCTCCTTCAGCATTTGTCTAAGGCCCAGACAGCATAAGACCATACCAAAGGTTATCAGGAACAAGCCAACAGAAGCTAAGAAAGGAGGGACATTGTCTGGGGCAAGAATGAGCTGAAAACAGACTAACTGCTGCAATGCTCCCAACAGACCAGCAGGTTCCAAAGCCTCGAAAGTTTCCACTGGAAGTGGTATTATGTTTCATTCCCAGCTTCAGTGCTGGGCAGCATAGATGCTGCATGTGGATTGACAAGGATAAAAATTCTGCCAGGATGGCACCACAGGAAAGCTCTCCTCTGCTATGCACATGTGTTGGTATAGAGGTGTTCCAGGCAGCAGGGGGAGGCCCCCTCATTTCAAGGGGGTCCCCAAGCTAGCAGCTGACCATCATTTGAGGACTTGTGAGGAATGTGAATTCCCAGGCCCCACAATGAGCCTACTGAACCTGATTCTTGGGAGGTAAGGCCCAGAGCTGGTGTTTAAATGAGCCCCACAGGACCATCTGAAACCCACGTAGGTCTCAGCAGCACTGTCTCAGCAAACTGCACTGCCAGTTGGAATAGCACAACAAATGATTCTAGGACTCAGATACTTCAGTAACAGACACACAGTTTCTAAGGGTCAGAAATCCTGGAGCAGCATATCTGAGTGGTTCTTGCTCAGGGTATTTCTTGAGATTACAGCCAGTGGTCAGCTGGAACTGTATTCACAGGAAGGCTGGACTAGGCTAGAAGATCCACTTTAAATCAAATCAATGACACTGTATGGCTGTTGGCAGCAGACTTCTGTTCCTTCCATGTAGATCTCTCTAGAGGACTACTCACAGCCTGGTGGCTGACTTCCTCATGTCAAGTCATCCAAGACAAAGAACACACTCCTGTTGAAAAGTAGTCTTTTTAGAACAGAACCCTGAAAGCAGCATTCTATCACTTTTGCCACATTCAATTTGTTACAAGTGAGTCACTCAACCCAGCCCACATTCAAGAGGAGGCGGCTCCAACTCCACTGCCTGAAGGAAGTCATATCAGAGAATCTGTGGATGTCTCTCCTGAGCCACCACTACAGCTGTGTTGGAAATGTCCACACACCTTTAACAGCACATAGTATTTGATACATCCCACTCTAATTAAGATTTTCCAGTTATAAAATAAGTCATGAGGATGTAAGGTGTTGCTTGGTGAATATAGTTCATAATATTGTACCTTTAAAAGTAGAGTAGATCTTTACAGTTATCAGAAGAAAAACAATGTGTAACTACGAATGGTGATGGATATTAGCTGTACTTATTGTCATAATCATTTTGCAATTAAAAGAAAAGATCTCCCTGGCACATCATCCTCAAAATCAGCTGTTTATTCCTAGAGGAAACAACTACTCTAATGTACTGTTTGTTTTTTTTTCCCCAGCAAACTGACTAATACCATTAATCTCCAATTTTCACGTGTAGCACTGGGTGACGGAACATACTTTTGCTTGGTGGGATGACCTACCCTGCATGCTATTAATTTGTGTAACTAAGGTCTCTTCACCTCGATTCTGCCTGGCTTGGATCAGATGAGAGCTGGCCAGTCCTGAGTCCTTAAGCTGTATGGACTCTCAGTTTATAGTGAGACCATGGAGTTGCTTCCTGGCTGTGCACTACACAGGGGCTACCTTCTCTCCCACCTTCCTCCCTGAAGGGCCTGCAGGTCTGGCTGTAGCAGGGACCAGTAAAGCTGACTGTCTCATCCAGGGACAGAGGAAGACTGAGAGTTCGACTCTTCACAGTGACAGTAAAGCCTAAAAACTTCCCTTAGTCCATAGTCATACAGTGCAGGATACACCATCTAAAGAACAGTACAGTTTTCTAACAGAAATCACTTAATGGATATTCTTATTTTGCAGATGAAAAAAAACTCAGTTGCAAGGAAGTCAAGTGCTTAATATAAGTTTATTAATTAATGACAGAGCCAGGACTAAACTGCAGGCTTGTTTATGGAAAGGGCTTCTCTACAACAGCCAATATGGTTACCATTTGCATCAGGTTCAGGCACACTTCAACTGTTTATACCCAAAGATTATGTTAATAATCCCAAGAAAGGGTGATAACAGAGTCTGTAATGCATACGGAAAGAGATTTCTCGGGGTAGTTGTTAATCTAGAGCTCAGTCAAATGAACTCTCCTCACACCACCAGTGGGAGCATTTGAAACAATTTTTCCAAAGAACAATTTTTAGTTTATATCAATAGCCTTAAAATATGCATATGCCCTTTTACCCAACCATTTTTTTTGAGAAGTTATCTAAGGACATGCTTATTGATTTTAGAGAGAGGGGAAGGGAGGCAGGAAAAGGGAGAGAGAAACATCTGTCAGTTGTGTCTCGTATGCACCCCGTCCAGGGACCGAACCTAGGTGTGTGCCCTGACCCAAATCCAACCTGCGACCTTGTGGTCCATGGGATAAAACTTCAACTAACTGAGCTGCCTGGCCAGGGCAACAACTAGATTCTTAATGTGACACCAGATCATCTTAATAACAAAGCCATACCTGGGTAAGAGGAATTACAAATACCATGTCAATAAAAATAATTATTTGCAAGTATGACGATTATTTGAATTACTTCATTTGTTAAAAGTAAAACTGATTTTCCATTCTTAGGATTCCCAAATTTTCCATTTACATTAAATACATAAAATGTATGAATAACATGTAGCTGTCTGATGTCAAAATACCTGGAAGAACATGTTAATATTTGATAAATGGGAGATTCTTTGACTATATCACAGAACTATATATACAAAATACCCAGATGCCTAGCACTATACATCTTTTTTTAAATTAAAATATTTATGTAATTGGACACATTCTCCCGTTCAAGTGAAATTTTTTCTTTGTTGTTTCAGAGTCATGGAAACTTTATCACATTTCTACCTGTACGATACTGTTGGGAATATACATTCATACAACCACTGTGGAAATCAACTTAGCAATACGCATGAAATATTCATAGTCTTTGACCTTATGATTCTATTTCTGGGAATACATTCTAAACAACTTGATATCCATTGAGGTACTATTCATAATAGCTCCAAATTAAAAAGTACTTAAGGGCTAAGTAAATGATGACATATACATAAAATGGGATTTAGAAGTCAATACGATATCTATAAAAGGCTAACAATAGAGTTAGAAAATGTTTATATTACAGTTCTAAATGATAAAATTAGTAGAAATTATATATATATATGCGTGAGCCTAATTAGGTTAAAAAGGTTTTGAAAATATGTGATAGTAGAATATCCAGGAGCAAGTACATCAAGTTGGTTATAAGTGTGGGCTTTACTGTACTTGCTATATTTTCTGTAATGGGCCAATATATACAGTAGCTCATGCCAAAAACTCCAACATATGCATTTCTTAAATCTTCGCATTGTATAAAGTCACACACACAACTTACAGGACTTATGGGGAAAACAGAGTTAGTATACAACTCTTGAAAACTTCCTCAGTAGCACATATTAAGTAAAGGTAGGAACCTAATAACAATAGTAGCACAGTTTTACACACCTTAAATAGTTATGGAATTCATAAGTACTACAATAAATATGACACTTAACCTTAAAAAAGCCCTAAACTTTTCTCGTGGAAGTGGGCATTGGAAGGCTCGCAGGTGTGACTTACCATGAGGTGGTAGGAGGGGGTTTCTACAAAGTGGGACCTAAAGCTGGCACCAGACCTACATGCGTGACTTGTAACTTTGGTGAACTGAGGAAGCTGGTGGACATTGGAGGGGTGTGTGTGTTTCCTGGCATGGCTGGGTTCAGCTGAGTACAGTTTTCTTCCATCTAGTGTTTCTTGTGGAGGAAAATGCACATAAACAAATGCAAAATTCACATTATGCTCAAATTATTTCCTAATATACTAACAGTTTTACTTTTCTAAAGCAAGCATTATAGTAGAACTGACTGTACTCTCTTCCTAATAAATAAACTTTAATGTGCCAATAAAATCATATTTCTAAAGTTGTCTAGACTCTCTATACTGCCTTAAAACAACTGGTCATATGAGTAAAGAATAAAGAAATATAAATCTGCTTGGCAACCAGTAGATAAAAGGAGCAACAGGCTGACTAAATATTTTACTCTTCAAATATGTTATATCAGCATTGTGAAGACATATCTCAAAAGCCTTATTTGATGACTTGATAGCTATGAAATGGTTTTAATAAACTAATAAGCTTTGGTCGATCAGATAAGTCCTGGACTAAATGACCTGCAGGCCATTCCTAGTGCTAATAATGAGGTTTTACGATAGTGTGCTTTTTCTTATTTATCAGGTACTTTATTTTAGGTAAGAATAAACAAGCTTATTTCCCAGTGGGTTGAGATTTAGTACAATCTCCAGGAATTTCAAACAAGAATTGATTATAATAAAAATAAATCCAGTCAGAACATTCTGAGCCTAAATATTTCCAATTTACAAAAATACTTTTAGAGTACATATTATATTTTGTAGTGGCATGTCTAAGAAAACTGCAAATATGTGGAACATCTCATTTCTGTCATTTTTATACGAACTGTTAAATCATCCAAATTGCTTTTCTCTAATTATGGAAGATACTTATTTCTTTTAACTACTGTTTTAGCCAATAGCATTCAGAGTATCCCAGAGACTCCAACTTTTTTATTTCCTAAATGCCATGTGAGAACAATATGACATTCTCTTCTATTTTAAAATTACCTTGACTTAAACAAACACAAAAAAGGCCTTTCCTGGGAAGCAGTTTGTCCAAATGAACACTTCCTTCTCTCTGATGGATGGTATAAAAGGGGAAACGACTCATTTGGCAAAGTATAGTACATCATTACTCAAATCTGAGTTCAATAGTTCAGGGTTTTAGAGGCCGTGGGGCGGGGAGAAAAAGAACTTTTTGTTTTCAAGGAAACTGATTTTACCCAAGCTTTCAAAAGTGAGTAGGTATATTCTACAAAATTCTGATCATAAGCACTCATAAATCAATACACTAAAATTGCTTACATATCTAATTATTATCTGATTTTTAATAACTTCCTGTTTTGAAGGACAATGGTTTCACCCAAACTTTTAAAACTGCGCTGGCATATTATAATAATAAATATGCACAAATCACATGCTCAAGCCAATATAGTAATAATAGATGAACTATTAGTATATTTTTTATAAATGAAGGGGAAATGTGCTTGCAAGAAAACATCTGAAATATAATCTGTTCACTGATACAGTTTGCTAAACAATCAAGGCATTGCACGTGGAAAGAGACACACGATGTCCAATGGATTTCTAAGCATTTCATAATACTCACCTTTTACATTAGCATAACACTTGCTCACACATTAGATCATTTACCTATTTTCATGCTTTCTCTTCCTGAGAAATCAATACTCTATTTTAAGAAACCATATTTGAAATACTGTCATATCTTTCCAAGGGCCTTATTTTTCAACTAGCATTGTCACACAGGGCAGCGCCCAGCAGTCACGTTAATAATGTGTTAGTCTGCACAGTTAAGAAGATTCTGGCATCTTAATTTTGTAGAGGCAGAGAACCTGAATTCCTATAAAGATGGTATAGCTATTCTGTCTCCACAAATGTAGGTAGTGTTTCTTAATTTAAAAAAGATCAAGTGAACAAAGTCATGGTAGAAGCTGAAAAGGGTCTGAGGGAATGTACTGGAAACCCACAGCCATAGAAAGGACGTGACCAGGGAGACAAACGTGGAGGATCAGGTAGGACATCTCCACCTCTGGGGATTTCAGAACCCACAGAAGTCTCCAGAGGTACCCACTGAAAATACCAAGGTCGACACCGAAACTGCTGAAACTGCTTCCACATCCCCCTCCGCTGCCGCTGCACATGGGTCTCTCTGCTCCTTACTGGTGGTCCTCTGACACGTTTTTTGTTTGGTGCTATTTTCTCTTTCTCTTCCCTCTAGTTTTCTACATCCTCCTCTGCTGAGATGATGGTGAGCTCTGGTCATACAATGAAACTTTTCAAAGTTCTGTCACACATCTACCAAGGGTAACATGGGAGCAGCTACACTTTAATCCAGGTATTAG
The DNA here is from genome assembly GCF_004126475.2 of Phyllostomus discolor. Lineage (NCBI taxonomy): Eukaryota > Metazoa > Chordata > Mammalia > Chiroptera > Phyllostomidae > Phyllostomus > Phyllostomus discolor. Next base: position 65,814,887 of record NC_040910.2, on the reverse strand, counting down.
ACGAGCCAAGTGAATGTGCAGTTATTTGTATAAATGTAAGCCCACCAGCTTTTTCATTCTTCTGTTCTCTGGACTTCACACACTCTCTGTCTGTTCTCCTTACTCATCCTGTCCAAACGAACCCTCTAATCTTCCACCAGCCCACCCTCGGGCCTCGGAGGGAACTGTAAAGCACAGTCCTGGTGACGTGGATTCACTGTTTGCAATATTCCAATACTAAATCTAGAGATGCTATGGAAATAATTTTCAGAGTGTCAGGCACAGCAAGTCCCCTTATTTCAGCAATTTTCAGCTTGAAATGTTGTCCAAGCCCTTTTTCTATGAGCTTCTATGAATTAGAGAGAAATTGTTGCCATCAACTAAATGAGAACCACTAAAAACTTTTTTCCAAGAGCAATAAATTTGTGAGTCAGAGAGTAAAGAAATAAATTGGTTTGATATTCTCAGGTCTTTCCTTTCCCATTCCCCTGCCGTTTCCTTTCCATCTCTTTCTCTCTTTCTTCCTTTCTCTCCCTTCCTTCCTTCCTTCCTTCCTTCCTTCCTTCCTTCCTTCCTTCCTTCCTTCCTTCCAATGTTTTCTCATCATCACCAAAATTTCTGGAGAAGAGATAGGAAAGTATCAGGAACATAAGAAAGAATATACTTGACATTCATAGAGGAGAAATAAGAATATGTTACCGATGAATAAATATTCAATGGTTGAAATTTCTTTTTTTAAAAAAATTCAGTGTTGGTGAGAGAAAACACAAAGCATTTAAATTTCCTCATTCTCTCATGGACCTTTCAAGTGAGGTTCAGAAAGACTGAGATTCTTAAGGCAAGTTTATTTTTCTCTCCACACTTGCAATGGAGTTCAACCTGGTGAGGCGCACCTTGCATAGAGCCACTGTGCTTTTCCCTGAATTTTCAAGAGCATAATTATCATGTCCAATAATCACTGCTGCAACCTTAGCACCCATCCAAAGAGCACAATCTGCAGTTTAAAAAAAATCTGGCCAGAACCTCCCAGTAAAAAAGCTGTTTATCAAGTCACCATGCATATGTATCCATATCAGTGCAGAAAATGACATACAAATGCAGTAATTAGGACAAAAGCACACTAAAGGCATTTTTAAACCTCCTTTCATACAGGGAAGTTTTACTTACATGGACGACTAGCCATGACAGAAGTAAGACAGGTATGAGGAGTTCATTGGTTGTCTCAAGTCCAGCAGAGAAGAGGGAGACAGCATAGAACTGACATCTGGGTGATGTTCAATTTGCTCCCCTCTTGTAAAGCATTTCCACTTACTCATCAGCAATTTCTGGGTGGCTTCTGTCACACCACAATAGCCCACCTGGCCCCAGGGACACCAATAACTTCCTAATGAAGACACCTCTATTGGCCCCTCTGTAGCATTTGATTTCATTGAACTTGAAGCCATCTCTTCCCTACCACCACCAAGATTTCATTATGAAAATTCTAAACATGGAAAAGAATTGGAGGGATTTGTAAAACAGGCACCATATACCCACTGGCTAAATTCTAAATATACACATATATTTTCTATATTTTTATTATCATACATCTATTTACCCATCAATTCATCTTACCATTTTTAATGCATTTCAAAGTAAATTACAGACATCAGTACAATTCCCTCTAAGCACTTCTGACTTTGTGGCATAACCTATAGAAACTGTCTCCCTATGGGGCAAGAATATAAACGTGTTTTCCTGGTCTTGCTCACCTTCCACCCTCTCCTTGTGTTCTGCTACACACCCGCACACCTTGGCCATGGTCATGGCTGGCACAACCTCAGCAATCATGCCTTATAATGGTTCCCACCTCGAGCTTGTTGGTGAGTGACAGCTTATCCTGATGCACTTTCCACTTCCGGTGTCTAAAATAAAGCTGCTTGTTCTCTCTGACACCTGTTATTTTCTTCTCTGTTCCCTATCCTAGTCACAGCTACTAATAAACACACCTGAACTAGAAATAGTCCCTGATGTCTCCCCCTGTCCTCATTGCTGGGACCCTACTACAACTTTTATAACTCCCATTACCAAAATGTCTAGCAAACCTTTTCCCCACACCCCACACTCTAATTCAAGCCTCCATCATCTCTCTTTTAGGTTCCTCAATAGCCACCCTGCTCAGTATCCTCTACCTTTCCAATGTCACCTTGGATTGGGTTTCCACAGGGGAACCAGAGAATCTGAGGAATCAGTCCTCAGCTGAAAGTCTTCTGCATGCACTCCCCAGTCCCTGCCGTTCGACAGTGCTGCGCTGTCCAGTATGGGAGCCATCGACCTTGTGGGGCTGTTAAACACTTGAAATGGGGCTGGTCAGAACTGCATACAGACATACTGTATGCAGAAAATGGTACTAGACTCCTAATGTTTTGTATGAAAATGCAAAATGTCTCACCGATAATGTTTTATCTTTTTGATTACATGTTGAAATTGTAATATTTCACACATTGGCTTATATAAAAATTATTAAATGAATTTTACCTCTTCATTCTTGCTTTTTTACAGCAGCTACTAGAATATTTTAAACAACATGAGGCTTCCATTGCATTTCCATTGGACAATGATGATCTAGAATAAAGTCCACATTTCTTAAACATGCCATTTAATAATCCTCAGTGAGCTGACCAGTGTGGCTAGTTGGTTGGGTGTCGTCATATGAAAACAAAAGGCTGCCAGTTCAATTCTCATTTGGGGCACATGCCTAGGTTGTAGGTTTGGTCCCCTGTCAGAGTGCATGTAAGAGGCAGCCAATTGATGTTTCTCTCCCTCATTTTGTCCCTCCCTTCCTCTCTCTCTAAAAATAAATAAATAAAATCTTTAAACAAATAATCCTCAAGGATCTTTCCTTATGCTTTGATCCCAACTTGATGCTTCACTCCTCACTTGCTAAGGCAGATTGTTGAATTAATCCACATGGCGGGATTGTTTCTCGGAATGGAGAGCTGAAAATGAGGTATTACCTCATTGTGTCCTCTACCACTCCCTCCAAATGCTTCATAGATGCCCAGACATCCAAAAGACAAAGGAAAATATGGAAAAGAGAAAGATCTATAAATTAAACATGTACTAAAGTACAAAGTTAAGAAAATATCAATATCAAGGAATTATTAAGCTTTTTAAAAAATGACCAAAGACTGCTTTGTGTTTATGTGATGTCTTTTCCAAAATAAAACGTTTGTCATGGAGCACATGACCACTTTTACAGGAAATGCCATCATCGCAAACAACTCTGTAGGGGTCAGAAAGTTCCCACATGTCGCTGCCATGCATCTCCAGGATGGACTGTCCCTTCTCACACAGCTGCAAGGAGCTCTGTCATTTCTGAGTTGTATCTCCAAGTGGGAGGCTGATCATCTGCCTAATGCATTCACAACACATGCCATGAATGTTGGTGGTGGATACTCACCTGAGAGTAACAGGATGAGTAAGGGAAAATGGTCTATAGCCAACCCTAGAAGTCTGTACGCCATGACCAGTGAGCCACAGGCCCATGTTTGGAAGTAGTTTTACAGGAACATAGCAATACCCATCCACTTACATGTTGTCTAAGGCTGTTTTCTTGTTATAAAAGCAGAGCTGCATAGCTGTGATGGGGACCATATGGCCCACAAAGTCTAAAATATTTACTATCTGGCCCTTCCCAGAAAAAATGCTGACCTCTGTCCTAAAGGTCATTTTAATTTTTTTTTATTAAACAAATAGTGAAGCTATTATGTGACAGGTACAGTTCCAGGCCCTGCGGGTACAAGGCTGAGAGAGACTGAGCTTTAGAATCCATAGTATAGAATGCTTGCACTGAGCTCCTCAAGAGACCCCAAAGCATGTTCATTTTAGTCTTTTCAAATAGGACTTCTGTTCACACTAGCCAGTGTTTTTCAAACTTTTCCTCTATTGAGAGCCTCTATAACAAATACATTTTATATCTAACCCTTTCTGCACTCACACACAAATCACAGAAAAGGTGATTTGATTATGCGTTAGTGTCTTGTGATCCACAGTGTGAAAAGCCTTGGTACACCAGCTTTTTGTGGTCTAGCTCTGGCCTTCGCTACAAGCCAGAGGTTATGCACTAACAGCTGTTTCCCCCCAGATAAGGATGATTTGCTTCGTCCATTTAGAATTTTGTTTTGTTTTGTTTTAGATTTGGTTTTTAATCCATGAATTATTTCCTAATATATTTTTAATTAGTGTTCCAGTATTATTTCAAAGAAATCAGAGGGATGGCAATAATGAGTCTACCTCCTTACTTGGTAACCACCAGCTGGAGCTGAGAAGCACTCAATCCAGTGTTTGCTTCCAACTTGCCATCCTTTGCCACAGGAAAAATGCACCTGAAAATCCCAAGAATTTTTATCACGTGCATTAACTCCCCATGACTTCCCTCCCATATAAATATAAAACAGATCCAATTTGTTTTCTTTCCATCATTAAACTCTAGCAGGGCATTCTAGGAGACCCTCTGGCTCTGGGGAAAGCCTTTTTAACAGATACTGTTGTAATCCTAAATCCTCCTGCACCAAGAAGAAAGAGTAAGTTCTCATTAGAAAGAAAAACAAGTGGCCTTTATTTCTTTATGTATATATATATATATATATAAATATACCCACAACATTTGATGAGAGAAACTACAGACATAATGAAAGTCCACCAGGAAATTAAAAAAAAAGATGCCATCTTTGTTTACTTAAAAGCTTTGTTTGTGAAATGAAATTAGTTCATAGCTGCAGCATTTTCTTCGAGCCAGAAGTTTTCTGAACACTGAATGTGAACAAATGTAACTTTGGGTAAGAAAGGTGGTGAGGGGAGCAGTTTGCTCTGGAACTTTAAAATGGAACTTTAGTTGCAACTAAATCCAGTTCCTTTTTAAAGTACTTGAACTTAATGAGAATCTGCAAAGATTTATGACCGTAACAAACAGATCATTTTTGACTCTGTCATTCAAACCAGCCTGGCAACTTTGATATTTTCTATTGAAAGGAGAAGGCTAATCTAAGTAAGAACTCTGAAAACGGGAAAAGGAATTTTATTCCCATAATTTGATTGATTACTTCCTACCCTGAACACTCAAGAGAGAAAAAGCAAACTTTTTCCTGTCTGTACTCGGATTTCTCCTACTAATCTTTTACAAGCAGGCAACAACCATAAAACACAAATTACTCGCAAGGATCCACAGGCCAATCATGTTAGCAGGATTCTAAAACTTACAGGCATCAACATATTGGGAAAAGCGTTTAGACAAAAACTAGAAGTGTAAAGATGAATTGAGCACTGGCTCAATTCCATTCAATGCTTTAATTAGCCAGTTCTGGGAGGAGAAAAAATAATGCTAATAACTTGTTCCATTCTCTGGAATTTTTTTGTCATTGGTGCAAATTGTCCAAAATTAAATTTATGTAATTCAGAGCATGCAATTGTTTCCCAATTATATTCTCCAGGTACTGTATACTAAGCCATGTTGTACTCTGGCAATTAGAAGTCAAGTGTGTCTTTGGGACTAACCTTGGGCAAGGCACCTCAGTTTATTCATATGCAGAAGATACTCTCTAAGGTATCTTTTAATGCCAATATCCTTTAGATTGTATGATTCCATCTGACTAGAACCAAAGGAAGTTCAAACCAAGAGCTGTGTCTGATGTGGCAATGACCTGACCACTATAGTAAAGGGCCTGGCACTAATAATGACCAGGTGGCAAGAAATCAATTAGCTGAAAGTTATTAATAATAATAATGAAGATAGAATAGTGTTTGGAGGTGACAATGGGCCATGCCCTCATTGGGAGTATTAGTATATCTAAAGAAAAAAGTGTCAATCAAAAAGTGTGAACATAGAAAAGAATGAGAAAGACGGACTCTGGCAATGACTCAGCTGCATTCAGGGGGATTATGGGGGGTTCCTCCAGCCAACAGGGAGCACGTGTTGTTGATGGTTGCAGCGAAGGGGTACAGCCACCAACTCACCTTGCTATAATTCCAAGAGCAGTAAGCAACTGTCTGATTACATTTCTGACAATATTTCAGCTTCCCTATGCAGCTGTTCAGAAGAAAGAAGCTTGCTCCTTTGGACCAATTACTAGTTGAATTTCTTTGTGGTCATTGTTATATTTTAATCGATGAGGAAAAAGATCAATTGAATAGCTTAGGGTTTCTGATATGTTCAGTAAGATGAGTTCTGTGATTAGTTTACTTTAAAAAAAGAATTACACAAAAAACAGGGGCTTTAATTATTCTATATAGGCTAATGAGCTCACAAAGACATTAACTACTTTAAAAAATTTACTTTTCAACCATATGTTGATACATTGTCTTGTTTTTAACGGAAGGTTCAAGACCCAGAGTCAAACATACTCAAGTCACTCTATCACATGGACAGACTTTCAGTCCCTACCATCACTGAGCCACTTATGGCTTGATGTTTTGGCAGGAACCCACATGGACGATTCTGACTGAGACATAACAGAGTATTGCAGTGGTGAAGGACTGGCATGCTGAGGGTGAGCAAACCTGGGTCCAGCACCATTTCCATTTATTTGGCTATATGACCTGGGGCAAGTTACCTCATCTTTTTGAGCTTACCTAATAATATTAATCATATTAATAAAATATCCAGACTATGTACAGATCATGCAGCTTCATCTAGCACACAGTGAGAGCTCAACAAATGAAGCTATTATTACACATCTACAGTAACAGGCCATCCAGAGAGAATCAATAAGGAAACACAGGCTTAAACTATACTTTAGATCAGATGGATCTAAGACACGCACACAGAGAACATTATAGCCAACTGCAGCAGAATGCACATTCCTCTCAAGAGCACACAGAACATTCTCCAGGGCAGGCCATATGCTGGGCCACAAGACATTTAAGGAGACTGAAATCATATCAAGTACAGTCTCTGACCACAGTGGTGTGAAACTAAAAATCAGTAATAAGAAGAAAACTGATAAATTTACACATATAGAGATTGAACAGTCCACTCCTGAACAAGTAAAAGAAGAAATCAAAAGGGAAATCAAAAAATATCCAGAGACAACTGAATATGGAATTACAACACACCAAAACGTATGGCGTGCTGCAAAAGCAGTTTGCAGAGGGAAGTTTATAATGATAAATGCCTATCTTAGGAGAAAAGAAGGATCTCAAATAATCTAGCTTTACCCTTTAAGAAACCAGAAAAAGAAGAAGAAGAAGAAGAAGAAGAAAAGTAGAAATGAATGAAACAGATAAAATGATAGATATTTATCAAATGTACATTGCAGGACTCAAATATTTTGCTATTTAAAAAAAATGGTTCAAAATGCATGCATGATTTTTAAAAAAAAGTATACACCAACTAAGGTAGGAAAATACCGAACAACAAATTGGGAGTAGTACTAAGTCACATAAATTAATTTTATCTACATAAGCATAAGTAGCCTGTCCTTTCCATGAAAAAGGTTCATAAAACAGATCCAATAAGGACGAGTGACTCAACGATTAATAGGAAATACCATTAAATTCTTTGAGTCTTAAGATGTAGCTTATGTGCTGTTCTGTTTTGCTTAAGTAAAAATGTAATGTGGATAAAACTATTTTTACAGTTGTTAAAAATATCAAAGGAAATGCTTCAAGTCAGATTTTCATTACTCCATTAAATCAGGCTCTCAGCTGCACAACTGTGTGTTTAAAAACAGAAGCAGAACACGCCAGCATGCCACCTAGACAGGAACTTTGAGCCCAATAACACTGGCATCCTGGGCTTAGCAGTTCCAGCAGGAAGAACCACTCAGGATGTCCAGGTCCCTGTCATCCAGTGCCTGGGGTTAGATTTTCTGTCTTCCTCTCTCCCTCATCCTTCAACCCCATGCTTGCTCCAGACCTGTTTGGCACCTATGACTCTTCTCATAAGCCACAGAGTCTCAACCAAAGGTGAAAGCACAAGGCTAAGCAGATAGAGCATGTAAGCTGGTCCAGAAAATCTGGACTGTGTTATCTTAGCCACAAAGAACATCCACAGCCAAGAACCCATCTCTTCACTCCATTACAAGCTTCTTGACCCTGGACAACAGCTCCTCCAATGTTTGTAGCAAAAGAGCCAGATGCCCAAGCTTGATTCTCCTCTGACCCTCACTTCAGTTCTTTGTGTCTTCAGAAACCTGTCACTTACATCAGTTTTTGCTGTCCAGCACTAGTGGGATTCAGTCAGGATTGGGCAACATTTTACACCTTCTTCACTTTACATGGCCAGAGGAAGAAAGAAAAACAAAACGATCTCTGTGCCTGTTTTGGGGACTCACGAGTAGGAGGGGGGCCGTGAGCCAATTTTATTATGAAATCAGCTGAGGGAAAGCTCAGCATGTCTGGAGGCAACAGGTGCTGGCAGTGGAGGCGAAGCTGGCAGCCTGTGCTGGGGCCTTCGGAGGAGAGAGAACAGAAACGCAGGGTAAAGAGAGCTGGCATGGCAGAGTATTTCAGTCTGAGCCCATATCCCTTGGAGCTGGTGGGCAACTCCTGCCATCTTTGCTGATGTTGCTGCTTTTACTTTTCTTTTAGAATAAATTTAGATATTAAACTCGTAAGCAAATAGTAGAGAGAATGCTCATGTGCCCTAACTCTCATAAGGTTATTGTCTTAGATAACCCTAGTGCAATGAGCAAGGCCAAGAAATTAACCTTGGTATGATACTATTAACTAGACTGCACACATTATTCGAGTTTCTCCAGTTTTTCCACAAACGGCCTGTTTCTGGTCCAGGATCCAGGCGAGAGGAGCTCACTTCATTTACTCACCAGTGATTAGTCTCGTTGGTCTCTTGCTATCTGTGACAGTTCATCAGTCTTACTCTGTTTTTCATGATCTTAACGTTTTCCAAAAGTACTGGTCAAGAATTTTGTAGATCCCTCCATTTGGGTTGGTCTCTTTTCTCATGATTGGAGTGGGGTTATGGACTTGGGGGAAGATCCCCCACAGGTGAAGTGCCCTCCTCACTGCATTGCACCAGGGGGTGCATCTCGACAGGAGAATAAGGCAACATTGACCTTACCCTGTGGTTAAGGTGATATCTGCCCAGTTTCTCCCCTGGAACATCCCTATTATTCCCCTTCCTCCTGTGTTACTTTTGCCCTGGCCACCATCCCTCCCCACCCTCCCCCCGTTCCCTGCCCTCCCCTCCTCGCACTCCGGACTGCATACCAGGAAGATGTCTCCTTTGGGAACTCTGAAAGCACCTTTCTATAAAACTGTACCATGTGAGCAGGGTCTTCAACCGTGTAGCTCAGGTACTTAAGGGTTAAGTAGACTTCTGTGTGCTGCCTGTTAAGAATCACTGGACCCTCCTCCAGAGCCTGTACAAGACAGGGGAAGGAGTAAGGCTGCTTGTTGAAATCAAATCATCTGGAAGTATTTTCATTTGAAGCTGGCTTCAGAAACAGAGGCAAAACACACTAACAAAACTAATCTGGGGCATATGGCATTCCTTTCAGTCATGTGCATTTCTAATATAAATCTCCTAATCATTTATATCTTGCTTTTCAGATTTATTGTGAAGGCAAGTCTCTTTTATTCCTCTCCAAAGAATAAACTCCCTACTTAAAAAAAGTGAGCTCAGGCATAAAGTCAAAGTGCAGCTCAGCCACACTAAGCAGATCTTACTTGCTGTAAGTGCTACCTAACACAACCCCTCCTCATTCTTTTTTTTTTTTTTTTTGAGACTAAACATATACTCTGATAATGATGACGTTTTCAGTTTACTTAGCCATTCGAGTTCCTTGCTGACTCTTCCTTCCACTAGGTGGCACTACAGGTCATACTCAAAGTTGGCTGCTGTCAGGAGTCAGTGAATAGGTTTTTAGAAATCTTTTCAAGAATATCACAAGCCCACTGTCAAGTACTAAACTTTATTCTTAATGAACACTCCCCCTTTTTTTACGTTTATGGTCTTCTGACAATTTCTGAAACAAGCCAAATTTGAACTTCTGAAAGACTTTCCTCAAGTGTTCACAGGATAAAGGTAAATGTTAGAGGCATGACAGTCGTGACCACGTGAATAATGCAGAACCCAGAAGTTGCGATCATTGGAGGCAAAAAACTGGGAAGAGGCTTCAATTCACTGAGTTTAGCATTTCCTCCATTTCTAAGTTCTGATTTCACATAAGTTTACTTACTAACTGTATCAATACTCCCTGCAGAGATTTTTAAACTGTACCAAATCTAAAGTGCTGGCACATATTTTTAAGATATTTTTATAAATGCAAAGCCTAGGGAGTTAAAATACTACTTAAGTGAAATTTCCTCTTATTACATATTAAAGACATTTAATAAGAAACCTCGATTTCACAATTGTTGTAGCTCATCACTTAATTTCTGAAAGCTTGGACTCTACCTAATATCATTGGGAAACAAACTGAGAAGTGGCAGTTTTTAGCAGCCGAGTTACTATCACTTGGTGGAAGAAGGTGTCTCCCTAAGGACAGGTGCTGGGTATATATAATTCCCAACTCAGCCCAGCAATTTGACTGACGATCATTGCAATGTGCAATTGTTCAAGTATGCCCCTTAGAGACATCGGGCCTTTGTTGTTTATATCAGAGTTTGTTTGCTCTGTGACTCTCATCCCCTCATGAGGTGTGTATCTGGTCTCTGTAAGGTTGGCCCCTATTGTCATTAATATCACAGGCTGATCTCATTCCCTTGACTGAAACATGGATTTGGCATATATTCTTTCTTAACCAACCAACAGACTTATTTATATGAGACAAATATTTTGACCAAAGTGTTCTCTTTTTTTTAAGGGGAGGGCAGAAGATTACAATGCTGTTGAGAATTTCCACTGATAGATGGCTATGCATAAAGTATATCAGCACAAGATATGTCTCATTGTTATGAAGGAATATTCATTCACATGAAGTGTTCCAAGGCCAGACTATATGCAGTTTTTGTCGTTGTTGGGTTACTGATTGATCTTTTAGAGAGAGAGAGAGATTGATTTTGCTGTTCCACTCATTCGTTGCTTCGGGTAAGTGCTCTGTAAGGACAGAGATGGAACCTGTGACCTTGGCATATCAGGACGACATTCTAACCAGCTGAGCTACCAGCCAGGGTGTTGTTATTGTTTTTAACGCCTGGACTTAGTAGTCCCAAAGACTATTCCATACCCTAGGTGTCAGATATTGTTCAGAAGTTCCCTAACCACTTAATAACTTTCCCATTATCAATTCCCTCATTTTTACCTCCTACTAGGTCTCTGGTCTGGCATGCAAGTGCTTGCAGGTATGCAATTGGCAGACACACAGGACCTAGGCTACTTGACCTGTTTGCTGGGCAGTCTCCTGGGATGATGAGCCTGGAGCTCAGATATTCAGCAAACAAAACGACAGCACTGCAGCTTCTCTAAGGGCTGCAGCCTCTCGTCTGTTTGCAGCCTCTCAGTGGACAGAGAGTGTCCCATCACTGAGAGCTTCTGGGAATTATATTTATAAGAGACATTATATCCTGTCCCCCTGTAGACATGGGCCCTAACTCAGGGCCCAAAGCAACTTCTTCATGCTTTCCTCCTACCCATCTTCTTTTCTGCGTGAATTTAACTAGGCCTCAAGAACAAAGCGACCTCTTTGGACTTCAGTCCATATAACCTAGCATGGATAGCCAGACTCTGCAGCTCCCTTGGCTCAAATTTCATTTCCAACCCTTCATGCAGAAGGGCCTCGTGGCTCAGGAGGGTGGGAAACTGCACATGGGGGTGCTTTGCAGCTGCTCCCAGCTGCCACGAAATGCCGGTTCCTCCTGATAGGAACCAAAAGTTCCTCTGTTCAGCCTGCCCCTCTGGTGGACTTGAAAAACAAGGCAATGATCACTAGAAGCCAGAAAACTTCAAATTTTGGTGAAGTCAGGGGAGAACTGACTCCTAAATACCAAACTAAGTAATCTTTGGTCTTCCTGAATACAGCAAGTAAAGAAGCTATAGAGTAAAACAATTAAAGTGATACTGATCTCGGCTGAAATTGTCCAGTCTTGATAAAGAAAACAACTCAAAACATAAGAACTAAATGTGCTAGTATACAAGATTGGATAATAAATACTTACTATCTTATCCCAAAATAGGAGAATAAGGAGTTACAGAAACCAAATGTTTATATGCACACACCTATATAAACATGTATATATGTACACGTACACCCATATATATTATATAAATGCACATACATCTTTAAATACTTCATAAGTAGGTATGTTTTGTCTTAGGAGGGGAAAAAAAAGCTCACCTTCTCATGGGTACAGATATACACAGGGAGAGAGGAGGATGGTACTAAATTCTAAGCTCACCCACTCTTGAACTACATAGTTGAGGCATTTGGCCTTGACTTTCCAGAAAAGATCCAAATGTTGAGAAGCTAATGCAACAGTTCCCCGTTTTGTTTATGAACCCACCGCACACACGGTGGAAATGGAGACTGTTCACTGCAAAGGATTGCTCTCCCGTGGCACGCAAGCCACAGACATTTGTTGGGCTGATATCATGTCTGCTAAATTAAGTAATGTGGAATGTTTTTTAAAGCCCATCAGGGTGGAGTTTCATATTTAGAAAACTATGCCAAAGCATCCTAAATTATCATTAACAATTTTCCTGGCATATTACAATTTGCCTTTGTTTCATTTATTTTAATGTTAGGACATTTTAAATTAATTAGAAAATTTTCTTTTGTGAAGTATTTAAGTAAATTAATTTTATTAGCCTTTACTACACATTTGTTCAAAGAAACAGTTGATCACACTATTCTTGGGATGCACTTTATAAAGTACTTTATGTTTTTCCCAGCATGATAAGTTAGTTTATTGAAACATTCTAGCAACACATTTCTAACTCTCAAACTCATTCTCCAAGGGATTTTCTGAAACTCCCTAACAGCAACAGATTTGTCCCTTTGTCAAGACAGTAGGGGGCACTGCCACAACAAACTATTAATTTCACTGGGCAAAAAGAAGCCCAGGCTAGATATTTACGTGTGATAGTCCTATGTCAAAAAGTATCTAAAAGATATTAGCCCTAGCTGGGTAGCTAAGTTAGTTGGAGCTTCGTCCCAACATCAAGGTTGTGAGTTCGATCCCTGGTCAGGACACATACAAGAATCAATCAATGAGTGCATAAATAAATGTAACAACAAATCAGTATTTCGGTCTCTGTCTCTCTCCCTTCATCTCTCTGTCTCTCTATCTCTCTAAAATTCAATAAATTGAAAAAATTACTCACATGAAAGATACTATACATATTTTTCTCTTTCACAATTCACTTCGGGGGGCAAATACTGGGGTCTTCTTTCTGCTTGTGTGTGTGCATGTGCATACACATGTGTGGCCATAAATGTGGGACAGAAGCCCTACACTACAAATTTTGGGCTAATTCAAGAAAACCTAACTGAATCATTCATGCTGAAATAGTGGCTAAATGCAAGCAGCTAAAATGCACTTAATAATTAAGTGGTATTCTGCGTGAGAGTTGTTTTTTTTTCTCCCCTGAAGTTAAGGTCTTCAATCTTTCTCACAAACATCAAACTCCAACTTCAGGGCCAAATGAAAGAGAACTGAGGCAAAATTTCATTAAATAATCACATAATCCAGGCTCCATAGCTTGGATTTTTTTAAATAAGAGTTTTCTATGTAATTGAGTTAAACTTAAATTTATGCATCCAATAAAAAACCACTGCAAATGGTAAAACAAAGACATTGCTCCAACACTTAGAAAATTAAATTCACCAAACCATGAAGTCTACTGTGCAGTTATTTTTGTAACCACCATAAATTGCTTTATAGAACTCCTCTGCTGGAGTAAACAATCCAAAGACAGATTTACTTTACAGCATGCATCCAGTTTCCAAATGAGAGAATGCTCTAAATGTTTGTGACGTCTTCCTCTCCCTCTCTCTCTCTCTCTCTCTTTTTCAATACTTGTGTTTCTAGTTACCTTGAAGCTTTCCTTCTCTTACACAAGTTCAGAAAGTTCCATAGAAAATAAGATCCAGGTCTCCAGATATACAGTGCCCTTAAACATTCATTTCTGGAATAAGAAGAAACAATCTTACTTTGTGGAAATAAAGTCTAAATGGTAAAATTTAAGTAAAGGGTTTTAGTACTAAATATTTCACCACATATAATAGCACCTCAGAGCCAAACATTGTCTTAGATATTCCGGGCAGTTGGCTTGAAATGTGTTCCCTTATACACTGTATGAGGCCGAATTCAATGCAAAGTGCTATAGATAAGAGTTTTAGGGGTCTTTAATCACTTCTTTCTTGTGTCCTTGATGGAAAAAACAGAGCTGCCTTTGTGCTAAAAAGAAGGACCTGTTGTTTTCAGATTCAACAGGTCATTTTTATAAGAACTTCCCAGAGGATACAACATAAATGACAGAAACACAAGGGGATTTTTAAAGACGCTGATGATTTTAAATGATATATATTCTGTATTAAGGAAAGGTTGTTTGTTTTTCTTTCCAATAAATGGAAAGTTACTGTTTTAAAGTGGTTTAATGTTTAAATTTGACTTTTAGGACCAACTGTTTTCTCATGAGTTGGGTTACCGTAAATTCAGCTCCTGAAATCCATCCGAGAGTGCGTTTGACCTCTCATGTAAATAAACTTGTCAAATCATGTCCATTTCTGTTTCGGGGCTGCATGGTTGATTTAGTGGTCTTTTGAAATATATTTAAATTGTATTGTAACTTTTGTAATATTGTTTCAGTTAAAACGACAAGGAGACTGCCATTTGAAGAATGAGATAAAACTATAAAATGGAAAATTCTGGCCACATGATTTTTCCTAGTTCTCAGAGGAAAAAAAAAGCCATTATTTTATGGGGAACGAAATCCAGGTGACACAAGGATTTACTAGAGTTTAGCTGATTCTATTATTAAAAGTGGGCTGAATTTGAGAAGGCTGGTGAATTTAAGATTAAAATCTAAATCAGACTTGTTTCCTAAACTGTAACCAGTGTCCCTATATCCCCCCCCTTTTTTAAATTAGCCACCTCATTTTAAAAGAGAATTGTGTGAAGAGCTTTGGGAAAGTTTCTACCAGTCCAGAGACAAAAGGTACTCCTCCCTGTAATTATAGATAGCACTTTATAAAACTCATTCCTCGCCCCCAACAGAAGTTATGACCAAGGAAGACTTCTTTAAAACACAGTGACCCGTGGCTGGCACTTGCTCCAACATGTATTTCTCTACTGCCTAGACTCTAGCTCCTGACATTTTTACGAAGTTTCTATATTACTTACCACCTACGATAATTATCTGGCAAAGGGTCAAGGTAAATAAATACCTGATGGCAAAGTCTGCATTAACCACAGGGAATTGCCCAGAAGGTAAAGAAGAAATGAAGCAGGCTTCTTTGGGAATGGGGATAGATCTAGTAATAATTGATGAGTGGGTTCTGACTTAGGAGAGGTGTCCCCCCCCCCCCACCCTTTAGCTAACAAGGATCCTGTCACAGAGCAGAAGGAAAAGATGAGATTGGCTATTTAAAGAAAAGGGAATCCCAAGGACTGAAAAAAAACTTGAAGGCCCAAACTGCCCACCCACCCACATGGAAAGTGGATAGCACTCACTGTCCTGAAGAAGAAAAAAAGGAGAAGGAAGGGAAGGAAGGGAAGGAAGGGAAGGAAGGGAAGGAAGGGAGAAAGAGAGAGAGAGAGGAAAGAGAGAAAGAGAGAAAGAGAGAGAGAGAGAGAAAAGAAAGAAAAGAAAGAAAGAAAAAGAAAAAGGCACGGTAGGGAAAGAGACCCGTCAAGTTAAGGACAACTACAGCCGCCCCTTTGCCTTCTGCCTGAAATGGGGAGGGAGGTGCACTGGCAGTCAACATCGGCTTTCTCAAGTTCTCTCCACCACTCCAAAGACCCCCGCGCCCGCTCACCGGTACCAGGCGAGGCCCTTATCGTAGCTGCGGTCGAAGAAGTGGGGCTCCGCGCCCACGGCGCGCACGTCGGGGTGCACGCGCAGGAACTCGAGCAGCGCCCGCGTGCCGCCCTTCTTCACGCCGATGATGATGGCCTGCGGCAGCTGCTTGCTGCCTTCATCCAGCAGCAGGGCCAGGGTCCCTGGCGGGGCCTCGGCCACGCTGCTCCCCGCCCCAGAGCCAACGGGACCCCCGGTCAGGCTGGGGGTCTCCTCTTCCCAGGCCGCCTCCTCGCCGCCGTCGCGCCCCGCGGGCCTCCGGCGCCTCTGTCCCGGCCGCAGTTGCAAGAAGCGCTTTCTCTGCGTCGCCGAGGACCACAGGGCCAGCTCCGTCCGGCCTCCGACCAGGACGCCGGGACCTGGGGCCCCCGCCTCCTCGCCAGCGGCGGACAGCCCCACGACGGGGCCCGACAGGGTCTGGCAGCGCTCGGCCAGGCAGTAGAAAACGTAGAGGGACGTGAGCAGCGAGCAGAGCATCAACAAGAACTTCCGGAAGATGCTGCGGGACAACGGCTCGGCAGCGGCAGGGTGGGCACCGGCCGGGCCCGGAGGGGCCATCCTAGCCGGAGGCGACGTCGAGAAGCGTGCGGGCCATGCTAGGCCGGGACTCTTTCAGGTGCCATGGCATCCTCCGGGAGGGCCTGCGCACTGGACGGAGGCCTCATACCCCGCGCGTCCCTGCGGCCGTGCGAGCTGCCCCAGGAGCCGGCAGCCGGGACTCCTCCGGGAGACGCAGCCCCGGGAACCTGGCGCGGGATCCCTGCCTCCGGTAAAGGGGTCGGGAAGGGGACGTGGTGCTGTGCTTAAGAAACCATCGTCTTAGACTCGGCAAGTCCTGAGTCTTGTGGCAGGTTTCGGCGCGCCAGTTCTCTCAGAGTCGCGGGAATGGGGTCTTGGCGTTGGTGGCGAAGGCGTGGGTCTCAGCCTCGGCCCCCGAGCGGCCACTCGGCACCGATCTCCGTTCAGCGACCGTGCATCCCTTGCTCCGTCCGGGAGAGGGGACGTATCGCTCCCGTGCTGCTGAGCTCTGTGCGCTCCAGACAGCGGCAAGAGGCTGTGCCTCCCTGCCGCGGCTTCCTTGTCCTCTAGTCCGCCTGGGCGCTCCCTCTCATCCCCGGTGGGAGGTCCCCCGGAGTCCCGCTGCCCGAGTGGGATCCAGAAGGCCCGTGCCCAGCAGTCCGCCCCTTTTGGTGCGCGCTTGGCCACTCCAGACTGTTCTCGCGCCCTACCTGGGTGCGATGTAGTGGAGTCAGGCTGCTCCGGACCTGTCAGCCACCGCGGCCACTCCCTCGCAGCCTCCCGGGCCGGCGACTCCGTCGCCGCCGCCACACGTGGGGCGCCCAGGGGCTGCAAACTTGGCGGTGACGTCAACGGCAGGGGCCAGACCAGCCCCCGGCCGAGCAGGGTAGGATGGAGAAAAGGTGGCGCGGACCCTGCCGCAGCCGCCCAATGACATCGGAGAGGGCGGGTGCCACCGAGGTGACGCCCCTTCCCCCACTCCGCCTCCCCCAACCCCCACCCTGGCCGGCAGCCTCGCCCCTTTCCAGCCGAGCTAGGGGCTGCGGAGGCCCGGGGTTGTCTGACCGACAGCTAGAGCCCGCCGGATCCCCGGGGGCCTGCCTTGCACCCAGCGGAGGACTCCCTGGATTAGGGGCTCTGAACCTCTCCGACTACCTCAGCCCTTCGCAGCCCTGTCCCCCTCCAAGTCCCTAGCGCTCAGCTTCCCTCGTAGCTACACCCTTCCCGCGCGCAGCCTGGGCCACCTCCCCGAACCTTAGGAAGTTTTGTTGGCTGCAGTTCCCAGTACCCGGCTGCACGCCACGCCCCCGTTCGTCTCCGGCGAACTGAATTCCTCCAGAGCCGCCTCGACTCGCACCTACTCCCCAGCCCAGGGGGCCTTGAGCGGAGCCTTTTCTCCCCTCAGCAGTGTGTTGTTGTTGTTTTTGTTGTTTTTCCTTTTGATCGTTTTCCTTTCTGTTAATTTAGAACGATCAAGTGTTCCCCAGGACCTAGAAAGGAGCTACCTCTAAGGAAATAAACCAATAAATCAAGGGGAGAAAGTAAGATTTTAAAAAATTAACAGCTCCGATTCCAAATCCATATGCCCAGTTTTTGATGAAGGAATTTTTTTTAATGCTCTTTGTGCCTGTGTGCGCGCGTGGGCGAAGGAGTTAAGTGTCCTTCCTAAACGGCGGTTTCCTCTCTCTTGCCTCCCCTGACCCCACATCCTCCTCTCGCGCTCCTGGGAGAGCGGGTCAGGAAGGGATACAAATCGCCTTGCTGTTTAATGGAGGGAGGTGGCCCGTGGAACCTGCTTGAGGTGGTTTCTTATTCCAGTCCGATTTGTTTTTGATTTCTTGGCTTCCGCGTCTCCGCAGGACACCCCGTAATGTGGGCGGTAGCCTGGCCTGGCCGCCGCACATCAAACCCTGGAAGCTGCGCGGGCCGTTTTCTGCGCCCACTGCGGGCGCCCGCAGGGCCCGCCGCGGGCACAGCGACGGAGCTGCAGGACACTCAGGGGATTCCTGGTGCCCAGTGTTGGGACTTGCAGCCTTCCCCTCTGCTGCGCTCTATTTGACAATCAAAGTGGAAGTCAGGGAAGTCCTTTTGAACCTTCCGAAGGGGCCTGAGTGGTTCTAACTCTGCTTGGGCGAAACTGGAATATGTGTGACCCCTGGATAAATACTCAGTGCCTGGCGTGGTTTTATGTTTATGCAGTGCCAGTCCCAACCTATCCTACGAGCCAGCGAAGAGCTCATTAGATTCTGATGCCATAAAGCAATGGGCTTTTACGAGGATGAACAAACAAGTCCTGCCAAGTTTTAATGCCTGTTTGTGCGCTAAAATTGGGTATCGACAAACCAGTTGAGATTTAATACTAGCTTGAGGTTTAGTATATTTTAATTTTTTTCTCTAGATGTTTCAGTCTGAGTTCCAGAGGAAGGCAGAAAAGAAAGAAAGGAAGAAAGATAGAAAGGAAATCACCATTTTACAGTTATTCCGAAGGCATGTGCAATATCCCGTAAACACTTACGAACGTGCCTCAGTTTTCTCATCCTCAAAGTGGTGGTCTCCAAGCTCCCACGGAGCTCCCACACGGTAGGATACTGCATGCTTCCACTTTCACATCAGAGCATAGGTGACTTCCTTAATGTGGGCGTTAGAAATGCACGTCCTGTAGGAGATGTGGTTCCCAGGACCGCTCATTATCTAGGGCCTCTCTGCATGTTCAAAATAAAATATGAACCACAGATACAAGCCTTACCAGTAATTTAAAATGTCCAGTAGCCACCTTTAAAAAATGTGAAAAAGAAACAGGTGAAATACATTTTAGTAATATATCTAATCTACCTAAAAGTGTGATTTCTTCATGTAGTTAGTATGAAAATTATTGAGGTCATTTTTATTCTTTCTTTGCCTACCAAGTCTTCAAGCAAACGATGTGTACCTTACATCTCCAGCACTTCTTTGTTGGGACGAGCCACACTTCAAGTGCTCAATCCCCACCTGGGTCTAGTGGCCACCACATTGGACAGTACAGACAGGATGGTTTTGGTGAGAGGGGCATAGCTCACAGAGCCCCAATAGGAAAGAGGCAACACATGTAAATTAGTAAACACATGTAAAATAGTTCTTGGAAGGTTTATTTACAAAATGTTTGTTTATAAAGTAGTGGGAAAGGCTAAGACCAGGGTACAATGCAATAACCCTGGGCTAGTAGCACTGGAGTTCTTACCACCCTTAAGTCTGAAGGAATGAGGGAAGGCAGAAGGTTGTCAACACCTAGAAGGAAAAAGTCACCTAGAGGAGGCCCTGGATAAAAGCAGAGGTCTTTATTGGTGGGACATGGACTACCCAAGGCACCTTCCCAGGACAGAGTCATGGAAAAAGATTTTTGACACAACAAAACAAAAAATGCATACATAAAACCAAACCAAACAAAACAAAAATCAGTAGGGCATAGGTAAGTGGCATTGTGTCTAATCATGAAAAAAATTAAGATTAAGTAAAGTCCCATGAAATACCATAATAACATTTAGTTAATCATACCACAACTCTTTAGAAAATGCTTCTCCTCATCCATTCAGGGGTATTAATTAGAATGGAAACCAGTCATGGCTAGTCATTATTACAGAACTTTGAAAGGAGAGAAGCCCCTACAAAAATACCAACAAGCACTGTGAACTCTGTTTCAATTTCTTCTTGTTTCTCCCTTTCTCTGTGTCATTTCATGTTAAAGAACACAGCCACTCCTTATGGGTTACAGGTGATAAGCTTCTGCCAGGAAAAGCTCTCGCTATCATAGAAGCTGGTCTTGTACTTGGCATGGAGAGAGGTGAGGGTGATGTTCAATCGCTTCCAGCTTCCTTTTCTGCAGCATTGCCTCTTCCTAGTGGGTTCTCACTTCCGGCTCCTCTGTCCTCCAAGACATACCCTTCTCAGCCCTGGATTCTATAAACTCGTCTGCTCCACTGTTCAAAAGATCGCTTATCTTCCTTCACCCCCACTCACAGAGTGCTTACATTTTAAAGTTAGAAATATATTTTAAATGACTTTCTCCTAGAATCAGCAATTCATGGTTATTTAAAACACTTAACATACAATGAAGTATAAAGTAAAACAAAGCACACTCAAAGTTTCAAATTCCATCGTCTAAAGATGACCATGATTAATATCTTGATTAGTTTCCTTTAAAGTTTTGTATACACACACGTATATACACATATATACTCTATAGATACATATATGGATATCTCATACACAGACATATCTCATATACACACTATATGCATGTGTATATACATGTGTATATGTGTATACACATATGTATATATGTATGTGCGCACATATATACACATATATACATACAGTTGACCTTTGAATGATGCAGAGGTTAGGGGCACCCACAGATACCCAAATCTGCAGATGGTCAAGTACCCTCTATAGAGTGGTCTAGAACAACACATACGTAGTTGGCCCTCCTCACCCACAGACTCCTAACTGCCGGCTGAAAAGAGCACAGATAGTGATTAAAAAATATCTTCATATGGGTGGATCTGTGTAGTTCAAACTTGTGTTGTTCAAGGGTCAATTGTATATAAAGATAGATATAGATATATAACACATTATAATGTAATATATTTTCTTATATATTTGGGTTGGTCAGAAAGTTCACTTTTTTCCTTAAAATAAAAGACACATTTTTCATTTTCACCAATACCGTTATTGATTTGGATATTTTGAGTATGTCAGCTATGCCCCACATGATGTAATGTTGATTTTTCTCAATTAATGTCTCAATTTGCTCACTATCAACTTTAACTGGTCTATCTGACCGTGAAGCATTGCCCAGCGAGAAATCTCTAGCACAAAACTTTGCAAAGTACTTTGGACATTTGAACAGTCACAGCACCTTCTCCACATACTGCACAAATCTTTTTTTGCATTTCAGTCATGTTTTTACCTTTCTTGAACTAATAAAGTGTAATATGCCAAAAATGTTGTGTATTTTCTTCCATCTTCAATATTAAAACAGCTACACAAAAATTCACCACTTTTGATAAGTTGTTTTAATGCATGCTGACATGACAGCTATCACAATACAATCTAACAAAATTGTTTCAAATGAAGTTAAAGACAACTAAGCGCTACCAGAGCCATCTTATGGAAAAAAAACCAACAGACTTTTTAGCCAACCCAATAATATATAATACTAGAATGATTATATATTACATAACATCAAATATATTATATATAATTTATTTTATATAAAATACCATAATATATTATCATTTGTATTATATAATGTGTAATATGACTTATTATGTAATAGATATATAGTTTATATATGTATTTGTTTGTAATATATAATTTCATATATAACTACACATATGAAATTTTATATATATATATGCATCTATAGATAGGTGTAGAGATAGATGTTTTTAAAAAAGACTAAGACTTTCTTGCTGTGTGGATAATGTGGAGAACATTCTTTGGTGACCTGTAATAATGAGAAGGATTGATGTATGAGGACTCACAAATGGTTCTGCTCAAAGAATTTCAGGTTCTTCACTGGACTTTATCTTCCCGTACCCTAGAAACCCAGCATTTCTAAGAAACAATCCCGTAGCCCTCCATTGCCTTGCCCTTCCTCTCTGCACCTCACTCTCATCTCTGCCTCCATCTTCTGCCAGGGTATCTGACCAGTCAAACCAGCATCAGAGGCAGAGAACCTGGAGCCCCTTGATGTAATGTATCCAGGGCAGCCCCCTAAAGAATGTATCAGGGGGTAAAATGGTTCTGGAAGAGTAAAATACTTTGTTCTACATATGGGGAAACACAGATTTTAGGAGCTTATAATCTTAATGAGACAAAACGTGCACATTCCTTGGGATTCATAATTGCATTATTTTCAATTTGAACTATGAGATGACATACTACACAATCACCAGCTTCACATTTAGTCTCAATGGTGCCCAGTCCCTTTCTCTCTCGAAGCACATGGTGTTTCTATCTGGAGTGCATATCCCCTTTGTCCTTCAGATATCAGCTCAAAACACATCTTCTAGGATGTCTTCCTTGTCCATGCCCTGCCCCTGGTTTGAACGAGTCTCCTGGTACAGATTCTCCAAGTTTCCAGTTTTTCTTACAGACTTTGGGAGGTTTTGTGCTGTCATAGTGTGCAGTGATTCTATGATTCCCTTTTAGACTACACAAACACTCCAGGAAGCCTAAGACAAGTAGTTTCCCTGGAACACCTAGCATATTACCTGCTACAAGGACACCGATAAAGATTTGTGGATGCACTAGGGCTCCCAGGGAAGAGGCGGGGGCTGGGCACTCAGTCTGAGAGGGTACACAGAAAAGCCAAGGGACAAGACAGGGCACGGTGCGCTGTCACCTGCTCGTGTTTCAGTGTGAACAATGTGTGGGTTGGCCTGGAGAAGTCCTCGAAAGGATCCAGGGGTAACAGAAAATCAGAATGGAGAAGAAACAGGAGCTAGGTCCAGAGGGCCCTGCATGATTTTCTTTGTAGTCTGTGCTTTTGTCATGCATCTGTGGAGGCCAAATGACAATATTTGCTTTTCAGTGGCAGTTTCTCCTGAAAAAGCTTCCTCCTGGCAGTGCCAAGCCTCCAGGACAGGATTCCAATTCATGTTAGGACAGAGAAAATGGAATAATCAATAATTCACTAGAAATTAGGGAAGGAGATTTGGTGAAGGTGGCAGATTTGAAAATGAACCTCGAGAAACTGGTTGAGGGAGCACAACATTTTGGGTCACAAGAGACAAGCAGCAATGTGGCAGTCATAAAAGGCAGTCGATAAATGCCAAACCATTCGCTGGGACCAAGTGTCCATTTACACATATTTTGGCCATAAGATAGTGTTACAGTTATCTCCCTGATAACTTAAGAAAGTTTCCTAGAAGCAGAAGTGTGATTTCAGCAGCCTTCAGAAGCTGTCTTGGGCTTCTACATGACGCTGCAGTGTCTGTCTGACTCCACATTGCGGTCTTCTCTCCAGATCACTCAGCATTCCTGAGAGCGAAGTTGCCAGGTGGGAAGCTGTGTTCTCACCCACCATTTCTGCTTCCATCAGTTCTCTCTCTCTAAACCCTTGCATCAGTTTTTGTTGCCAGAAACTCTCTTAAAGACCCAAAAGGTTAAACTGTGGTCAAGAAATGACCAAGGAACCTCCCCCAAACACCCCTGTTCATCTGAAGGGGGACATGAGGACCAAAGACTATCAACCTTTGGGTCCTACTTTGGTTCTGCCAGGCGTGCCCACCTTCATTAAGTCAAGAAGACATCATTCATATTGCAAGCATTGCAGAAACATAGTATGTTGGGACAATTTTCTATCTGATGACAGGACAGCGCTTTGAAAAAGAAGCATCTTTATCTATGTCAAGAGGACTCACATGGGTGCTGAAATGCCCTGGATGAAGTTTGCCTCTGACATGGCTGAGGTCCTAGGAAGATGTGTTTCTGCCATAAACACTGAGCAGCCAGACTGGCAATAGGAAGCTATTACACATATTCTGGAGAAGAGCCATAATTTTTGCCTGCTCTTTTTCTAATAATAGCACCTGGGTTTCCCTCTGGGCAAACACTCCTCCTTACACATCTGCCATAAAACCCGAATACACTTAAGCTCACCCCTTGGCTTTAGCTGTCAAAGTAGTCCATCTTCCAGTCCATAGGGTCTAGTTTAGAAAATACAAGGAAATCAAGCCAGGCCCAGAGGTTCAATGAGAGGACTGTGATTACTAGGAAAGCTTGTCCTTTGCCCTAGGTTTGCCCAGCTGGCAGGACATAAGCCTGAGCTGCCAGAGGCCACACTTTTCTCTGAGAAGTGAAACTGCCCTGAGGATGAAATCAGCATAGGAATACAGAGGCGAGAGAGGAATGGAGATAGAAGCCAGGACCCTTGGTCTGATCTTGGATTCATCTCTACCCTGGAGTAAACTGTTGTAATTTTTGATGTTCATTGGGATTTTAGAGCAGCATGTCTCTTTCAGTTTCATCAGATTTGCTTTTCCACTCCACCATACAGGCTTTCTTGCCCCCTGGTCAGATAATGCCATTGGTGGTCCTATTAATGCCATCAGCTTATATTGCTCATGCTCACCAGCTTAGCTCTACCAGGAACCACCTGCTCTCACCTGCTGTCTCGTATCTATTCTCCTGTCCCCAGCATCTCAGCCAAACCTAAACTGTGGTTTCCTAGCCTGACTCCAAAGAGACTAGCTCAAATGCAGTAAGCTAATTGTGACATTTTAAATTGTCTTTTTATTTACCTTATGAGAGGTTTAACACATTACTATTTTTTTTACTATGAACAAGGAACATTTGCTTTGAAATTCAATTGATGACTCATACAACAGATACACCTATTGCTTTCAATTATATGTGCACACCATTCCAATACAGTTCTTAAAAGATTTATTATTCACAAGTAGAAACCTTTTGCCTCTCTGAACTGAGTTCAGTCTCAACAATATTAGGAGAATGGACGGTTGATTCACCACTGCTTGGGATATAGAACTATCTAATACCATGATCTCCAATTTATTTATAATTAAAATAAACAAAAACAAATAGACAAAAAATTGGGGTCTGGGAATCTTTAGATTTCAAATTCAAGTGCCTGATTTCTTGTTCTCAGCCCCAGGAATTATGAAAGTTTCATTTTGGAAAATTACTTTGAAAACTGAATGCTGTTCAGGTTAGAAAAGCTTGAAGTAGATAAGCCAGTGGAGAGGCTGGAGTTAGATGCTGGCCATGAAATCACAGAGTGCTACATTGCAATGTTGGCAGAGGACACAAATGGAAAGAGAAAATCTAAAATACCTTACAGAGAAAGAACATAAAACTTTGTGACAGTAGATAGAGCCGATGAAGGAAAAGTAAAAGTCAAAAGATACTCTAAGTGTTTCTTACTGAATTGGGTCTTCCACAGTTGGCCTGGCATTTGTTTGCTAGTTCTTTTTTATTTATCAATCTTTACAGTTGGGGTGCTAGTGATGGCTCTAAATTGACTTGGGAATGGGGACATGCCAGTAGGACTGGAGAGATGGAGTCCAGTGGGTAGCAGGCAAGTGGACAAGTAGGTTTGGAAGCTGAGTCAAGTCACTATGAGAAGGAACAATACAGCCTTGGTCACAAGTCAGAGCTCATTAGAAGTCAGGTCAGGTTTTAAAGGAGATCAGAGTGACTGTTTTGGTATCAGTGACTTTCTGTCTAAGTCATATGTAATTCTCACTCATCTCATGTTAGGGAAAAATTATTTGCTCAATCCCAAGTCACTTGGTGATTAAAGTGTATTAATTACTAAGCTATGGATTACCTAGAGTTCAAATAAAATAGAAATATCACTAAGAGTTCCCAAAATAAGTGGAATTTAAGGAGGACTTTTGGAAGAAAGAGTAAGATTTTTCCAGAGGAAGATGAGCAAAGTGGTTGTTTCAGTTTGAAAAACAAAAGAAAACAGAAGTTATTGCAAGCCAACATTACAAAGTGTTTTTACCAATAATACTGAGTCAATCTCTTCATAGTTTGAACAAAAGAGAGACAAACCAAGGGGCTAACATTCATGGAAGGCTGGGTGTGCTGGCCTTAGCAGGTGGCACTCTGAGTGGGTGGTCATGTATACTCTTGTCACTTTCTAATGTTGGAAGAGGCCAGAGCCTCTCTGAATGTAACCTTAGTCCTGGGAAATATTCCATAACAAAGTATTTCCCAAGTAAAGTTGGGAAACGTATTACCTCTTGAGCATTCCTCATAAACAAGAGCATATTATAGTCTCTGAGATGACTCTTCAGTAAAGAAACTAGTTAATTTTTGCTTAGTCTGATGTTTCGCCAGCTTCTTGGACCATGGACTCTGTTTATCCCTGCCCTAGCCAGTCTCATTCACTGTTCTGAGGAACACGCCTTAAGAAGTAGAATCCTAAGCTTTACAGGACTTGCTATTGTAAGCTCAGAGGGCAAATGTGTTCAGAACACACTGGGGGCTCAGCTGCATGTAGTGAGGCCTAGGTATACTTTGAGGCCAGGTGGGGGACATTTCACCAACTATCTGGGATTTTCTTTTGTTCTATTATTTCTCTAGGGCCTGACATCCTTCAAAGGATAGGGTTTTAACTAATGTCTTGACAAATGGCAATTTTATGAGTTATTGATTTGGCCAAAAATAATGGGAAAGGTGGATAATTACATAGAAATTTGCTCATGCTTCTTGCTTCTCTCCTGAGTCAATTCTTTTAGAGTCTGTGACATATAAAAAAACTGGATGCAGGTTTTGAAAAATATTTCTTCAAGAAATGAATTAGCATGGAAAAGTGTCAAGAAACATTTTTTAGTAGACTGACTATCCAGCTTTTCAAAATCTCTTGGCTGCAGTAAAAATTAAGCAAAAGAAGGAAAAAGAACTAATAGTTAAAAAATGGAACTTATTTAAGTAACCTAGGGCTAAAAGTTGATTCAATGAGGGTCATGTAGTTATTTTATTTAGTCTCTTCTCAGTTTCTTTTTTTCAAGTAGAGGATGCCAAGTCCATAATTTCCTGTTTTATTATAATATTCATACTTTGTTTTATTTTAAAGATATTGTATACTTTTCATAGATAAAAATAATTTAATTTTTTAGTGAACTTTAGAAGGATGTGGGGCATGAATAACAGACCTGAAAAATAAGGGGAGTGTGAGTGAGTTTCTTTGGTGCAGGACATCTAATGAGATTTAAAAACTCCTCTTCCCTGTATTGTACAAGAGGTGAGTCAGAGGGCACTGGAGATGTTCTGGTGCTTCCTGTTGCTCCCGCTCCAAAGAAGTATGTCCAACAGGAGTTGGAGGAGAGACATAGACCTTGCACAAAAGCTTGAAAGAACCTGGGAACAAAGCAGACTTGTGCCTCAGTCCTCAAGGATGCCAGGGAAGGGCCAGCCTCAAAGAGATCCTGCACCTCAGAGATGCAGAAGAGCAGAAGAAGAGAAAGGAGGAAGGGCTGCAGTGTTCCCTGGCAGAAAGCACCTGCCACAGCTCTGCAGTGGCCCCTCAAAGCTCCAGAGGCATTGGACAGGGGCCCAGAAACAGCCAGGAAGGCGAGGGTCTGAAGGGCACAACAGGGTCAGGAGAGGCCTTGGGGGCTGGAAACATGCATGACACCATTGCAACATGCTAGTGACCGAGGACGGGTTGGAAAAGTGCAGTTCGTCAGATGCCCGTGGGTGGGTAACAGTGGCTAAAGCCCAGGTCCCACATGGTATCTTGGCCTTCTCTAAGACCGAATGGGAGATATGGAGAAAGATCAGAGGAAGTCATCAAAATGTGGGGGCAGGGAGCATCCTGGGGAGACCCTGAGATTTCCCAGAATGGACTGAGACTACATTTGTCCCAATTAGAAAAACACACTATAAACGAAAATTCAGCTCAGTTTTCAAAAGCACAACAGAGTTCAATTTTGCACACTTCATTTCCCAGCCTGAAATTTGTGTGCCTGCACACTCATGGAAGCAGGTGTACGCCCCTCTGTTTACTCAGAAGAACATACAAGGCATGGCTTAAGGTACCTATAGATACCACTTCTTTCAACAAATGCTTTTTTTTCTTTTCAGTTGTGATATGATTTCTACACAATTATATAGCTTTTATTTTATTAAATTTATTGGTGTGACATTGGTTAATAGGGTCACATAGTTTTCAAGTGTACCTTTCCATGATACATACATGATCTGTATATTTCTGTATATTACATTGTGTGCCCACTACCCAAGGTCAAATCACCTTCCATCTCCACATTTGGCCCCCTTTACCCTCTACCACACTCCTGTTGGTAACCACCATACTGTTGTCTGTTTTATATCCCATATGTGATTGAAATCATATGGTTCTTAGTTTTTTCTGACTGACTTATTTCACTTAATGTAACATTCTCAAAGTCCATCCATGTTGTTGCAAATGACAGTGTTTAATATTTTGTATGGCTGAGTAGTATTGCACAGGACAAATGCACCACATCTTCTTATCCACTCCTCTATTGAATGACACCTTGGTGGTTGCCATATCTTAGCCACTGTGAATAATGCTGCAATGAACATTTGGGTGTATAAATCTTTGTGAATAAATGTTTTTAAGTTATTTGGGTAGATACCCAGAAGGGGGATCGCTGAGCCATACGGTAACTCTATTGTTAATGTAGTTTTTTAAGTCATACTATTAAGCAACTAAGACTGTAAGATTAATTATTGCTGATTTTTTATGTACATTGACTTGATCAAAATTAAATCTTACAGTTTTAAAGTTTGGATGGTTTGATCTCTCACAGTCTAAACAGGTCTTATGTGATCAAGTTAATAAATGTTCACAAGGCTTTTAAGATTTGATGCTTTAAATTCAATAGAGATCTCTTCTACTTTCTTTCCCAAATAATCTCTTTTTTATTGTTCTCTGGAATACTGGGATAAGATATATGCACTTTATACATAAATATGCAGATACATGAAAATAAATAGCTTCATATTTATAGCAAGAGATTTGACTTGATTGCTCTTTTAGGATCCATCTCATTCCCCCTACTAGTGACTGATGTTAAAAAAATGACCAATACAGCTGAACAGGAAAGGTAACTGGAATTAGAATAACCATTGTAGATGCTTCTCAGGTTATGCAATATTCCACTTATGCAAATTTGCCTTTAGCAAGTTAGTCCATAAAGCACATGAAATACATGGTGATGGTAGAAAATAAATAATAGATGACAGAAAATACTGAATTACCTACAAAATCACACACATAAAAGAAAAAACATGGTACATTGTGACTAAAACAGAAGTAGAGAGTGGCTACCAAGAGATGTTTTATTTTCTGTCTCCATGGGGTTTCTATTGCAGGTCAGACAAATGCTCCATCTCTTATAGAATAATTTGCAAATATACCTTCTTTTACTGCTTCTTTCTTTCTTGTATCTTTACCATCAAAGGGGAAGATACAAATGATGCCAACTCC
Organism: Phyllostomus discolor; assembly: GCF_004126475.2. Taxonomy (NCBI): domain Eukaryota; kingdom Metazoa; phylum Chordata; class Mammalia; order Chiroptera; family Phyllostomidae; genus Phyllostomus; species Phyllostomus discolor. The sequence continues at coordinate 65,785,440 of NC_040910.2, read as the reverse complement.
CAAAACTAATGTCCATCTTTTCTCTTCTCTCATCTACTAGGCTTTTGTAAGTTGTACTGGAACATCTCAAATAAAATGATTGCATCCTTTTTTTAATGAAAACACATGTAGTACAATGCAAAATAAATGCACATCTTTAGTTCTATTATTATTTTCTACACAATCATACAGATTTTTTTCAGCCACATTATGAAGTAGCTGCACGTTGTATTCTACTTTTAGGGCTGCCATAAGAAATTGCCACAAACTGGGTGGCTTTAAATAACAGCTATTTTCTCATAGTTCTGGAAGCTAAAAGTCTAAAATCAAGGTGTCAATAGAGTCATGCCCTCTCCAAAGGCTCCAGGGAAGGATCCTTCCTTGCCTCTTTTAGGCTGCTGGTGGATGCCGCCCTCCTCAGTTTTCCTTGGCTTGGATAAGTGCCACTTCAATCTTTGCCTGTCTTCACCTGGCCATCTGCCCTGTGTGTGACTGTTTCTTATGAGGGCCCTTAGTTCAGGGTGGCTTCACTTAAAATATGAATTACATCTGTAAAGACCCTATTTACAAATAAGATTACATTCACAGGTACTAAGGATTAGGACTTGAACATTTTTGGGGAGGACAAAGTTCAAGCCACAATGAACACGTATCAATGCATTTAGCTTAGTATGAATAGCTAACATTTACAAGCTCTTACTGTGTGTTAAGTGACTTGTAAACATGATCTCAGTTAGTTTTCACATGGCTGCCTGATAGTAGGTTTTATTACCACTATTTGATGGTTGGAAAAATTGAGGCTCAAAGTAGACAAATTGCACAGCTCATAACTAGCAGGATCAGCTCTAAACATACCTTTGTTTAACTGCAGAGCTAATGCTCTTCACCATTAAGGCTGGTCATCTCCTTAATGAAGCAACATACTTAAAGGTCTTTCAGCATGATTCTTTGGGACTCTTATTTTGTCTCAGAATTCAGTAAACACACATTTCCAATTCAGTTTGCTGTATCTTGTTCACACTGGTAGAACTACTAGAAGTGTCCTCAGATGTTAGAGCTCCTTACAAACCTTCTTTTCTTGGAGCTTCTGCTCATTCTTTTTCATTCTCCATCTCTGTCATTTTCTAGGAAAGATCTGAAATTGATTTTCCTGCAAACTTGATCATCTCTATAATTCTTGTAGTTTTTCCATGATGAGAAACCAGAGGGGAGGGGAAGGAGAGGGGGGAAGAAAAGGAAGCAGGGTGGGAGGAAGGGAGAGAGGAAGAGAGAGAGATTAATGTTTGCTAATGTTACCTCTCAGGTGGTAAAGGAGCATTTTCTCTACCTGACCACCTCTTCTCCTTTGCATTTTGCCCTTTAACTACTGGAATAATATTAGCTAGGGCTGCAAAGATAATGCTTATCTTTACTAAGTAAATACTAAAAACCCAAGCTCACCTCCAAGCTTTTTACAACTTGACCTCTAATACAGGTTTCACTCTTTTAAAGGGCTTAGAATAACTCAAATCCTGGGCTATATAAGAACGTGATTTTTATGGACCATTTACACAGACGCAATAACATTTTTAGACACAACTAAAAGTAGTGATTTAAAAAATAATCTCTTTTTTGTATATGATTTGTTCTCATTTTGTTCATAGACAAGGAAATTCAAGCTAATGTGCTAAATATTCTAAGAAAGCATGAACAAGACTAGGGGAAGTTACTGAGAAACAGATGTTTTGAATAAGCTTCTTACCTAATCAATTTCTCTATTTGTTTTAAGGAAATGACCCAACTTTCTTTCCCTAAATAATGAACTAGTTTTCCTGATACCTATTATTTCCTTGCTGACTTGAAATGATATGTTTATCTTACTTTATTTATTTATTATTACTGTTTTTAATCTTCACCGATAATAAGTTTATCGATTTTAGAGAAAGAGGAAGAGGGAGAGAGAGAGAGAGAGAGAGAGAGAGAGAGAGAGAGAGCAAGGAGAGGAGTATCGATTGGTTGCCTCCTGTATGTACCCAATGGAGGATTGAACCTACAGCCTAGGTATGTGCCCTGACTGGAAATCAAGCCCACAACCTTTTGGTGTACAGGATGATGTTCCCACCAACTGAGCCACCCAGCCAGGACTTTCTTACTTATATTTAAATTGATGCATACTTGAATCAGTGTTGGGACATTGTATTTTGTTTTGTGAATTTGTCATTTTCATCAGTACCACATATTATTATTATACTATTTATGAGTATTATATACTTTTATTGAAGGATTCTAAATTCTGGAATATCTAGAATCTAATATCTTATTTTTTGACTATTCTCGCACATTTATTTTCTAGAAATTCTAGGCTTATTAGGCCAAATCACCATTAAAAAATTCTGTTTATATTTTTATTGGACATTCATTACCTTTATTGATAGCTCAAGAGGGAATTTAAATAATTATAATCCCTTCGAAGAACATTGTATGGTTTATTATATAATTTATTACATATAATTATTCTATTTTATGACACAAAAATATTGTATTGTCTATAAATTTTTGTATTGTTTGCTGTGTATGCATAAATGATTTAGATGTATTACTGTCTTGTGAATAACTCTTTCCTGTAATATTTTTCATGATTTTCCTGATATCTAAGCAAGCTATTAGTATATTTAATAATTAGCACACTTATGGGGCACTCCTATTAGTTTTAATTTTTTAGTAAGTAATCATGTAATCTCTAGTTGATAACATTTTTAAATCCTGTTTCCAAAATGTCTAACTCATTTCTTTTTCTTGCCATGTTTCATTGGTTAAAACTGTAAAATTAATGGAAAATTGTAGGCGATTGTTCTGCATGGTGTGGGCCCAGCTCTCACTCAGAGATGCACAGGACCCACGCCCACAGACAGGTTCTCCCGTGGGGAATCAGGCCTGCAATGTGCCTAGGCTGCTTTGAGTCTTGCTCTTGCTAATAAAATTCCCTCACCCTGAATTGAGGACATTTACTGCAAAGTAACTTCCTAAAATCCATGCTAAACCTTCCAAGGATGAATGTAACAGGTTCAACCACTTTTACCTTTTCATTTGCAAATATCCCTCTTCTGTGATGTGATTAGTGACATTGACTCCTTTGTTTTCTGTAAAAGGTAACCACCTAAAGCAAATATGTGCATAGAAAATGAGGACCACAACGTAATGTGCAGAGAAGAGAAATAAGGCTGATCATGGCAAGGGCTAAGGCTTTTGCCCCCCTTGAGAGAAAAGCCATGCTGTCCCTTTTCCTCCACCAGATTTGGTAATCCACGTGAATGTCTCACTTCATCCACAATGATGCTGACACTGTGGGCTGGTGTCTGCAACAGAAAATAATAGTAAAATATTAGATAGCCTTCTTCTGTTTATGTTATTAGTGGAATGTTTCTATAGTTTGATCTTTAAGTATGACATTTATTCTTTTTCCACAATACAGTCTTCATCTTAAGAAATTAGCTAACTTTATTTCTAATATTAAGAATATACATTAACAAGTATAAAGGACACATGGACAAAAACTAGGGTGGGTGGGAGTAAAAGACAGAAAACTGTACTTGAACAACAATTAAAATACAAAAAGAATATACATTAATTATTAATAGTTGTTGGATTTTGTTTAATGCCTTTTATAAATACTGAGGGAATTGCTTTTCTTCTGTATGCTTCTCTTTAGGGGGGCTGTTTATGGTACATATATATGAATTTGTTTTGATGTTGAAGTGCACTCACATTCCCTACCTTGTTAATGTTGTATTGTTATTTATTAGTTTATTTTGCTATTTTATGTGTTTTGCTAAGATTTTATCTGGGATAATTGCATCTATGTACAGTAAAGAGTCCAGCTTTTTGTTGTGTTCAATTTTTGTCAGTTTTTTAAGTATAATTAAGCTAGCTCTCTAGAATATGAGAACTTTTTACATTTTTTATGCTCTACAAGAGTATAAATAATTTATGGGTTACATTCCTTGAAAGTAATATAAAATTATGTATAAAATAATTAAGATCTGGAGCCCAAATGTTGAAGGGTATTTGTTGGCAATTAAAACATTTTTTATGATTGTTATATTCAGGTTTTTCTACCATTTCTAGAATTCCTAGGTATTCCTTGAAATTACTCATGAGAAATGACATGAAGATAGTAAACAGCATAGTCACCCACTCAAAGTGAATACATTACCTTACTGAGAGAAAAACAAAGGAAAAGTGTAACAAGTAGATCAGAAATGTTACAGAACGATGAAAGCAAGACAGAAGAGTAGATTAGATGTATGGAGGCAAGTTCTGTCCAAAATACCATAGGAAAAACTGTTGCAGAGCTGAGAATGGTCCCATGCAATCCCAGTGCCATAGTCACAAGAAGGGTTCCTGGTGGAGTGGGAAGTGACACTCAGCCTCTTCTTCCACCCATCCCACCCCCACTGCTTACTGTGCAGCTCAGCCAAGGACAGGCCTCTGAGGTTGTGGTTCACATGTACCAACATACCCCACCTAAAAAGAGCTCCTAACTGCTGTCAGTGACCAAACTACAAAGCATAGGTAGAAAACAGATACTTAAAAGACTTGCCACATATGAAATTACTGTTTTTGTAAGTTATAAAACAGCCAAACATCAATAATGACATTTGGTTTAACCTGAACTGAACCACCAGAAAAAATATATATTTAATTGCATTAAGAAAAGAATCAATACCTGTTGGTGAAATAGCTAACAGAGGAAATAACAACAGCAACAACACTCTAGTGAGTACAATTAATATCATCAGCAAGGAACATTGCATTTATAGAAAAATCATCAACTAGATTTCTGTCTTAAGATTTAAATTTCTTCACAGAAAATATCTTTCCCAATATTTAAAGAAATGAGTAAAATGGCAATCAGACAAGAAGTAGAAGTAAAAGGCATCCAAATAGGAAAGATAGAATAGAAGTTATCATTATTTACAGATGAAATGATACTGTATATGGAGAACCCTAAAGATTCCACTGAGAAACTAATATAACTGATAAACGAATTCAGTAAAGTATCAAGCCACACATTTCATATGCAGAAATCAGTTGCATTTTCTACAGTAATAATGAACTATCAGAAAAAGAAACTAAGAAAACAATCCCATTTATAGTTGGATCAAACAAAGTAAAATACCTGAGAGTAAATTAAACCAGGGTGGTAAAAGTCCTGAACTTAAAAAAATTATAAGACACTGAAGAAGGAAATTGAAAAGTACAAATAAGTGAAAACATGTTCTGTGTTCATGGATAATAAGAATTAACATCACTAAATTCTCTATACTATTCAAAGCAAACTATAGATGCAATGCAATTTATTTCAAAATACCAATGGTATATTGCACAGAACTAGAATAGATAATCCAAAACTTTATACAGAACCACAAAAGACCTCAAATAGCCACAGCAATCTGGAGAAAGAACAACAAAGTTGGCGGCATCATGCTACCTGGTATCAACTTATACTACAAGTGTATAGTAATCAAAACAGCATGGTCCTGACTTTAAAACAAATATACAAATCAATGGAACAGAATAGGAGGCTAGAAATAAACCTCACTTATATGGTCAATTGATATTTGACAAAAGATGCAAAAATATATAATGAGGTAAAGACAGTCTATTCAGTAACTGATGCTGGGAAAATTGGACAGACACATGCGAAAAATAAAACTATACTACCATCTTACATCATATTCAAGAATAAACTAAAAATGAATTAAAGGTTTAAATGTAAGTCAGTAAAGGTTTAAATGTAAATCATAAAAATCCTAGAAGAAAATAGACAGTAAAATCTCAGACATTTCTCTTAGCAAAATTTTTCTATATATCTGCTTGAGCAAAGGAAACCATCAACAAAATGAAAAAACAACCCACTAAGTGGAAGAACATATTCACCAATACATTTGATAATGAGTTAATATATAAAATTATTGCCAATAATACATTTGATAAAAATGAGTTAATAATCAAAAAATAACCCAATCCAATTAAAAAAAATGGGCAAAGGATCTGAATAGACACTTCTCCAAAGAAGAAATAGAGGTGGCCAATAGATATAAAAAGATCTTCAACATTACTAGTCATCAGAGAGATGCAAATTGAAATCACAATAACATATCACCTCATACCTGTCAGAATGGCTATCATCAATAAATCAACAAACAACAAGTGTTGGGGAGGATGTGGAGAAAGGGGAAGCCTCATGTACTGTTTGGTGGGAATGTAGATTGGTGCAGCCATTATGAAAAACAGTATGGAGTTTCCTCAGTTTTTAAAAAATGGAACTGCCTTATGACCCAGCAAGTTCACTCTGGGTATATATTCAAAGAAACACACAACACTTATTGAAAAGAATATGGACACCCCTAAGTTCATTGCAGTGTTATTTACAATCACTGAGATATGGAAGAAATACAAATGCCCAGCAATAGGCAAGTAGATAAAGAAGTGGTGCATACACTACTTGACCATAAAAAGAAGGAAATCTTACCATTTGTGATGACGTGAATGGACCTGGATGGTATTATGCTGAGTGACATAAGTCAGTCAGAGAAAGACAAGCACCATATGATTTCACTTATACGTGGAGTATAAAGAACAACATAAACAAACAAAGAATACAGAAATGGACTCATAGACACAGAAAACAGACTGAGTTTCCAGAGGGGTGAGGTGTTAGGGAAAGGGTGACAAAGGTGAAGGGACTGAGGAGTATAGGTTGGTAGATACAGAATAGTCACAGGGATGTAAAGTACAGCATAGGGGAGATAGTCAATAATATCATGGTAACTATGTATAGTGTCAGTGGGTACTGAAAATATTAGGGGAATACTTTGTCAAGTGTATGATTTTCTAACCACTATGCTGTATAGCTAAAACTAATACAGAATAACATTGAATGTAAAAAAAATGAGTAAACTTGAAGAAACACTTTACCTCTCTATCATTCCAAAATTCATCACTAAAAAAAGAAAAAGAGGGAAAACTTAATTCAATTAGAGCAGAGTCAGGAATAAGGTGCAATTTTGCCCTATGTCTGCCTTCAGTCTCTAGAAATGACTCTTTTCAGTGGACATAATCTAGAGAATTTTTACTAATGTTCCCAAGTCTATGGGGATGAAAACTGAGATGGAAGTTTTGTCGTTTGATTCTTTTTATTGATGATTAGTAGAAATTACTGCTGGAGAACAGTAAAAATATAAAATAAATTATTGGGTGGCCTCATCCAACTGGCAGAGTGAAAACACTGATAATAAAAAATATTTTCAGGAATGAACAAAAAATCTAAAAGTTATGTGAAAAGTATAATGTTGTTGAATTTTAGGAAGGCAAGTTGCCATCCCTTGTCAAAATTGAAATGATAAATTCTTTCAGGAATTTATACTAAAGAAATACTTGCACTCATGCCTAAAGATATATATACAAAGATGCTCAATTTTTATGTTGTTTGTCCTAGCAAAACTGCTAATAACCAAATGCCCATCAATAGAGAAGTGTTTAAATAATTAAAAAGGCTACCTTCTTGAAAACGCTCTGAGGCTGTAAAATGAGGTGAGATAGACCCACATGCCAACATTATCATTAATTCATTTTCTTAAGTGGAAAAGTAAGTTCCAGAACACTATGGGCAATATTATACCTCAGGTAGATTTTCCCATGTTACACAGAAGTCATAAATACACAGATATGTAAATGAACCAATGGGGTAAAGAATCAACACCCAACTCTTGATACTGGTCATTTTAAGAAGAGTGCAAGACAAGGGGTTTGGAATAGGGAGCATTCTTGTGTTTGCTATGCTTGTTTAATTTATTTTAATAACAATATATTCACATTTTATTTGTGTAATGTTTGCTTAATAAACATTAAAAACATATTGAAATAGTTCTATTCATCAAGGTATTCACATATTGTGTATAGTATCTCATTATTATTTTTAAAATGGTATATCTGTTTATAGTATAATTCTAATTCTTATTCGGTACATTGTGTTTCATTCTCCCTTTTTAAAAATAAGCTTACTGGGGTTATGTGAATTTATTTCTGTTGTTCGAAGAAGCAACTGAGAAGTACAACTCCTATTTTCTATTTTCTGATTAATTTATTATTTCCTTTCTTCTTTCCTTAGATGAATTTTGTTATACAGTCCTATAATCTTGAGCAAGAATAAAGATAATGTTTTATTTGATTTTACTTTTTTTCTTATTCATTGGTAGAATTTTTTAAGGTTATATATTTTTTTTAATCTAAGTAGAACTTTGTCCACATCCCAAAACTTTTCAATGTGCTATCTGTATCTAACTAATGATTACTTACTATGTGTTGGGCATTGTGTTGTGAGCCTTATATATAAGATTAGAACTCTTTTGTTTCATTTTATATGCCAGGGAACAAAAATATCTCCTTGGGGATCTGGCACCTCCTCATTCTTAGTCCCTGTGGTTTCAGAAGCATGGATCCAGCCTGAACTGGAGGGATGGGTACATGAGCCTGGACTTGGCCACAGCAATTGATTCAGAACCAGGCAAACCACCCAACTGACTCAGTCAGTTAGAGTCCTTTGTGACTTTTGCTAAAACTTTCAGAAAAACACTCTTTCCTATGGATTTTTTTAGCTATATAAAAAAATGAAAACATATCTTTGCCCCATTATTAATAGAGTTTGCCTGAGATTAGAAAATATACAAGGATCCCTGTGCTGATTTATGGAAGAAATAAGACAAATAACCAAATATCTAAGCACCTACAACCAAATACATCTGAAGACAGAATCACCCTGTTGAATTTCAGGGTTAATGAATTTTTAGTTTAGCTACTTGAGATGATTTTCTATCACTTAAGATCAAAAGAGTCCTCAGAGAGTTGAATTTCCCCAGATCCCATAACTATTAGTCAGTGGAGCCAAAATATGACCCCAGGTAATCTAACATCAGAGCCCATGTTCATAACCATGAACTCCGTTGCTTTTATTTATTTATTCATTTATTCATTCATTAAAAACATGCCATTGAAGAGGTATGGGATAGATCATTTAGAAAATTTCAAGACAGAAAAGAAACATGGAGATCTTTTTTGTTGTAATAGGAAAACTATTGAGGAATATTGAGTAAGAGTAACATGATATGATATGATTTATTTAAAAGATCACTCTATCAATGTATAGAGAATAAACTTTGGCTGGGCTGGGGGGGCGGGGAGGAGAAAGCAAGCAGGAATACCAGTGAGGAACTATTACAGTTTTCCAGGAGAGAAATTATGATCTCTTGAAGTAGGGTGTTATTGGTGAAGGTAATAATAAGAGGGAATATTTAATGTGTTTTGGAGGTTGAGCCAATGGGATCAGCTGACAGATTGAATATGGGGTATAAGAAAAAGATGAATCCAGGATGATTTCTAGGACTTTGGTCTAAGTGACTCAGAAAATGACTATGCCATTTATATAAATGAGGGATATTTAGGAAAACCAGTTAGGTGATAGTTCTGGAGCAGGAATCCAGAGTACAGTTTTGGTCATGCTAAGTTTGAGATGTTAATTAGACATCAACATGAAAACATCAAATAGACAAATGTAAGTCTGGAGCTCAGTTGGGAAACTGGAAATGAGGATAGAGTGTGAGAGCCACCAGCTATTGAATTCACTTGAAACCATGGAAATAAATGTGATCATTGCTTGAGGAAAGAGTAAATAGAAAAATGAAGAAGACCAAGCTCTGAGATTTGAGATATTTTATATGTAAAGGCTGGGTAAAGAAAAAAAAGTCCAAAAAGAAACACAAGGAACAGCAGCCAGTGGGGTTGGAGAAAAATGGGTTTGGAATGAAAAGTGGAGGAAGAATTTGTTTCCAGAAGAATCCATTGTGTCAGCTGGCTTAAATGATGCTGTTGATCAAGTAGAACTAGGAATAAGAATTGGCCAGGTATTGTTTTTTCTTGAACTTAACAAGAATGGTTTTGTCAGACTGGTAGGGTCCAGGGAAGGTTTCATCTTTGTCAGATAGGAAATATTATACACATGTAGCATGTTTGTTTTCATGATGGAAAGGATCTAATAGAGAAGAAGAAACTTTTACATAACCTCTGAGAGAGGGTTGGCAAACAAAGGGTAATAGAGAAATGGTTTGTGGACTGGGGAAGGTAGGGGACATTTTTTGAAAGGTGAGATATATTTTATGTTGATGAGAATGAGTCAGTCCATAGGGAAGAGAGATAATTACAGAAACTAAGTCTCTGGGTAGGTGAGAAATCAGGAGATCTTGTAGCCAAGTGGAGGAAATGGCCTTGGGAAGAAGCAGAATATATGGGCGCAGGTACAGAGGAATCAAACATTAGGTGGTAAGAAAATGAAACACAGCATTCTTTCAAGTATCTCTCACCCTGACATCACCAATTTCTATAGTTCAAACTCACCTAAGTCATCCCATATCAATCTTTCTTTTACATCCAATGCATTGTTCTCTTGCCAATTTTTCACTGCTCACTTGTATTTCTTCAAGATGGGGTGAGGACATTGTTTCAGGAGGCTAGGGAAAGAAGGTGTGAAATTTTATTCTGTAAGATCAAGAGACTGAAATTATTGGGATAGAGTACAAACAGCCCACTTGGCATCTGTGGTCATGAATGTAAAGTACAACAAATATATAGTTACATTTTCTTGAACCAGGTTTAGCTGTCTGCCTACAGGCTGGAATGGATCAAGATTTGGGATCAACCATGGTAGAATTTATTAAACATGCACGAACTAAAAACAATAGGGAGTTAAGAGAGGGATTATATGAAAACCATGTAATCTCAGCTGAGTGGGAGTAAACAGAGGCATGAGTGGGTATCAAACAGTGAAAAATGGTAAAACCAATTTAAAGAACATGGTAACACATACCACCAATCTTAATCTGATATTATGAAAAATTGGGGCATAATAAGACCAAAAGAGACAAACTGTCACTGAATAATATTTTTTTCAGGGGACAAAATTAAAATTGGAAAGCCTTCCAATTCTTTCCTATATGCATTTTCTCCTCCTTATGGTACAAATTTCCTCCTGGTGATTACACTAATGTCAGGAGACTTTTAAGAAAGACTTCCAGACCTGGCCATGTATCTCAGTTGTTTAGAGCAGGGGTCCCCAATCCATGGGCCACGGACCGGTAGTGGTCCATGCCCTGTTAGGAAACAGGCCATGAGCGAAGTTTGCAGGAGGTGACTGGGGAGCAAGCAAGTGAAGATCACCTGAGCTCCATCCTCCCACCCCAGTCCATGGAAAAATTGTCTTCCATGAAACAGGTCTCTGGTACCAAAAAGCTTGGGGGCTGCTGGGTTAGAGCATAGTCCTGATATACCAAGGTTGTGGGTTCAATCCCCTGTCAGGCCCGTACAAGAATCAACCAATAAATGCATAGATAAGTGGAACAACAAGCGTCTCTTTCCCTCTCCTTTCCTCCCTCCTTCTCTCTCTCTGTCTCTCTGTCTCTCTCTCTCAAAAAAAAAAAAACAAAAAAAAAAAATGAAAGAGGACTTCCACTTAAAATTTTTGATATGTACAGTGATTGGTTCGGTAACCTCTTGAGAACAATGCTAGGTATTTTTATTTTATCCAAAATCTACCTACCACCATAATTAACTATCCCTACATGAATTCTTTATCATCAATACAGGGTTAGTAAATGTAAGGCATTATTGTTAAAGAACAGAGGTATTAAGAGGGTTGACCTATTTTACGATAACTAGACAGCATAACACATAATTTTTTAGTTGAAATTTAGACAAAAGGGCATGTAAATGTTTTGCTAGCATTTAAGATACTGAGGACAATAATCCTTGTAGAAATGCTGAAAAAACAATTTAATACAAAAAAGTTAAAATATATGAAAGGTTGTGGTACACATTTGGTTCTGTCTATTCACATAAATAATAATAATAATAATAATAATAATTTGTTTATTTAACAAACATCATTATGTGGCTGACATGTGTGAGGTACTGAAGATAAAGTAATGAACAAGAGGAACAATTCTGACTGTCACCAAAGATGTAATATGAAGAACAATATAAAACAATATAAGAAATAAAGAAGTTCAAATATTGAATGAGTGCTATGAATACAAAATATAGACATGTATTACACAGGGATTGAGGGAAGAGGCAATATAAGATATAATAGCCAGGGGAGGCCTCTTCTTTTATTGAGCACTTACTATGTCACTCATTCAGCTAACGACACTACATATATATTTTCTAATTCTTTTTACCACTATTCCTCCTGATATTATCCTCAGTTTTCAGATGAAAAAACTGAGGGTTACATATTTACAGTAACTTGTCCAAAGTCACCTACCTAAAATGGTAGAGCTGGATCTAAGGTTGTATAATTCAAAATCTTAAGTCTGTGTGATTTCTGCCTTTTTTCCTTTTAATTATTATTCATTATTACACATTAATTTTAATGTACACTATTACCTCTTATAGCATGCAGTCAGTATTCACTGTATTCTAGATGTTTTATTTAAATCAATGCTAAGCCTTCCAGCTCTTTTATAGGATCTTAAGAAATGCTGGACTGGGTTCAGGAAGCTGAACAGATCTAAGCAGGGATGCATTCTGGATCTGTCTGCACACTTTCCACTTTACATACCTTCAGTGGTCTGAGAATGGAAGGTGTGCCCCAGAAGACTTCTTAGCAAATGTTCTTTACCAGTCTGGCTAGTACACATGACTCCCTGAGCAGCAAGTACTTGCCACCAGCACACTGTTCTTGCTGTAGAATTGACCTTGGCAGGTACACCTCCAGCATAGTTGGGTAAAGCAACACTTATAACTGAAATGCGTTGTCATTTCTCCCACAGATTTGAGCTGCTGAAGTTTAACCCAATTAAATTTACATCACCAAATTGACATAATGAAGGAAAATAGGTATAAATTATACCTTTGGTTGAATCATGTACATTTGGATCCTGGTTAAGTCACATCTAATAATCACTAAGTATAGACACCCTTAATTCAATAAAGTTATTTTTCTTAAAAACCCTTGGAACTTAAACACAAATGGTTTTCTAATCATAGACCCATTATAAAAATAAACCTGGATATATCAGATCTAATATAACATCCCCACATTGGTCTTTGTTATTTTTAAACATTTATTTCAGATGGCTCTGTATATGGGAGTCCCATCCCAATTTTTTTTCATTTTAAATTAAACATATAAAGCTTCTCAATATGTGTTGTCAAGATTACTTATCGAATTTATTAACATTTGTCAAATCCCATTTGAAAATTTTTAATTTTATATTTATGTCACCTCTTTCCAACAGATGCAAATTTAATTTTCTAGCCTGTTGACCAAGAAACGTTCAAATGTGTAGGAAATTTTTACCGAACTGATGGCAAATGCAGGGGAGCAAGATCTCAAATACTCCAGAAAACAACAGATTTGCAGCTTCTTTTATGCATTTGAGCCGAAAGAGGAAATATGAGAGAGATTACAGAGAGGTGGGAAAAAGCAAGGCAGGGATCAAATTACAGAATACTTAACAAGATTATGTGCTGTTTTGAGAATGGTTATTGTATATTTCAAAGGTTCATTAACCTAGATGCAGAGAAACAATGGACAAGGCTTGCTTGAGTCAAAGATAAACCTTTTACTGAAGAAGTTATATGCCTGGGGCGTGACTACCCACCACAACCTGTCCAGTTAGGAATTTATGATCATATCACCCTCTGAAGTTACTTTCCATAGAACCCCTCGTTTTCATCCACAAATGACATATACATTTTTTCTTTTTAATATTCACTTTTCAACATTCACTCTCAGTCATTTTTAAAAGTTCCTATTTATTTTTCACTTGTTCTTGGATAAACTTTTTTCATAAATATAAATACACAATGTTTTCTGGATTCCTGAATATAAATAAACTTTATTTTTTTTTCTGCAGGAAAAAGAGCCTTATTTAGTATATAATACTTAAAATACTTTAAACATTTAAAATAGTTTTTTTCTTTAATACTTTATACAAGTCCCTCTATTGTTGATTAGTATCTAAAGTTGTAGAGTGATCTGAGGCTAATTTTTCATCACGTTTAGAAAGGCTTTCTTTTCTGACTGCTTTACCCAGGTATTTTCTTTTTATTAATCTTGTCTGGTATCTATTACTCCTTTTAATTTCAACATGTGATTCTGTTTAGCTTTGTTCAGTTCAAGCAAGTTCTCATGGATTTTAAATTGATTATTGATTTGGTCCGATTTGTTCTGGAGAAGACACCAAGAACATGAAAGAGTTACAGAATCAACCTTTTAATTCTTTGATCTCCATTTCTAGCATCTCATATTTTAAATTATCTTTCTTTTTTTCTTGCTACATTGGAATAACTACTTTTATTCTCCATTTTCTAATTCTATATTCTGGAGGCCAAATTTTGTTTTTACTGCTTGTAATGAATTTTAGATTTTTTAAATTATTTTTTAGTGATTCTGTCATCAAACCCCTCTTTTTTTCTGGTTTGTCCTACAAAGCTTCCCTTTTAATCTCAGTTAATTATCCTGTTTCCTCATTCTTTAGTGTCAGGGATCCAGTATGTTTTATTTTCTGTATTTTTTTAAAGAGCCAAGCAAACATACACTAAAACATAACAGAATACCATTGTTAAAATTCTATATTTCATCATGTATGATGTCCCTGTTACAGAACAGACCGGGGGGGGGAGCGGTGAACAACATATTATTATCAAATGGACTCTCCCTTTCTTACTAGCCAGTCTTTCTTGGCTGCCATAGTAAGTCCAGCTAGGTGTGGCCCCATGGCATGGAGCCAATCATCTCCAAGCTCTCCGGGAGGTGCTGTAACCAAGGGGAGCTGCCTCCCAGTTACATCCCGGGTAGAAGTCACTCCCATCCCCTGGCTAAAAGCACAGCCACAGCTATTTAACATATCCATGAAACAGTTAAAAGTTATAGATATGTTAAATGACCATGCCTGAGGTTATTTGCAAAACTGTTGCTATGCAAAACAACTCTCAATGGTCCTGCTCCATGTATCCCATCCCCTGCAAGGGTAAGGAGATCCCGTATTTTTAATATTTCCTGGACATCCCCAGTTCTGAACCCGATTACAAATCCTTTTTGGGGGGCCTCCTGGCTGCACCGTCTTACATCCTTAAATTTATTTTTCTTCTTATTCATCTCTATATGATGAGATTTCTATCCACCTATAGGAGAGAGGACTGAGTACCAGATATCAGGAAAGAGGTAGCTAAGAATTGCAGGTAATGACAGTAAAATGAAAAGAGGCATCCCAAGGTTTCAAAGGTCCAAGGTGGCCCCAAATACTTGAAGGGGACAGAAAGCCTCATGAGAGACAGGGCAGAGGGCAGGTACCTCCAGCTGTATGTTAGACCTCTGCTCACCCAGAGGCTGCTCACAATGATACTTTTGGGCAATGTGCCCCAGAATTCTGTTGATCAGACTCACCTGGGATACCTGTGAGGCATGCTACCAGCCCGGCCCACCTGCATCTACTGAATAAGAATCTCTAAAAGAGGGCCTAGAAGTTTTCCAACAAGCACTGCAGGCTATTCTTATCACTAGGGAAATTTGGGTAACACTGATTGAAGAGACTTCTAGAAGGATACAAGGGTGGGAGATAAGAGACCTGGACACTTAGCATGCAGAGGCTAGTGACACAGCAGAACTGTTCAAGTGAGTAATGCTAGCTGGTGGCATGTGGAGGACATTTAAGTGAGAGTTGTAAACAATTTCCAATTGGCATGCCTTGCAGTTGTCAGCCTGTATCTGTGGCATGCATTAAATAGGCCACAAATCCTGGGCAAGAGGGACAGTCTGCCATCAGCAAAGGTATCATAAGTCTTTCTTCTAAGAATTTTCTTGATGACAGTGTAGGAAACAAATCTAGATATTTCACTGAATCAATGTTGTATTAACAGATTTACAATTTAATCAATAATATAGGCCCTTTAGTCAAATGAACCACATAGGAATAAATAGCATTAAATGCCTGACAGCTGTAGAAGTTATTTATCTGTTTCTTTCTTCATAAATTGATATATATTTTCCTATCAATAGAAAAAGGGAAATATACATAGAAATATAGATGAATTCCTTTTAACAACTATCAGCTTCCAATTAAACTTATTTTGGTTTTCAAGTGATATTATAAATATAAAATAACTAAAGTATGCTACAAGTTCGTCAAGCAAATCTTTGGGGGCTATGATACAATTTTCAAACTCCAGAAGGTGAAGTTTTGCACAAAGCAGAGAGAAAAATACTCATGAAAGTTCACTGAGGAAAAATCCGTCTATGCCTTTTTGCCTTTGCATTCTCTAAATTTCATCTGTTTTGCAAGTTGGAGGTATCTCAGCCTTTAATATTAATTTAAATTTCCTGTCTCCTTTGGTTTGACTGGAGTTTACAAATGCAATGTTTTGCCCCCCAAGAAAGAAAGTCGTTCAAGTAAACTTTTCTTTCTGGAATTCACCCCATCCCCTCCTTTCCCCTCTCCCCCTTCACCTTCACCCTTCTCTCAGCCCAACTCTGCCCTTCTCTTTTAAAAAAAAGTTGCATTAGTTCTTTACAAGTGAGCAAGAACAGAACCAAATGTTTCACATCTGCTCTCAGAGTTCACAGATTAGCATGAGAATGAGTAGCCAGTGTTTCAATGATGCACAGTCCAGTGGGTGAGAATGGGGGCTCAAGCCCGCTATCAGAGCGCTCTCCGGCTCCTGCCAGATGTCCGAGGCCCAGGACACAAAAGCAGTGAGCCCCGCACTTTAACAAATCACCTTTCTCTGGGGCTAATCACTCAAGAAAAGGTTGTTTTGTTGTGGGTTTGGAGAGGGTCAGGTTGGTATTTCTCCAGTGATCTGTAGCCTTGCCCAACCCCTTCAGCCTTCATCCTTCAAGGCTTTCTAAAGAGACCTCTTCTTTCTTTCCCGTGGGCAGGGCTCTGAGGGCAAAAGCTGCATGCCAGAGTCTCCCAGGGGCCCCGAGGGCGGCAGGGGGCTCATTCATCAGTGGTGGCCATGTTGCTGGTCCCGCACTCACTAGCTCTCTGAACAATAAAGACTTTAGCGAGAATAAATGGCTCAATGGACATGTACAAGGTCAGGCTTAGTGGCAAGATGGTTCCGGTGTAATCACAGCCCAAGGAATCTGTACTTTTGCAGGAAAGGTCTATAAACTGCAGGGCGGTGGTTTTCAAAGTGTGGTCCCTGGGCTGGCTGCATCAGCATCTTCTGTCAGAAATTCAGTTCCTCACTCCACCCAGGCTCTCAGCCCTTTGGCATCTGAAACTCTGGGTAAGGTTACTAAGCTGCATTTTTAACCTTGCATAGGATTCTAATCTGTAGAAGTTCTGCTTGTTCAAAAGAAAAGGGACTCTAGGCAAATGCCTTTGACTTATCCATGCTAATTTTACATTAATGCCCTCTTTTATTCTCACTTCGGTAAGAGAGGTGACCAGCCATTGGATTTGTTCATGGATGTGGGGTGTCCTGGGATGCAGGACTTTCAGTTCTAAAAGTCCCAGGATGAATGGGGACAAACTGGACACCCTACCTGAGGAGCACAGCCAGCTTGGAAATATATTCCTGGACTCACCCACATCCTCTTCCACCTGCATGTTGCTGCCCCTGCTGTTCTATCACCCATCGTACTGGCGGCAGACAGAGCAAAGAGCATGAAGAGGACCATCAGCCAAAAGAGCAGCTGTAATAAATACAGCAGAGGGCTCAAATAAAAAATAAAACAAGAAAATATAAGAAAAAAACAACAGCTATGAAGGTGCTCATGGATTTTGTATGAAAAAGTCTCATTGACAAATAAGTGTTTCTGCCTTCAGAGAAAAGGCTCAGAAGATTCTTTCTGGACTTGGGGTGAAAGGGTACATTCTTTGTCACCTTTCTATAATCTCAGCAGAAAGGCATTAGACCATTTAAATCTTTATACTGCTACTGTACATTCTACATATTTCAATTAGGACATGGTACTATGTCCAGATTTACCTTCTCTGCTGCTCTGTAGGAACATATATGTATATATGTAGGGATTCTGAAGTCAAAGGAGAGATTTGACCCAGAGATACATTTTGCGGCTGTTCCCTGAGTTTGAGATAGCATATGGAGAAGGAAGAGTTGCCTTGGAAGGTCCAGGCTCTGTTAGCCAATGGGATGTAGGACATGGTGGAGGACATGGTTAGTATCACTCTGGGTTAGAGGGATGCTTATGGGAAAGGTATGCAAAGGCCTCAGTATAGCCCAGCTACCTGATGAGAAGTCTTATGTCACAGGAAGAGAGGTAAACTGGTGGCTGAGTTGGGTGAGGGAGGTCATACTTGGTCCCTAAGATAAAAAGAAAAGGTCTGGTAGTGACTGTAAGGAATGTGCTCATTTGCATAGATGGCGACGCATTCTTAAGCTCCTGATGGAATTTGGGAATTTGTTGTTTAAAAATTATTCAAAAGAGATAGGGGGAGTTTATGGTGCAGGAAAAGGAGCACAGGTTTTGGAGCTAGACAATGTCAAGTTCAAACCTTATCCTTTTATTTAGTGACACTGGGCAAGTTACTTAAGCCTCCTGTTACTAGAAACTGGGACTAATAATATCTATTTAATAGAGATCCTTTGAAAATTAAATAAGGCAATATATACAACATGCATTGCAGAGTACCTGGTACACAGTAGTGCTCCATAATTGCTGAGGAACAATGCGATTTACTAACAAGGGTTTGGATTTTTGCTTCAGTAAATATTCAGGTTCCACTTCTAACTCTGACCCTTTTTTGAGTATATGACTTTCATTATTTAACTTCCATCTATGATTCAATTTAGCTTTATTTATCCCTCTAAGTATTAAATGACATTACATACATGAAGTGCTCAACCCCCTACTGGATGTCACCTCCCTCCTCCCCAAAATGAGTTAACCACACCCTTTTTTGACTTTCCATCCCCTGTCATGCATGATCACTGTGTACTTACCTTTGTTCATTTCTGTATTTCTGGAGCGATGTCTGCAATGAACTCCGAGATGAACTGAGCCTTAGAGAATGGGCATCAAGTAACTACATGTACTAATTTAACCTGAGCCCTGGACTGGGAAAAGCAGGTTGATAAATGCCGAGGGTTTCACAGATTTCTCTGACCATACATCCAGGCATGTTGGGGGTGAGGAAGTGGGGCTTGAACTCAGCACTCCACCTCCTGGTGAGGCTCTTCCAACAAGTGAGTGCTTTCCTACTGGTGAGAGCTCTTCTTAAGGTGCACCACACTCCCTCCTGCTGTGTCCAGGCCCCAAGTCTGTGAACATTGAAGAGCCAGGTACAGGAGTCAAGGTTGGACTTCTCCAGACTCTGGCTTTGTTTTTGTTTTTGTTCCTGCCTTTCTCCAGGTGGCAGACAGTAGTGAGGAGAATCCTGGGGCTGGAGGCAGCCCCTGGGTCCTGCTGCAGACTCAACAGCTCCAGTTGCATAAAACTGGGCAAGAACAGGCCCTGTTACCACATGCTTTTTGGGGAGTCTCACTGAGCACAGCGCCCCAGGTAGTCCTGCCCACAACCTTGAGGCAGGCACAAGGTGGTTCACTAGGAAGTGGGATCA
Organism: Phyllostomus discolor; assembly: GCF_004126475.2. Lineage (NCBI taxonomy): Eukaryota > Metazoa > Chordata > Mammalia > Chiroptera > Phyllostomidae > Phyllostomus > Phyllostomus discolor. Next base: position 65,765,833 of record NC_040910.2, on the reverse strand, counting down.
TGCTACGATTCAACTTGGGAAGGCTAAGTGAGCTGCTCGGTGTCACTTAGCTGGTATGTGGCACAGTGAGGACACTCAGCAAAGTCTCTCTATGTCCAGGCTGCCCTTTGTAAAACACTTCACTTCAGCATCAGTTCCGTCCCCTGCAAAATGCAAATTCTGTGCCAGAAGCACTAGGAGGTCTAACAAAGAGCAGACTGCCTCTGGACCTGGACTGCACTTTTCCTCTGGGACTAAGTGCAGGTACCCTGAGCCAGTCCACCAGTGCTGGAATCCTGGCTGAAGTCAGCTCCATGACCTTGAGGAGGTCACTTGATGTCTGGATGCTTCGATTTTCTCATTAGTGAATGGAGATAATGATAAACATAGTGACAACCTCCTCAAGTTGTTGTGACACTTACAAGCGTTTAATGTACATAAGCCATGTGGAATTTAGGTGGATTAAGTGTTAATGGCCATCCCTGCGCTGCTCTCGGGACCATCTCACACTGAAAACATGGGTCTCCAGATTTAAGTTCCAACTCTGAGGGTTCTGTCACAAGTATTTGCTTTCCCCACTTTTAAGCTGACTCACTAATTGTGATGTGAGTTGAAACACCACAAATAGTGACCATAATTAACAATCACTGAGCTTTAACTATGTGCCAAATACTGTTTAACTTCATTGCATGGTCACACCCACAACAGCCCTCACCCAAGGATGAGAAAACAGAGGCACAGAGATGCTAAGATGCCTGCGGTGGTGAGTGGTTGAAGCTGATGTTAAACCTGAAGGCAAACGTTTGACCAGCCACGCGTGTAGGGAGTGACAGAGGGTGAGGTAGCTGGTCCAGAGTTGGTTTCTTAGGCAGCAAACTCAGCTGCTGCCAAGGGGCTGCTTGCAGCCTCCTTATCCTGTAAGAGGAAAGAGGTGGGCTTACAGCTGATCTCCCAGCAGCAGTTGCTAATAACCATTTCCTTTTGTGTTTGTAAATCACAAGCGGGAGATGATGTTTTCATCATCCCAGCTGTGATATCTGCAGACCAGCCACTGGCCCTGCCTCCTGTTTAGGATGATTCTAGCGGCATGAAGCATCATTATCTTGCTGATTCCCTCCCCAGGTCAGAGCATACCAAATGGCATCACGGAGGGGTTTTGTTGCAGTGTCGCAAGCAGATGGCAGCATGAGCCCTGCTGAGGCCCGCACATGTTGAGCAAGTACCAAGCCCAGCTTACCAGAGGCTCAACTCGTGCCATAAATCAGGGCATAAAGCAGCCTGAGCCCCAGGAAACGGAACAAGGGGCAGCCCCATCGAAGATCTAATTGCCCACAAGCACAGGGCAAGAGGAAGTAGAACAAAAGGCAGGCCCCTTGCAGAATGGAGCCACTGAGAGGAGCAGCCTGGGCCAACTTCCTAGGCTGCTGGCCTCTAAATCTTGAGTCAGGATTCAAGTGCTATTAGCATGCGTGGATTGGGACTTGAAGCAGAATTAATTGCCTCCAAATTGTATCTTTCCTCTCAGCCATCCATTAGTTTGCTCTGGCAGAAGGAAAATGACACTTTATGAAATATAGCCATAAAATTGAGCCTTGTTCATTGCATGCCTGGAATGAGCTCAAAAAAGTAAAAACTTTCAAATAATAAATTTACCTGCAGGTTGAGACTGAATCTAAAAAACCATTAGGTCACTACTGTCTTCTCTTAACATATATATATTATAAAAATATATATGTAGGTATTTTAAACAACGACATTTCAGTACCATTCAAATAAAATACTGTAAAGGAATGTGTTTTGTTTCAATTGTAGCAAAATAATCTTATCTTTCCTTTTGTTGTTTTCCCCAAGGTATATCACCTTGCTGAAGGCCACTGCCCAGCAGGATCTGTGAACAACTGAGGTCACAGTGGTCCTGTTACAAGGTTCCCATTTAAGAGTCCTCCCCATCGCTTTGGGAAGTTGGTGGCAAAGGTCAAGGCTAAAAACCTGGATTTCAATAGATGCTGAGAGTTACTCTCATGAAGCTGCTGGCTCCACAGAGAAATGGTTACGTCAACATAATTTGAAATCCTTCAGAGGCATTTAGTGTTTAGAATGAGTGGCGGGAACTTGTCAATAGGTATTTAACACTGGTATCCAACTAGCAGCTGCCTGGAAGCAGAACGGCTCCAGGACCAGGGAAGCTGAGTCTACAGCTCAAGAGCCACTAAAAGGATCCAGCCAGTGGTGTTTGTGGGATTTAAAACCTTTTTTTTCTTACAGAAATTCAGGGTGTGTTGTGTTTGTAAGCAGAGAATAATATTACTCAATTTAGGTCTTTGCTTAAATGAGACTCCCCAATCAGTGGCCGGAAGCTGTGGATGAGGGAAGCTGTGGATGTGGATTCTTTTCTGGGATGGAGGCCAGCTGATACACTGAAGCCTGCTGTTGCCATGATAAAACGGAAACCCAGGATTGTCTACTGTATGTTGTTCTTCAAGAAAAGCTAGAAGTTGTTTTTTTTATGTGAAACTTAAAGACAAGCTTAATTTTTTAACACACACAGTAAATCTTCATTTAAAGTCTGGACAGCTTTTTGGAAACTGCAGCTTTAAGAGAAACAATGTGTAACAAAATCAATTCACCACTGGCTAATTGATACAAATAAAAGGTAGGTTCCTATGGCATATTTCTGGTCACAGAAACATCACCAAACTTCTAAATAAAGATCCAAAATCACTTCTAATATTAAACATTGAAGTAAATGTGAGTTATTCATACATTTAAGAAAGGTTAATCAAAACAAGTAAGATTATTTTCCAACCTGCTTATTCCAGTTTGGGGCAGCAGGTGGCCAGAGCCAGCCCCAGCAGCTCGGGGCACAAGGTGGGCACCCTCCTTGGGCAGGATGCCCTTCCACCACAGGGCCACTCCCACAAGCCCACACTCACTCGGACTGTGAAATGTAGATGCCAGTTCACCGCACGTGCTCAGCTTTGGGTGATAGGAGGAAACCAGTGTCCCCGATGAAAAACACAGAGACATGAGGAGAATGTGCAAACTCCATAAAACCAATGGCCCCAGCTGGGAATCGAATTTTTCTCTTATCAATCTTATAATAAAATGACATTAAATAAACAATGTTATTAGAGGAACTGCTGTATACATATGACCCCATCTATGGGTCTTATCTAGCCCACAGTCTTCCAATTTGAAACCTCTGGTCTAAATAATGCTATTGCCTGAAAAAAAAGATAAAGCCAGTGCTTCATTAATCACTGCCATGTATAGAATTTCAGTTACCTGTGCCTGATGTAACTGGAAGCAGAGGAAACAAGTGTAAGCTAATGTGGATTGCCTGGAAATAGTCAAAAGCCCTATTCCAAATTGGTCCTAAACATGCATGCCCTTAATGAAGACGCCGTTACCCAAAGTCAACATTTTTTTCTGTTCCTCTCTTCTCCACCACTACCCCCCACCAAGTTTATGATATTTTAATTTTTTGCTGATTGGATTCTGGTAATTCAACAGAGAAATAATAACCACAGAACTCTTCTGTTTACATGTTGAATCAACAGTGAAGCAATCTAACAGTTGAAACTCATGTGGGTCCTTTAAAAATAGCTCTTGGTTTGTTCAGGAGCCTTTGAGATGTGGGAAAAATCTATTAACAGGGAGAAGGCACCCTGGGGTCAAATCATGGTCCTGCCACTACCTATGTGTATGACCCAGGTGAGTGAGTCTCATCTACTTTCTCTGCAATGATGTGAAAACTTTGGTTGGGTGATGATATCTAAGGCTCCGAGTTCTGATCATCTGTGATAGTTACTCTTGTTTTTTTCTTTTTGGGGATGGAGGGCAGAGGCCGAGTAGTACATGAATTCAACTGTGTGTGTGTGCGTGTGTGTGTGTGTGTGTATCTGACATGCATGAGGCACTGAGCTTGGCATATGACTAGATGTGAAGACAAGTACAACGCAGATGAGGAAGAGTTTATAATCTGATAAATAAAATTACCAGCAGATACCACTTTGAGGTTTTATTCGATGTCCCCACACATTCTCCTTTGTTTTTCTTTTCCTGCTCTCCAAGGTAAGTAGCTGTCTCTGCCTTTATTGCTATTACAGAAGGACTCTATACAATATTCTGGGTGGTGAAAACCTGGGTGTAGACACAGATAAAATGTACATTTAAGATTTGTGATTTTTATGTGGACAGTAAATCTGGCTTTTGTGTTTGCAAAGACATAAGCTGTGGTTTTGAGCTTACACATTAGGATCATTCAGGAACACGTTAAAAATTTACTGTTGGCTCAATATCCTCCAAATCAGCTACATCAGAATCTATGGAAATTGAATGGAGTTGGAGCACTAATTTCTGATAGGGTAGAATTACTGCTGGAATATTTTATACACACATGCACGCACTCCTCTGGTGATTCTAATTGACAGATATCATTGGAAATCAATGTGTTAGAGGAATTTAGGGTAGTAGTAGGTGAACAAAAGAAATCAGTCATGATAGACAATTGTGTTGGTTAGAAATGGTAGGAAATGTGGGCCTTCCCTCATGCCCTGCAGTAGCCTGAATAGAGATTCCCTTTGGCAGGAGGAGTTACAGGGTAGCTTATGCAAGACCCCAGCTAAGAAGTGGCCTGAGGTTGTACCACGCGTGGGATCCAGACTCCAAGGTGGGCCCCAATTACCCACACTTCCTGGTGTTCATACACTTGCATGACTCAGAGATAGCCCATGTGTCCAGTTGGATAGGTGGCTGTGACAGTGGGTAACTTTCATGACTAGTCATAGTAGGCATTACAACTCACACCTTGCCTCTCCCCAAGCGCTCTCCCTGTGGGAAACTAGTCGCCACGTCCTGATGATGTTCAAGCAGTACTGTGGAGGGGCTTGTGTGGATGGGAGCTGAGGCTTGTTTATCCACAGCACCCCACCATGCTCTCCTCCATCTTGTGGTTCTCTCTGCTTATGCTGGGTCTTGCTGTGCCCTTTAGCATATCTGGAGGTGTAGACAAAACTTGCTGATGGGTGGACCTGGGCTCTGCGACTTATAACTGTCACAATGCAGATGTCACAGCAAACTGTCAGAAAGAAGAACGGTAAAAATCAATCTATTACCTTCTATCACTTTTTACTACCCATTTGGCATGATTTATGTTCTGGAGCATTCTTTAGGTGGTCCTCAAGTGATTTGGTCCAGATAATTGATGCAGAAACCACAAAATGGGAGGATTTTCCCAAAAAGAACAATAATTCAAATCAACCTATGGAACCTGATTATTTCTTGAATAGTTACACAAATAATTCCTTGTTAAAAGTCCCTATTTTCTGCATGTGAAAGGTTATTTTCTTATGCTGTTCAAAAAAAAGAATGTGCAGAGAAATATGTTTATGTGTATATATATATGTGTATACATATGTACATTCATATACACATATACACATATACATATACACACACACTATTAACAGTACAAATATGTATGTTAACAGTACTGCCTGGTGAACTTGGACATAAACTACTTATGAGTACTTATGAGGCAGGCATAGTTTTCTGAATCATTATTATCAAACTGGAAATTCTTTTTTAATTGAAATGCCATAAATCTTAGTCATCTTGGGCTGCCTTAATGGAGTACCATGTGTATGGAGTACCATGTGTAGCTTAAACAATGGGAGCATGTTTCTCACAGTTCTGGAAACCCGAGATCACGGTGCCAGCATGGCCATTTCTTCAGAGCTCCCCTCCTGGCTTGCAGATGACCACACCATGTCTTCTCATGTCCTTCCCCCAGTGTGTGCATGCATGGAGAAAGAGTTCTGGTCTCTCCTCTTCTTAAAAAGACATCAACCCTAATTGGATAAGGGCCCTACCTTTATGACTTTAACTTTAATTAGTCCTCAAACTGCCTTATTGACAAATATAGTCACATTGGGTTTTGGGCTTCAAAATATGAGTTTGGGCAGGAGGACCCAGTATAGTCCATAGCACCTTCCAATTGCCAGTTAGCTGGGTATGAGGAGCTTTTAGACTGCTGACACACAGGGGGTCTATGGAACTCCCCTCTCCGTGATCGATGTTTGCATGATTCTGTTGTCAAGAATACAGACAAAGAGCTGTTCTTCCTCTTAAACCTATATTGTGCAAATGAAGTAATTCCCACACTTCCTTCAGCAAAGTAATCATGCCATTTTAAGCCAAATTAAACATATTAAAAATACACTGAAATACGTGGAAAATAATACACTTAGTATTATTTAAAATGTTTTCATCTGTAGACTATCACATATTAAGGAACTGGCTATTCTAAGTATTTGTGCCAAACTGATGGTAAATAAACTTTTAAGAATTTGCCTTTTATATCTTATTCAAAACATAGCACAAGATAGAAATTTGTATAATCAATGCGTCTGCTGGTCCCTAGTGAGATACACTAAAACTGATTTTTTTAAACAAAGGAATCTAAAAAGCAGCCTCAGAAAAGAGGAGACAAAGTGTTCTTCAGTGAGACAGGGAGAGAGCTGTGAGAAAGAGCCAGGTAGGCGATCAGAGGAGCTGCCTGGCAGGGCTTATTTGCGTAGGCATTGGCGACTTGCCCCTTGTGGGGATGACCACCCTGCCTCCTTCGTTCACTCAAATTTCACCCCAGGACCAGGAGAAGCAAAGGAATAGCATCTAGAAACCAAGTGCTGAATTTAACGAGTTAAAAATTGTATCATGGTAAAACGTACATACATAAAATTGATCATATTAACAATTTTTAAGTGTACACTTCAATAGCACAAAGTACATTGACATTGTTGTTCAACCAGCATCACACTCCCCACCAGAACTTTTTAAATCATCCCAAACGGTAACAGCCCCATAGTAGCCATTAGACAGCTCCCGGTTGCCTCTTTCCCCAGACCTGGTAATCTCTAGTCCTTTCTCTGTCTCTATGAACTTGACTATCCAAGGTATTCCATGCTAAAGATATCATATAATGTTTATCTTTTCATGATTGGCTTCTTTTACTTAGCTATATATCTATATGTCTATCTACATATCTATACCTATATCTATTGTAGCCTATATCAGAATTCTTTATACCTTCTTTTTAAGGCTAAACAATGTTCCATTGCATGCTTACACCAGTTTTTGCTCATCCATTCACCCACCAGTGATCCTTTTCAGTTGTTTCCATCTTTTGACTATTGTGAATAATACTGCTATGAACACAGGGGTACAGATATTTAATTAATGTTTGAATTCATATTATCTCCTATATTAAGTGGGATACCAAGTTTGTCATAAACTTTTCTTGTTGTTATTTTGACATAGAGGTTTATCTATCATTTCAGTGTTAGCAAACATTGCTGAGCTTCAGAATATTTAAAAATTCCAAGATATCATAGACTTTTATGTGTATACTAAGTCAGAAGAAAAAAAATATATAATATATCCTTCTGGGTTTTTTAAGTCTTTTTTCTTAGAATTGGCATTAGATCAAAAATATTTCACAGTGTGAGTTATTTTATTGAGATGTAATTTATCTGCAAAAATACATAGATTTGAAGTATACAGTGTAATGAGTTCCATGCCCAAATGTAACTGCCAGCTAGCTACCACCCCAGTCAAGATGTAAAACATCTTCATTACCTCCTAAACGTCCCTTGTTTTCAAGTCACCATTCTCCCTACCACCACCAGCAAGTGTAGCCACTCTTCTGATTGCTGTTGCCACAGCTTAGCTTCACCAGCTATAGAACTTCATGTAAATGGAATAATAAAGTGTGTATTATTTTTTCTTTCTGGCTTCTTCCACCCACTGTAATTTATTTTGAGTTTCATCCACATTGCTGATTGTGTCTGTAGTTCATCTCTTCTTACTGCAGAGTAGTTGGTGACTATCATTCTGTTCTACATTTGGCTTGGTTCCAGTTTTTGGTAAATATGAATAAAGCTGCCATAAATATTCTTATATAAATCTTTTTGTGAACTTGTTTGTTTGTTTATATGTTTATTTATTACTTAAAGTTGTTACTTAGAGTAATAGGATCAAAGGAAAGTTCTAACTTAACTGTATAAAAACTTGTTAAATAAGTTTCCTGAATAGTTACACCATTTTATACTCCCACTGGCCATATTTTAGTTATTCTAATGTGTGTGTGGTCATAGCTTGCATTCTCTGATGAATAGATTTGTTGAGCAGCATTCCATGTATATATATGCACATGTGTTTTTTTGTAAACCTTTTTTATGAGGAGTCTGTTCAAGACTTTGCTCATTTTTATTTTCATTGTAAGAATTCAGGATGCAAATATTTGTCAGATATGTGTATTGACAATATTTTCTCTCAGTATGTGGCTTGCCTATTCAGTTATTTTTGTATCTCATCTGATAAGCAAATATTTTAAACTATAATAAATCATTTTTCTTTAATTATTTTCTGGCTAATAAATATTTCCCTACATCAATGTTTTAAATACTCCTCTATATTTCCCTCTTGAAGATTTATTATTCTACCTTTTATATTTACCTTGTTTAGGCCTATTACCCATACTGAATAAATTTTTGAATATGAGGTGGTATGGACCAAGACTTCTGGCAATATTTCAAAGTTTCTCATTATTTTTATATTTGTTATGGCAATCTGTGATCATTAACCTCTGGTGTTATGATTTAATTGTTTCAGATGCACCACAAACTGCATCCATACAAGATGGAAAGTTTAATAAATGTCTGTGTGCTCACCAATTCCCTGACCCACCACTCTTCCATCTCTCTTTCTTTCTCTGCTTCGGCCTCCTTATTCTCTGGGACTAATATTGAAATTAGGCCAACTGATAAACTTAAAATGCCCTCAAAGTGTTCAAGTAAAAGGAAGGTTATAGTGTCTCTCATTTTAAATCACCAGCTAGAATTGATTAAGCTTAATGAGGAAGGTATGTCAAAGGCCAAGACAGGGCAAAAGCGAGGCCTCTTGCAGCCATTAGCCAAGCTGTGAATGCAAAGGAAAAGATTTGAAAGAAAATTGTACGTGCTTTCCCAGTGAACACACAGATGATGAGAAAGCAAAACATTCTTATTGCTGATGCGAGGAAAGTTACAGTGGTTTGGATAGAAGATCAAAGCAGCCACAGCATTCCTTTAAGTCAAAGCTTAATCCAGAGCAAGGCCCTTACTCTCTGCAATTCTAGGAAGGGTAAGAGAGGTGAGGAAGCTGCAGAAAAAAACCTTGAAGCTAGCAGAGGTTGGTTCATAAGGTTAAGAAAAGAAGCCATCTCCATAACTTTTATGTGCAAAATGTAGCAGCAAATGCTGATGTAGAAGATGCAGCAAGTTGTCTGGAAGACCTACTTAAGATATTAAGGTGGCTCCATTAAGTGAAAGATTTTCAGTGTAGGCGAAATGTCTTGTATTGGAAGAAGACATCATCTAGGTCCCAGAGGGAAGTCAGTGCCTGGCTTCAAAGTGTTAAAGGACAGGTTGACTCTCTCATTAGGGGCTAATGCAGCTGGTCACTTTAGGTTAAAGCCAGTGCTCATTTACCATTCTGAAAATCTGAGGGCCCTTACAAATTATGCTAAATCTACTCTGCTTGTGATCTATAAATGGAACAACAAAGCCTGGGTGGCAGCACATCTGATTACAGCATGGCTTGCTAAATATTTTCAGCCCACTGTTGAGATTTACTACTCAGAAAAAAGATGTCTTTCAAAATATTACTGCTCATTTACAATATGCCTGGTCACCTATGAGCTCTGATGAAGATGTACAATGAGGTTAATGTTGCTTTCATGATGGCTAACACAACATCCATAGGTCAAAGAGTCATTTTGAATTTCAAGTCTTATTATTTAAGGAATATATTTTGTAAGGATGAGGCTGCCATACACAGTGATTCCTCTGATGGGGAAAGTCACTTGAAAACCTTCTGGGAAGGACTCACCATTCTAGACGCCATTGAGAACATTCAGGATGTATGGGAAGAGATCAAAATATCAACATTAACATGAGTTTGAAAGAAGTTGATCGCAGCTCTCATGGATGACTTGGAAGGGTTCAAGGCTTTACTGAAGAAAATAACTACAAATGTGATAGAAATAACAAGAGAACTAGAATTAGAAGTGGAGACTGAAATGTTGCTGAATTGCTAAAATTGCATGACAAAACTTTAACAGATGAGGAGTTGTTTCTTACGGGTGAACAAAGAAAATGGTTTCTTGAGATGGTCCACTCCTGGTAAAGATGTTGTGAAGATTGTTCAAATGACCACAAAGCAATTATAGAATTACATAAACTTAGTTAATAAAGCAATGGCAGGGTTTGAGAGGAATGGCTCCAATTTTGAAAGAATGGTTAAAATGCTATCCAACCATATGACATGTTACAGAGAAATCTTCTGTAGAAGAGTCAAGTGGCATGGCAAACGTCATTGTTGTCTTATTTTAAGAAATTGACACAGCCACCCCAGCCTTCAGCCAACACCGCCCTGGCCAGTCAGAAGCCATTAAACTCAAGGCTAAACCCTTCACCAGCAAAAAGATTACTACTCCCTGAAGGCTCAGAGGATGCTCAGCATTTTTAGCAGTATTTTAAATTAAATTATGCACACCTGTGGACACAATGCTATTGCACACTTAATGTTCCATACTTGAACAGTTTAGCTGCTACAGTCGGTGGGTTTAGTATTCTCCAAATCCCAGTTAAGTGAAGGTGGTTGGTAATGTTTACATCTATATTCTTAGTAACTTTTTCTCTAGCTGCTTTAAAAATTCATTTATTTCTGTGTGTGTGCATGTTTCATGTGTTTGACTATAATGTACCTATGTGTGGTGTTCTTTGTATTTATCCTGCATGTGGTTAACTGAAATTTTTGGGTGTGTAGGCTAATGTATTTCTTGAAAGCTTTCATTTGTTTTCAAATTCTTGCAAAGTTTCTAGTACTCACTGCTAGAGTACTAACACAAATTTACCATCCCAAATGTGCTATCAGGAAGTATAAGGAAGGAAAGAGTTTATTCCACAGTGTATCGGAACTATAAAGCCTCTTCATGACTCCACCAACCCTTTCCTCTCTTAAGCCCTACTGGTCCACTACAGAAACACTTAAATCTCACTTAGCAGTGGGGTGTCATGGAAATGAACTACAATTGTAACTGAGCTCAGGAAAATGCTGGTTATGTGAACATTTGTAAGTTATTGAAGTTTTCTAAGCCTCAGGTACATCATATCTAAAGCATGGGTTCTTATCTTATAATACTATAACAAAAATTGAGATAACATATAGAAAGGACCAGTACAGTGTTTTGTTCATAAGTATTAGACCACACCTTCTCCTTTTGCACACACACAAAATGTATTTACTGAGGGTGTCTTCTCCTCATGACCAAAGCTGGTCTCTATTGCTTCTGACTGATTTCTTTGCTCAAAATTTCCTCATCACTAGCTCTTTCTTATCTAGAATATCACCCTTTTCAAAAGGCCATACCAAATAACTCATTCAGAAATGCTTCCTGGATCCCACAGAGTTCTCAAGGAGAACCTGATCTTCTCTAGCACAAATACTCATGGCCTGGTCTCCGCATGCACGGCCTCTCTACCACATACATTAACTTTGCAAAGCTCAGCTGTGCCATATTCTTGTTAGAGCCTAGTACTGAGTTTTCCTTGATCTAGGTTCTTAGTAAACATCTGTTTGGGAGGTTTCATAAGACATTCTAAGGTCCTGAAAGTCATTCTATCTAAAGCTAAAATTTTAGGTTCCTCAGTAAATATATAAACATACCTAATGGATGAATGAGTTAAAGTTGGAATTTCACGTTTACTTTTCCTAAAGCTCTGTGACCTATCCCAAATGTTTTCTTAGACTATCTCAGTGCCATTAGGGGGGACTCCAGACTATTGTATCCCATGTTTCAGTTTCAAGGCCTTGCACAGTGTCTAACATTTGATGTAAGTAAAATAAGTATTTGTTCAATAAGCAAATGAGGTGGGGTGGGAAAGGAGGCATCAGCTCTACCTCTCAGTATCCCCATAAACTTTGGCAATATAAATTAGTAATAAAATCTTCCAAATCAAAATTTTTTTTGTTATAACCAGGTATGAGTATACTAAATTTGGATGACAATCAGCAATTTTATGGATGGCTGTTATAGTCATAGATATGCTTGTGATGCCACACCATATCTCTCCATGGGTCACATAATGTGTTTAGCTCCTGGTTGCTCTTATAAAAGAGACATTCTTTCACAGATAAATGCATTTATAGCCATTTTTACCAGTTTTCTTCATGCTTATTTATTTGTATTTCCATGTTATTTTACATTGACTTTATATTCATCCATAGTGTAAGATATAATAGATGTACCAAATGATTATACATTATATTTTAATCATTGAGATTCAGAATATGGGTAAAACTGAGCACTATGCTACCAGTCAAATAGCCTGTGCTCTTGTTCTGTGTCTTCTGGTAACTTCCTGGCTGTCTGTCAGGAGGAACTCTAATCTGGGCCTCAGTTTACTTACCTGCAGATTGAGGGGATTGGGGCTAGAACCAGATGCCCCATTATAGCTATAGGGCTCTCTCCACAGTTCTGCTGCCTAAGCTGATGAAGAGCAGAAGGCACACATCTTGGGATGAGGGCATGCTCTACAATATGTCACACACTGCCAATACCTATAGTATCTCAGGCACCATGGGGAGCTGCACTCACTGTCTTCTGAGGGATGGAAACCACATATATCAGCATTGTCCTGTCTTGAGACCAGCTGGCTACTGATAATACAATACTAATATCTACACTCAATTAATATAGGCTTCCCTTGAGGAAATAAAGATACAGAAGGGGTAATACTAAAGGAATTAATGTAATCCAAATTCTGGCATTACAGAGAGCCCCTGACTTGGGGAAGTCAAGGGAGGAAGGGACATATAGCTGTATACTCATCATGTAACTTCCCCTTTGAAGTGTGAATTAGGAAGGTAAAGGGAGACAGACAAGTTGTGGGAGATTTCTATGAATTTTATAAGACCTTGAGTGTAAATGAGACAGAGAACATCTAAGAAGAAAGCAAATACTTCACTGGCTGGTGTGGCTCATGGATTGAGTGCTGGCCTGTGAACCAAAAGGTTGTGGGTTCGATTCTGAGTCAGGGAACATGCCTGGGTTGTGGGCCAGGTTCCTGGTTGGTTGGGGGTTTGTGAGAGGCAACTGATTGATGTGTCTCTCACACATCAATGTTTCTCTCCCTCTCCTTCTCCTTCCCTTGCCCTCTCTCTAGAAGTAAATAAATAAAATATTTTTTTAAAAAGATGAAAGCAAGCACAGCTCTTCCTTGGTTTCTTAGCAAAAATAACATGGCAAGTAGAGAAATTAGTGGAGATTAGTTTGTCTGGATAATATGTAAGAATGTAGGGCCCACATATGATGCAGTTACTGAGCTGGGGACAAGTGGCACAGCTATCAGAGAGCCTTGTATCTTTGACTCACAAACCAGAACAAGCACCTCTGATCTCTCCCACAGGAATGCAGGCCACTCAAAGTGCTGCATTTGGGTTTTGACTCTGGAGGCTTTATATACATATGCACTTAATGTATAAACTATTTGAAGTGTGTGTGTGTATCCTGAAGCTGCTTAAAGTTAAATTATTCTCTAAGTATTAGGTAAAAAAAAGAAGATTGAAATGAACTCCAGTTCTTCTCTCCTTCTGAGTACTCTTCACTTGTCATCTCAATCTTGAACACCCATGCTATTTGGACTCAGTATTCATCCTTGGCTCCTTTACCTGCAGCTGGAAGGTGGACTTTCTGTAAGCTGAGGAAAAACCCGTTGTCTCTGGTAGAGTTGTTTCTAGGTATCACTTGCAACAAGGATCCCTATAAAAGAGATTGGACCTAAGGAGATGGTTGACAGAGAGAAGACCTAGCAAATCAGGGGAGTGAGACTTTCTATAGAGGGCCTCTGGGGACTCTGGGATTAAAAGACTGGATAAACCCAGACATACATTTCTAAGAGATTTCTAAGAGAACATGAAGATCTGGATAATAAGCTTAAGGAGACAGTTTAGTTTGGGTCACTCCTTCATGTAAAAGGTTGGCTAGGATTTAGATTAAGGAGAGAACATGTTAAACCAGCTCTGCTACTGTAGAAAGTTGATTTAGTGAACTAGACTTGAAGGGCAAAGCCAGTATATCATTTGACACAGGCATTAACAACTACCGTGGTTATCATACACCTTTAATAACTTGGAATTGACTGTCATTGTATAACATCTGGATCTTCCAGAAAGGTCTAGTAGTGATGGCATTTATTTGTAAAGCACAGTTGTTTCCCTGGGTTAAATTCTCCTGTCAAAAGATAGTTCTAGTGATGGAGATGAAGGATTGCTAATAACATTGCACATTCAGCTTCTGTGCATAGCTTCTCATGAGCTTCTTTGCTGGAGCTCCCTCCACATCCAATGGCCATGTGCCTGCTGCATTAGCCTTGCTGGATTCTGCCCCTTTCCTGTTCCTGCTCCCAAAGGGATCCAACTTTTGAAAGTGGATACAGTTTAGACATCACTATTACCGTCTCCATAAGATTTTATGAGTGTGCAAGCATAGAAAAACAAAAAAAAACAGGTACAAAATTTCATGTCTATTAAGGTATTTTCTGGGGAAAATTTTCATTCTCTTAAGATTTGGTGTCTATCACTAAACCCTAAAAGAATTTATTTCACACTGAGTGGTTCTACTTTTCTGAGAAGATGTCTGTTAGTAGTTTCCCCACTAAGATAAATCTGTGATCTATGATAGACATTATTAAGAATTTTCTTGACTTTATTAATGGATGTTAGCTATGGGGGATTTCTTGGAAAGTGGAAAAAAAGAAAAGAAAAAAGCCTAGTTAATTGGAAGTCAGCATGTCCAGCTCCACAGCTACAGATGCTGGGTGATTCTGAGCTAGTCACTGCACCTCTTGGGGACTCAGTTTATAGATATGTAAAATGAGAGTGTTGAACTAAAATAACTCTTGAGATTTCCAAGCACTAGCATTTAATGCTTCTATGTTTTCAGTATTTGTTGATGTTTTAAATAATATTATTTCATTCCCAGAGGCCCCTTGATCTGCCATACCTCTCTCCAGATTCCTCCACAGATAAATAGTTCCAGGTGGAATTCATTTAGATTTATTATTATTATTTTAATAGCTACCATATATCCAGTGCTTACTATGTGCAGAATATATATTATCTGACATAATCCATATGTAACCCAAGTGCTAGGCTTACCTTCCTCCAGATTTTAGGAAAGGGTTTTTTTTTTAAACCATTTCTTGCGCCTACTGGCAGCTGCTCTCCAGGCTGCACAGCCCTCTCAGGGATGGTCGGCTCCCTCTTGAAGCAGCCATTACCTCACACTCAGATTCTGGCCCTCTTTGGTTAGATGCTGCTTCTGCTATGCTTGCTTCAGAAGACTGGGAATTGTGAAGTGATTCTTTCCTTTACTCGTGTATCTCTTAAGTTCTCTAACCCCACCCTACAAGTCTTTGTTTATAACAGATATTACTATAGAGTTTGAGAGAGCTGTTCCTATACCACAGAGGAAACAATAGCTCAAGACTGGATGTGAAATATGTCTGTGCTTACAGCCCAAAATAAAAGATAATAAATAAAGAGAAGACAGATGGATAATTGGATGGATGGATAACGAAGTGATGCTCTTCACCAGACCCTTAAGGAGCAGCGTAGTTCAAACTCTTGTTCTCTTTATCCAGAGCCTCCCTTCCTTTCCTCTGACAGAGGAACATTCTTTAATTCCTATTAAAAATTTCTTCTGCTTTTTCCAAAAACCGCACCTGCAGTCCACAAGGGTTGATCTCAGCTTAGGTTTCATCATCTGCCTCCTCCAGGGCAAACCAGAGACCACACAAACTCTGCAGCAATATATTTCCCCAAATCTGAATTACTAAGCTGGGGATGACACCACAGGTTGTTTCGTCAGAGCAGTTCAGTTCTGAGTCTCCAAAATATATTAGATGAGTTCAGGGGGAATTTTGACCCTTCAAGTCCAATTCTATTCATAGTATTTCTCACATGTAAGATCTAGATATGCCTTTTCATTCTCCCTACAATTTTCTTAACTATAAGACCATAGATTTGCACACATCTCCCAATATAAACAAACAATGTTTTTATAGAACATATGGTCTAGATGGAAAATATGAAACGCTTTTTTCCTAAATGCAGTATAGTCTGCACAGACTCCTTGGCCCACATAGAAATGACACTTTACATGATTTACACACAGCAGTATCAGTTCTTTGTCAGACCCAGAAGAGATGGGAGTATACAAACCATCTGTAACAACTTGTTGCTGGGAAGTTAACAAATACTATGAAAGAGCTCAGGTTGATCTGTAAGTTATATTCACAATAAGCCTTTGGTGTTGCGATTATTACTCTAGGCTTAGGGAACTGAGGTGCAGGGGGTCCAAAGGACGTAGTACAATTGCATATACAATCAGGAGTGTTGCTGAGATCCCATCGAGATTGAAGTCCACTTTCTACCCAAAAGACTTCATGTTGTTTAGGGGTGTCTTTCTATTTTAAGTGTAGAGAGAAATTATTTTCTGTCCCTCTTTCTCTTTTCCTGGTATCTCGTTTTATGGGAGATGCTCATTCTTTTCCCTGACACTCATTTTCTTCTCTTTCCTTCTATTTTATTCAGTCTTTGCTTAATGCCACTTTATTGGATAACAATGTTAAATACATTTGTGTTTGTCTCTTCTGGAATGAATTAATATTAAAACTCATTCTGTCAACAGACTATTAGGAATTAACCATCAAATGGAGGATACTTTTGAAAAGAGGACATTCCATATCCCTCAAACTAAATCTGCCCTTTCTGTCTTTATTGAGAAATCACATTTTAAAGAATTTATTGATTTGATTTACTTCAGTGTTTTAAATGAGAGATGCATTTGGACTCAGACAAGAGAAATTTTTGCCTGTTGATTTATTTATTAGATTTTTTTTACATGCAGTAAAATGTTTTGACTTAAGAGTACAGTTCAATGAATTTTGACAAATGTTTATACCCATCTAGCACCATCAAAAGGTGGTATTTGATGGTGTTCCCTTATGTCACTTCCCAGTCAGTATCTCTCTCAGAAAGGAAATTTTGGTCTGATTTCTATAATCAGAGATTATCTTTACCTGTTCCTGAACTAATAAAATGGAATAATAGAGTATGTACTCTTGTGTGTGGCTGTATCTACTCAACATTATATTTTTGAGATCCATATTTTTAATTTTTGCTTAGTTAAGTAATATAAAACATTATTAGTTTCTTTGAAATGCTTTATAGTTTTTTTAAAGATTTTTTAAAGATTTTGTTTATTTATTTTTAGAGAAGGAAAGGAGGGAGAAAGAGAGAGAGAGAGAGAGACATCAATGTGCAGTTGCTGGGGGCTGTGGCCTGCAACCCAGGCATGTGCCCTGACTGGGAATCAAACCTGCGATGCTTTGGTTCACAGCCTGCGCTCATTCCACTAAGCTACACCAGCCAGAGCTGAAATGCTTTATAGTTTTAACACTTATATTTAGGGATATGATTCCCTTTTACATGATATAAGAAAGAAGTTCACATTAATTTTTCCCATAAAGATACTCACTTATTCTAACACTACTTGTTGAAAAGACTTTTCCCCCCATTTAAATTTATTGGCATCCTTTTAAGAAAGTAATTCACTCCATAAGGGTGCAACTATTTCTGGGCTTTCTGTTCTGTATAATTTGTCTATATACTTATACAGGTTTCCCCCACTATCCAAAATACTGTTTTATGAAACTTTTCATAAGTTAAACTGGTATAAAGCAGAGTATCCCCTGCTTTCTCAAAGCTTGCAATATTACACCACTTGGCTTTTCTGAAATACTTACATTAATAACTTATTTTGCTAACCAAAAGAAGTCAGAAGAGGATTTTTGCTTTTGTGGAAGAGGCTTTACTGTTCTAATGTAGGTCTTTAGTGAAAGCAAAGTGTGTAATGCAAACTTTCAGAAAGCAAAGGAGTGCTTCTCCTTGTCTTATACGCTGCAGTTTCATAGCACAATATATATTGAAATCAGACAGTGCAAATCCTCTAACATCATTCTTTCTCCAGAATGCTTTAGCTATGCTAGGTGCTTTGCATTTCTGCATACAATTTATATTTAGCTTGTTGGTTTCTACAAATATATCTATCAGAATTTTACTTGAAATAATTTAAATCTATATTTCAAGTTTGGGAGAAGTACAATCATTATAATATTGAATCATTGAATACATAAAAATATACACACCTTAACCTATTTAAATATTTAATTCCTCTATGTACTGATGTCTTTTTTCCTATTTGGTTTTATTTTTTTACTTCAAAAGCTACATACATGCAAATGTTGAACATGTCATAACAATGCTTTTAAGTAAGGTTCAAAAATAAAATACTTGAAAATCCATTTACTTATGGATGTATGTATAACAATTATAATGAAGATAGGTCGATCATATCCTTTTTCTAATCTATTAGCAAAATATTTATTAAAAAATAATTCTATTTATGCTCAGAATAAACTTTTAATCTTTAATGAATATTGACACAAGTTGGATGTTAGTATAATATTTAAAGAAACAAGTTTAAGGCTTTTGAAAAATGTGTCTGATATCCTTATACCTCATTTTAAAATCACCGAATACACTCAAATTTAGAAAAAATGCATTTTTAAAAACTATGATTATTGTTATTATGGTTGTGGTTAGTAATGCAAATGAAGGATACAACTTTCATATGTAAATATTTCGAAAGTCCTTTTCAATGTTTGAATGAATAATTTTATTTACAAACACAGGCTGGAGACTTAAAGTACTACCACATCTCTCTGTGGTCAGTACCACAAGGGGAATTAAAAATCCTGGGCACAATGAAGTTCTGAGCACTCAGCCCTTCCATAAAATGTATAAGCATGCAAGAGCAACCCTGACTCCAGAAAACACCAGCAGGAAGAGGCATCTTCAAATGGCCCTGCCTCTTTCAGGTGGAAGCAGCAGGAAGCATGGCAGAATCAAGGATCAAGTCCCAGCATTCCAGAGGGTGGCCATTTCCTTCTATGAAAAACATCATAATACAATATATAGTAACAATTCCCAAAATTAATACAAACAGAATGCCCTGAAAGTTCAACTTTGTGAATGTTCACGTTCATCCTGGAAATGAGATTTAACCTCCTGCCCCTGAATGAAAAAGGCAGGGAAAAGCTACCCATTTTGGAAGATCACTGATTATTGGAAATGACATGCAATGTGAGCAGAAAGGGGGGCCTTTAACATGATGTGCCAACTTGCTATGGAAAGCCCTAAATGGGCACACATGCCCAAAACTTGAAAGAAGGCATCTTACACAGTTTTTATTAAATTTATTTCTATGTATTTGCATTGTGTTGGCTATTATAAATGAAATTATTCATTTAATTTCCTTTCCCAACTATTTGTTGCTTATAGATAGAAATATTTTCACATTTCATTCAAGTTTTTTTCTTTATTCTGGTTTTCAAAAATTTATTTACTTTTAATTTATTTGCATGACATTGGTTATCCTTGGATTATTTACACTCACAATCATGTTACGTGTGACTAAAGGCAGTTTTACTTCTTTTTGAATAACACCTATTTGGTTTTGTTCTTTGTTCCTTCTATTTTTTTATTGTCTTATTATACTTCCTGCACAGTGTTGGACAGGGTAGTGAGAGCAGAATACTTGTTCTTGATATTTCAATATTTCACATTAAGGGTGGTGTACATAACACTCTATCAGATTGATGAAGTCCCATTTTATTTCTAGTTTAGAGTTTTTTAATCATAAGTGGGTATCGACTTGTATCAATACTGTTTCTATATCTATTGTATTGAGATGATCACATAATTTATCTCCTTTATTCTATTAATATGGTAAGTATGTTGATTAGCTTTTGAATGATGAGCCAACCATGCATTCCAGAGATGAATACTACTTGTTAATGATATACTATGTTGTTTATTCAATTTTTATTGATTTTTTAGAGCAAGAAAGGAAGGGGGAGAGAAAGAGAGACATCAATTTGTTGTTCTGCTTATTTATGCATTCACTGGTAGATTTTTGTATATGCCCTTACAAGAGATCAAACTGTCACTCCTGGCATATTTGGACAATGCTCGAATCACTTGAGCTACCCAACAAGTTATCTTTTTTACTTTTTTATTCTGTTTTATTTACTCTAATAACTTCTAGTTACATACTTTTTCTTAAACAGTTGTTTTAGAGATTATAATTACATCCTTAAATTATCAGAGATTAATCTTAAAAATATTTAATTACCTCACAATTTCAGACATTTATGACAATATTTTCAATATTACTAGCTTTATCCCTTTTTGCTCTTGTTATCACATATTTTAGATAGCCTATGTTGTTTTGTTATTATTTTTACTTTCAATAGCCAAGTGTTTCTAAGAAGACTTAATAATTTATGTGTAGCAAGGAGTAATTTTTAAAATAACCTTTTTAATTTTTTCTTTGTAATGTTTATTGTTTCTTACATAACTGGATGTCTGACCTAATCTCCCTTAAGCCTGTAGGAGGTCTTTTACTATTTTTTTGTAGGACAGTTTCTTGCTAGAGATTCTTTCAACTCTGTCTGAAAATATCTTTATGTCCTAATTGATTTTTGAAGGATTTTTGGTTGATATGACAGTCAATTGTTATTTTTTTCAGCACTTTAAAACTCTCATTCTGTTGTATTCTGGTTTTCATTGTTTCTGATGAGAAGTCAAACATTCTTATCATTGTTTCCCTATCCAAGAATTTTTTTGTTTGTTTAATTTCTGCTACCTTGTAAGTTAACCTTATCTTTGTTTTTCCACAGTGTAACTATAATATGACAATGTATGCACTTCATACTACCTTGAAGATCTCTAAGCCTTTGGTATGTTTTCTGTATTTTTATTATCCTATTTATATATTGCTAGGTTCTGTTTGCTAATTTTTAGTTAAGAATTTATCTCTATGCTCATGAAAGAGGTCATTTTGTAATTTTCCTTTTCTACATTGTCTTTTCCCTTGTGTTAGTATCAGAGTTTGGACCAAAACACAAGATGGGAAGTAATCTGTTCTTCTTCACCATGTGAAAGAGTTTGCATTATATAGGAATTACATCTTCCTTAAGGAAGAATTTTCAATGATGCCACCTGGACCTAGTGTTCTTTGTGAAAGAGATTTTAATTTTTAAAAGTTTTTGTAAAATATACAGAGATGTTTAATCTTCCATTTCTTTTTTGCTCACTTAAAAAAGCTGTGTTTAGAGGGGGGCTAAGATGACGTTGGAGTAGGAAGGAGCAGATTTGAATTCCCTCTGCTCAGGGGAGAAAATCCTGACCAAACTATGGGGTAGAGAAGCAAGCAACCAACATACTTCAGTATATGTGAAAATAGAGGACCAAGGATTGGGGTCGAACCGAAAAACTGGACCCTAAGAAGAGAGCTAAAACAACATAGGGGCCCAGGGACCAGTGTGTGGTCCGGGGGCTGCAGCCCCAGGCCCAGGGCCCACTGCTGGGTTTGCCACAGAGTCCTTGGGAGAGAGCCGGGACAACTGCTCCCTCCCCAGCCAAACAAGGTCTGAGCGGCACTGGGAGGAATACAGGTGCTAGCAAATACACAAGGGCTGTGAGCACCTTTGGAGGCTGTGGACACCAGAGAGGCTGGGTGGCCAGCAGGCCCTGACCCCCACAGTCACTGGTCTGTCTGGAGAGTTGGGCTGCGGGAGAAGCCAGGCCTTTGTGCAGAGAGGCAGGCTTGAACAGGAGGGATTTCTCAAGAGGAAGGAGTGAAAAGACAGACACTGTTTGGTGAATTCTCCTAAAGTGATCAGTCGCTTGAGCCTCCCTGCCACCCAGCCATGGGTGCGCGGGCACGCGTGCAGGAAGAGCATCCCCACACCCCAGTCCACAGCAGTAACCCTGGGGAAAGACCTGATTCCCACACCCAGGGCGCAAGGCTGAGGAGCCATGTTAGCTTCCCAGACAGTGAGGGAGCCAGTGCAAGCTCCACTGACCTAGGAAGAAAAGCTATACCAATCACCCCTCAGCCTGCTGCAGCCAGCAAGAGCAGAAAAACCGGTTTGGCCACTTTGAAACCAAGAGACTTTTTAATTTGATTCTATTTTTTAACAATTCTTAATTTTTAATTTTTTATTGTTTTTATTCTCTTTTGATTTCTTTTTCCTCTCTTTCCTGATTTCTTGTTTTATTCCTTCCTCTTTCTTTTCCTCCAATTCTATCTCTTCTTCCTTCCTTCGTCTGCCTTTTCTATTTTTATTTTTTTTAACTTTTTCTAAATACCTACAAGTGAGACATAATCCTGGATCTGTGAAAAGACCAAAGCTGAATCCAAAGAAGGAGCATCACAACAGCTGGGACAGTGAGACAAATTTCACTGTGCTATTACAGAGAACCTGCAAGTTCTTACATCTTTTTTCAATAGTATTTTTTTGCATCCCTCTTCATTTTGTATAGTCTGCTTTGCTAGGCTGGATATATTGTATGACCTGACAGCTTTCCCCTGATATCTCTTTCCTTAGTGTATTGCTAATCTACTGTCCTTTAACTCACCTGTGTCCCATTAGCACACTACTGGAGGTTCTGTACTCCCTATTCTTGTTACCTAGATCTCATAGATTTTGTCATATGATTGTTGCCATAATATTATTATAAATAATTGCTGTTCCATGCAATTGTAATTACTTCACAACACCCCTCCCAGATCTTAGCACATCTCAAAGTTTCCTGAACTCTAATTACTGTAGTAGTTAACTCTGTTCTCTCACACACTACACCTATTTACTATCCTTTACTCCACCTTACCTCAGAATCTGACCTCCCACAACCTCCCTGCTTTATAGATCCAACTCACAATCCTTCTTTCCCAAAAAACAGTCTTATCTTCTTTCCATCCTTTCTAAAAATCAGCTAGCTGGATGGAAGATCATGGTTAACACTATACATAGTCAAAGGATCTCCTATCTCTTCCCTACTTGCTGCTACTGTAAATAGCATAGAATTCTCTGTTGCTGTCTTAAACCATTTTGCCTTCCCCCTCCAACTGATGACAAAAAAGAATAGGTGGAGGCGGTGAACACCAGGATACCCACTGGAAGGGGAAACCCCACAACAAAGGAAACACTAACAAATAACAACAGAAGAAGGTGAAGGAGGGAGTGGTAACCACACAAACCTCAATCCAGGGCCTATCTGGAAATACAACTAAACAGTAGAGACAGTACCCAATGCAAACAACGGAACAAGAGCAAGAGAGAATTTTTCAAACCTTATATACACGGAAGAACCAGCTTCAACACAACCTGTCCTCCAAACCAGCACAACAAAATATAGGAGGTAGTGGACAGAGTGACCCTCATTTAACCAGTTGGTGAGAAGGAACCACCAAAGAAAGACTCAACAACAATCAAAACCCAAAGGCAAACACAAAGCCAACTTAAATGACAGCCTAAGACCAGTGAGCTTGGGAGACCAAGGAAACTGCACCACTGAAACTCACTGCTATTCTACTAAAGAAGTTCACACCACAAACCCAGGGAGCCAGAACAGATCAATTTAAGAAGCTGAGGCTAACAAGAAGAGTCTCACAAAATGGGAAGACAAAGAAACAATCCCCAAATGAAAGGAAAGGAGGATGTCTCAGAAAGAATGCTAAATGAAATAGAGGCAATTCAACTATCAGATATTGAGTTCAAAGCAATGATCATCAGGAAGCTCAATGAGCTCACAATGAGCTACCAGAAACTACAGAGAAGCTACAATGAACTCACTGAAAACTACATCAGCATGAAAAAGGAAATAGAAACTCTCAACAAGGGCCAAGAGGAAATGAAGAATACAATTTCTGAACTGAAGAACACAGTAGAAGGAATGAAAAGCAGAATTGATGAAGCAAAAGATTGGATCAGCGAGCTAGAGGACAAAGTAGAAGACAACACCAAGAAAGAGCAAGAAAAGGAAAAGAAGCTCAGAAAGAATGAAGAGGATTCAGAGAAATGGAAGACAATATGAAACGTAATAATATCCATATAATAGAGATACCAGAACGAAAAGAAGAAGAGCAAGGGATAGAAAACCTATTTGAAAAAGTAATGATAGAAAACTTCCCTCATTTGATGAGAGAAAAAGTCACACAAATACAGGAAACACAGAGAGTCCCAATCAAGAGGAACCCAAAGAGGCCCACCTCAAGACACATCATAATTAAAATGACAAAATCTCAAGAAAAAGAGAGAATATTAAAGACAGCAAGAGAGAAATAGGAAGTAACACACAAGGGAGCCCCAATAAGGCTAACGGTTGACTTCTCAATGGAAACACTCCAAACCAGAAGAGAAGGGCAAGAAATATTCCAAGTAATGAGAACCAGAGGTCTGCAACCAAGGCTACTTTACCCAGCAAGGCTCTCAATCAAGATAGAAGGCCAAATAAAAAGCTTCTCAGACAAAAGAAATCTAAAAGAATACACCTCCACTAAACCAGCTCTGCAAGAGATGCTAAAGGGACTGCTTTAAGGAAAGAAAAAAAAAGAGAGAGAGAGAGAGAGGAACACATGTACATAAAAGGCAATGAATAAGTACCTATCAATAATAATCTTAAATGTAAATGGATTAAATGCTCCAATCAAAAGACATAGAATAGCTGATTGGATAAGAAAACGTGACCCACACATATGCTGCCTACAAGAGACCCACCTCAGGATTAAAGACCTGCACAGGCTGAAAGTGAAGCGCTGGAAAAAAAAATTTTCAAGCAAATGGACAGGAAAAAAAAGTGGACGTAGCAATACTCATATCTGACAAAACAGACTTCCAAAAAAGGACCATAAAGAGAGACCCAGAAGGTCATTTCATAATACTCAAGGGAAGAATCCACCAAGAAGACATAAATATTGTAAATGTATATGTACCCAACATAGGAGCACCCAAATACATAAAGAAAATCTTGGAGGACTTCAAGAAAGATATTGACAGCAACACAATTATTGTGGGGGATTTTAACACCCCACTATCAAAAATGGACAGATCTTCCAAACAAAATATCAACAAAGATATTGTGGCATTGAACAATACCCTAGATGAAATGGGCTTTACTGATGTATATAGAACCCTCCATCCCAAAGAAGCTAAATACACATTCTTTTCTAATGTACATGGAACATTTTCAAAGATAGACCACATGATACGACACAAAACAAGCCTCAACAATTTCAAAAAAATTGAAATCATACCAAGTATTTTCTTGGATCACAAGGGACTGAAGCTAGAAACCAACCCCAAGGAAAAAAAAACCCAAACCACTCAAACTCATGGAGATTAAATAGCATGCTATTAAACAATGAATGGGTCAAGAATGATATTAGGGAAGAAATCAAAAGGTGTCTGGAAACAAATGAAAACGAAATCACAACAACCCAAAACTTATGGGACACAGCTAAGGCAGTCCTGAGAGGGAAGTTCATAGCGATACAGGCCCACCTAAAAAAGTTAGAAACATTCCAAACAAACAACCTAACCCTACATCTACAAGAACTCGAGGAACAACAACAAAGGCAGCCCAGAGCAAGCAGAAGGAAGGAAATAACCAAGATCAGAGCAGAATTAAATGACATAGAGACTAAAAGCACAATTCTAAGGATCAATGCATCCCAGGAGCTCGTTCTTTGAAAAGATAAACAAAATCGACAAGCCTTTAAGCAGACTCATCAAGAAAAAAAGAGAGAAAACCCAAATAAACACAATCAGAAATAAAAGAGGAGAGATTACAACAGATACCACAGAAATACAAAGGATTGTAAGAAATTACTATGAAGAACTGTGTGCCAAGAAATTTGAAAACCTAGATGAAATGGACAAATTTCTAGAAAAATATAGTCTTCCAAAACTCAATGGAAAAGAAGCAGAAATCCTGAACAAACCAATAACAGCAAAAGAAATTGAAGCAGTAAACGCCCAACACACAAAAGCCCTGGACCAGATGGTTCCACAGAATTCTACAAAGCATTTAAGGAAGAGCTAACCCCTATCCTTCACAGACTATTCCAAAAAATCCAAAAAGATGGAAGACTCCCAAACTCTTTTTATGAGGCCAACATCATCCTACTCCCAAAACCAGATAAAGACACAACAAAGAAAACCTCAGGCCAATACCGCTGATAAACATTGATGCTAAAATCCTCAACAAAATATTGGCAAACTGCATCCAACAGTACATTAAAAACATCATACACCATGACCAAGTGGGATTCATTCCAAGGATGCAAGGATGGTACAATATTCGCAAATCAGTAAATGTAATACATCACATAAACAAAAGCAAAGACAAAAACCACATGATCATATCAATAGATGCAGAAAAAGCATTTGATAAGGTACAGCACCCATTTATGATAAAAACACTCAGTAAAGTGGGAATAGAGGGAGCATTCCTCAACATAATAAAGGCCATATATGAGAGACCTACAGCCAACATCATACTCAATGGGCAAAAATTAAAATCTTTTCCACTAAGATCAGGAACAAGACAAGGTTGTCCACTTTCACCACTTCTATTCAATATAGTACTGGAAGTTTTAGCCACAGTGATTGGACAAGAAAAAGAAATAAAAGGCATCCAAATCAGAAAGGAGGAAACAAAACTGGCACTGTTTGCAGATGACATGATAGTGTACATAGAAAATCCTATAGACTCCACCAAAAAACTGCTTGACCTAATAAATGAATTTGGCAAAACAGCGGGATATAAAGTCAATATCCAGAAATCAAAGGCATTTCTGTACACCAACAATGAAACAGCAGAAGCAGAAATCAAGAAAAATAATCCCATTTGAAATAGCAAAAAGAAAAATAAAATACCTAGGAATAAACCTAACCAAGGATGTAAAAGACCTGTATTCAGGAAACTACATAACACTGAGGAAAGAAATCAAGAAAGACACAAACAAATGGAAACATATACCGTGTTCATGGATTGGAAGAATTAATATCATCAAAATGTCCATACTACCAAAAGCAATTTACACATTCAATGCAATACCTATTAAAGTACCAATGGCTTATTTCACAGACATAGAATGAACACTTCAAAAATTTATATGGAACCATAAACGACCCCGAATAGCTGCTGCAATTTTGAGAAAGAAGAGCAAAGTAGGAGGGATCACAATACCTGACACTAAACTATACTACAAGGCCACTGTAATCAAAACAGCCTGGTACTGGCATAAAAACAGCCACATGGACCAATGGAACAGAATAGAGAGCCCAGAAATAAACCCAAGTCTCTACAGTCAATTAATACTTGGCAAAGGAAGCAGCAACATAAAATGGAGTAAAAATAGCTTCTTCAGCAAATGGTATTGGGAGAACTGGACAGCTACATGCAAAAAAATGAAACTCTAGCACCAACTTATACCTTATACAAAAATAAATTCAAGGTGGATAAAAGACTTAAATATAAACCGTGACACCATTGAAGTCCTAGAAGAGAATGTAGGAAGGAAAAATCTCAGACATTTCACACAGAAATTTTTTTACTGATGTGTCTCCTAGAGCAAGGGACATAAAGGAAAGAATAAACAAATGGGACCTCATCAAAATTAAAAGCTTTTGCACAGCTAAAGAAAACAGTATCAAAATAAAAAGAGAACCAACTGTATGGGAAAACATATTTGCCAATGATACCTCAGGCAAGGGTTTAATCTCCAAAATACATAAAGAACTTATATGACTCCACTCCAAGAAGACATGCAACCCAATTAAAAAAATGGGCAAAGGACTTGAACAGACACTTCTCCAAGGAGGACATACAGAAGATCCAAAGACACATGAAACGATGTTCAATATCGCTAGCTATCAGAGAGATGCAAATTAAAACCACAATGAGATACCACTTCACACCAGTCAGAATGGCCATCATAAACAATGCAACAAACAACATGTGTTGGAGAGGTTGTGGAGAAAAGGGGATCCTAGTGCACTGTTGGTGGGACTGCAGACTGGTACAACCACTATGGAAAGCTGTATGGAACTTCCTCAGAAAACTCAAAATGGATCTGCCTTTTGACCCTGAAATTCCACTGCTGGGACTGTATCCTAAGAACACTGAAACACCAACACAAAAGAACCTTTGCACCCCGATGTTCATAGCAGCACAATTTACAATAGCTAAATGCTGGAAGCAACCTAGATGCCCATCAGTAAATGAATGGATCAAAAAACCATGGTACATTTACACAACGGAATTCTATGCAGCAGAAAGAAAGAAGGAGCTCCTACCCTTTGCAACAACTTGAATGGAGCTGGAAAGCATTATGCTAAGCGAAATAAGCCAGGCAGTGAAAGACAAATACCATAGGATCTCACCTTCAACAGGAACCTAAACAACAAAACAAAGAAACAAGCAAAATATAACCAAAGACACTGAAATAGAGGACAGACTGACAGTGACTAGAGGGGAGAGAAGGAATTTCAGGGGAGAATGGGAAGGGTTTACAGGGACAAATTCAAAGGACACATGGACAAAAACTAGCGGGAGGGTGGTAATGGGAGGGAAGTGGGGAGGCTTGGGTGGGTGGGCTGGAATGGGAGTAAAAGGGAGAAAACTATACTTGAACAATGATTAAAATAAAATAAAATAAAAAGTTGTGTTTATTAAAAGACTTGTTCATTTTCTCCAAGTTATCAGTATTGTTGGCATAAAGTTTTTCATAATATTCTTTCTTTTTAAATTGATTTTTACTGCTCATTTTCTATTTCTACCTATTTTCTTTAATTTGTTCTTATTTGAGTTACTAACTTAGTTAATTCTCAATTTGTTTTTTTTTTTTCTTGTATATGTTTTTATATTTGTAATTAAGCAGTAGCTAGGTATTACTTTATCTGGATCCCACAAATTTTGATATTTTGTGCTCTCCTTATCAAAATATTAATAATTTCTATTTTAATTTTTTATGTGTTATATTTAATTAGGTTGTCTAATTTACAGCTATATATTTTTTTAATTTTAATTTTGTATTCTGATAACATATTTATTAGGATTTCAATACTTTAAATGTGTTAGGACTTAAAACCAGTTCTGGTGTATATTCTGAGTACACTTGAAAAGAATCTAATACACATGAGAAGTCTATATGTATGTGTATGTATATATATATATATGTACATATATGTATATGTAAATTTCTGATTCTGACTGTGCAGGAGGGTATTGCCCCAACACCCACATTGCTCAAGGGACAACAATGTACTGAAAATACGGGAAATTGCAGTTTATAAATATCATTGAGGTTAAGTTGGTTAATAATGCTGTTCAACTCTTCTGTATTCTTACTGTTACTCATGTCTATGACTGAGAAAAAATGTCAAAATCTATAATGGTTAAGGATCTTTTCTTTTTCTGTTATATAATTTTTTTTGGATTCATATAATTTAAAAGTACTTTAGTCAGGGCATATGAAATACCGCCCATTATATCTTGCATTGCTCCATTTTTCTGATATTAGTGCAACTACAATAGCTTTCTTGTGATTAGTATTTTTCAGGTATGTATTTTTTCATCATTTTACTTTCAGTGTTTCTGTGTCTTTATGTTTAAATTTTGTCCTTTGCAAAAGCCATATAGCTTATTCCTTTTTCACATTGTCTGGCAACAAATGCTTTTTAATTAGGTTCAGTTTATTTACATTTAATGTAATGTACACATAGTTAGGTTGAATCCTGCTATTTTGTGACCTATTTTCTGTGCATGCCACTTATTTTTTGTTCTTCATTCTCCCTCCCTTTCTGGCCTTTTTGTAGACAATTCTTTATTTTATTTTATTTTATTTTGTTTTATTTAGCTAATATACAGATTAAAATATGTACCTTTAACTCAATGAAGTCTATTTAAAATTGACATTATACTACTTCACATGTAATAATTTATAACAGTGTAATTCTACATTTGTTTATTTCCCTTTCACTTTAAATACTTTCCATTAGCATGCCTTTAAATAATCCATTGGGTATTTTTTTGCCATGTCTAATCTGTTGCTAAAACAATTGTATAAGTGCTTTATTTAACATACATTTTTCATAAAATTTTTATTTTAGAATAGTTGTGCTTTTACAGAAAAATTGTGAAGGTAGTACAGAAAGTTCTCATATTCTCCACACACAGGTTTCTTTGTTTGTTTGTTTGTTTTTTTGCCATTTCATCACATTGTAAAAAGGCCACCACTGTCAACATGACAGCAGTATTGATGTCAGCTCTGATCACCTGGCTGAAGTCATGGTTTGTTTTTCAGATTTCCCCCGTGTAAAATTATCCTTTTCCCCTTTCTATACTGAATTCTGGAAGGATATCACTATGTGGAGTCTACAAGCTAAGAATTTATAATTCACATCCTTGGAGATTATTTGAAATTCTTTTGTTTTAGAGATTTCTTTCTTCAATTATTTATTTATATCATCACAGATATATATGTATTTATTTTATACTTTTGGTTATAATTCAAACTTTATTTAAATATTTTGTTTGTTCAAGTCATTTCAGTTTTGGTTGTTGGGAGTTTTTTCATCTGTCACTTGTATCCATTTAACATACTTCATTTGTGTGTGCGTGTGTTTAAATACTTAACTCCCTTTTAAGCACTTCCATACTTTTACTACAAGATGCTCTATGCTCATCTAGTATATTGATATTTATGTTTCTATATATAAATGTCATATTTATATATGATTCATTTTGTCTTATTATTACAATCCCACTCATGTGAAGAGTTCATCACCTTTTTAGGAAAGTTGTTTCATACATTTGTAATACAGTTACATTCTTTTGTTACATTCTGTATTTCATCCTGGTGTCTCTTGACTCTCTAAATGATTTTTGAAAAATATGAACACTTTAATGCTTTGTTTTATAAGGTCTATGAAATTTGAAAATCACATTGGTTTTTGTATTCACCATTATATCATACAGAATATTTTTACCACCTTTAAAAAATGCATGTGCTGCACCTATTAAAGTCTCTCTTCTACCATCAAGTCCCTGGCAACCACTGATATGTTAACTTCCTCTATAGTTTTGGCTTTTCCAGAATCTATGTGTATAAATGTAATCATGCCCTTCAGATCAGATTCTTTAACTTAGAGACATGCATTTATGATTCATCTAAGTCTTTGCATAGTTTGACACCTCCTTCCATTTTATTGCTAAATAGGATCCCAGTGTTTGGATATACCATAGACTGTTTTCCTATTAAAGGACACCTATTGAAGATGTTCCCTAGAACATCTTCACACCTTGAAGGACCTGAGGACATCTTGATTGCTTTCAGGTTTGAGCGATTATGAATAAAACTGTTATAAATATTCCTGTGCTGTTTTATGTACACATCAGTTTTCAAAAGTGTTGGATAAATTCCTAGAAGCCCTAGATCATGTGGTAAGTCTATTTAGCTTTGTAAGAAGCTACTACATGTGAGTGAAATTATGTGGTATTTGTTTTTCTCTGACTGGCTTATTTCACTTAGCATAATGTTCTCCAGGTCCATTCATGCTTTGTAAAAGGTAAATTTTCCTTCTTTTTTATGTCTGAGTATTATTCCATTGTGTGAATATCCTAAAGATGTTTTATCCACTTGCCTACTGAGGGACACTTGGACTGCTTCCATATCTTAGCAATTGTGAATAGCACTGCAATGAACATAGGAGTGCTTATGTTCTTTCAAATTAGTGTTTTGGGTCTCTTCAGATATATTCCCAGAAGTGGGATTGCTGGGTTGAAAGCAAAATAGAGACAGACTCAGAGATAGAGAGCAGGATGCCAGCTAAGGTCCAAGGGGAGTTTAGTGGGTGGAGGAATTAAGAAAAAAGGAAAAAGGATATGGACATGGACAAAAGTGTGGTGATTGTGGGGAGTGGGGGTATGTGGGGACTAAGTGGTAATGAAAAAATATAATAACAATACCTTATTGAAAAAAAAGAAGTTACCAAACAATCTTCCAAAGTAACTTCACCATTTTGCATTACAGTTAGAAATATATGAGAGTTTCTATTGCTCTGTATCTTTACTAGCAACTATTATTGTTTTATTTTGTTCCATTTCAAAATTTTAGCTATTTTAATAGGTGTATAGTATCATCTCATTGTCATTTTAATTTGCATTCATTCCCTATAGACAAAAAATGTTGATCATATTTTCATCGGCTTGTTTGGCATCTGTAAATCATCTTTGGTGATTTGTCATTAATAGCCCCTGCCCATTTTTAAATTTAGTTGCTAGTGTCCTATTTTTCAGAGTTAAGAGTTCTTCATGTGTTTTGGATGAGTCCTTTGTAAGATATATATTTTGTAAATGTTTTCTCACAGTCTTTGACTTATCTTTTTGTTCTATTAGTAGTGTCTTTTGCAGAACAGAAGAGTTTAATTTTACTAAGTTCCAACTTATAATTTATAATTTTTTTCAGGTATTGTGATTTTGGTATTGTATCTACAACTCCTCACCAAATATAAGGTCATCTAAATTTTCTGTTTTCTTTTAGAAGTTTTGCATTTTACAGTTAGGCCTATAATTCATTTTAAGCTAGCTTTTGTAAAGGCATAAGGTCTGTGCTTAGGTTAGTTTATTCTTTTACATATGGGCACATATGGTTCAAGTTTCAGTTGTTGAATAGATTATCATTTCTTCAGTAGGCTGACTTTATGCCTTTTTCAAAAATCAGTTGTTTGTATTCATGTGGGTCTGTTTCCTGGGTCTATTCTCTATTGATCTGCGTGGCTAATCTTTTACCAATACCATATTTTCTTTCTTACTTTAGCTTTATAGAAAGTCTTGAAATTGGGGAGTGAGATTATCCCAGTTTTTTTCACCTCATTCAGTATTATATTGGTGATGACAGATCTTTTGCCTTTCCATATTAACTTTGGAATAAATTTATTACTATCTATATTAAAATATCCTGGGAATTTTATTGAAGTTGCAGTGAATCTATAGGCCAAATTGGGGAGAATAAAGCCCTTAACAATACTGACTGAACCAAACAATGAACATAAAATATCTCTCCATTTATTTAGAACTTTGATTTATTTCATTGGTGTTTTATACTTTTCTGCATATAGTTCTATAAATATTTTGTTAGATAAACACCTAAGTATTGTATTGCAGAAGGAGTTCTTAATTGTATTTTTATTTCCATTTTAATTGCTAGAATATAAGGAAACAATTGACTTTTGTACAGTTAATTATTTTCATTTTCAGATTTTGTATTTACAAATTTGTCTTCTCACAAAAAGCTATGTGTGACCCCCAAATCAATATTCCCAGTTTTGTCAGTCATTTCTGGGCATGGGCAGAATGACAAAATATTTGATTCAGCTAATACAAATTTCTAGCTGAGGCTGAACAAGGCAACCCTGGCCTTCCTCTTTAAGCTCTGGTACTATAAGGAAGTATCTTTTCTGCAGTCCATTTAGTATCACTTTTATTTTGCATTTGTATGCTTTATGTTAGTGATTCAATTGTTCAAAATGACAAGTGTGGTGTTGACTGTCTTGTTCTCATAGCATGTTAGGTTAAACTTCATTCAGGCATGAGTTATACATCTATTGCTTGTGAACTTAATTTTCAATCAACAATATGATGCATCCAGAACAAAAAAAGGAAGAGGAAATTTATCTATACTATATGTAATGTTGTTGTAGAAGTGCTAAAGTAGCATCTATAGTGTGAGATGAAACTATGGAAAAGGTATAAAATACTTAAATGTTTAGATTCATGAGATAATGATGTAAAAGTATAGTAAACAGCATTGTTGTGAATCTGAAAGCCAAAAAAGTCTACAGCCATACTACCTTGAATGCTCCTGATCTCATCTGAAAGCCAAAGAAATTTGCAATTGTATTGTACAGGGTCAAGCAAATGTCAAACCCTTACCAGCCAGTATTTTCTTGCAAAGGAATGCTACATATAATTAACTCTTTGTAAGAAATATTTATTAAATTATGTCATTTAAACAGAAACATATGGAAAACAAAGTTATATATTGATCAGTTGATAAAAATGCAACGAGAGGCTTGCAGAAACCTCACTCTATATATTGTGTATATACAAGGTGTGTCCAGAAGGTACTTAGCCATGTAATATGAAATATAGAGACATTTATTGAAGAAGATACAAGAAACATTGACCATAGGACAATGATACTTCAGTCCCCTTCAAAGTAGGCTGCTTGGGACCTCACACAGTTCTCCCAATCACCATCAGCTGCCCCATCATATTTTTCTGAATCCCATCAATGGTCTGAAATCGCTTCCCTTTCACAGGTGTTTTAATGTTGGGAAAAGCCAGAAGTCTCAGGGCCCAAAATCTGGACCATGGAGGGGCTGAGTCACCTGAGTAGTTTGATATTTTGCCAAAACACTTTGCACAATATGTGACACATGAATGGGTGCAGTATTGTAATGAAGATACCAATCAACAGTTGCCCATATCTGTGGCTGTTTTTGTTGTATTGCATCTCCCAGCCAACAAAGAATATTGAGATAGTACTATGTAGCTCAGTATCTGCTAATTCAGTCTTAATGGTGATTTTATTGAACACAATTACTATGAACAATGAGAATTGACTATCTATGAACCTTACATCATGCAACCTTGCTATAGTCACTTATCTGTTATAGAAAACATTTCTGTAAATTATTTGGGGTACAGTGTAGATGATCATACTGTGTGTGAATAAAGGCTGTTTTATTTTTTTTAATCTGCATAACTTTTCTTTCTTTTTCTTGTCATATTGCACTATCTAAGAATTCTAGTGTGTTGTTGACTATGTCTAGTAAGAGATGATATACTTGCATTTTTTCCCAATTTTATTGGGAAAGTGTCCATTAAGTATGATGTTAACTATTGTTTTTTAAATTAATATTCTTTGTAAAGTTGAGAATGTTTTCTATATTCTTTGTAGAAACTTGTTATTATGGATAGTTATTGAATTTTATCAAATACTTGTTCTGTGACAATAACTGTGATCATAGCTTTCTTTCAAAGCCTGTTGATGTGATGGATTATATTGACTGATTTCTTAATATTGAAAGAGTCTTTCACACCTGGAATAAATCCCACATGGTTGTGGTATATAATGTTGTATATGTGAGTTTGACTTGCTAATATTTTCTTGAGAAGGTTTGCACCTTTATTCATAAAAGATATTGATCTGTGGTTCTCTTTCTTGTAATATATTTTAATATCTGGTTTAGTGTTAGGGTAATTGATAGGATAACCTCATAGAATGAGTTAGGAAGTATTTTCTTCTCTGATTCTGTTTTCTGAAAGATGTAATAGAGAATTAGTACTTTTCTTTCTTAAATTTTGGCAAAATTAAATATCAATCAGGTGCTTCCTCATTTAAGAAGTTTTAATTTTTGGTTCAAATTCTTTAATAGGTATAGGTCTATTCTGGTTATCTGTTTCTCTGTGCCTCAGTTTTAGTAGTTTGTGTCTTTTATGAAGCTGGTGCATTTAATTTAGCCTATCAGGTTTTGACAAAAGAATTATTCTTAGTATTATTACTTTAGTATTTAATTACTTCATTACTTATTACTTCATTACTTACTACTTCATTACTATTTATCCTTTTAATGTCCAAAGAATCAGTAGTAATAGTCTATTCTTCATTTTTAATATTTATCATTTGTATCTTTTCCTTTTTTATTTTTTTGGCTAGTCTGGCTAGAAGTTTTTCATTTGATCTTTTCAAAGAATTAGCTTTTGGGCTTGCTTAGTGGTGATATATATTTTTCTTGTTTTCAATTCTATTGATTTTTAATCTAATTTTTATTCTTTGTTTCTTCTTCTAATTTTAAGCTTTCCTTGCTCTTCTTTCTCTAGTATTCAAAAGTGGAATTTGAGATTATGAATTTTAAATCTTACTTTTCTAATACATGCATTTAATGCTACAAATTTTTCTCTAAGGATTGCTTTGTTGTATTCCACTAATTTTAATAAATTGTATATTTACTTTCATGCACTTAACATTTTTTAAAAATTTCTCTTGACACTTAATCTTTTACTAATGGGTTATTTAGAAGTATGTTTTTTTAAATTTAATTTCTACATATTTGGGGATTTTCCCTATATTTTTGTTATTGATATTGGGTTTAATTTCATGGCGGTTTAAGAACATATTTTGCATTATTTCTCCTTTTGAATTTTCTTACGGTGTGTTTTATGGCCTAAAATGTGGTTTGTATTGGTACATGTTTGATGTGAGCTTGATAAGCATGTGCACTCTGCTGCTGTAGGGTGAAATAGTGTATAGTAAAGTCAATTCGGTCAAGATAATGCTGTTGAGTTCAACCAACAGCATTACTGTTCTTCTTGTTTTATTTTCCAGTTGCTGACAAAATGTTGTTGGTGTCATCATATCTAATAGTTGTCCATTCTGCTTTTAGTTTTACCCAATCTTGTTTGATGCTCATACACATTAAGGAAGGTTATGTCTTTTTAGAAAATTAAGCCCTGTATCACTGTGAAACACTCTCTATCCCTGACAGTATTTCTTTTTCTAAGGTATGCTTTGTCTGAAATAAATATAGCAGCTTCCTTTTGATTAGGGTTAATGTTGTGTTGTATATCTTCTCCATTCTTTTACTTTTGACTTAAGTAGTTATATTTAAAGTGAGTGTCTTGTAGACAATAATAGTTGGGTTTTGTTTCTTTCTCTCCATTGACAACTACTGTATATTTAGATCATTCACATTTAAAGTAATTTTAATTTATATTTAAAGTAATTATTGATTATTGATTATATAATTACTATAATAGTATTATAGTTGGGTTAATATCTACCATGTTGATAACTGTTTTCTAATTTGTTCTTTATTTCTTTTTTCCATCTCTTTCTCTGCCTTCTCTGGTTTTAATCAAAGGCTTTATATAATTGTACTTTATCTCCTTTTATTATATAAATTATACTTCTGTTCACAGCCTTTTATAATTGGCCTAAAGCTTATAATATACATTTTTTCTTTTTATTAAATTTATTAGGGTGATATCAGTTAAGACTGTGTAGGTTTCAAGCAAAGATTTCTATGATCCCTAATCTTTCTATTGTATTATATGCCCACCACTCAAAGTACACTCATCTTCTGTCATCATATATTTGACCCTCTTTACCCTTTCCTACTCTCCCACACCTCTTCCCCTTGGTAACCACATACTGTTTTCTATGTCTATAAGTGTTTTCCTTGTTTGTTCATTTGTTGATTTCAGTTTTATATCCCATATATAAGTTAAATCATATGGTTCTTAACTTCTTCTCTCTGACTTATTTCATTTAGCATGATATTCTCAACATTCATCCATGTTGCCACATATGGTGGTATTTCAGCTCTTTAGTGCTGAGTAGTATTCCATTGTATATATGTACCACATCTTCTTTATTCAATCATCTTTCAAAGGACACGCTTTGGTTGTTTCCATGTCTTGGCCACTGTGCATAATGTTGCAATAAAATAGAGGTGCCTATATCTTTCTGAATAAATGTTTTCAAACTTGGGGGGTAGATACCAAGAAAAGGGTCATATGGTAACTCTAGTCTTAATTTTTTGAGGAGCCTCTATAAAACAAAACAAAGCAAAAAATACAATATACACTTTTTTAACTGATGTAAGCCCACATTTAAATAATACTGTTCTGCCTCATGTGAAGTACAGGTACCATATAATAGTGTTTTCTCAATTCCTTCACCTCATCTCTTATAATATGGTTATCATTCATTTTACTTACCTGAAAGCTATAATTACTTAATACATTATTAATTTTGTTTCTCCAAACAGTTGTCTTTAGATCAATTAAGAATAAAAAAAATGCAAAATTTCTTTTTACTACCATTAATTTTTTCTCTAATGCTGTTCTTTTCTTTTGGTAGATCCACATTCCTGATCTACTGTATTTTTCTGTGTATAATGCCCACTTTTTCCCCCAATTATTTGAGGGAAAAAATAAGGATGTGCATTATACATGAGTATAATGATTACATATCATGGGTATAATAATACTGTGTATAATATGCACAAAAACATGGGTGCACATTGTACATGGCAAAATACAGTATGCCATTTTCCTTCCACCTCAGACAAAAAGAACCAAAAAGCATAAATCAAAAGAACCTTTTTTAATACTTTTTGTAAAGAAGGTAATTAATTTCCTATTTTTTTCAGAGAAGATAATTTTGCTGAATTTATAAGTCTAGGTTTTGAGGGGCTTTCTCTCTCTTTTTTTAGGTTTTATTTACTTATTTTTAGACAGAGGGGAAGAGAGGGAGAAAGGGAGAGAAACATCAATGTGTGGTTACTTCTTATACAACCTCTACTGGGTGGGAGCTTGGCCCTCAACCCAGGCATGTGCCCTGACTGGGAATCAAACTGGTGACCTTTTGGTTCTCAGGTCAGCGCTCAAACCATTGAGGCACATCAGCCAGGGCCATGGGTTGATTCTTGTATGTGCTCTGATTAGGGATCAAACCTGCAACCTTGGGTGTATAGGGACAATGCTCTAACCAACTGAGCTACCCAGCCAGGGTGTCAAGGGTTTTTCCTCCAACACTTTAAATATTTCCTTTCACTTTCTCCTTGTTTGCATTTCTAATGAGAAAGTTCTTTGTGATTTTTATTTTTTTTCCAATATTTTTTCTTTGTCTTTGATTTTATATAGTTTGAATATGATAAGTCCATATTTTTTTCTTTATTATATTTATACTGGTCAGTGTTCTATGAACTTCTGGATCTGATGTTTGGTGTTTGCTATTAATTTTGGAAACTTCTTAGCCACTATTACATCAATTTTTTCTTTTGCTATTGTCATATAATTACATATATTTTATGATATTTAAAATTATCCTACAGTTCTTGGCTTTTCTATGCTTTTTAGTTTTGGAAGTTTGCATTGACCTATCTTCAAGCTCACATATCTATTCTTTCCTTGGACGTGTTAAGCCTTAAATGAGAACATCAAAGGCATTTTTAATTTCTGTTGTAGTGGTATTGATTTCTTAGCATTTCTTTTTGATCCTTTCACAGAGTTTTCATCTGTTTAAATTGCTCACCTTTTCTTTTATGTCATTTACTTTTTCCATTAGATTTCTTAACATATTAATCATGATTAGTGATTAATGATTAAATTGTTTGATAATTTCAACAATTTGTTATTTCTGAGTTTGATTAAGATGATCACATTGTCTCTTCAGATTGTTTTTTCTTGCCTTTTGGTACATATTTTAATTTATTGTTGCTAGCCAGGCATGTTGTATTGGGTAATAGGAGCTGAGGTATTTAAGAATTTACTGTGAGTGTTTATGGTAACTTGGTCAAGCTGTGCTTGACATTTGTTGTGGTTATCGGTACAGGAGGTTTTACATTTCTCTAGTGTCATTTTGTCTTTCCCCTTGACTTTGGGCTTCCCTGGTACTCCTTAGAGAGAATACTTTCAGCTGCAATCTTGTTATTACACTGGAGCTCTGCTGATGGTAGTTAATGTGTGGAGGAGACAGGGCGTTCTATAATATGATTAAATCTCAGTGTTCCAGTGGACCTGTCTGTGTGTGTGTGGTGGGCCCGAGTCTTAAATATCATGTCTTCTCCAACTGTATATCTTTCTTTACCTCCCTTTGTGTCCTACTTTCTTCCTTGGCTCTAGTATTCTCATCCTATAAATTTGAAGCACTGACCCCTGTTGATCATATTTTCTATTTTTTGTTTTTCTTAGGTGAGATAAGGAGGTCAGAAAGAGTTGGAGCAGGAAAAATGCCTTACCCCCAACTGAGATGTGGCTCTAAAAACATTCCTTTCCCTGGAAAAGGTGTTTGTTATAGAAAAGGCGCAGGGTGTGTTTTACAAGATTACTCATTCCCTGTGCCAAAACCATGAAGGAAGTCTTTCTCAGGTCTTCACTGGAATAAGCTAGTGGGATTTATTGAGTGAAAGCCCATGAATGTTGGGGGCCAACTCTAAGAATGTGGTCCCCATGCATTTCTCTCTGTGACTACTCCACACTTATCCTGCAGCCAAAAAGTGTGTGGTTCTATTAGCTTCTGCACCAAGTAAGCAGATCTCAGCTGCATCTGTCTGGATAAGCTTCTTGCTCTAGCTTTCTGGGGGGTGGTATACCCTGCAACTTCTGTGCTCAGATGGGTCCAACAAGAATTATTGTTTTTAGTTTGTCAGGCTTTTACTTGTTAGAAGGATAGAAATGATAAGTTTCTAGCTCTTCATGTGTCAAAGCTGAAATCAGAAGTTTTACTGTATGTTTTTCTAATTCTAGAACTCTAGGTTGACTCTTTGTTAGAAATTCCACATGTTTATTCATTCTGTCCACTTTTTATTTATTTACATATCCATAATAACTACTATAAGTTTTTATCTGCTCATTCTAGTATCTCAACCATCTATAAAGTTTACTATTTGTCACTTCCTTTGATTATGGATCACATTTCCCATTTTCTATACGTATCTAGTAATTTCTTTTTGCTTACTGGATATTGAGTATAATATGTTGTAGAGACTCTGGGTTGTGTTACTTTCCTCTAAATGCTGTTTAGCTTTGTACTGACAGGAGGGTAAAAACCAGCAGGTTAAATTAATTTAAAAGTTTGTTTTAAAGCTTCATTAAGACAGGCCTATTTTAGTTTCATTCTTATTCTTTAAGAAGGGGCCAGCAAACTATTTCTGTAGAGAATATAATAAATACTTTATGCTTCATGAACCAAATGGGTCTCTTTTGCTCATCTCAACTCTGTAATTATAGTGTGAAAGTTGCCATAAGTAATGCATGTATGACTGAGCATGACCAGATTTGAGCCTCACTTGGATAGATTTGGCCCATAGGCCATAGTTTGCTGACTGCTGTTTACAGCATAGTCATTAGTCTTGGGATATGGTCCCTATTCCTAATGTGTGGTCCTTTTTGGGTTTTATTAAAAAACCTATGCATCCCAATGTTCATAGCAGCACAATTTACAATAGCTAGATGCTGGAAGCAACCTAGATGCCCATCAGTAAATGAATGGATCAAAAAACTATGGTACATTTACACAATGGAATTCTATGCAGCAGAAAGAAAGAAGGAGCTCCTACCCTTTGCAACAGCTTGGATGGAGCTGGAAAGCATTATGCTAAGTGAAATAAGCCAGGCAGTGAAAGACAAATACCATAGGATCTCACCTTTAACAGGAACCTAAACAACAAAACAAAGAAACAAGCAAAATATAACCAAAGACACTGAAATAGAGGACAGGCTGACAGTGACCACAGGGGAGAGAAGAGAGAATTTCAGGGGAGAATGGGAAGGGTTTATGGGAACAAATTTAAAGGACACATGGACAAAAACTAGCGGGAGGGTGGTAATGGGAGGGAAGTGGGGAGGGTTGGGAGGGTGGGCTGGATTGGGAGTAAAAGGGAGAAAACTGTACTTGAACAATGATTAAAATAAAATAAAAAAAGAAAAAGGAACCCACTGTATTTATGAATTCTCTATACTTGGCAGGACTTCAGCTCCAAACTCACTCTAGCACCAAGAAGTTGTCAAAATCTCAGTTGAGTTATTTAATTTTCTAACTCCTGATAGGTTCCTTGGGGTTATTGTTCTGGATTGAATTGATTAAGAGTCAGTAAGGGGAATCCTTATGCAAATTTTAGGGCTCCCCATTCTATATTTCCCAACTTTTGTGATTTTTTCTTCCATTTCTAAGAGCTGTGGCAACCCTGAACTCTAGATCCTGTTTTGTGTGTGTGTGAGTTTTTTTGGTCAATAAAACTATCACTTTCTCTTTGTATTCCATTTCTCTGTATGCAGGTGACACATAGGGAATGCTCTCAGAGCGAAGGGCACTTAGACATTTAGTTCACCTGATTTTCTTCCTTGCTTTCTTATTTCATGTCTTTTAGTTTCTGCCATCATTGGATTGTTCTACAACACTTTCAGAGAGTTCATGTTTTGTCTAAAATGTATCATTGTTATTGGCAGATAGGTGGTCTCATAAAATGGTTCTTAAATAGAGCAGGTAGAATATTTAATTTTAATGATATCTCACAGGTTGCTGTGGACTACCAGATAAACACCCCACCATCCCAGATTTAGGCCTTGGTAGATTCAGAAACCCTATTATGTCAGGCCGATCTATTTATATTAACCAATCTCAAGACTAACATATAAAATCAGGAAACCATTTTATTAATTTCCCAAGATAAATAAGACTTGGACCAGAGTCCTCACAGCTGCATGATCAGCAACTTTCTTTTCCTGTAGGCAAGCCTACGTGGGAAGTCAAATTACAGCCAAGGGCTGGTTTGTTGAGCATGAAATCAGAAAAAGAAAAACCGGTTGGATGTTTAATGGAATCAAGCTAGTATTGCCTTGGGTATACATGTTCACAAGATGGAATACCTGGCAATGGAATGAGACTCCTCCAAGTCCATTGACCAAGCTTCTCCTTTTCCTGATAACTCTTATTTATCTTGGTGGCCCCTGTTTTTTCCGAGCTTCTATGACTGATCTGCACCCCTACCCAATCACACTATTTTTCAGAAAAAAATGTTCATGATATTAACATGATTTTGTCTTGTACTGGCCTTAAAATTATTTTACCTTTTTCTGCTGACTTTTAATATTATTTTTATCATTCATATGCATGAAGCCTGTATTTATTCCTTTGAAGTTTAATTCTAAGAGAAATATCTTTTTTTTCCCCAAAGTTAAAATCTTGGAGAAGTTCTTGCACTATGTCCCAAGCAGGAACTATATTATCTACCTCTTTGAGTTTGAAGATTAAATAGAATAATATATGCAATGCTTGTGGAACTTGCATGATAAATATTTTGAAAACATTCTTTTGTTTCCTTCTCCTTAATGAAAACAGGTGTTTAAAAAAGTCTCCATTTTCTCTTGTATGTGTTTGCTGGCCAGAATAATAAGAATCTTGAAAGCATTTTTCAATTACGAGTCTAAATGGAGATTAAAAGACAAAACAAAACAAAGACTTTCAGGTTTTTAACTACCAACTCTTATTCATATGACACTCTTAAATTAGAACCTTATATCCCCAAATAAATATCAGCATTAGAACATCATATGTTCTGATTGTTGTCAATCATTAGGCAATGTAATCTAAAGATCATAGCATTTATCTTGGTGTACCCTTGATGGGCAGGTGTCCTCATCAGCAGTACCTTTAGAGTACACAGGTGATAATTGTAAGTATAATAACACAGTCACTTTACATTTATCAATATTTACCATAATAGTTAAATGTTTGCTATGTAGAAAATATTAGGGTGCTAACTTTATTTCAAGTAATCTTCACAGCCCTTCGGGTTGGTTCATTTTCCAGAAGAGGAAACTGGTACAGAGTGGGTTCTGCATGGTGAGTGGGGTTAGTATCTTGCTCGAAGTCATAAATCCATCAAGCACCAAGGCCAGAATGCAAACCACTCATGTCTACTCTAAGGCATTCATTTGCTCCAGTACTTCACAATTTCTCTTAATAACATATTAGGTCTTAGCCAAGGCTTGCAGAGATCATGGTTAAAGGGATCATTCTAACAGTGACGATTTGGGAACCTGAAATAGATTCAGAAGGATTTATTTCAAAAGAAGAAAATTTTAGTGATGCTCATCAAAAACAAAGCCATATTTATTTTATCCTGTCCCTGTATCAGCAGATATATATTTCAAACTCAACTTGTGCAATATCCAAGCTAATACAACTGTTATTTAAACCTATACAATTTTTTTGTATAGAAAATCATTGTGTTAATTGGAAAGAGCGTGAAAAAAGAAGTCAGAAATCCTTGAGTAAGCCATAGAGCCCACTTGGCCTTGTTTCCTCGTGAATCAAAGATGGGCATTAGTCCAAACGATCTTTAAGGTCCAAGTTCAGGGTTCTATGCCTCAATCACATCCATTCTTTTCTCATGACCCACTTTCCCAGCTGTGTTCTAATGGAACAGATTGACAACAGCAATCACAGAGTCAAATTCCCATTTAAAACACAAGTCTTATTATTTTGGTACCAATTACAAGGTTATGGATCATGCTTAAAGGTGTTTAATATGCTGTAATGTTTAGACACACTTGGCTCCAACATTTATGGGAGCTGTTTGCAGCAACAAGCAGCATGCTCTCACTCTGTAAGTATGCAAGACTGCTGTAAAAACAGTACAGATGGGCCGGAAA
This sequence comes from Phyllostomus discolor, assembly GCF_004126475.2. Classification (NCBI taxonomy): domain Eukaryota; kingdom Metazoa; phylum Chordata; class Mammalia; order Chiroptera; family Phyllostomidae; genus Phyllostomus; species Phyllostomus discolor. Next base: position 65,721,547 of record NC_040910.2, on the reverse strand, counting down.
GAGAGAGAGCCTCAAACCAGCTACAAGGAAGGGCAGCAAGTACTTCTGGCTGCACTATGATTTTACCCACTGACTAATCAATCCCTCATCAGCCAGAGCCTGCTTTTATAGGTGTATATTTTGTTTTTGCTCTTTTGCTTCAATCTGTAATGTGGAGTATTGCTAAAAATGGTCTGAGGGATTTTATAGCCTGTGTGACCATATTTTGTTCAGGAGTCATACATAAATTTTTAATGAGACTCCAGTTCCATGACAGTGTTCCTCTTTATTTTTTCTCACCACATCAAGGTGACAGGTGACTACTTCTCAGGTGATGGGAAAGTGTCCAAAGATATCTGGTGATGCAATGGTAATTGGAGAGGACGTAGTTGCCTGTAAATCCAAAAATCATAGTTTTGTTTGAATTGTAGATGGATTGGATTCCTGAGGCAAAGCCAGTATATCTCCATTTAAAAAATTCTATTTTCGAATATGCTTTTAAATACTGAGAAGGAAGTAAAATGTATAGTCTATTTAAGAACCAGATTCCTGGCTGCAACCAAGTTTTATAACTTGGAGTTGGGACTGAGAGGAGGTTTTCACAAAGAATCCTTCTTGGCACTAATTTGTTCCCCAGCACTGGCTGTGCCACAGTGAATTTTCCCAGTTGACAATAGGCAGCTGTGTGCTAGCTTCTATAATCTCTCTCTTTAAAAGAAGGGAGGAAGGGAGGAAGGAAGGAAGGAAGGAAGGAAGGAAGGAAGGAAGGAAGGAAGGAAGGGAGGGAGGGAGGGAGGGAGGAAGGAAGGTTACTTGTTGCTGATTTGGCTGCAGATCCTTCAACTGAAAGTGTCATGCTGATGGAGAAGCAACTGGGCTTGAAGGGACTGGCTTAACAAACTAAAACATAATGTGACAAAATATATGTATATGAATATATATGTATATATGTGCACATACGTGTGTGTACAGGGTTGTTAGAGGTGAAAAATATTTGAGGAGGCAGGATAAGTTAGAACCAGTCAGCCATGACATACAGTGCTCAGTGTAATTCATTTATATGTTCTGAGGATCCTTGCAGTGACTATGTCCGGGACACAGAACAAAATAAAACGTGGTCCCACCCTGAAGAAGTATAACTCTAGAGCCAGTGTCAGCAAACTACAGCCAGGGAGGCCAGATGTCCTGTGTTTTTTTTTTATTTTTTGTTTGTCATCCAAAGGAGACCTATGGATGTAGGTGAAGTGTGACTTCCAGTCTGGGACAGGCACTGGCACTGCCAGCTTGGAGCTGATTTTCTCTTTTTAGCCTCTATATCCTAGTCTGCCACCCAGCTGGCCAAAGCGCTGAGTCATCACTAGCTTCCTTTCCCACTACCTCCCAACTCAAACCTCAACTCTCCTCCCTTCCCTCAGCCTCACTGGGGACCCAGGAGCCTCTCCTTTCTAATCTACAGAATAAAAGGTCTGATAAACCCTTTTTTCTGGACAAAGGAGCTCCTCATTCCATTGTTTGTCATCAGCCAGAGGAAGCTTAGACATATGAGACACCGTTGGAAACACTAAAAAGTGAGCACATCTGGAAGATTTATAACAAATTCATATTCCACAGTGACTGACTTTGATGTCCAATAAAATGCAATTTAGTTTTTCTATAATTCAATTGGACACTTAACTCCCAGCCCAGTCTGCCATTTCACTGTAGGCATTTCAAAGAAAACGAAGTCAGTTTGAGAATTACAAGAGGTCACTTTATGAATTAACCTTAGTCAGCTCAGTATTTAATGTGCTCCATTGAGATTCCTCTCCCTCCACTTCTCCTGAGGGAGGTGACCTAAGTTTGGAGGCTTCCACAGCCTGAGAAAAGGGGTGGGCTTGTGGTCACTGCATCCACCTGCTGGCCTCTGCTGACACAGACAACCCACACTCGTCTTTGCCTGTGGCTACCTATTCCTGTACATTTGGGGCTGAAACCTCAAATTCCTCACTGCACTCTGAAGCCCCGCCCAGGAAGGTCACTCTCTCCCTGACCACAGAGTTTGCTCTCAGCTAGTTCTGAGCTATTCTTAGATCACAAAAATGTTTACTATTCTCCAGGGTCTTCTAGGAACGTCTCAGTCTCCCTCTGCCTGGAGACATCACACCACCATTTTTTTTAATTGAGGTAAAATTTACATAACACAAATTTAACCATTAACCATTTTAAAGTGTACAATTAAGTGACATTTAATACATTGGCAAGGTTGTACAACTGTCACCTGTCTAGTTCCAAGATATTTTCCTCTCCCCAAAAGGAAACCAACCCTGTCATCTGTAAGCAGTCACTCCCAATTCGCCCCTCCCTAGCTTCTGGCAATCCCCAGTCTTTATTCTGTCTCTATGAACTTATCCAAGTAGGGTGCTTCATATAACTGAAATCATACATGTGATGTTTGTGTCTAGCTTTGCTCACTAAGCATAAGGTTTTAGAGACTCATCACATTGATCCATGCATCAATAATTCACTTTTTTATAGATGAATAATAAGCAATGTATGGATATACCATATTTTGTTTGACATGTGGGTTGTTTCCACTTTTCTTTTGTGAATTGTGCTGCTATGAAAATGCATGTACACATATTTCATTTCTTTTGGGGTATATATCTAGAGAGGAATTGCTGGGCCACATATAGAGCTGCGAACTTTTTTTTACAGCAGCTGTATCATTTTATATTTCACAATTGCTTTTGCAGCCCTGCAGATGCCTTGATGTAGAAGACTGCTTTTTTTAATCCGCTGCCTCACTGAGCTGCACCAGGTATGGGGAAGCAAGCGCCTTCTGCTTTGTGAATCACACAGCATGCAGTGCAGAGGTTATAGCACAGGATTTGTACACTGGTCTCAGTACACAGAAGCACTTTTAGCTTCTGTTCACATTAGCTGATTGAACTTGATCTCTTTGGATGGGAGCAGTAGACTTCTGTAATCATGTCTTCTTCTTTTCTCTTCTCTGTTCTCTGCATGCTGTGAGCATCCCACTCAAGGCCTTATTCTTTTGGTACTCAACACTTCTCTCCAAAACTCCAAAACTTGTAATGAAAAACTTTCATTTTCAAGACTTGATATCAGATATCAATGTGAAGAACTTGTAATTTCAAAGACAACATTCAATTCCCTTCTCAGCTCTACTCAGCCCTCCCCATGAAGCCAGAGCACTGAAAGCCCTCACTGATTTTGGATTGTGGGGAAAGCGAGTAGGGGAAATACTTGATTACTATCTCAAAATATTGTCCTGTTAATCAGTGTCTGTGAGCAAGAAATCAGAGAATTTAGTGATCGATTGGATAGCGCAGATGAGAGAAAAGGGAAAGCTAAGAATGTAGTCTGGGTTTATGGCAGTTGGTGGTAATGACTGAAAGTGAGTTTTTGTAGAGTGTTTGAAATGATACCTTATGGAATCTAAGATGAAAGGCAGTAAAAATATAAAGGTGAATGTTTAGGGAATGAATAGAAAATTTAAATAACTTGATGTAACTTTGAGATTGAAAAATTGTTGCAGACTTTAACTGTTAGGATTGGACTGGAACCAATCCTGCTGTGGATAAGGAGAAAAGCTGAACAAAATTAAAGAAGAAATGCTCCTTGAAATCAGTGGAGAGATGACAAGAGGCTGAAGAATTATTGGGCTAGAATTAGAGCAGATAAGCTTAGAATGTAGAGCTACTTTTACCCTGAAGAGATTTGTTGATTTCCAAGAAGTCAGTTGAGAGGCTAAAATGTCGAGCAGTGATTTTAGCCCCTTGTCGGGCCAAAAGGCCAGGCAGTGGCATTCTAGCTCTGCTAACATAGAGTGTACTACTGAAGCCTTTCATTTGGTTTGGACCCCAAAAGTCTTTACCCATAGAGGAGGCAGGAGCCAGAAATACTCAGGCCCTCCCAAGGCCTCCCATCACAAATGCAAGTCATCCTGGCTGGTCCTTGAAATCAGACTACCTGGACAATGGCCCTCCCTTCCAGCCAAGAGACATAGTACTTCAGAAGAAGGCACCTTTCTAAGCCTCACATTGTTTCTATGAGCTACTTCAAACACAATATCCAGCACACACATGCACTCACACACAAGCAGACACACGAGAAAACAGAACTAATTGTGAATGGTATCTCATTTTCTAATGATTAAGAAAATATTGTAAATATTTCATATGTACATATATGTGTAATGTTTGGCTACTATTCAGGATACTGGAATCCGTGTGAGATCAAACTAATAGAATTTGATTTTCTTAGCACAGGATAATAAACATAATGTGTGATCACAGCTTCAGTTCCACCAATTATTTTGGATAGGTTGTTTCATTTCTGTAATACAGACAGCATGTGCTTTAGCAAGATAACATTTTTTATACTCACCCAGGACATGCTGATTTTAGAGGGAGGGAAAGGGAAGGAGGGAGAGAGGAGGAGAGAAACATCCATGTGAGAGAGAAACATTGAGTGATTGTCTCTCACAGGCTCCCAGACTGGGGACTGAACCCGCAACCCAGGCATGTGTCCTGACTGGGGATCAAACCCAAGACCTTTCTCTTTATGGGGTGATGCTCCAACCCACTGAGCCACACTGGCCAGAGCTAACAGGGGAACATCTTAAAGGGTTTAAGATAACTTGAACTGGTATTCCCTATTTTACTCTCTCCTACTTTCAAGCAGTATGTCATTATTTGCCTGTTCTCACAGAAAGAATGTGAGAGAAGGAAGCAGACAAACAAGAATCTCTTCAGTGTCAGGGTTTTGAAATATACATGTCCTTAAAGGAATAGAAAGGACTTGTGATAAAGACAAATATTTGGGAGAAACCCTCCTAGTCTTTTTTTCTCTCTCTCTCAGATTAGAAAATGATGGCCTGGACTGTGGAGTGAGGCCTGAGGGGACGTCGGCAGCTCCCAATCCTGGGGACATGAGGAGTCCCAGAAAAAGCTGACCCAGCTTGGGGAGGCAGCAAAAATCCTAGAGGTGTGCTCAGGGAGAGTGATGCCTGGCATGCCTGGGCACGTGGGTGAAGGCAGAACCAGGAGGTCCTCCCACTTGGCCAGGGTTCCTGGCATCAGAGTGGATTCTGCTCACCCCTAGCTGATGTGGGGATGCCCCAGAGAGCCACCAGAGGTGGAGCTGAAGCACCAGGAGCAACTGTGACTCCAGTCGTCCCCGGATGGAGATCAGACAGACAGCCCATCTGAGAGGACGCCATTGGACAAACACTGCAAACCTTAACTCATTTAATCTTCACGGAATCCCAGAACATAAATGTTGTTAATGTTACCTCCATTTTATAGAGAAGATGACAGCTTAGAAAAGTTGAATACTTAGCAAAAGTCATACAGTAATGGAGACAGCGTTCGAGTCCAAATCTGCCTGCGTTCAGAAACCGGACGCCGAAGCAATGGAAAGTGCCTTTGACATTCAACTTTTGGTCCTAAACCCTGTACAGGAATGAGTTATTGCACACTTTAGCTTCCTTGGTATGTGTGGCAAAGGCACCAATCATTTGCACAATTTATGCAACTCATATTAAGTATCTTTTTCGAGAAAGAATAAAATTTTCCAGTGTCTTTCGAGCACTATTATGTAAAACTACATGATAGTCTTGGCTTTATGGTTTCCTAATTATTACTGTCTTCTGCTAATAAATTCCAAGTCCATAAAATTATATGTGGCGTCTTTTAGCCCATACAACTGTAAACATCTGCCAAAGCCTTTCCAATGCATGTCAACACCATAAACTTCCCCTGCCTCTCAGAGAAGCACACATGAGTGAATTAGGATCAGCGACAACTGTGGGAAACGCATAAACTTAACACAACAGTGGCTTAAACAAGACAAACTTCACTCATTCTCTTTCACATAAAAGCCAAGAGATGGCTTATATATAATCCAGGGATGGCAGGGTAATTATGTTTCACAAAGTCCTTGGGGAGCCAGGCTGTTTTCTGTTCACTGCTCGGCCATTGCTGGAGTATAGCTTCATCCTCACAGTCCCAAACAACACTTGTATTCCAGGCAACAGATGGAGAAAAGAGGACAAAGGTATTAACCAATTATCTCCTAAAGAAGGTTCTCAGAAACTGCCACAAGACACTTGAAGTCTCATCCCACTGGACAGAATTTGGCCACAGGAACACACTTAGCTGCAAGCTAGGCTGGGAGTATGCTGTACTCTATTCTGGGCACTAGAAATTCTATTGTTAAGGAAAGAGGAGAAAACAACAGTTGGAGAAGAGCTAACAGCCTCTGACACAACACTAATGTGCATACACCCACCCCACCCCAGGACCCAGTTCCCCGGCCCCATGAGCCTGTTTTCCTAAGGAGTTAGGTGTCTGTAGCCTGAATCCTCAACACTGATTCCCATGGGGCTGTTCAGTCCACAGCTGATCTCAGTGCCTGTCTCTTAGATATTGCTTAATGAATCATACATTAGGAAACAGAATATAAGAACTAGACTGTGTAGCTGAAGAATAAACATTATGTATTATACGTGTATATGTATATGTATACACATATACATGCATAATGTGAACATATCTATATTATATGTTTATGTAATATATATATTACTCTGTATATAATATATAGATAAATGTCTATATCTATATGTATTTTGTTCCCTATATATACCTATATATTGTCTAGATTTTTGAGATCATTAAACATATAACAATACAAAAATACATAAAACATAAATATATAGTTTAGTGAATTATCATAAAGTGAACACCCATGTACTCACCCAGGTGAAGAAATAGAACAGTGTCAGCCCCTAAAAGCTCCCACATACCCTCTTCCTCATCAACTCCCTGTCCTCCTCCCAGATAGCTGTAAAGACACCACAGGCCTGCATCTTCTGACAATCATTAGATTGCTACATTTTGAGATACAAGGCTGGTCCTAATGCCATTTCTGCTTCTAATTAGTTGTATGATCTTGAAAAAACCACAGAATCTTCCATATATACATATATGTATATATATACATTTTTATTTTACTTAATATATATTAAATATGTCTCTGTGTCTGTATGTGGGTATAATGAATATCTCGAATTAAATGGTGTTAAAGATTGTTTCTAACTTTTAAAGCCTGCCTTCTGTATATGGATAAATAATTGCACAGTTTTGGTTTGTTTGTTATTTATTTTTAATCTTTAAACTTTTCCTGTTAACTTTTGACATCTTTTTCAAAAGTTAACTAGTTGAAATACTAAAATTGCAGCACTTACAACAGAAAACTTGCCCATTTATAAATAAAGCAATGCCTTCATTTAATAATGTCACTCTTAAGAAATGAATTTTTATGCTTAATGTTCCAGAAAGAGATCATTTGGCTTCTAAGGGCTTTTTTGGATCTACTGCCTTAATTAAATTCCTGGTGTCAAAATCCATTACAGTGGCCACACATGAAAGCTACCGGTTTGTTGCACTAGATAATAAAGTTGTGTCAAGAGAAGGATGGGCTCAGTGAAGTAGTGTCAATGGTTTGTATCTCTCAGTCCAAAGAGACTAACTTTAATTATTGCATTTCCAAATAATTTGGAATTTTTAACAAACAACTTTCTTCAAAGCCTGTATGACTTTAAAACCCAGTCAGAATGGTATCAGTGAGGGAGGTAGGGAAGCCAGTAGAAATGGAGGCAGAGAAAGGGAGATGGAGAGTGAGATAAGAAACATGAGGGGAAATCAGAGGAAAGTGGAAACAGGGTTCAATATTCTTAGAAATGAATTAACTCATGGTAGCCACACTAATATATATCTCTGTGCTCACCTCTGGACAATGGATAGCTGAGTAAATGGTCCCTTTAATTTTTTTCCAATGAATTGTTTTTCTTAATATTTTATTTATTTATTTTTAGAGAGAGGGAAAGGGAGGGAGAAAGAGAGGGAGAGAAATATCGATGTGAGTGAGAAACATCAATTGGTTGCATCTCCTATGTTCCCCATCCAGGGACAGAACCTGCAACCCAGGTATGTGCCCTGACTGGGAATTGAACCAGCGGCCCTTCATTTTGCACTTTGCAAGACACCCAGCCAACAGAGCCTTGGTCAGGGCATTTTCTGTGAATTGTTAATTAGTAGATATTCCCCAAGAAATCTTTGGAAACCTCCTCATTTACAATGGGGTGCCCATATAGTTGACTTTAACTTCTATAAATCCAATGTGTGTGCATATAAAAACAGGGGGAAGAATAAACTATAACTTTGGTAGTGGGGGTGATTGCACTCACATTCCATCCAAAAGCAATGTTCTGAATGGAATGTGAAGAGAGAGCAGTGCTCTGCAATTCCTCCTGACGTGAGTGTCTCACCATGATGAGGGTAAACCCAGTGTTTAAAGATGCAGTTTTCATGCATCAGAGCTTTTTTTCTGCAAATGGCACTTTACTGAAGAACTGATTTGTTCCCATTCTGGGGGAAGGAACCAGCTGTGCTGGACTTTCCAAGGCCCCATGTTGGTCTCTATCAAGCAACTTCCTATAGAATTTTTAAATATATTTTACCAACATACTTTATATCCTAACTTCTGCTTCAGGCATGAAATCACTATTTTGTTGAAATGAATACTTTATTTTTAAAAAGTTTTTATTTACTTATTTTTAGACAGAGGGGAAGGGAGGGAGAAGAGAGGAAGAGAAACATCAATGTGTAGTTGCCTCTTGCACACCCCCTACTAGGGACCTGGCCTGCAACCCAAGCATGTACCCTGATTGGGAATCAAACTGGTGATACTTTGGTTTGTGGGCCAGCACTCAATCCACTAAGGCACACCAGCCAGGGAAAAATGAATACTTTATAATGTCTGGAACTTTATGAAAAACTTTATTAAACTTTATGAAAAATAGAACAATCTAGATTTAACATTTGGAATGGATCTTAGGGGTCAATCAGTACTATCTCGGCCTCACTGAGCCATCCAATCTTCAGCACCTTCACCAGATGGACAGCCCACCTGAAGCTGCTGTGATGACTGACCATCAGTTATACCATGCCCTTCTTTATGGCGATCCCACTTTTGCTTGCTTCAAATTTTTCCTTTTTAATTTAAACAAAATTAGCTTATTATACTATGAATTAGAAGTCATTATTTTAGACTGCTGGGGTTTTTTTTTGCCTTTTTAGATACTTTGGGTTTACTATGTTATCAAAATGTGCTAAGTTCAAGTAAAAGAATTGTCCACGTATAGTGTGAACAATGGAGAATAACATGGCACTGCCATTTCCTATGACTAGGCATTAGTGTTACCCTTTATGAGCTGTCAAGGAGCATTAACATTTTTTCCTACCCTCAGCCCCAGCAACCATCGATCTGATTACTCTTCATACTGTTTTACCTTTTTCGAAATAGTATCTGCATGGAGTCATACAGTATTTAGTGTTTTGAGTCCAGATTCTTTTACTTAGTATAAAAAAATTTGAGATTCTTCCAATCTATCATTTGTTCACTATTTTTTATTGTTGAATAGTATTCCTTTGTGTGGATGTACTGTAGTTTGTTTATTCATTCATCAGTTTATAGACATTTGATTATTTCCTGTTTGAGGCACAAATAAAGCCACTATAAACATTTGTGACAGGTTTTGGGGTACACAAACATATTTATTTATCTTGAGTAAATGCCTAGAAGTGAAATGGCTGGATAATATAGCAGGTGCGTGTTTGAGAGTATCAGCAACAGCCAAATTCTCTTCCAGTGTGGTTTTGCTATTACGCATTCCCAACAGCCCAGGGTCTCTTTTTCATCTGTGCCCTCCTTCCCTCCAACTGGGCAGAAATTCAATTTAATAACCATTTATTGAAAGCCTTGCTGCTGTCAGCTCTTGTGTTTTCCTTTGGGGATCTGCATACTCAGGGATAGCCAAAGCATTCCTCTGAGCTTTAATAGGAAGACCACCAGGGACTGTTTAAAACATTTTTTTTTTGTCTTGAGTCTTTGTTTTTTTTTAAATAAAAATTTCAGTAAAGATGTATATACTTAGTTGCAGTTTGTTGGACATTTCACCTTTTCCACTTTGTTGCACATGTGAGTAGATGCAGGAGTGACCATGGTCAAGGTTCAACTCCTCCAGGACTGGGTTGCCAGAGAATGTGGCCTTCAATTGGATGAATAAAGACCCTAAAGGGGCTGTTACCCTATTCTGGTATCCTTTCCACCCTGTTACTGAAGTTTTCCTTTGGTTATCCTTTATCTACACTGTTTCTCAGTGCTTAATCACTTGTTCAGGGTGCTTCTATGTTTGGATCTTGCTGTTTAGGAACTCTGTTTTGCTGTTGTTATAAGGTGAGCTCACTGTATCTCCCCCTTAAAGTAATAAAAATAATCATTATAGTATTATACCTCATGTAGATGCCTTTTTTACATTTGTTTTATTTAATATTTGTAATAGTCCCTTGAAACAACTATTTTGTTCACATTTTACAGAAAGGGAAATTGAGAATTAGAGAAAGTAACATTTTCAAAGCCATAAAACAAGGGGCAGAATTATAATCTATGTCCATGTCTTTCTGAAGACAACTTTTGATGACAAAATTGTTATTCCTAACTTCTCTCCTATGATGACACCTAAGCCAAGAAGAAAGAAACACAGGTTCCTTTGGAAGCCCACCAAAGCCACTAATTCTACTAAGTTTCAGGGAAAAGCTTCATCAGTGCTCAGATAGTTTCTGTTGTATAACAATCAACCACAAAATTCTCTAAGACTGGGATTAGTGAGAAATCAGCTAAGTACTTTGGTGGTCACAGCTGTGCTTTCCCCTATATCTGAGGGCTATCTAACTGGTGATCTAATCTGGCCTGCCCTTTGCTAGGGCAACAGGCTACTTGGTTCTGCTTAATGCATCTCTTCATCTAACAAGTGAGGTTGGGTGTGTTCTCTTGGTGATGGCAAAGGCATGAGACAGCAAGCCCATTTCAGGACACAATTTCTGTCAGTCTTCTCACACCCCACAGGCCAAAACAATCCATGTAGCAGAATTCAGCCTCAAGGATCAAAGGCCATCACTCATAGCCCCTATCTCACACTAGCATAAAAGTGGGAGGACATGGTCAAAACAGTGTGGTGCTGGACTAAGGATATCATAGAGATGAATGTAATAGAATTGGATAGAGAGTACAGAAGCAAGCCCATACATTTGTGCTTTCAGTTGATTTTCAATAAGTTAGGTCCATATAAGTCCACTAATTCAAGAAGGAAGAATGAAAATACAACATGAAGAACACTTTTTTAAAAAGTGTGAAAATCAAACTATATACACTAACTCTACCTTTCACTTGGTTCTTCCCACTGCTGGCCACCTAAGAACTATGTGATCTTTACTTTCCAGTAAAGGAAAAAGATTTCCTCTTTTTCTCTGTTCTCTTGTCTAAGTGCCCAGTGTCTCCTTGATTCTATTTTCCTTCCTACACAGAGTTATCAGGAAAGGAGGGCTTGTTGTGTGTACTGGGTGCATCCATGTTGAGGATCAGGCTTACATATATATTATATCTGGAAGATATTTGTTGTGGTGGGGATAGGTGATGTCTCTATTCCCAATATCACTACCATTTCTATCATTAGTTTATGGTCTTCAGGGGGCTCTGAAAGTATCAGAAATCACACAGCCAAAACTTCCATTCCTAGTCCAAACCAACAAGTCTGCAATGATTGAACCATGAATTGGCAGTGGTTTCTAAAATCAGGGTGTAGGAAAAGGAGAGTGTAAATGCAGGTGAGATGAGTCCTATTTTGGAGTGTAAAGCAAGCATTTTCTATGGAGTAATGTTCTATGTATTATTATTTCTGAAAATAATATTAACCACCCCTAACTCTTACACAGGATTTCATAAAATAGAAGTCACTTTCATCAGTCAAGATGGAGGCATGCGTGAACATGCTTCACCTCTGCGCACAACTGCAGCAAAAGTTACAGCTAGACCACAAAACAAGTATCACCGAGGTTCATCAGAAAATTGAGCTGCATGGAAGTCTGACAACTAAAGATGTAAAGAAGCCACATTCATCCAGATGGGTCAGAGGGGAGGAGATGCAGAGAGATGCAGAGAGGTAGAGGAATGAGAAAGGGAAATTGAGAATTAGAGAAAGTAAAATTTTCAATGCCATAAAACAAGGGGCAGAATTATAATCTATGTCCATGTGTTTCTGAAGACAACTTTTGGTCACAAAATTGAATTTACACCTTCATTTGTGGTGGATAAAAATTGGGAGGGATACCTCAGGAGTGATGGATCCCAGTCCCACCCAGCTCAGGGTTCTAGAGCCAGGAAGATAAGTCCCCATAACTTCTGGCTGTAAAAACCAGTGAGGATTGGGGCAGAGGAAGAAACTGAGGAAACCTCTAGAGACTACTCTTAAAGGGACTACAACAGACTTAGGACACACACAGACCCACCTCCTCTGGGATTCAGCACCAGGAAAACAGCTAGAAGGGCACAAGTGGCATGTGGGGAGAAGAGGAGACTGAGGTGACTGACAGCAGGGTGAGGGCCAGATGACAGCTTTCTCCTGGACAATCTCCAGAGGTCAGGCAGCAGCATTGTCATTTCTCTGAGCCCTCCCCCACAGAGAGCCACAAAGCAGGGAAATGGGTTGCCTTAGCTTGATTAGGTAAGGCTCTGTCCCACACAATTTACAGGTGCCTTTTCTACAATAGGACATGCTGCTAAGACAAGGAGTCTAATTGAGATAAGCAACCTATCAGATACAGAGTTCAAAACACTGGTTTTCAGGATGCTCAAAGAACTCATTGGGTACTGCAACAGCATAAAAAGGACACAGGCAGAAATGAAGGCTGCATTAAGTGCAATAAAGAAAAGTCTCCAAAGCCAGGCAGTAAAACAGAAATACCATATGATCTTACCTATAAGTGGAACCTGAACAACAAAATAATCAAGCGAGCAAAATAGAACCAAGATATGGAAATAAAGAACAAACTGTCAGTGACCACAGGGGAGGGGGAGGGGGATAATAGGGGAAACAAGGGGCAGGGGCAAGTCCAGGAACATGTATAAAGGACCCATGGACAAGGACAATGAGGGGAGGATTTAATGTGGAGGTGGACAGTTGGGCAAGGCAGGGGAGAGTAATGGGGGAAAATGGGGATAACTGTAATTGAACAGCAATGAAAAAATTTAAAAAGTTATATCATATTATGGGTCTCTATTCTAACTCACTTTTTTATACCAAAAGCAACATCATATTGTCTTTATTGCTATATTTTTAAAGTGTATTTTAATCACTAGTAAAGCATACTTCTCACTAAAACAACAACAACAACAACAACAACAACAACAACAACAACAAAACAAACTCCAGGGAACCAACCATGGAGGGGATGAAACCAAGAATAAAATCAATGATTTGGAACATAAGGAAGAAAAGAGCACTCAGTTAGAACAGCAAGAAGAAAAGAGAATTTGAGGGGAGGGGGAAGGATAAAATAAGGAGCTTCTAGGGCATCTCCAAATGTACCAATATCTGAATCATAGTGATGCCAGAAGGAGAGGAGGAAGAGCAAGACATTGAAAATGTATTTGAAAAAATAATGACAAGGAACTTCCTTAATTTGGTGAAGGTAATAGACATACAAGTCCAGGAAGCACAGGAAACTATTTAGACTCAAAAGAGGTCCACACCAAAACACATCATACTTAAAATGCCAAAGATTACAGATAGAGAGACAATCTTAAAGGCAGCAAGAGAAAAGCAGAAAGTTACTTACAAAAAGTTCCTGTAAGACTTCCAGCTGATTTCTCAAAAGAAACTTTGCAGGCTAGATGAGACTGGCAGGAAGTATTCAAAGTGATGAAAGCAAGGTCCTACAACCTAGATTACTTTAAAGTGCTTCCCAAACAAGGTGAAACTAAAGGAGTTTATCATCACTAAGCCATCATTGTATGAAATGTTAAAGAGAAGTATATAAGAAAAAGAAGATCAAAACTATAAATATTAAAATGGCAACAAACTGACAACTATCAACAACTGAATCTAAAAAACAAACTAAGCAAACAAGCAGAACAGGAACAGAATCATAAATATGGAGATCATTTGGAGTGTTATTAGCTTAGAGCGGGAAGGGGGAGAATGGGGGGAAAGACACAGGGATTAAGAAGTACAAATTAGTAGGTACAGAATAGACAGGGGGATGTTAAGAACATAATAGGAAATGGAGAAGCCAAAGAACTTATATGCATGACCATTGGACATGAACTAAGGGAGAGGATTGCTGGAGGGAATAGAGTTACTGGGTAGAGGGGGGTAAAGGGGGAAAAATAGACAACTGTAAGAGCATAATAAATAAAACATATTTTTAAAAAAGCACTTTTACATTCATTGTCTCATTTTCTGCCCTCCAACAATCCTGTGAAGAAGGTAGAGTTTGTGCTGATCTCATTTAAAAGAGGGTTAAATGGACATGCAGTCAGGTTTGTGATTTTCATGAAGTTTAACAAACAGTAAGAGATCAAGAATTCATATCAAATGTCTTTTTCTCTTTCTCTGCATGATGCACTCTTACCACATCCCAGGCCCCTTACCTGCCACTGCCCAAATTCAGACATGCTCATTTCTGCAAAAGGCTTCTAAGTATATTTTTGCCTCCTTTATATATCACATTCTATGTAACTATTATGTGCTCATCATAAAGCACAAATCTGATGATATCTTTCCCTTCCTTAATATCCATTAATGCCCTTCTCCTTACTGTTATCTGAAAGATACAGAATGGCATAATCTGATGTCCAATATTCCAGCCTCTATACCACAAACCTATACCACAAAATCTGTGTTCAAAGTGTGTATACATTCCTCAACTAGAACTGCATGTTGCTTGAAGAATCTAGGTCTTTTCATATGTTCTACCCTCTTGGTGACTTTTCTTCCCTTCTAGGGTTATAAATTAATGCCTATCCAGTCTCTACACATCAGGCCTAATATTACTATGCATGCTGTCTTCCCTAATTCTCATACTGTGAAGAGTTTGTCACTGCCTTCTGTGAGTTCTCTTGGTCTCGTATAATATATTGTCCTATAATAATATTGCAATCAATTGGAACTGTAGATTATTAACTCCATAAATTAGAGACCAGGATTGTTGATTGGTATAACCTCATGATACAATATAGTTTCTGGTATACAGTAAGCACTCACTAAATATTTGTTAAATGTGTCCATGAATGATCAAGGACCACTTTATTAAGGATATGATATTGACCAGACTCTCTGACTCTAACCCTCACCCTTTCTGACTCTCTGACATTCTGACTCTGGCTTTGTGACTCTCACCCTTTTTTCCTTCATTCCCTACTACCCTGCCCGTTCCCACCACTTGTTCATCTCTGTTAGGATAGCTGTGACCTGCCAGATTCATCCTCACTAGAAACTACCTGCTTCGGTCATGAGCACACTCTCTGTGGGTGTTGTGCAGCAGCCCATGGGAGCTGAGGCAGTGGAAATGAGGACTCTGTGAGGATGACACAATTCCGTCTGATTCCTTCCCATTTTCCCCACCCTGTCTCAGGGGGCCCGAATCACATTGCATCTACTTCAGGGTCTTTGAGACTAGAAACTCAAAAGACAGCTGGAGTCCACAGCTTCCTCAGAGAAACCCTGGGCTGGCATTGACCCAAAACAATGGAAATCCCAGGGGCTTCAACTGAAACAATCTGCAATGGGAATGTAATACTCCAAATAGTTTTCAGTTAGTTCTGGTTCCCATTTATCTTTTTTTCTTGGCAGGTAGGGCAAGGGTGAGAGTAAAATGGGACAGGTGGAGAGTGGGATTTGATTGAATTACCTGCCAGGACTCCAGAAACCCACACAAAAGAAACTCACAACTCAACTTGGCATCTCTTTAGGAACCATTCCTTGAAGGCTGCTGATGGAGATGCGGAGATGCGGTGCTTCAGAAAGCATTAGGCTGCTCTGGGATGATTCACGTGGCAGCGTCAGTGTAAGAACATATTGTTCTTGGCAGAGGTGTAAAGAGGCTGCTGAGATGGAGAGGCAGATAGGAGACTTGCCCAGCCTACCCTCTGTCTGCTGCCATTATTTAAACCCTTCCTTCCCATGTCCCTGAACTAAGCCAAGGTTTTCTCTTCTCAAAAGGTTTAGGTTCACAATTCCCATGCAACATTTATTCCTCTCCTCTCTTTAATATCAAATTTCTTACCTGGACCACAGAGAATTTGTTACAATCCCTCCTATCCCATTTGATATTTATGAGCACACTTTCTACATCATTTAGTGACTGAGGCCATTCTTTCTACTGCTTGAAATATACAAATATCACTTACAAAAGAATATTCTAGTGATTTCGATATAATTAGAGATTCAAAACAGGTCAATCTGTCTCCTCTGTCTTCTGGAATCTTAGAACAAGTTATCATTTCTAACATTCACCTGACGCTTGTTCATGCCAGAGTCCATGTAGCACCCATAAATTTGCAGACCTTCACTGAGCAACTGCACTGGAATTGGCACTGAAAAGTACAATCCCTGTCTCAACCATAGTGTTATCCTTTGCAGTGCTACACAGCACCCACATGCCTCAGACATCCTGCTCCAAGTGAGTTTGTGAGTCAAGGACTGTACATCTTTGTGTTACTGTGTTTGTCTCGGCATTAGGAACATGGCAGACACAAAACCATTTTTTCTAAAAAAAATTCAGTTCTAATTTCCCACAATCTTTTTGTAACAGGGTACAGCCAAGGGTGGGGGGCAAATAGAGATTTGTAATGGGGTCCAGAACTCAGGGTGTCCAGGAAATATTAGAAAAAATATATATATATAGGATGTCCCCACCCCCACCAGTCTGAGCTAGGGGATGGGACTGAGTGGAGCAGAGCCATTGAGAGCTGTTTTGCATAGCAACAGTTTTGTAGATAACCTCTAGAATGGTCATTTAACATATCTATAACCTTTAACTGGTTTCATGGATATGTTAAATAGCTGTGACCATGCTTTGAGCCAGGGGGATGGGAGTGAGTTCCACCCAGGGTGTAACTGGGAGGTATCTCCCCCTGGTTACAGTGCCTGTGTGAGATGATTGACTCCACACCACAGAGCCACACCTGCCTGGACTTACTATGGCAGCCCAGTAAAGCTGGAATAATACAGGGATGCTGGTAGCTGTGGCCAATTATGGGAGGAGTCGGAAATGGTGTGGCAGAGGAAGATTAGTGCTGGGATTTAAACCCAGGCATGGCAGCCATGCAACATCTTTTTGGGACCATGCAGCTTGGGCAGAATAAATAATCCCTTTCCTTTTCACCAATCTCTGGCATTGAGAGATGTCTTTCCCTGGTGGCAGGCAAGGCAAACCCAGGGAGTGGGGGACCCCCAGAGCACAAGGGTAGGTCCATTCAGTAATAGTATATCATTCACCACCTCACTGGGTCTGTTCTGTAACATTTTCACATCATTGATAAAGATGGAATCACAGTATAAGTGATTAATCCAAATAACTACAGCAATTCTCATTCACACCTTCAGAATGAAGGCCTGTAGCCAGAAAAACAATGTAGGGCCCTCCATGTTTTTCTGGGAGTCTCCAGGAGATGTCTCACAAGATCCAAAAAAGAAGTTCTGTTTCTGCCGCCCTGATGGGCCCTGTAGTTCCCATCAGATACTGCTGATAGTCTTCCATCTGTTACCTGGCCCTCTTCCTATGTTCTACCTGATGCCAGAAGCCCTGCCCTGTACCCACCCAGTGAAAGTGCTGCCCTGAAGCACTTGAGATCCCAATGTTGTGCAGGCCTCTGTGAGGTCACAGAGTCCTACATCCTGCTACATTTAGGGAAGCAGTTCTTTGTGACTTAAACACAGACTGTATGTTAGAGTTCAGAATAGTTGGAGATTACATCGGCTACATTGTTCTCAGAAATATCATTTCTCTCTGATGATTATGGCTTGTCATTTTTAATCCCCATCCAAGGATATGTATATTGATTTTAGAGGGTGGGGCAGAGAGAAGGAGAGTGGGAGAAACAGAAAAAAAAACATTGATATGAGAAACTGATCTGTTACTTCCCATATGTGTCCTGACCAGTGATGAAACCCATAACCTAGGTATGTGCCCTGACTGGGGATCAAATCCACAATGTTTTAGTGAATGGGGCAACACTCTAGCCACCCAGCCAGGGCTATAGCTTGCTATTTTGTCCATCAGTTTTGTGAAACATGCCCAGTTATGTCTGAAACCCTGAATGAACACTACCTGTGGCCCAAACTTCAATCTATGCTGTATTTCAAAATGTTTTATTATAAAAGTAATATATGTTAAATGTAGAAGAAAGTAAAAATCACTTGTAATTTCACCACTCAGACTTAAAATTTTGGCATATATTTTTATTTTTTCTGTTATTTAAAACAAACCTAAGGAAAATGCTTCTGAGCAAAATTCCTCTTGAATTTGTTTAGAGACATACTTTGAGCATGAGACCCAGATAAGAGGCTCAGTAGCAGAAGTTGATTTCTATAATTGCTCAGAAAACTAATGTGTTATTAAGTTATAATGTCTCTGGAGGAAAAAAAAACTGGAGAGAAGAGCAGGAAAGGTGAAGCTGGGAACATTCTTGCAGAGTAGAGAAGTAACTGGAGAGAACTGAAAGTCTGAATGAAGTTTGTTGAACCATGAGCTGTGATCTCCATTAGCATGACCTTAGAAAACAACAGAGAAAGGCAGAATCAATAGAATGTCATTCATATATATGTATATATAATCTCAAGTAATAGAGCCTCTTGGTTTGTAAAGAATGCTGGAAGGGAGGGAAGTGGCAAAGGCAGGGGACACTCTAAAATCAAAAAGAAAAAAAATAATGTGTCTTGAGCCCAAGAACATCAGCTGTGAGACCCCCACGACTTATAAGAAAAGAAATTTCAAAAAGGCTAAATAGTGGTGAGTGTTTAGAGAACTACCAGATGTCACTATGTATATTTAATACAGAGAGTCTGTATCAACGGGTACCTCTCTCTGCTAGTTTCCAGTTTGTTTTAGCAAATGGGAACACAGAAGGGAAGATCAGTGAGAGGGGGAATGAGATCCTTCCTTATGAGATCAGCCTAGACCAGCTGTGTTCCTTGATGAAAAGTCCTCCTTCCCCCAAGATAACTGACTACACAATTCTGTCTACTTCCAAATCCCAGGAATCTCTCTCCCTGTGTCCCTTTAGGTCTAGGGTTGCAATAGCTCACTTCTACCAGTTCTAGATAATCACACTATCCTTGTGAATCCCTTATACCCACACCTCATAAAACTGTGCCATCTGTTTTCTTATTTGGAATGATCTTATTTTAAGTGTACCATCTGTTTTCTGTTGGGACTTGGCTAATAATTGATTCCAGAAATGGCCCAGGAAAGAGGCTCTCAAAATGAGATTGTAGCAATGGGTTGGTCATATATTCAAGGGGTTCAGGAATAACTTCCTTGCTGAATGAAAATAGAATAATTCAAATGATCTCTGGTGGCTAGAACAGGATAAAATGCAGGAGGGAGAAGAAAAGGCATTGGAAGAACATAAGCCTGTGGCCATGGCTTCCTGTGGCAAATAGAAATAATAAAGATTATGGGGAAACTGGGCTTTCTCTTAGACCTTAAATGCTGTACACAGAGAAAAAGAAGTAGAAAACCATGGGCACACAATTGAGGATATGCATGGAAAACCAGGAGGCTCTCTGGCAAGTATTCCAGGGTCCTTCACATCCTGTGGTCCTAGGAAAAACGCATCTGAGAGCTAAGTCCAGAGGATGAGTGTAGGGATGGTTGAGATGCAAGTCCAACTATATGCTTAACCCCATCAAGCCTCTTAGGACCTTATAAGGACACTGATGGGGGAAACAGGGACCCTAAGAGATAAAATGAGAACATCCAGGCAAATGTGTACAAAATTGAAAATAGAACATCCCACTTAACTCCCATTGTAGGAAGAGGCAGCCTCACAGCTTCCCCAGTAAAGGTAATTAACCAATTAGCTGCATAAAAGCCTTTCAGTGACTGTAGCTGTGCCAGGTACCTTATAAGATGATGCCTATTTGCTCAGGACACACACTGAGGGTAGCCAAGTTATCCCAGTTTGCCTGAGACTTTTTTAGTTTTTGGTACTGAAAATCTCATGTTTGAAGAACTCCCTCTAGGTTAGGAAAACTGGGACAACTGGTCACCCTACCATACCCAATACCTGTAATTGCTTCTAGGTCCATAAAGTGAATTAGAACTTAACACAGCCCAAATGTAAAGGTACAATGTTTGCTCCAGAAGATAGTCTATAATCTAAGACAGTAACTAACCTTGTTAATGAGCATCAGCTGAAGCCTAGGGAGAACATTGATTTTGGATTTTAGAGTGTTAGCTCACACAGCTTGCAAATACATTAATGGCCTGCTAGGTTGCCTAATCAAATGTTAAACTTAATAAACATTCAAAATAACAGTGTATCCCTGACATATAGCAGAAAGGAGACTTAGCAAAATGGGTGTGTTGGAAGAATCTGTCTTGTATAACTTGCTTACCCACCCATTCCCTACCATACCTCTAGCAGGGCACATGGAAATGTTAGTTATTTCAAATTTCCTTATTTTAATTTGTATTATTTGACCTTTACAGAAAGCATGTGTTTTAAAATCAGGAAAAAGTGGTTTCACTAACTTAATTTTTCAAACAAGATATGAGAGAAGACTGGTAAAAGAGTATAAGATACTTCAAACATTTTTGGGTGAGTTTTAAGATGGCATACTTTTTGTGGGCGGAGATTAGAAATTCCCTGAGAGGCAACAGGGGAGAAATGTATGGAGGCAACTCTCTAAAGGGATGTGGAGGGAAAGAAAATGGCACTAGACAAGGCTCAGGCTTGAGAAGCTGTTGGACTTCTGGACGGACACTGCACTGGAATCCTACAATTCTAGGATAAGGGGTGTTGTTTACAGAATGGATGTGTTTGGCAGCCTAAAAACTTACTGACATTATGTTTTTCATTATTTGGCCAGTAGGGTGGGAGGACAGACACATGAGAGAAACATCTAGAATTCTATATTTAAAGAATATACATCTGAACCAAAAAAATGGGGGTAAGCAAGGAAAGGAGGTCCTCAGAGTCAGGCAACTATTTAGTTCTTCTTGTGGGTGAGAAGGAAAGGGATGCATTTTAGAAACCAGTAAAACTGTTAAAAACTAGGTTGAACCACTGCAAATGAAATTCTGGTAATATTTCTCAGTTGAAGATCTTGGTTCCTTCCCTGGCTGGGTAGTTCGGTTGGTTAGAGCATCGCCCTGATGCTCTAACCAACCAAGTGAAAGTTGTGGGGTCAGTCCCAGGTCAGGGCACATACAAGAGGCAACTAAGGAATGCATAAATAGGTGGAACAGCAAGTCAATATTTTGCTTTCTCTTCTCTCTCTCTCTCTTCCTCCCTTCCTCTTTCTCTCTAAAAAACATATTGTTTCCTGTTCTCTATGAACCTGGAAGATTCAAAGGTTTTGGAGGACTAGTTTGGTGGAACTTGTAGCAGAAGTCATACTAGTGCACATGGGGCACTGACCACACAGATGTTTAAAACATCAGCAGCTTCAGTTCAAAAATTCACTGAGAAGGATGGTCCTGCTGGAAAAAACCTAAGGTTGAAACAAATATACCCCTGTGAAGCTGTTTTCCCAGGCTTAAAAAATTGCAAAGCAAGCACCAATACTCAGAGACATGTCCAACAGAGCTCATGGACCTTGGGGCCTTGCTGGGGATTCACTGAGAAAGAAAAGGAGATCAAAATAGTGAAGGAAGCAACTCCATGGACATTTCTATATCCCCACCACAAATTGTGAAGAATCCTTGCCACAGAAGGGATGAGGTCTTTGTCACTAGAGTCTAAATGTACTTTAATGTGGAGATGCCAGGAAAAATACTCAAAAGGAAATAGAAATCACAAGTTCACTAGGTACATGATGAACCCTCAGGGGGAAAAAAAAAGGACATACAGGCAAATGTGGTGACTAAGAAATTGGCATCACTGCAAATTTTGGAAGACAAAAACACTATTTCTAACATTAACTCTTTCAAAATATAGTATGGAAGATAACAGAATTACCCAGTGGGAGATTTCCCAGCAACCATTTTAGTTCCTGTGCATTCAACTGCATGCAACAGGCCAAGGAGGCAGCCTGACATCCTTGAGCCTGAAGTCCCACAGATGTTGTTCTTTTCTCTCACATTTCTGTCTCTGCTCCTTTTCCAGCAAATCACTAAGGCTCTGCTGGAAGCAGGTGCTGAGTAACATAATTTTATTGTAATTGCTGGAGGGCAGGGGAGATTCCTATTTATTTTCCCACGTTTTATAGTGGGCCACATTCTGTGATACCCTACAAGTTTTATTGACCCTCAAACACTATATAAATGTTGAACACAGTAGAGTTGGGGGTTATTTTGCTTTTGATTCATACTTTTCCACTCCCGTTGGTGGGAGATGGGCAGTGTTGCCAGACAACTATGAGTCAAGTCATCTCAACTAAATCCAGATATCTTTAAAAGGCAGCAGCCTGAGAATGAGCAAAATATATAATTTCAGAGGACAAAAACTTCCATTTATTTTTGTAAGATTTCATTTGAAGCTTTAGTTTCTCCTTAGAGATTGAATAATGGGAAAGTGGCCATATCCAAAGCTTGTGTGTGTGTGTGTGTGTGTGTGTGTGTGTGTGTGTGTGTTTCTGCCATTAAATTGTTTGAATATGTTTGGAACCCTTTTCTATCTATCTCATAACCCTCTCAGATAATGTAGGTAAACTATGTGGGACAACATGGCTAATAATTATGGGTTCACTGAGCAAGAAATAGTCACTTTCGTTGTTTGTACCATTTGTTCTCATTTAGTATTATATAGTTCCACTTACAGGGCTAACTCAATGTGTATCCATGCATTGCGTTTTCCCTACTGTACTGCATTCTCTTTAAGGCAAGAACTTTGGTTTTTATAACCTTAAAAATAAGCACAGCGCCTCCATTCAGTGGTGTAGAGGACTCACCCAGTGAGTGAGATGCACCTGCAGTGTGAGTCCTTTACTGGGTGCAGTGTGAGCCCTTCCATGCTGCAGATCAGTTGTGGCTGATGTTGACGATCCTGCGTACAGCAGCAGTGATGGTGGTGGTGACAGACACAGCTGGGAAAATATACTTCAGCTGCCAAAACAGTCAAAGAAACAGTCAGCGAGAGACACAGACACACTGCTTGAGGGGGAACGGTATTCCCAGGCTCTAACCAGGCACGTGACCTCTCACCCTTCACATGCCTTCTCTTCTCTATCAGTTTTTACACAAAGAAGTCATGGACTTTGGACCTACCCGCCTATACCTGCCATGCTTAATTTACTTAATGCTGGCTGAGGCCCTAGCATCTTGGTCTTTCCCTAGGTAAACAGAGACCAGGGGAGGGAGGAGGGAATTGCAGCAGAATTTCACTTAAATATGTGCCGAGTGCTTTATAATATTTTTCTTGGCCCTGCAATTCAGTAGTTACCTTTAAATTTATTTTATGTGAAACCAGAGAAGCCTCCCCCTGAAAATCCATTTCAGGTGGAGTTCAAGCTCACAAACTTCAGATTACCTGGTTGGCCCACTCACTGCCTTACCAAAACTATTGGTCAAACTGCCACTGTACTTCTGACCCCTTGAATTCTCTTTTTGCCCCCTAAGTACATACCTAATAAATAAGCTACACACACTCACACACACACATGCACAATGTATATTCCCAAATATAAGGTGATTCTCCATTTTCCCAGTGAGAATATCAATGAAAATAAAATGTTGGTCAATTCAAATATTAGTAATATAGATAGAAAGATAAAATCTCTGTGCCCAATAATTAATTAGGTGCATATACTATTTAAAAGTACAAACTATATTGAATAATCCTGTAATTTCAAAGCATTGCTCTTTCACGTTTAATAAAGAATGTTACTCAAACCTTCTGCATGCAGGTTCGAGTGCAGATTCGAGATCACTCTCTTGTTTTCTTTAAATCACTTTCCTTGAGTCATCAAAAACAGTTTCCCCAAAACAACATCTCTGCTTCCTTTCTGAGAGGACGTCTGTTCTGAAGCTGTGTGTAGGGATGACACTGGAGGTTTTGTGCCAGGCCACAAGTTTCCATTTTCAAAATATAAGGGCAGTTTTTAGTTTCTTTGTTTTTGTCCCATCCATCCTTGAGGGGTGTTCAGGTGGGAGGTCTGCCACATATTCACTTACTGTTTGACTCCTTAGAAATAATATTTAAGTGGTTTCAGTTTTTAAAAATCTGATACCTCTCAGGAATAATTACTAGATTTGTTTAAATTTCTTTGCATATTTTTAATAGATTATGTCAGGTGCCCACTATAAAGGTCCAAAATTAACAATAATTGAAGCTGTTTCAAGCTAATGTGCCTTTCCCAAATGGTTTGTTGTTGTTTAAAGTAATTGAGAAAGCAGATGCAATATTAAAGAAATGGTAAAGATTCAAAAACACCACAACACTATCTTTTCTAATGATAATTTTTGTCTGAAAAGAAAAACTTAGCTTCACATACATGTACTTGTCCATATAGGTTTGTTTCTTACATAAAATCTGAGTTAGATCTGTCACAAGGGAATCAACTCTTATTTAGTCAAGGCTCTTGGCTTTAGAAACTTAACTCAGACCCAAAAACACGTAAAGAGGCTTAGTGGGTCATATAAATAGAGGACGGGGATAAAATGGGTTTGGGACCGAGTGAATCTAAGAACTAAAAGAATGTGGTCTTCACTCGATTTCCTTCTCACTCCCGAGTAATGTCTTTGTCAACTCTTCTTGCTTATCTCTGCTTGCCTACGTTTTGGGCTCATTTTTCTCCTCTTTTATAAAGTTCTTCTCCACATGGAAAACACACAGACCAGGAAGTTAGAGCCTTACACCATCCTGAGTGAGCAACTGTGATCAAGGAGGAATAAGGCTGTTTCTACCCACCAAGCATGTAAAAAGCCCCAAGAGAAGGATCTGAGGTTTCTTGTTCATCTTTGGGATTCATTTTATTGTGTATCATTTTCATTGGCCTAGCCTGGACCCTGCACCGACCCCTGAGAACACCACTGAGTGCCCACCAGCTACTTCAGCAAAAGTGAAGGGAAGAGGAAGGAGCTTGCAGGGAAAAGTGTGGGAATGGAATTCTGGACATACCAAAACCACAGAAGTGCACAGTAGACATTTTAGATTAATTTATAAGTTAACAAATTTGAAAAATTTTCTTTTAACTAAAATATTCATGCATTGCTTTATTCTAAAAATAATAAACTACTTAAGGCACATCTTGCTCTGAGTCTGCATTATAACTGTGTTGACTAAGTGTCCAAATTACTGAAGGAACTGATTTCTGCTTCAGAAATATGATTAACTTAATAATATTGTATGTCTGTGTCTGAACTTACATAGTAGGAAAATCCAAATAATAAATTCATTCACTTTACTCCTGTTTAGCCATTTCTGCTATAATCATTCATACTTAAAAAAAAACTTTTCTAGTGTCCTGCTATTCTTTATATCCTTTAAGAGAAGTAAACCTATATGGTTTTAGAATTTAAAGCAGGAACTAAGTCTTAGTCAATATTTTGCCATACTTATAATCAAAACTTTGGTCTTTCTTAAGCTACGAATAGTTATGCTTCACAGCAAAACATAATTTTGTCCTTTGCCCTTTGAGAAAGAGTTCCAGCAGTCTTCTCCATCCACCTTAAACTGCTTTTCCCAGCTGCAGGGGATTAAACAAGTTATGAGATTTTCCTAGCAGTAAACTTTCTGAACAAATAGAACAGTTTTTCATTGTGGTGTTTGGGAATTTTTCAAAGCTTTAATTTTTTTAGTTCTTTTCCATTAGGTTTTAATTTGCAAAGTTTTATAAGCAAAATTAAGCAGGAAAATCAGATCTTGATATATAAAAAGTTTCCAATTAGAAAGTCTTAATTAAACAACACAGCTCTGGCCCTCCTTCTTTCTCTTTAAATGGTATGCTTGCAGGTATCTGGGGGGCACTGGAGAGGGCTCAAAGATCAGAACAAGACCTCAAGTTTCAACATACAAGACAGTGTACATGGAGTAAAAGAACATAGTGTGAACTTTTATGAGTTCCAAATACCAGTTATGGCCGAGTCACTTGGGACTCAGGTGAGCAACACTGGTGTGCCTGAATGTTACAAAAGACAACACTCTTGGCTATAACTAAAAGACCTAACATAAAACATCACCTACTGAAGACTTCAAAGAAAAGAAAAAGCTTTAGGAGCTACTTTGAAAACCTTATGTCCATCAAAAATTGCCCAACTCTATCAGGAAGAGTAAAAGCCCAAGTCTTACAATGGCTACCAGATCCCATAAGATCTGCTCCCATGGAATTGCTAGGTTTGGCAAAGACAGATACAAGTCACCCAGTTAAAGTTGAATTTCAGATCAATAACAGGTAATATGCTGGCATAATAAATCAGTATAAGTATGTTTTGTGGTTTTTCTGGCCACCCTACCTGCATCTCATCTCCAAACCCCCTCACCCCACTCAGTCCATTTTGAGTGCAATTCTGTTTTGTGCCAACACACCAGGCTCTTTTTGTTCACACTGCCTAGAATTCTCTTCTCCCAAGTACTCACATAGTTAGGGCTACCAGATTTAGCAAATGAAAATATCAGATGCCTAGCTGTATTTGAACTTCATATACAATTTTTAGTATAAGTAGCATGCACAATAAAACTTTTTTGTTGTTTATATGACATTCAAATGTAATTGTGTATCTGTACAGTTTCCCAGGGCTGCCATAACAAAATATCACAGACTGAGTGGCTTAAACAATAGAAATTTATTTTCTGACACTTTTGGAGGCTAGAGATGCAAGATGAAGGTGTTGACAGGTTTGGTTTCCCCTAAGGCCTCTCTTCTTGGCTTGCAGTTGGTCACTCTCTCACTGTGTTCTCTTATGGCCTTTACTAGGGTGCATGTACATTCCTGCTGTCTCTTCCTCTTCTTTAAAAAAAGATTTTCTTTATTTTTTAATTATAGTTGGTGTACAATATTATATTAGTTTCAGGTATAAAACCCAGTGATTAGACATTTATGTAACTTACTGAGAGATCCTGATAAATGTAGTTCCCCAACTGACACCATGCCTAGTTAGTACAGTGTTATTGACGTTATTCCCTATGCTCTACTTTATATACCCAAGACTATTTAATAACTGCCAATTTGTATTAATACGTCTTAATCCATTTCTATGTTTTTTACCCATTCCCTGTAACCCTTTTCTCATCTGCCAATCATCAAAATGTTCTCTGTATCTATGAATCTGTTTCTGTTCTGCTTGTTTGTTTGTTTTCTTAGATTCCACTTACAAGTAAAATCATATGGCATTTTTCTTTCTCAGTCTAACTTACCTCACTCAGCATACTACCCTCAAATCCATCTATATTTTTGCATATAACAAGATTTCATTATTTTATTATGATTATAATATTCCATTATATGAATGTATCACTTCTTTTTTATTCATTCATCTATTAATGGTCATTTAGGTTACTTCCATATCTTGGCTATTATAAATAATGCCACAATGAACATAGAGATACATATGTCTTTTCAATTTAATGTATTGGGTTTCATCAGATAAATACCCAGTAGTGGAGTTACTGGGTCCTTCTTTGACTTTTATTATAGTCTTTGTTTTAAAGCAGGGCTTGTCCAGCCTTTTGACATCCTGGGACACATTGGAAGAAGAGTTGTCTTGGGCCACACTTTAAATACATGGCAACACATAATCACAAAAAAATCTCATAGTGTTTTAAGTAAATTTACAGTTTTGTGATGGTCTACATTCATAGCCACACTGAACTGAATGCAGCCCACAGGCCACAGGTTGGACATCCCTGTTTTAAAGCCTGTTTTGTTTGGTTTATGTATTGCTATCCCAGATTTTTTGTGTGTTTTCATTTTCATGAAATATTCTTTTTCATTTTTTACCTTCAATTTGTGTGTCTTTCTATCTGAAGTGAGTCTCTTGTAGACAGCATATGTAAAGGTCTTGTCTTGTTATCCATTCAGCCACCCTCTGACTTTTGTTGGATCATTCAATCCATTTGTATTTAAAGTAATTAAAGGTTGTTTTGTTGATTAGGTTCTACTTACAGGTAACATCATATGGTATTTGTCTTTCACCACCTGGCTTACTTCACTTAGCATAATGCTCTCCAGTTCCATCCATGCTGTCACAAACGGTAGGAGCTTGTTTCTTTCTGCCATAGTAATCTATTGTGTAAATGTACCACAGGTTTTTTTTTACTTCTTTTTATTGTTGTCCAAGTATAGTTTTCTGCCTTTTTCCCCACCCCTCCTCATCACCCTAAACCTCCCCTCTTTCTACCCCTCCCTTGTTACTGTCCATGTGTCCTTTATAATTTTTCCTGTAAACCCCTCACCCTTTCCTCCCAGTATCCCCTTCCCTCTCCCCTCTGGTCACTGTCATCTTGTTCTCAATTTTAATATCTTTGGCTATACTTTGCTTGCTTGTTCATTTTTGTTAATAAAAATGGTAAGATCATATTGTACCACAGTTTTTTGATCCAGTCATTTACTGATGGGCACCTAGGCTGCTCTCAGCACTTGGCTTTTGCAAATTGTGCTGCCATGAACATTGGGGTGCACAGGTTCTTTTGAATTAGTGTTTTAGGATTCTTAGGATATAATCCCAACAGTGTAATTGTTGGATCAAAAGGCAATTCCATTTTTAGTTTTTTGAGGAAATTCCATACTGTTTTCCACAGTGGCTGCACCAGTCTGCATTCCCACCAAACAAACAAGCAAGCAAAATATAACCAGAAACATTGAAATAAAGAACAAATTGACAGTAACCAGAAGGGAAGAGTGGGGGAAATAATGGGGAAAAGAAGGTAAGGGTTTGTAGGGAACATGTATAAAGGACCCATGGACAAAGCCAAAGTGGGGTAGGATTGAGGGTGGGAGGCGGGGGTAGGTGAGGCAAGGGAAAGTGGTGGTAGGAAAATGGAGGCAACTGCAACGATAAAAAAATGATAAAAATAAAAAAACAAAAATAAAGTAATTAATGATAGGTATGTATTTATTTACATACTTACCCATTTTACTATTTATATTTTTATCTTTTTTTCCTTCTTCTTAAAGATCCTTTAACATTTCTTATAAAACTGGTTTGGTGGTCATGAACTCCTTTAGATTTTTCTTGTCTGGGAAGCTTTTGATTTGTCCTTCAATTTTAAATGATGGCTTTTCTGGGTAGAGTAATTTTTTTTGTAGGTCCTTGCTTTTTATCACTTTGAATATTTTGTGCTAATCCCTTCTGGCCTAAAATGTTTCTGTTAAGAAATTAGCTGGAAGTCTTATGGGAACCCCTTTGTAGGTAATTAACTGTCTTCCTCTTGCTTCTTTTAAGATTCTTTGTCTTTTACTTTTGGCATTTTAATTATGATGTATTTTAGTGTGGGCCTCTTTGTGTTCATCTTGTTTGGGACTCTGTGGTTCCTGAACTTGTCTGTTTCCTTCACTATGTTAAGAAAATTTTCTGTCACTATTTGTTCAAATAAATTCTTAACCCCTTGCTTTCTCTCTTCTTCTGATACCCCCCATGATGTGGATGTTGGTGTACTCGATGTGGTCCCAGAGGGCCCTTTAACTAGCCTAGCTTTTTTTTTTACTTCTTGTTTCTTTTCACTGCTCTAATGGAGTGTTTTCTGCTACCTTACCTTCCAGATTTCTGAATTGATCCTCTTCTTCATCTAATCTACTGCTGATTTTCTATAATGTATTTTTCATTTCAGTATTATGCACTTCATTTCTGGCTCATTCTTTCTATGTTTTCTATCTTCATTTTTGTGTTTTCTATCTCTTTGTTGAAGTTCTCACTGAGATCATTGAGCATGCTTATAACCACTGTTTTGAACTCTTTATCTGATGATTGCTTGTTTCCACTTTAGTTAGTTATTTTTCTAGAGTTTTGTTCTGTTTTTCATTTGGGACATGTTTCTTTGTCTCCAAATTTGATGACCTCCCTGTGTTTTGTTTCTGTGTATTAGGTAGAGCTGCTACATCTCCCAGTCTTGTCAGAGTGGCTTAATGTAGTGGATCTCCTGTAGGGTCCCGTTATGCAGCCTCCTGGGTAACCCAAGCCAGACAATTCAAGTGCATCCTCCTGTTGCATTTGAGCTTTGGTTGGTTCTGATACATCAACAGGAGGGATTGACTCCATGCCAGTGGGGTGCTAGAGCCAGCTGAGACTACAGTAAAGGAGCTTCTGTGCAGGGGCAACCACAGAGCAGGACTCACTTTAGCAGGGCTCTGGTGCCTGCTGAGGCAGCTCCTTGAGTGTGTTGCTAGTGGAGGTGGTTGAGTCATGCTCCAGTATGTTCTGAAGATATGCACCTGGTGCACTGGCTCTGGGGCCTTTCAAAAGATGCAGGCCAAGTTCAGCCTCCAATGATCCCTGGCCCAGGCCAGTCAACACGAGCTACAAAGAAATCTGCAGATGGATGTTACTTGTGCTGGGCTTAGAGGTGCCTGGGAGAGGCCAAGCTGTGAACCAAGGACAGCTGCCTTTAGTGCCGGGCTTAGGGCCAGTTAACAAGAGGTATATGACATGCAAAGGCCAGATGCTCTTTGTTTAGGGTATGTAAACCTTTGAGAAATTTTAGGAAAATCCACAGCATGAGCCAAGACAGGCCATCTGTATGGAAAGCCCCTGGAAGCAGCTTGGGTGGGCCCAAATTCTAGGTGGGTTGGGGCCTCAGGGCCTCACCAGCACAGGGTGAACACTGTTAGCCAGGCTGATGCAGGTTCAGATGTGGTGCCTGCCTGCACCTGCAGTGGGAGGACTCAGGAAAGGAACAATGGCCTCTGCCAGTACTTCTAGGAGAAAGCTGGCCCTCCGCCCCACCCCAAAGCCAAACAATTCAGTTTATTCCCACAGCTTAGACATCCCTCCTGATTTTTAAACACCACACAACTCCTACCTGTCTCAACATGGCTCTTTCTGTATATTCTTAGAGAATTCTGTTCAGTCACATTTCAGGTGGTTCTCCATAATGGTTATTCCATAGTTTAGTTGAAGTTTTTATGTGGTCATGGGTAGATGCAACTATCTTACTCTACCATCTTTACCAGAAGCTCTTACTCTTCTTATAAGTACACCAGTTCTTCTGGCTTGGGGCCATGCCCCTACAAGCCTCATTTAACTTTGATTACCTCTTTAAAGGTCCTGTCTCCAAATGCAGGCACATTGGGTGTTAAGGCTTCAACATATGAACTGAAGGGATATCACTGTGCAGTCCATAACACTCCACCTTCTAGACCCCCAAATGTATGTATTCCTCACATGCAAGATACATTTACCACTGTATTAGTAGCACCAAAACTCTTAACTCATTTTGGCATCAACTCAAAGTTCAAAATCTTCTATAAGTATCATCTAAATCAGGTATTAGTGAGAGTGAGGTTATTGTATTTCACCCGGAGGCAAAAGTCCTTTCCATCTGTGAACCGTTGAAACCAAACAAGTCATGTGCTTCCAAAATACTATTCTCCATTTTACTTATTTAGTTTGTTATTATTTGTCTTCTCCCACTTGAGTACCAGCTCCATGAGGGCAAAGGTCTTTATATGAGTTGGTTCTCTACAATATCTGTGGACCTAGAAAGTACTTCTTGCATGATAGGTACTCAATAAATATTTAATGTTAACAGTCAACAAGTAGAAAGGAAGATCCCATTCTATGTATTATGGGGCAGCTAACAGGTCTAATAAGAAGAGTAAAATTTTGAAAACTTGCCCTGACTGGTGTGGCTCAGTTGGTTGTGCATTGTTCCACAAAACAAAAGATCACTGGTTCAATTCCCAAGGTCAAGGCATGTGCCTGGGTTGGGGTTTCAGTCCCTATTCATGGTGAGTACAAGAGGCAACGGATCAATATTTCTCTATCTTTTTTTCTCTCTCTCTTCCCCTCTCTCTTAAAACAAACAAACAAAGAAAGAAAGAAATAAAATCTTAATAAAAAAAAACTATAGAAGATTCCAGAGCAGCCTCCAGCCCCAGGTAACCAGCTGTGAAACATCAGAATGGTTCTGAAATGTTGATGCTCCTGGGCTACTTGCTAATAATGCAGGTTCCTGAGTTGCATTGAATTCCATTAGACAAGGACCTATTTAATATGCACCTCAGCTGGTCCTGCACAAGAACAATGCCTTGAAAATCGTAAGGCTACCTGAAGCCCCCAAACGAGTCTGGCCAATACAAGGGGATTATGGAATAGAAATGAGGGTTGAGGCAGGGTGCTTCTTGAATTAAAAATAAATAAATAAACCCTTTGTCTCCCTTTAGCTTTTTAATTGTTGCTTCTGCCCAGAGTTTCTTATTGAAACTTTTTATTCTGTAAAACCATTCTCCTGGACTTCTACCATAGCTTCTTTGCATACTTGCCCTCACTTACCTTACTTTCCACCCCAGGGCTTTAGTGTGGGTGTAGAGTTGAAGAGCCACAGCTGTACCTGAAAGTGGGTGGGGTTGGCCTTCACCTGCTTTCGCCTCTCTAGGCAAAGCTGGGGAGCCATTGAGGAAGGAACTGTGAATGGAAAGGGAGAAAGTTGTTAGGATACAGAACTGACTGACATTTCCCAGACCCTAAATCTGTGGTCTGCATCACTCCACACCAGGAGGTCCATGAAACAGCACCCGTGCCAGTTGTGTTGCATGATTCTGCATTATCTTATCCCGCTTAAGGTAAGAACTGCAGCCTTCACTCTTACCCACACAAACATGGCTTTGCTGATTTCTCTAGGCTTTGTGTCATGTCTCTGCTTCACCCTCTCAGCCTCACTTCCGTTTCTCTGTTCTGCTCCGCCACATCTGGCTTCTTGACATCCACTGCTTTCTGAACAGTTCTCTTGTTTCCAATTAGATGCCTAAGTTGAAGAAAGACAAAGAGATTCAGTTCTGATTTAGGCTAACTAGCTGGTAATAAAACTTTAGACAAATGTTTTGTTTTCCTAGCAAATGCAAATGTTTTCCATTGCCTCCTGTCCACACACAACCCTGGAACATTTCTTTCTTTTAAAATTTGAAATCATGCTTTTATTTATAAATGCCTTGCCACTTATGAAAAAATATACCAATTTCCTAATGATTTTTGTAATACCTGTCATTTTTGTACCTAATGGGACCTGCTTGTGGAAATACTGCATTTTCCTCTCTTGTATTCTACTTATCTAAAGTCAACACTAATTTTTTATTTTAATGTTTTAAATTATTTCTTCCGATATTTATCATTACTTTGTTAGTTTAGTACTAGATTAAGTGTGTAATTTACTAAAATAGGGTTTTATTTTAAATTAGCAATTCATATTTCATATATATAATTATAAAATGAACAATTAAAGAAAATTCTGGGAAGAAAGCCAGATCATGTAAAGAAGCAGTCCTACTTTATAAATAGCACACGGTAAATGATTAAGAAATATGTGTCAAGAAATAAAATAAAGGAAATTAAAGCATTGGGTGGTTAGGCACTCAGCCACTAAAATGCTTTATGATTTGGAGTCAGTCATTTAATTTCTTTGAACATTGGTTATTACTCTCACCTTATAAGGATCAAATGTCATAAATAATTAGCAAATGTTTTGAAAACATTACATTGCAAATATAATATTTGCAAATATTCTGCAATTTTTTTTTTTGCAGAAACATAGGTTAATTCTTTTACCTTGACTAAAGCTGGCCTTCACTTTTCCTCACTACATGTGATCTACCTTTGAATCTGTATACAGTGACAGTGCAAGAGCAGGGAGAGGCTTTTGGGAATGCTAGGCAATGGGTCTCAGGACTCAGAAATGGCTGTTCAGGACAGAGACATACACTCCTGATGACCAAATCCTTCCTGGTTCTGATATCAAAACTCCTGCCCTTACCAGTGTGGCTCAGTTGGTGGGAGCATTAACCCATAAACTGAAGTGTTGCAGGTTTGATTCCTGGTTAGGGTACATGCCTGGTTTGTGGTTTTGTGTTCGAGGTCCCAGTCAGAGTGTGTGCCAGAGACAGCAGATCAATGTTTTCCTCTCACATTGATGCTTCACTCCCTCTCTCTCTCCCTGCATTCCCCCCTTTCTAAAGTCCATGGGCATGTCCTCAGGTGAGGATCATCTGAGAGCTCGTTCATCTGGATGGAGGTAGGAAATGTGCTCTCATCTCAATCCATGTCTACTACAAAAGACAGGCAGGTTTTGGACTCTTTTCTGCCTGTGAACAGCTGATGAGAAAGCAGCTGACTTGAGGTCTCTTCATTCACATCAGGAGACACACACCATTTCTGGGTTTCCTATTATGAGCAAGCTTTGATGGAATGCTGAAAAACTTCTCTAGGGCATGTTTAGTCATTCAACCATGCACACACAATTAGCTCCTGCACAATATGCTCCTCATTTAAAAAAATTGCCTTTTCATATGTATTCAGATTCCATTTTCATTTCTCAGTGGTGATCTATAAATCCATATGTAACATGACTACAGGCTTAAAAGGATAAATAATTGAAAGAGAAAGGCTACTGAAAGGTGACCTTAGCAGAGAGGCACTGAGGGGGAGGTGCTTTAGAGAGAAGAAAGTTACAGATTATGAAAAAAGCAGAGATGAGGGGTCACTTTTCCTTGCTGTGTTGGTTAGCTATTGCTGCATAACAAACTATCCCATTATCTGGTGACTTAAAACAAGAAGCATTTATTATTGCTCATTACTTAGTCATCTGGGTAGATCTTCTGATTTGTGATTTGTTTCAGACCGGTTCAGCATGTCTTCAAGGGGCAACCAAGGAACAAATTTAGGTCATCTATGGACAGGTTTAAGGTGGCTTTGCTCCCACATTTTTGTTCCTGGGGCAATGACTTGCCTGAGCCGTGTATCTCCCATGGTTCAGCATGCTAGTCTGGCCTTATTATACACATGGTGCTAGCTGAGGCTGGGACCTGGTGCACCACCTTGTCTGCTGTATGCTATTGGTCAAAGTGAGTCAGAAGACCAGGCCAAATGCATGTGGTGAGGAATAAACTACTTTTTCGCTGGAGGAGCTGAGAAGGATTGTTTTCCTGTGTGCAGTCAGTGCACTACTCCTGTCTTTCATAAAACTTGTAAAGGCTCTTCCATAAGGTGCATTGTTTTGGAGAATGCACCAAGTTGGAGGCATGGGTTCCCATGTAACTATTGGATTCCCAGAAGACAGGTGAAGAAGGTTGGGGCAGAGGCCTCTGGATGACCTTCAAAAGATTATCAAAAAACCTATCTGGTAAAACCTCTCCCTTATGATTAAGCCTAGTGTTGAAATGTCAGACAACAGTTATTTATTGAGTATTGACTTGTGTGTCTGGCACTGGGGACACAGCAGCAAACTACACAGACAGACTCCCTGAATTTGAGCTAATGGAAAAGACAGTGTAAATGATCACACACATGCTAAATAAGACAAAGGGCCTTCTCTTTCTCCAATGCCAGCCCTCAGCATTCTCTCTCAAATGATAGATGTACTTTCTTAAAGAAAATAAATAAATTTCAACCCTTCTTAAAGATGGTAAGGCATAACTATGGTGATAGGTACAGGGACCCCTGCAATGAGCTTTTACAGTGGGGAAGAGGGATTGGGCCCAACTCTGAATATAGCACTAGCAAGTGGGAATTGATAGCCAAGGAGCAGGATGGAAGGTCAGTGGATGGGAAATTACTCAGAGGAAACACCAGGGGAAAGGGTGTTTCTGGCTAAAGTGACCTAACAGGATTCTTGCTGAAGGCAGGCCAGGGTAATCTGACATCATGGCAGGGATGGTGGAGGACAAGGGACTTGATTCAATATGAGATCCGGTATCAAGGGTTGGAGTGCTGATTAAACAGATTTAGTGGAGCTTTTGCTAAAACCAACTTTTATAATAAGTGAAACAATAGGCCTAGGAGAAAGTTCAGGAACCTTACTAAAGTTTGGTCAAGAAAAGGATCTTTATCAACTTGCAATCTCCCAAATGCACCTTGCCATTTAAGCCTCTGGGCCTGTCTATCGACTTTCTTTCTCTGGTAGCCCCAGGCTCCCTTCCCACAGTCCCATGTCCTCTCATGTGGCAACGACCTCCTGCAGTCTTTGACTTAGATCTCGCTCTTCCAGGTAATGTGGCTGTCCCTTGCCTTCACCACAGTGCCATCTGGGCTCTCCCCCTCATCCTATCACAGCATGGCTCACACTCTCTGTCACTCCTGTCACCTTGCCATTTTTCCCCAGGAAGCTCAGGAAGGGGTTATGAATATGCTGCAGTGGTATGAAGATTACTTTGAGCTGAAGACATTGGCATCAACAGCTGACGAAAGAGAAGTTCCTGTTTTTCTGAAATTCCCTCATTTGCCCAAAAGCCATGCCTTCCAAAAGAAGTCA
Organism: Phyllostomus discolor; assembly: GCF_004126475.2. Classification (NCBI taxonomy): domain Eukaryota; kingdom Metazoa; phylum Chordata; class Mammalia; order Chiroptera; family Phyllostomidae; genus Phyllostomus; species Phyllostomus discolor. Next base: position 65,685,103 of record NC_040910.2, on the reverse strand, counting down.
ACTGCCATGGATGGGGTTCAGGTCACACTCCTCCAAATATGGCACCTTGGCTGGTTGGACACTTTCAGCTGAATACATTTCAGAGGCCAAGAAGAAAATGACAGGCTCCAAATGGAGTTGTTTGTGCAAAGCCACACAGAGACTGGGCTACAGTTTTGGCTCTCCCAACAACGGCATCTGACACCCACCTGTCAGAAACCCCCTGGTCAGAGGAGGAGGTCACCTGCCTGATCATCCCCTGCCACTCCCTGAAGGAAAGTGACCTAGCAATAACCAATGGCAGTTTTTTCCAGTGAAACTTCCTGCCCCTCTCTCTTCTGTTTACCACAGTCTCATTTTGTACCACTCTCAGAGCTCCTTCCCATCTGTGAGATGGGGGTGCCTGATTTATGATTCATTGAATAAAGCCAATAAATCTTTAGTTTCTTTGTCTTAGTATTATGCTTTACGCATTATATTTTACACTTAATATATTCAGACAAAGACACATTTAAGGATAAAGAGAGAATCTTAAAAGAAGCAAGCAGAACATGAATTTTGTTTCTTAACAGAAAATAACAGGAACAGGAAGGCTACTCTGACCTTCCCCCACTCTTCACCCCTGAAGCAGTTCATAAAACTCTTTGGTGAGAGGGGCCCTGAGATGGGTCCTCCCTCCACCAGGATGAAAGGAGCATCTTCATCTTCAGACAAATTGGGCTGCAAAGAATTCCATTAGGTCTTGTGACTGTCACCCAGTTTATGACACTTACCTCCTATGCTCTGGGCTCCCACATTTCTACATAACTGCCCAGTTTGCATCAAATCTGGCATAAATATATTCAGGAATAGCTGCTTCTTTGAGTCTTCATTTCCTTGTAAAGCTTCTTGTGTTATGTAAAACTTACATTAAGTTTGGATTCTTTTTTCCTGTGAATCTGTCTCTGTTGGTTTAGTTTTCAGGCCCATCCAGAGATCCCCAGAGGTCTCCCCTACAAGGTGGTGAGGCAGGTTAAAAACCCCAGTGCCTGTGGGGCCTGGCAGGGATGCAGGAAAAGCCAGCTGTTCCCTTTCACTGTCTTGAAGTGTCCCGCTTTTCAGAGATGTGTGTGAGGAAAATATTTCTGCAGTAGAAGGAAAACATCAGCTCAAGGACAATGATAGTGGCTAGTAACACAGCTTTGGGAGGGGAGGCATGAGGGCCTAGGAGGGCTGGGGGCACATGCCCACCAAAGAGCATAGCTTGTCCTGGGAGCCCATGTCACAGCTGTGTGGGGTGTGGGACCAGCTTTGTCACATTGGCTCATTTTTTCAAGAGAAACTGGAAATGCATACCTGTCTGTGAAATGTATTTCTTTTTAAATGTTGGTTTGAGCTTTTAAAGAACGATAGTGTAGGGCAGGAGGCACATCTGCAGGCCACATCGAGGCCACAAGCACCCGTATAAAACCTTAGCTGCTGAGGGTCCAACAGAGAAGGTCTTATATGTAAAGCACTGTGTTTAAAATATTATTTACAACCATTTCAACAACACAGATTTTTCTAGCAGATACGATGGTCCCTTGGACTTAGCAGTCTCTGACATTCATTCCCATGGGGAAAGTGATTTGCTTTGAGGTAACATGACTACTAGCTCCATGCAAGGCTGTAGAGACTGAAATAGTAGTCCTTAGTCCTCTGCAAATTCACCTCCTGGGTGGGCTTTCATTCCAGCAGGAACCTGGACTCCATCTTCATTTTGGTTTCAGCTCAATGTCTACTGATCATGCCCAAAGACATGAGCTCATAATGGCTGAAAGCCTTCGACTTTGAAGAAATATTTAAATTTTAAATGAGGATTCAAAGATGAAAATTTCATCTTCTTTTTTCACCATCCCTCTCCCAAGAATGGGGATGTTATGAAACGGCAAAGCGTGCCAGGACCTGCAGGCCCTCCATAGATCATACTGACACCACACATGCTTGAATGTGGAGTAGCATCAGCTAATTAATTTTATAATAATTTTGCTTTGTTCTACTTTTGGAGGTTACCAGGAATCCATAGAAGTAGTCTTCACGACATCCTAGCATTCTCAAGAAAATAAAGCTAATTATTGGGAATAAATGCAAAAGTTCAAGAAAAAGAAAAAGGTTGTTTTTTTGTTTTTGTTTTTGTTTTTTTTAACTAGGAGGACTGAATCCATTTACTGGAAAGATTCTATTTTAATGTTGGCCACTCACACAGATGAAGTTGATTATGAAGAGAGAAATTGTTTGGTTCATTAGGCTTTAATTATAGAGATGAATTATTATGGATGAAAAGAGGGAACCACAAAATTATAGAGATTGAATTCCAGTTCAATAAACAAGTTCAAATATCTTTACAGGAGACATAAGCTAGTCATGTTCTTCTTCTTTTTTCCCCAATTTAATTTGATGTCTGTTGACAAATGATGTTAGAATGTCCCTGGAAAAATCTTAATATCTACAGTGTGTTAGTGGTTATCATTTAAATTATACTTTTTTCCTTAATTATATTTTCTGATGGTGGTATGGAGATAGATAGGCCTTATTTCTGTTTCAATTTATGTTATGTAATAATGACAAAATGTTACATTCCTGTTATGCCATTATGCATGAAGCCAAATTGCTTTTATAATAGCTCCAAGGCCTTCAATGACTCCCGAATGTATGCAAAGATAAGCTGAAAACCTTGAGCTTGATATTTAAGGACTTTCAGGATCTGATCCAACCTAAATATCTAATATTATCATTTAGTATTTTGTTGTAAAGTTACAAAAGTTCTGCCATACCAAATGTTCTGTTCATCATTTCACAAAAAGGCCTTGTTTCATTTGTTTTCAAGATTTGAGGCTTATCTTCCCCTATTTGTATTTTCCTTTTTATTTATTTATTTTTGGATGTTTACATTAGCCTTATTTATAATTGCCAAAATTTGTAAGCAACTCAAATATTCTTCAGTATTTTATTTCATTCTCTGGATTGTCATATTTTCCCTTTTAAAGTCTACTTACATGAGTCTATTTTCCAGACCCTGTTCAAATTATACATACTTCATCTTCTTTTCTAAGCATAGTGTTCTTGTTGACCTACTGCCTGTTTTATAAAACATATTTATATCATTGTTCTTTAAACCTCTTACATTATTGGTAGTTTCTACTCTGAAGTCATTCAACCAAATTTTAAATTCTATACCCAGTATATCTTACATGATAGTCTACATTGAAAACCCTGTAGTCTCCACTAAAAAACTACTCAACCTAATAAGTGAATTTGGCAAAACAGTGGAATACAAAGTCAATATTCAGAAATCAAGGGCATTTTTGTACACCAACAATGAAATATCAGAAAGAGAAACTAGGAAAAAAATCCGTTTACTATAGCAACAAGAAAAATAAAGTACCTAGGAATAAATTTAACCAACGAGGTAAAAGACTTGTACTCAGAAAACTATAGAACACTGAAGAAAGAAACTAAGGAAGATACAAATAAATGGAAGCATATACCATGTTTATGGATTGGAAGAATTAGCATAAAAATGTCCATACTACCCAAAGCAATCTATAGATTCATGCAATTCCTATTAAAATACCAATGGCATATTCCACAGATCTAGAACAAATATTTAAAAAAATTATATGGGACCAAAAAAGACCCAAATAACCTCAGCAATCTTGAGAAAGAAGAACAAAGTAGGAGGGATCACAATACCATATATCAAACTGTAATACAAGGTCACTGTAATCAAAACAGTCTGGTACTGGCACAAAAACAGACACATAGATTCATGGAACAGAATAGACAGCCTAGAAATAAACCCATGTCTATATGGTCAACTGATATTTGACAAAGGGGGCATTAGTATACAATGGAATAAAAATAGCCCCTTCAATATGATGTTGGGAGAACTGGACTGGTACATGTAAAAAAATGAAAGTAGACCACCAACTTATACCATATACCAGAATAAATTAAAAATGGATAAAAGACTTAAATAAGTCATGACACCATAAAAGTCCTAGAGGAAAACATAGGCAGTAAAATTTCAGATATCCCATGTGGCATATTTTTGCCAATATATCTCCTTGGGCAAGGGAAATAAAGGAAAACATAAATAAATGGGACTACATCAAATTTAAAATCTTCTGCATGACTAAAAAAAACATTACCAAAATTAAAAGGGAACCAACTGAATAGGAGAACATATTTGCCAATGATACATTGGACGAGGGTTTGATCTCCAAAGTACAGAAGGTTTGGCAGAAGTAATACCTACTTGACTGTTGTTAGTAGGGTAATAATATGGGTATAATAATTTATAGTTTCAATTTGAACATTTCACCTAAAATGTCATATGGTGTGTTTGAATGTGATATTGTTGTTATAGAATTATGTGCTTATGATTTTTGTAATAGAAGATTTTGTAATAAAAAAGGGGCATTGTTTGTGCCAGGCCCCTGTATAAAGAACTTATCAAATTCAACACCAGGAAGGCAAACAATCCAATTTAAAAAATGGGCAAAGGACCTGAATAGACACTTCTCCAAGGAGGACATACAGATGGCCCCATAGGTATATGGAAAGATGCTCAACATCACTAGCCATCAGAGAGATACAAATTAAAACAATGAGGTAACACCTTACACAGGTCAGAATGACCATCATTAATAAATCAACAAACAACAAGTACTGGCAAAGATGTGGAGAAAAGGGAACCATAGTGCACTGTTGGTGGGAATGCAGACTTGTGCAGCCACTGTGGAAAACAGCATGGAATTTCCTCAAAAAACTAAAACAAGAACTGCCTTCTGATCTAGTGATTCCACTGCTGGGAATATACCCTAAGAATCCTGAGTCACCAATTCAAAAGAACCTATGCACCCCTATGTTCATAGCATCACTGTTTACAATAGCCAAGTTCTGGAAACAGCCTAAGTGCCCATCACTAAATGAGTGGATCAAGAAACTGTGGTAGGTACATTTACACAATAGCATACTACGCAGCAGAAAGAAAGAAGGAACTCCTACTTCTTGTGACAGCATGGATGGAATTGGAGACTATTATGCTAAGTGGAATAAGCCAGCCAATGACAGACAAATATCATATGATATCACCTATAAGGGGACTATAATGAACAAAATAAACTAACAAGCAAAATAGAACCGGATGCATGGAAACATGGAACAGACTGACAGTGACCAGAGGTGGGGAGAGAGATAATGGTGGAAAGAAAGAGAAGGGACTAGTCAAGGAACATATATGAATGACCCATGGACATGGACAACAATGTGAGAATTGACTGTGGAAACTGGGGGGTGGGCTGGGCAGAACAGGGCAAAGGGGGAAAAATTGGCATAACTCTAGTAAAATAACAATAAAATTAAAAAATAAAATAAATTAATGGTTCTATAACATATTGTAAAAATAACAGTATGTGACAATTAAAATTTGAAAACTGCACATTTGAAAATGTCAGAGAAATATTGTGAATTTTTTGTGTGATACTATCATGCTGGTTATATTGTTACATTTTCTAAAGTATTATTTTATTTTTCTATAGAAATATAATAAATAGTTATGAATGAAATAATGTGATGTCTAGGTTTTGCTTCAAATTAATAGTGAGAGAGGACAGTGTCAGGATACAGATGAAACAAGAGTAACTGTGATATCAAGACTCACCAAGATGAGTCAACATCAACCAAGATTAGCCAGTCATTGCTAATAGTTGTTGAATTTGTATATTGGGGGTTCTATCTACTTTATATATGCTTAAAATTTTGCGTTATAAAATTTCTTTTTAATTTTAAAAAATAAAGCAATAGCCCTGGCTGGTGTAGCTCAGTGGATTGAGTGCGGGCTAAGAACCAAAGGGTCAAGGTTCGATTCTCAGTCAGGGCAAATGCCTGGGTTGCAGGCCAGGTCCCCAGTGAGGGGCATGTGAGAGGCAACCATGCATTGATGTTTCTCTCCCTCTCTCTCTCCTTCCCTTCCCCTCTCTCTAAAACTAAATAAATAAACTCTTTTAAAAAATAAAATAAAACAATAAAATTGAAAATTTCAGAGGCAGCATGAAGACACTGGAAAGGGGTACTACTCTCAGCATGGAATAGCCACTGGCTTTTGGTAAGTCACTTAGCCTTGCCGAAGCTATCTTCTTTCAAGACATTTCAGTGAATGCCTGTGCTTCTGCCACTTCCAGCTCTAAAGCTCTGTGAATGTATATAGGAACCCAAGACTGATTTTTAGAAAATGGAAAGATATATAAACTTTCCATAGTGGTCACTTTAATATGAATAAAGTATAGGGAGAAAAATAAAATACACCTAAATTCAACAGGGCAGAAGCAGTAGAACATCCTGTAGCCCAGGAGAGCATCACAGCATGGGGCAGATGGATATTCATAAGGTAAAGGGCTCCTAGTCCAGAGTTTGTTTTGAGAGCAGTGATTTGGCAAGGAAATGTTCCCTCTCTCATAATCAGGAAGCTTTAAAAGCCTAGAGGACTTGAAGTTTCAGCATAAGTTGAGCCCAGATTGGCTTCACAGAGTCACTCTGGACATACGAGATCTGTCTGGGAAAATGTCCAGTCATTGTTAATATAACAAAAACAGTTTGTGTGACATCAGTGTAACCTGGCAGCCATGGTGAGTGGACTGAAATGCGGTATACAAGAACAATGACAACTTAACTGTACTAGTCAGTGGGGGCGGTAGATGCCATTGAGTGACCATGTGTACTGTGTGGCCATCACATTCAAAATGATTGAGTGAGTTGAGCAACACATCTGTATCAAAAGTTTGCATTAAGCTTGAACATTCCTCCACAGAAACTACTTGGGTGATTCAGAAGGCTTTCAGGGATGATGCAATGAGTTGCAGCAAAAATAAAAATATGGTACAAACACTTTAAAGACAGTCAAGAATCTGTTGAAAGCGATCCACATTCTGGAAGGCCTGCAACAAGCAGAACACCTGAAAATGTTGAACATGTATGGGTGGCAGTTAACAAAGATCGGCAACTGACAGTGTGAGAACTAGAAGCTGATCTCGAGACTACAAAAACTACTGTGTCCAAGATTTTGATGGAGGATTTTGGCATGAAATGTGTCATGGTAAAATTTGTTCCACAGCTTCTGCTACCAGAACAAAAGGAATATTTTACTGTAGTTGGGAGAACTGTCTGAGGTCCCAATGTGCCTACTTTGAAGGGGACTGAGGAGTCATTGTCCTGTGTACAATGTTTCTAGTATCTACTTCAGTAAATGTCTCTCTTTTTCATAGTATATGGCTGTATACTTTCTGGACAGACCTTGGTATGATCATGTTGAATCAGGGAATCAAAGGAAATCTTAGATCGTAGAGTGAGAAGAGAACAAGTGAAATCAATTAGGCAGGTGAAGTCCAATCCAGCCAAAACAGGTATCAGATTCAATTGTTGCAAAGTGCCCAGGATATCTTCACGCAGTGATGAGGAAGTCTTCTTGATGCCCATCTGAAAACTGTTCTTTCAACATGGAGCCATGCTAAGCCTTCTGTGGACACAGAAAAAAAAGTGTGCCAGCTCTGTGATTGTCAAATGCACTTCAAATAAAGGCAGAAACATGTTATCCTGAGCCTTGCCATGGTTAAGCAACCTCTTCAAGAAAGGCAACTCACACAGACAACCCATGGGTGGTGGTACTGGGGGACACTTCAGCTTCTCAGCCTCATCAGAATGAAGGCACTTGGGCTTTACTCAGCACAAATGCAAGACATCTGGAGGGCGATGATCTTCACTATCCTTGTCAACACAGGGTTGACTTTTATGGATCACAAGCCTTGATCCCCATAGTCTGTTGCTTTCTTATGTTAGCTATTCCTCTAAAATGCTGCTGAATCCCCAACTGTTGGGTAACATATACAATACTTATTGAAAAAGAAACTAAAATAAAATTCATTATTCAGCTAAGAGTAGGACAAATGACTTAATTTGTTGAGTGCCTGCAGTGTCCCAAAGGCTTTCTAAAGATTGTTTGTACTACAATCACCTAAATTAAAAGACATTTCCCCATATAAGGTGAGGAGACACCAAGTGACAAGGCTGGGATTTCAAAGCAGGTGACAGAACACCCAAGGACCCTTCTACTATATGTGGTTTCTCAATTTTGTAAGCACCTTAGAATGATCTGGAGAGCTTCAAGGAATGCCTAGGCCCTATTTCTTGCATATCTCAATTTAACTTGTCTTGGGTAGGGTATCAATATTTGGGGGGATTACCAAGCACAAGTGGGATTGCCAAGCTAGTCCCTCTCCCTTCTCCTTGGTCTATAAAATGAGGGGATTGGCATGCAGTCTCTCCAAGATGAAGAGACATTACCTGGATGAGTACATAGGCTCTGGAAGCTGCTTGCCAGGGTTCAAATCTCTATGCTGCCATTTACTAGCCCTCTGGACTGTTACCCCATCTACACAATAGGAATATAAGCAGTGCCTACCATGTACAGTGGCATTGGGAGTATAAGGGAGCAGAGCATTTAGAAGAGTGCTCCATACTCATTAAATGCCACCAACTTCAACATGCATCACGCAGAGACCAAGGGAGAGCACAGCCTCACAAGTTTCCTGCACATGTTCTGCATGGAGAGCATTCAGTTTAGTTTCTAAGGCTGTTCTTGCACCTTTTTGGGTCTACTCTCCTCTCCCGATTCCCCAATCATTACTGTTCACAATTTCCTGAATGCAGTCTTAGCCCTAGATCTTGGGTCCAGCCACTTCGAGGGTTCATTATTCTATTGTTATCTACTTTTCATCCATTTTTAAACTGTCTAATAAAGAGCTAATTCTTAAAAAATAAAATGAGAATAAAGCTGTATCTCCTATCTTAAACATATAACATCTGGTTTCCAAAATATTTCCCAGGGATTAGGGGCTCACATTTACTATTACATGTTGCTATTGAATAAATGTATCAAGAAACCTCATTATAATACCTATTCATCTGGCTTTACCATTTAATTATTCACTATTTACTTGAAATTAAGCCACACAGACAACTTGTCACCTTTGCTAACATTAACACACTCTCTTTAGTGTATGTCCCAAGAATGCAGACTGATAAATTTAGACATGTTTATTTGTTATATATCTCTTTCCTTGTCTCAGACAGTGATGTCACAGGCATTTTCAAAACATTTTTCTGCTAAGGGTCTCATTATCTACAAAGCTTCAACTGTTTGTTGTGCTGCTATCTTGAGGAGTGTTAACAGACCTCCTTACCCTTCCCAATGTCTCTAGAACATCCATAATGATTGCCTGGGTGGATATGTAGGGTTTAGAGTAAGAGCACTGACAGTGCTGAGAATCATGATATGAGCTCTAAAGGGAATGGCAGATCTTCTAGGCCAACAACTGATTTTGCCGAAATGAAAACTTAGGACCAGAAAGTACTTGCATTTGCCCAGTGTTCCACAGCTATTCAGCAGTGCAAACTATCTCTTTTCTATTTGCAGGTGACTTTCATGGTCCTTAGCAGTGATGGCGGAGGTGTGACAAGGGAGTGAACTGGGAATGAGCATCCTGTGCACATGGGACAATTGCTTTCAGAGAGTACAAGTACTGACGGGCCTCATTTGCAGGTTTCTCAGGCCAGTGATTCTCACACTTCAGTATACATCAAAATTATGTTGAGGACTTGCTGAATCACAGATTGCTGGGCCCTGTCCTCAGAGTTTCTGATTCTGATACTTATAAAGCCTGAGAATTTGAAATTTTTTAAAGATTTTATTCATTCATTTTTAGAGAGAGAGGAAAGAAAGGAGAAAGAGAGGGAGAGAAACAACAATGTATGGTCGCATCTTGCATGCCCCCTACTGGGGACCTGGCCTGCAACTCAGGCATGTGCCTTGACTGGGAATCATACCAGTGACCCTTTGGTTCACAGCCTGGCACTCAGTCCGTTGAGCCACACCAGCCAGAGCAGGGATTTGTATTTTTAACAAGGAGACCTAGCACTCTGAGGACCAGATTCCTTTAACAAGGAAGCCCTGAGAACCAGAGTTTTAGCCAAGCACACCCAGCTTGTGTCCCTTACTCCCAATTGTTACCACTGTTAATCATTATTAATCATTATTAATAGTGCTTTCAAATGCAGTGCTCTTCTCAATATACTTGCTTCTATGAAAGGTGGTTCACTTGGCACCTGCTGACTAAATTTGCTTCCTCTTTACTCCACTGTCACCCTTCTTCGCCCATCACCACTGAGGCACCTGTTATGTGTCCAAATGTCAATGGCACTGTTTGGCACTTGCTCTGATACATCGGTCACTCTAGGTCATGCACCGTTGGTGGTAGGAATCTCGGCAGGGCCACTTCAGCTCTGTCCTGTGGTAGGAGAGATCTGCAATTGTTTGCTTACAGTCCCCGGTCAATAGGGGCCCTAAGAATGATGTTCCTCTCTTTTGATAAGTTATTTATTGTGATTAACTCATACATTTCCTAGTTGTGGCTCAATATGAAAGGCTCTCCAAGGAGAAGTGTTACCTAGAAGCACAGCTTACCCACAGTTGTTGGGACACTAATTGAGAAACTGACACTAACACTGTTTTCCCCTGATGAGAGCTTCTGGACCTCTCTCTGTTATAGGGTAATGATGCAGGTGGAAATTCCTCACCTAAGTAATACAGGTGTGGACTTCACACAGTGTAAGGCATTCCAGGTTAAAAATTAGGAGCATGTTGCCACCAACATTACATATGGTAATGCATGTGGGATTGTGTTTCCATGAACAGTGAATCATGTCTTTCAATCTGAGCAAGTATTTTATGATTTCTGTTCATAGAAAATATGATGGACACACTCCAGAGGTATGAAAGAAATTTTTAAAAATTTTTTTATAGTGTTGTCAGAATTATTGCAAAAACATTCAGAGAAGATGAGAAAGGGACAAATTTAGTCCCTTGGGGAGAAAACATGCTGCATTCAAAGCCATTGATCAGAAAAATTTCCATTGCTAATCCATAAATACTTAATTAAGGGTCATGCTACTTGGATAATTTACTTCTTATGGTGCCTTGATTTCTAACCTTTTCTTATTCACACATGTCCGTTATTGATTCACTTTTAATCCAACCAAACTGCATGTTACAAAGACTTGGCATTTGTTGCAGTGCAGTTGAACAAGCACATGAGAGCATGTGGACAACGTGGGGTCTGTGATACAGGGATCCCAGTGACAGCGGGAGGGCTTCCTCTGGGCACAGAGCTGCTCTACTCCTCTTCCTCCCAAGCCAGGACTTTTAGCATGTGTCACAGTGTATCACTGTCATTTTTCAGCCCCTAATTTTTTCCAGCTGTGAGCCAATCAGATGGCTGACACCACTTTCCATGTCTCTTAGAGTGTTATCTAGGGATTCATTATTTAAGAAGCCGTTTTACCCGTGAGTGTGTGTGTGTGTGTACATCCAGAGAATAAAGTTCCTCTTGTGCTGTTGCTATGATGTCAGGGGCAGTTTCTCATTCCCTTCTACAAAGCTTTCCTTCTTCTGATGCAGCAATTAGTCGACTATTAATAAAAAGACATTAGGTTATGCTTATTTATTTTTAAGGAATGACATCATTCTCTGCCTTAATGTCTAGCAATGGAGCAATTCACAGGTCTTTCCATTTATTACATCATGGAAGCCAGTTGAACTTGGCAATTACCTTGCTGTTTTCACAACAGTGTTGAAAAGGGTACTGAAAGGGGGGTCAGTTGCAAGGGTCTGAATAAACATCTATGTGGCTATGTGTCCTCTTATTTTGTTAAGTAAATTTGTAGGCAGTGAAAAGTACCTGAGCAGCCTGGTTCAGAATGCAAATATCCTTATTTTACTCCACAGCAAAGCTACAACTCTCAGCCTGGTTAGAGTAGACCTGGTAATATCCTGTTAGTTGACTGACCATCAGAGATTATCCCATAATAAAGGACTGCTAACTAAAAGCTACAAACTTCTAATTTCTAAGTTGAGCAGTTCTAGGAATTCACCAGGTAAAACATTCTCAAGGTTCATAGAAATTTGCAAGTGGAAAGGACTTCAAGCTCGATTTTAGACGCAGGGGAATTAAATCCTAAATTACTGAGGAAGTTTGATTAATGAGGAACAGTTAGCAAGTGGCAAGACTGGTTTTATTTCTACTTTGTGATAATACCCCTGTCTTAAACATGCCACCTCTCTAGACTAATAAAGATTCTCTTTCCACAAGTGGAGCTTAAATATGTTGCTTGAATTTATCTGACTCTTTGTATTGATTTTTAAAAAACCATTTCTCGTTGCTGGAGTACTCAAGTCATGAGGCTGCTTCTCACATTGAATAACTTTGTACCTGTAATTTAAACTTCAGTAACAGGATCATTCAAGCCATTGGTGTCAGTGGCCTATTGAAATGCAATTATTTTATCTCTTTCCTTCCCCAAATACTGTATTTTAAGGGCAGAAGTTAGTCCTCACCAAAGGGATAATATTTTTTCCTAAACTCTCATTATGGTCAAGCCCGAAGCACTGACTTTATCAATAAAGGTTTGATTATGTCAGTCATGAAGAAGATAATCAGATGTATTGCTCAATGATGAAACTGCCAGAGGTCTAACTAATTGAATACAAAGGCATGGCCTTTGAGCAAAGCCAGTCAAGGGAAACAACTGTTTCACAACCATGGCTACTTCCTGCTAATGATAAATTCCAGCCATAATGATGACCAGACCCACTGACTTTATCAACATATACGTGTCCTTAGAATCAAGACTCTGATGGAAAACACTGGCAGAACTACATACCCAGTGTTGCAACTCTAAGGGAGGAAGAAATTTTCCTTCACCCTCTTAGGGTTCCTGGCCAGCTCTGAAAAATCACCATATCTTTCAGATTATAAGATGCACTCCCCCAAATTTGGGAGGAAATGGGGGTAAGTCTTGTAGTCTGAATGTAGCTTACCTGGCTCACTGTGGGAAGGTGGGGTGGCGGTGGAGTGGGGTCACAGGAGCAGGAGCAGGATTGCTACTTGGTGCAGGAAGCCATGTCAGCAGGAGTGGGGCAACGCTGCAGGCCCTGGGCTGGGAGGAGGGTGTGTTCTGGCAGTGCAAAGCAAGGGAGGCAGGAGAGGAGTCCTCGCTCTGGCATACTATAGTGCTAGGGAAGAGGGTACAGGTGGTGCAGACACATTAGGAGAAGAAAGCCTGTGGTGCTTGTAAGTGCCTCCATAATGTGACTGCTGTGTCTCCATTAACATTAACAGGAAAATTCCACTGCAGAGTCACCTGTCAAGGTGACTCTGCAGCTGCTGCAAAACTACAACTCCCATCATGCTTGGACAGGTTGGGATGATGGGAGCTGTAATTTGGCAACAGCTGCAGAGCCACACAGGTTGTGCAAAACTGCTGTCCCCATACAAGAGTGTTGCACAACCTGTGGCTCTCCAGCAGCAGATCTCCCCATAACAGTGCATCATTCACTGATGTTCTCAGGTACAGTGCCCCCATAACTATGAGGGACACAGTGCTGATAGTTCTGTCATTACTGTATTTTGTTGTAGAAAAATGCAATAGTGTACCATAGCCTACTGCTGAATCTACCATAATTGTGGAAAGATGTCAAAGCAGGAAAGGATTTCATATAAAATCCCTTTTAAACTGGAGGTAGTGAAGTATGCCAAAGAGCATGGGAACAGAGCAGTGGAGAGACACTTTGGGCCACCTCCAACTGAAAAAATGATACGGGAATGGAGGAAACCAGAGGATCAACTGCAAATAATGGACGAAACAAGACAATGTTTTTGTGGACATGCTGCAAAATGGCCACAGTTAGAAGTGGATATGAAAGAGTGGATCACACATCACAGGAACAATGGCTTTTCAGTATCTACAAAAATGAACATATCTGAAGCCAAATGCCTTGCTGCAGAGAAAGGCATTGAGGACTTCACTGGATCACCATCATGGTGCCACAGATTTATGAAGAGATATGGCCTTACTCTGCACACCAAAACTAGGTATGCACAAAAAATGCCTATAGCATATGAATCCAAGGTTGTGTCTTTTCACAAAATTCTGCTGGATGCAAGAAAGAAAAATGGATTGAAATAAGCCAGATTGGAAACATGGATGAAGTCCCATTAACCTTTAATGTTCCATCAAATAAGACTGTTGATGTAAAAGGTACCAAAACCATAACTTCAGGGCACGATAAAACCCATTACAGGATTGTGTTGTCCTGCTGTGCAGATGGCACCAAACTGCCACCAATGCTGATTGTCAAGAGAAAAGGCCTGCCAGAACAGGCAATCCCAAGAGGAGTTATTGTTCATGTTCATGACAAAGGATGGATAGATGAAAATAGCATGATATGGATAGAAAAAGTTTGGTCCAAATGTCCTGGAGGGCTTCTGAAAAAATCTGCTCTATTAGTGCTTGACCAGTTTAGGGCACATATCACTGAAGCCACAAAAAAGAGATTTAAAGAGGAAACCCACCTAGCCATAATTCCTCGGAGGCTTACCAGCCATTTGCAACCTTTGGGTGTTTCCATCAACAAGCCATTTAAAGTTTTCATGAGAGAAGAGTGGAACAAATGGATGGCTGCTGGAGATCATGATCTGACACCAACTGGATGAATGAAGAGGCCCACTATTACCCAAGTTTGTGAGCAGGTGAAAATCTCATGGCAGTCAGGTAAGGATGAACCATTGTGAGGTCCTTCAAAAAAATGTAGCATCAGCAATACCTTAGACATCTCTGAAGATGACGTCCTCCAAAGATGATGTCCTCCATGAAAAGAGTGAAGAAAGTGATACTACCAATTCTGAGGAACTGAGCTTCATAAATGTGGACAGTAATGACGAGGAGTTCTTGGGGTTACCTGATGATTAGAGGAGTTTCTGTACTTAAAGCTTAAAGTCAGTAATAATGGTTGTTAATGCTGATGTTGAGTTCTGTTTACATTTACTTTGGTGAAATATTATGTTATTTATGTTATTGAATATTTTACCATATTTTTTGCTTCAAAATTTTTTCCCTATTTTCCTTCTCTAAAACCTAGGTGCATCTTACAGACTGGTGTGTCTTCTGGTCCAAAAAATATGGTGCACTGACAGAGAGCGACTGATGGGGAGCAATCCAGCATGCTTTATTAAATATTTACATGTACATGGGAGCCTTCACAAGATAATGAAGGCCTAAAGAAGCAATCAAAGCATGAAGCTTTTATACCTTTTAAGCAAAGAAACAATACATTTGTGAAGAATTGACAAGACAAAGGGGTTTCAGCTAGGTGCAGTGTAGTTAACGGTGAAGAAGAGTTGTTTATCAAGATATGTTTGTACAGTCTTCTCAGCCCTGAATTCCCTGTATCTGGTGATAAGAATGCCTTCTTTTCTCTTGGCACAGGGTGGCTACTTCTCACATGGGGATCTTGTGTCTCAGGGAAGAAAAGCCTCTGTGGTTTTCTGAAATTCCTTTAGTTTAAGATTTTTAACACACCAAGGTGCCTTATCTGGGGTAGCATGTCTGGAACCCCATTACAAGCAATTGTGTACCATGAGCATGTCTAGAAGATTGTCATCCATTTCAATAACCTACCTGTTTCACAGGTTTGAGGAGTTTAGAGCACTTTTATTTGTTTTGGGATAGAAGAAGATAAGTATAAGGTGATATACAACCAAGAAGTATCATTTTTTTCATGGAATGTTTTTACTTTTTGCTTTACAGTGACTGCCCCATCCACAGGAGAGTAAGTACAGCACCTTACATGCAGTGGACCCTCCAGTGTATGGCAACAGAAGTATTAAAAAATGCAAATCCCTGGCTGGCGTAGCTTAGTGGATTGAGCGCGGGCTGGGAACCAAAGTGTCCCAGGTTCGATACCCAGCCAGGGTACATTCCTGGGTTGCAGGCCAGAACCCCCAGCAACCACACATTGATGTTTCTCTCTCTCTCTCTGTCTCTCTCTCTGTCTCTCTCTCTCTCTCCCCCCTCCCTTCCATCTCTAAAAATAAATAAATAAAATCTTTAAAAAAATGCAAATGGATTGTATTGCTTAGCCCAAAGCCCCAGGCAGAAAGCTCGTCTATGATAAAATACAGTCATTTGGAATAAGATGGTGGGGACAGAGACACAAACTCTCTACATGCCCACCAGCTCCACCAGCACCATCGTACACTTTACCCTAGGGTCCTCAAAGTTTCTACACTTCATATATGGCCACTGACACACCACGTGCTATGTCTGAATGTTTGCTTCCTCCAAAAACATCATAGGTTGAAACCTAACCCTCAGGGAGATGGTATTAGGCGTTTGAAAGGTGATGAGGTCTCAAGGGTAGAATCAGACAAGGGTCCTCACCCAACCATGCTGGAACCCTAATCTTAGACTTCCAAGCTTTAGAACTGTGAGAAATTAATTTCTGTTGTGTATAAGCTGCCCAGCCTGTACCATTTTATTATTGCAGGCTGAGTGGACTAAGACACCATACATTGTACTCTATGTGGACCCACTAGAACTTTGATATGAAAGAGAGGCCTGAGGAGAGCTCATATCAACAGGGCTAAGCACTTATTAACATGATAGAATCTTGGGCTCCAGCCAAGACGTTCTGAATCAGAATCTGCATTTTAACAAGCTCCCCAGGTGATTCTTATGCAAGTTAGAGTTTGAGAAGTACTCTTCTAGGTGAATTATTCTCAAACTTCGACAAACGTGGGCTAGTAGGGAGTTTTAGAAAAGCCTGTGCTCCATCCCTGAGTGTTCAGATTGAATTGCCATGAGGGTGCATCCTAGGACTCGGGATTCTCATGTTCAGCTAAGTTATTGAATCTGTGCTCTAAACCAGTGTTTCTCAAGCTCCTTGGTAAAAAGCACCTGGAGGTAACTTAAAATTTCAAATTCTCAGGCTTAATTCTGAAGTCACAATTGCAGTACCTCCAAGGACCACATCTTGGAAGCTTATGTTTATAGGTGCTCCAGGTGAAACCAACCATCAGGAACCTTTGGCAAACAGTGCTTCAGAGTAGTTTGAATACACAGAGCCTGATAAAGAAGTAGTATCTTTCAAAAGAATGAATTCTGGGCTCTTCTCAGGCATGGCATTACTTTCTGCCTTTATAAAACAGCTTATTCACAAGGCACAATTGTGAATGTACTATGCTTGGATCACTAATGAAGTGCTTTGACTATTAACCTCTATGCTTTAGAGCAGGATCTTTAAAGTCATTATTTTTCATTCAACAAATATGTGTCAAAGGTTATATTAACTAGACAATGTTCTAAACACTGAGAGTAAAGCTAAACAAATTCTCTATTCCGATGACATTTTTATTCAAATGAGGAAATACATATTGAAAAAATAGTAAAGGATGGCTTTGGTGATACAGACTATGCAGATAGAAATGTAATGTAATAGAAAGTGGGTGCTGGGTGCAAGTGAGAAGCAGTCTGCTTTGGAAAGGTTAATGGAACAGCTTTCTGTGAGGTGAGATTTAAAATATAAGAACCTCCAAATAAATAAATAAATAAATATAACCGGCAAGGAGAAGTGTATTCCAGACATAGGAAACAATAAGACTGAATGACTGAGCTGGAGTGAGCTCAGGGTGCTTAAAGACCTGGTCCATGCAGCCATCCCCGCATGAGCATGGGAGTGGTTTGGGATGAAACTGCAGAGACAGTCAGGGAACCGGTGCATGCAGTCCTTGTCAGCTGGGCTCATGGATTAGGTTTCACTCTAAGAACAATGGAGGGTCATTAGAAGGTTTTTACAGGGAGGTGATAGGATTTGGAGGCTCTTTGGAGAATGGATTGTCATGACAAAAGTGGGAGCTGAAAGTCCAAGCAGGCAGTTACTGTTGTTGTCCAGGTGAGAAAAGACGGAGGCCTGGCTGGGAGGAGCAGGTATGGAGAAAAGTGCATGTGTCCCCTCATGTACGCTCCATTGACATATTGCTATGAGTTGATTTACTTCCCATTTCAGAAAAGGATATTTGTTCCTGTGTGGTTTATGCTTTACTTGTTTTGTAGAAGCCTTATTTTTGTCTTTGCTCATTTGCCCAAAAGACAAGAATTCACTGTAATATGGGTGTGAGACCAGGGAGGTTCTGTCCACTCACTATGGCTTAGTTAAAGATTTTCATTCATAAATCTCTGAAGTATTTGCTTGTTCTGATTTTTTTCTAGCTTAGATTTTCAAACTCCTCTAATGCTTTTTGTCAATTGTGCAATGTTTTCCATGTGAGTGGAAGGAGAACTCATACCATTTTGAGTGGTCAGGTGCCTTTAAATGATTTAAAATGCGGGGAGATATTTAACTCTTTGGCAAAGGGATTTGGAGAACATGTTATTTCCAGCTGTGGGTTAGATCCATATTGAGAAGGAGAAATTCTTAGCATCAAAAATAACACAGAATACATCCAGGTGTTTTTAAAAAGCTGCAAAAAATATTGCAGCCAAGAAGAATCTTTCATTGTTCCTTCATGATGCCATACTTCTTCCTCAGTGAAAATGGATACCACACATCATGCTTCTGAAAGGACTCTTGGATTCATTCCAGTCATCTAGGATGGAAAATGGGCTTTTGAGAACATTAAAAGCAGGAAACTGGAGCAAGAAAGTGTGGGCACTTGCAAAGGTGCTAAAGATGAACAGGACTTAACTTTGTAAAGAAACAAGTCTGGGGTAGGTGGTAGAAAATTCCATTCTGGAAGAACAGGGATTGTGAGGAGGAATTGAGAAGTAATAAACCATTACATTGATGGTGCTAACTTAAGAAGAGGAAAAAAAATAAAGCAAGACTATGTCATCATAACTCAAGTAAAATAGTTGCTTTTGGGTCCTGCACAAGTTATCAGCTCACAGTTGGTTATATACTCAACACGACTATAACTGGGTTGTAAGAGTAGATGCCTGGAGTTTAAGGTTGACCTCTGGGAGGACAATCAGACAACACATTCCTTTGTGTTGCCTTTAGGGAGAGGACATGGGAGTGATTGGATCATAGACCATTTTAGAATAAAGACTGAATTAAGTTTGCTGGGCTTTTATCCAATTAATAGCAAAGCAATTCAACATAATTGACCCCAGAATAGTTGATTTGGTGACACATGGATAGAGCTTTGACAGCTTAGCAGTGAGATCAGGGAAGGAAATTAATATGTGATTTAAGTAAACTCAGGCACCTGGTAGTTTAATAGACTTAGACACTTTCATCTTTTGTTATTGGATTGAATCTGGCCCAGTTGGGAGTTATTGAAAAATTGATTGCAATAAACTGGCCTCCATGATATGCCACTTTGGGCTCAAAGCTCTTCCTGGATCACCTAAGGGAAATGATGCAACAGCGGCACTGGCACACATGCGTGTATTTAACTTACACAGACCAACCTTGTGTTTCTTCCTAGGAGGTGGCTGTAAGGTGTGATAAATGGTGAAAAGTTTTGGAACCAAAGGTAAGACTTAAAAATGACAGAAAGACCTGTGTTGGACATAGTTCAAGAAATACACTTTTAATTAAAGCAAAAAAAATTGGTCTTAAGCTGATTTCTTCTAGGTTCTGTTCCTACATTTGATCCAATATTTTCATGCCAGAAATAAGGACTTGGGTATATTTGCTTAGCTCTCCCTCACATGCTCATTCATTTTTTGCTCTTTGGACTTTGCTATTTCACCTTCTCCTTCCACTACTCCATGTTTGCATGTATATTGTGTGTGTGTGTGTCATGTTATGATGTATCTAAAAGAGAGGGTCCAAAATTTTACTAGCTTTTTAAATGTAGCTATAATCCATGAATCAAATTTTAAACCATCTGGAAGTAAATGAAGTAAAAGAATATTTGAAATTTAAATAGGCTTACCACATTGCCTTACAAAAAGTCTGTACCAATTTATACTTCCACAACAGTATAGGAGAGGGTCCTTTCTTTTTAATGTCTTTACTGAGAATTGGTTTAACAACCTAGCATGTCTCAGATTGAATGTGGAGGTATTTGAACGTGTTTTTGTTTGTTTGTTTGTTGTTTGTTTCACAACATGGGATCACTCAGTGTTCTCTAGGTCCACTTTTCTCCCTTGTAGTTTCTCCAAAGTGGCCTGCTCACAGTCACTGTTGGGTGTTTCTAGCTGTTTTTCTCTCCACTGTTTGAAACAGAAACCCAATTTGCTCTGAAGTAACTGTCTATAGTTCTGTACTTATTTCTTTCAAAGAATTTATCATAATCTGAAATACTCTTCTTTGGGTATTCATTTGCTTGTTTTCTGTCTTTTTCCATTAGCTCTTTGATATCTGAGACCTGTGCATCTTTTACTGTACTCTTTCCCTCCTGGCCCAGTAACTGGCAAAGAATAGCACTGAATGTGTTGAATTTATGGTGGGCAGCAACTCCATTCTATTCTCAGAGGGTAGGGGGAAAGAAAGGGAGGTAGATGGATGTGGCAGCTCTGAAGACTCCTGCTAACATTCCAACTTCATCCCTTCTCCTTTTCTGAAGATAAACATAATGTTTCCCCATAAAATCAGGTGCTTTAAAATTTCCTCCTTCTATTCTCCTTTTATTGAAATTTAGGAAAATTTATTACATTTGAGACTCATACTTTTTCCTATTTAGTTCAATGCATTTTTCAAATTAGAATTTATACCATAGATAATTTGCTTGTTTTTAAGGGAAAAAAACTATATTACTTTATCAGACTTTTGTGTACTCTCTACCACCTAAGGAAAAGCAGAGAAAATTCATGACAACTTGATAAGACAGGAGTTTTTCTTGATGCAGATTTTTATCCTGATCACATGTTCATTGTAGAACATTTAAACAAATTCTGAAGAGTATAAAGAAATATATGTAATCCTTACACTACCTTTTATTACCAAAATATACATTTTGTCTTAAGCCAGATTTCTCCAAAAGCAGACATGAAGGTAAGGATGGGAATGTAGGTAGTGTTTTGGAAGTAATCTCAGGAAGCACTTATGGGAGAGTGGAGAAGTATGAGGAGGAAGGGAAGAAAGGCAGTGCAGGCTGTTTGGAAGAGCAGGCCGCCATCTTGGGCAAGTGGAGCTCAGTCCCTCTGGGTACATCTGTGAGACCATGTAACACATGCTTCTGTGTCGTTCCACCTGAGAGACAACTAAATTTGTATATTCGTATTCCATTTCCAGTCCATGATTGATTGAGGGATGCTTCTAGGGGTCCCTGCACCACAACTTTTGCCTTCTGGGTTCTGCTTTAAGAACAAGCTGAGCAAGCTAACGTGGCCAGAGAAAACCTTTAGGCAAAGAGTTTTGGGTACTTAAAATATGAAACCAGTGTGTGACAAAGACCTAGACAGAACATTAATAGCATTTCTGTGCAATCATTAGAGGAACCAAAGGTTAATACTTAAAAATGACAGAATCTGCCCCAGGTGGATCCAGTCTATACCATGTTTTACTCTCTCCCACAAACAGGCAGTGCTTAACAAGTAGGGCATTCACAGAAACAATAGTTTTAAAAAATCAAATTCAAGACTGAGCACACAAACAAAAATCACCACTAATGAATGTGGCAGTGAGCCAAAGCTTCAAACATGCTTGTGATGGTCAGCTTGGTATCCTGTATTCCTACACTCTGCCATGAAAACAACATGCCCCCAGGTAGTTGATCTAAGGAAGGTGTGAAGTGAGTCAGACCTGAATCCAACCTGAATTTGGAAGCCCAGCCCAGCCCAATACCATCTAAAGTGGAGCCACCTTGATCTGTAGATTTGAGAGCAAGAATATTTATGATATATAATATTTATATATTTATTTATGAATATTTATTATAATATTTATTTATATATAAATAAACATGTATTGTTGTAAGCCATTGCTCTGCAGAGCTACTTGTTCTGTAGCATTCTCACAATAGCTGACTGCTACAGTGCTCATTGATACAGCTGATATAGCTTAAAAAATAAATACACACATATATAATTATGATCATTACAGATCATTTTTAAAAGAAAGAGAAAATAAACTAGAGAACTTGTAAATTATAAATTTTATCACTAAAATTAAAAGCTCAATAGGGATTAAATATCATGAAAGCAAATAAGAAAGATAAATTCATGAGTTAATAAATTGAACCAAAAACTTTTTTTCAATTACTTTCTTTTATTCTGTGAGATTTCAGTAAAGTAAATAGGTATGTACATGATATATGTTAATTTAGACATGATGGGAATGAAGACCAAAGCAGAGGCTTCTGGAGAAACTCCCACTACTTTCAGATCTTTGGGGCAGAGGCTGATTTCTCTTAACTTCCCGACACCCCTGAGAGTAGGCTGAATACATACTGGCCTAACTTTCAAATTTGTTTCTTGAAGATGGATAGCCTGTTTAGAAGAGGCCTTTCACCTGTTCGGTTTTAGGGTCCCAGTCAATATCATAGAAACAGGGCCAGGTAGGGAGTCCAGTCATTGTGCTCATTGTTCCCTCCAGGGGGCACAGAAAACCTGCCCCAATGCTGGTGTGGATGTCACAGATGGGCAGGATGAAGCCAATGGGCACACATTTTTGCTCTGGATTTTGAGACAAGGACAGGTGCATTTTGGCCATGCAGATGGGCAGATTCCCAGAGCCCTGCTTTGTATAAATTCCACCTTGTATTGAACTTCAGGGAGCAACTCAATGTCATCTTCCCCGTAGATCTGTGCGATGATCCTGATTTTATCCTCATCTGGAAGCTTGAGGTCATAGAGGAGCTGGAAGCTGCTGGTTGCCTAAGCTGCTCTCTGGACAACCTGAGCAGGGCTATGGTGCCCTTGCCCACTTCTGCCTAATTAGTACATTTCACAGCATCAAAAGCCCCATGTTCTTTGGCAAGGTGGCTGGCAAGGTGGCTGACCAGGTCCAGCTCAGTCTCTGTATCTGTCTTGAATGCATTCACAGCCACCACTACTGGAACTCCAAACATTCTGGTATTTTCAATTTGTTTCTTCAAGTTACTAAGTCTTTTTTAACCAACTCCAGGTTCTCCTCTATGCAAGCCTTGGGAAGAGGCAGTCCAGCAGTTACCATGGGGCCACCTCCATGCAGTCCTAACAGTGGCAACAAGCACCACCATGTGAGGGCGGAGACCAGAATACAGGCATTTGATGTTAAAAAACTTTTCCATTCCAATGTCAGCTCGGAATCCTGCTTCAGTCACTGCAAATCCTTTGGGGCCAACAAGCTTGAGCACAATCTGTCTGCAATGATAGAGGAATTCCCATGCATGATATCAGCGAATGGCCCAGTGTGAACAAACACTGGAGTACCCTCTAAGGCCTGCATGAGATTGGGCTTGATTGCATCCTTCATGAGCACAGGCAATGCACCACTCACCCCCAGATCTTCAGTACTGATGGGCTCCCCTTTCTTGCTGAATGCCACCACCATTTTGCTCAGTTTCTCTCTCATGTCTTCTAGGGAACTGGTCAGAGCCAGGACAGCCATGATTCACTGGCCACAGAGATATCAAACTGGGCCATCTTTGTGTGCCCAATTGTGATCTTCCTCAGGAATTAATCATTGGTATCCAGCACTCTTTGCCAGGTTATGGATTCTGGATCAATATCCAGTCTAGCAAATCTGTTTATCTCTTCATCTGTCAATGTGGTAGAGTTGGTCTTTTCAATGCCTAGTCTCCGTAACCTTTGGATTTGATATCAGACAATTTTTCCACTCCATTTACTGATGGCACCAAATGATTAAAGAGAGCCTTGTCAGTCTGGGTCAGTTCATGGAATATCCGGGCATCAATGGCGGTGGCCACGAGGTTATTAGCTGCAGTGATGATGTGGATGTCACCAGTGAGGTGTAGATTAAACTCTTCCATAGGAATGACTTTCGAGTAGCCACCACCTGCAGCACCACCTTTTATTCCAAAGGTGGGGCCCTGAGAAGGCTGCTGTACACATGCAAAGACATTCTGATGGAGGTGGGCTCCAATGGCTTGCACGAGCCCAATTGTGGTTGTGCTCTCCCCCTCTCCCAGGGGCGTTGGAGTTATTCCAGTTACCACCATGTATCTTCCATAAGGTTGCAGCTTCAGGTGTTTCAACACCGACAGCAAAACTTTGGCCTTTGTTTCCCCATGTAGTTTCACTTCTTCAGAGAACAGACCAATTTCTTGAGCTAGGTCACCAATGGGCTTTGGTTTGTGGGATCTCGATACGTCAATGTCACTAGGAACAGGTGTCTTGAGGTTAAGCTTGGTATACTGAATCGGCCACTTTCCTGGCTTAAATTTCTTCAGGAAACACTTTGCACTATCTACTGTGCTCTGCATTAGCATGGCCATGGTCATGGGCCCAACACCATCAGGAACAGGAGTGATGAAGCCCACCCTCTCCTTTGCCTCACTGTATGCCACATCACCCACAATCTTTCCTCCACTGGGTTTAGTATCATCTGGGACATAACTGATTCCATAGTTGATGAAGATTACCCCAGGTTTGATCCACTCCCCTTTCGCCATTTCAGGCTGACAAGTTGCGACCACCAGGATATCACCTTTACTTATCTCCTCATCCAGGTTGGCAGTCTTGGAGTTGCAGGTGGTCACTGTGGCATGCAAAGGCATGGCACAGAAGCAGGTCATGCATGGGAATGATGACTATTTTGCTGTGCCTGACCACCACAATGTGCCTCCTGGCAATCTGCACCCCTGTCCCTTTGATGAGTTCCAAGCATCCTTTAGGGGTACAAGGGATGAAACAGTCATTTAAGTCATTTCTAGCAAGTTTTCCAGCACTGGCGTTAGTCAATCCATCCACATCCTTCTCCAGTGCAATAGTGTTGACCACTGCTTCAGCGTTAATGGGATTTTCTGAATTTAAAGGTAGCTGCACTATGAACCCATGTACAGTGAACTCTTCATTCAAAGATGTAATGTACTTTAACACCTCAGATTCCATGGCAGTTCTTGGTAACTTAATGTGAGTGGATTTGATCCCAATCTCCCCTGTAGCCTTCAGCTCCACATTTATATAAAGATTGGAATAATCTCTGTCACCAACCTGTAATATTGCCAGGCCTGGTGTGAAACCAGGTAATTGCTCCTTTATCTCAGTGACCTGGTTCTTCAGTCACTGCCTTATTTACATGGAGATCTCCTTCCTGTTCAAGATTTCCACCAGCGCCATGACCTTTACTACTCTGTTACCCACAATGGATACTGCCAAAATCGATGTTCACCTCCTTTTGCTGTTGTGTGGGACCTGAACCAAAAACTTGATCTAATAATGTAGCACACACAAAGAAAAAGATAATCATGAAATAAAAATTAAAATGTGTTAAAGAGATCAAAGAATGGGGAGAAGGAAATAATGAAAGTGGTAACAAAAAAAAAGCAAGAAGTAAGAGCTCATCAGATTGTTCAGCAGGACTAAATGAAAAGGGGCTATTACGTAGATATGTTATGGCAAAACTTCACTAGAATAAGAATTTGGAAGAGAGAAGGGTAATGGGGAAAGTATACCTACAAGGTACATTAAATTAATGTATACCAAGATTCTCATAAGCAACAGATTTTTAAAAAATTAATTAAAAACACAGCTTTAGTAAACTAAGACCAGAGGATAACTTCATTAGTTCATAACTTTCTTAACTTCTAGAAAACTATATCAAACATTATACTTAATGGTAAAGCACTTAAATCATGCTTCTATAGTTTTAAATTTCAAAAATATCACATATATGTTTTCATTCTAAATTGATATAGATCTGTGTAAACATTTTGAATCACTGCATGGTATTTTATTATATACATGGATATATTCTAAATTACTTAGTCAGTCCCTCTTTAATGAGGATTGATTGTTTCTTATTCATAATCAATAAAGTCTAGTTCAGTGAAGATTGTAGTTGAAATTTCTCACATCCTCTTGGATTGAATATCATCAATATCTTTAAACTTGACTAAATTAATGATTGAAAAATATTGTAGAGTTTTAAAGGTATTCTTTAAAAATTGCTAGCAAAACTAAAAATCATCCTGTGTTTATTCATTCAACAAATAGTGCCAGCTCTCTGCCAGGTCTGCTCTATGAACCTGACACACATCCATCGCTGCATCAAACAGATGCGGTTCGCTGCCCTTGGGTGTTCTGTGTATTTCATCTTTTCACTAATCTACTGAACTGTTCAACTTGTTCCTTTTGTTTTTTAGAAAGTTTTATGCATTAGAATTTTTAAGTTACTTAAATTACATTATTGTTTAATGCCATAATTACAACCAATTTAATATCTGTTTATATTTTAGCTTTTGTAGGGTTTTTGTGTTTTTTTTAATTTTTTTTTGCAGCCCCAGAAGGTACACCTTTTAATGTTTCCCTGTATTTTTATTCCTACTGACCTGAGGATTACAGGAATACTCATCCATATTTTCTTCTCATGTACTTATAATTATTATACTTTTAACTTAAAAACTTACCAAATAATACACAAAACAGACTTTCTCTCTGGCTGGCCTGACCTAAGAATCATGTGTACCATGAATAATGTTGACTGCATTGTTTGGTAACAAAGATGTGCTTTTTAACCTATTAAGGGTATGTGTTATTCATGTATCAAACTCTCCCTGTATCAAAACATGGTGATATCAGCAGAATTGCTTCAAATAACCTAAGTCAAAATGTTCTTGGAAGCAGAATCACTGCCTTCAGAATAAGTCTAAATTCTTAAGGGACCCCTTGGCCCTGCACCAATTCCACTGCAGCTTCCTGGACAGTGCATGACCTCTCCCCTGGATCCCTCAGTAGGCATTGCTCCTGCATGCCCCAGGTTTCTTCTCTATCTTCACTTAACTGACTCCCATGACACTTCAGACCACAGCTTCAAAGTGGTCAAGTTGGGAGGAAGCTGGCAGTCAGTTAATAAATATTTATTGGACCAACTAGTAAATGCCAGTTCTTCTTTGATCACCCTCTCCCCTCAGCTTCCCAGCCAAGGGTGGGGAGGTACCACCCCCATGTATGGTCATATTACCCATCACACCACATTAGAATGGCCTCGGTACTTCACTGTAACAACTACAAGGGAGTAAGCACCTTGTCTTGTTTACAAGGGTATCCCCAGCCACTGACATATAAATCAAAGTTGATGTCAACCAAACATTAAACCCATAAGGACCAGGAGGAAAATGTGCAACAGTTTAATTTACTGGAAAATCAACAGATCAAGAGAAAACGTACCCATCCTACAGAGACCTGTGCTATGTTTGACTTAGAATTCTAACACAGGCTTTGAAGTCAGAAAAACTTATTTCAACTTATGGTAACATTGGGTTCTACCTCTATGACCTTGGACAAACAATTTTTCTCAACTCCAGTTTCCTTATTGATTAATTGACATAATGCCTACACTCCCCATGTCTTAAGATAACATTTCTTGAGCTCTTTTTATGTGCCACCCATTGAGATTATTTTATTAATTATGTTACCTAGTTTAATCTTCCTGCCTTATGGTTCAGATACTATTATTGTCCACACCAACAAATTGAAAAATCCAAGGACATTGAGTCCAGATGAGGACATTGGATATGCTTACTGAGAGTAGTAAGAGTGATTAGAGGTAATTTAGTTTACTCTAAAAGTTTAAAAGGTTAAATGAGTTAACCAAGTTCACACATCTTGAAAAAAAAAAGCCATGATTCTGACCCAGGACAGCCCCAAACCTGAACACATCGCTGAATCATTGTTTAATATTTATTCAATTAGGACAAGGGAGTTGTAAGTGGATGGGCTTTGTAAACTGTCAAGCACAGAGGGAAACCTGTTCATGAGGAGCAACTCATCTGTAGGTCAAAGAAGGCAGCAGCAGCGTCTGAATGTGACTTTGCCTTCAGGGAGGAATGAATGCCTGGGACTTCAGATCTAATCCAAGTTCAGTGTGTCTAACCCAAGCTTATTTTTGATTCAAGACCACTGTGTGCTGGTTTCTATCAACACTGAAATAAACACCACTTTGTAATCTGCACCTTTTATTAATGATGTGACTCACTTAATGAGGGCTTTGCTGACTCACATCAATCTTCCTTCTAGGAGAGACCCATCAAGGAGTTGTGGGCAGCTGCCAGCCTGGGTCTCCCCTGCGTTCACATTTGGCAAAAACCAGCCTCTTTGCAAGCATCTCCTCCCCCCAGCAGAGGGGAAGGCATGAACCCTCAAGACTCAGGATGGGCACAAAAACACACATGAGTTTTAAGGGCTATTTTATTGGCTTTCTCTGGGCATTATTTTTTAATTTAATTTTATTTTTTATTTTATATATTTGTTTCAGGCAACCAAACATCCATAGATGAATTCCTCTAACAACCTGATCATAAAATATTCTCCAAGTGGGCAAAGGCACTAACCAAAATTGTGAAAGATCTGAGTAAGGAAAGAACAAAATGAGATATGGAAGATTTTTTATTGCAAAGTTTGTCTGATTTTGCACCCCAGGCTGACTTTGCTGTAATGATAACATGTAAATTAGCTTTGTCATTATGGAATGGTCATGTGAGAAGGTAGCATGGTTTCTCCAGATTCTGTTAATCTGTGATTCTGCCTGTGTGTAATCAAACATCAAACACTGACCATTTTTTCCTAAGGAACTGCCTTTTTTTTTTTTTGCTGTGAAAATAAGAGCCTTTACCCAATCCACTAGTTCTTAGTTCTAATTATTTCCACTGTCCACATAGAATTCTGGGAAAGCAGTTCAGGCCAAATCCGTCAGGACAGCCCATGCTCCTTGTTTTACATGGAGGTGCCGGCTGCTCCTCCCTTTTTCCCACCCTGTGAGTAGCACGTCAAGTTTGGGAGCTTCTGGAAAATGGTACCATCTTGAAGACCAACTCCCTTCCCCCTCTCATCATTGCAGTCCTGACTGAACTGAGGAAGAGAGCCCCAAAGCAGGGAAGAAGTCTTTCTCAGTATGGCATCAATGGAAAGGTGCTACTGAACTGTGAGGATATAAACTACACAGAACACGAAAGTGAAAGATAAGGACAGCCAGGGCAGAGTGGTAGCTCAAAACTTTCTCAGAAGGCAGTTTGGGCCTCAGAAGATACATGTAGGGAAAGCCTGGTTGCTCTTGTGTTATTTTGGTTGTTTCTAGGTTGAGGGAGGTTGCAAGTGAGGAAATGCTGAAAAGTTCAAAGGGAATGCTCCATGCAGGGGACTCTCCTTGCCATGGTGGACTGCTGGGATGGAAGGCTTCCATGCAGTGCAGAGTGTGAGAATTTCCATAAGCAGCCACATCACTGCCCCCACATGATGGGTGACAGTTCCGGGAGAGAAGTCATGTGGAATTCACAGTTGGTTTCACCAGAACACCTGGGCATGAAGCCAGAAGCCAGAAGCCAGCAAAAGCAATGAAAATGGTATGGCTGGTCTCTCCGACTACATTGTACCAAGCAGGGCCCACCACTCCCACATAGCAGCTGGTCAGGTATAGAGAAGAAAGGCTGTGAGGAGTTACCCTGCCGTATTGTGGTGTCTGAAGCATTGCCCACCCCAATTGGGCTGTTTGGCTTCTGAGCTGGTAACTAGCTACCCAGGTTAAGACTGAAGAGCAAGAACCTGTGGGAAGGAAGGAAACAAATGGAAGACCTGGACAGTATCCAAACAGAATGAAAATAAGAGAAAGGCAGTATTGTATTCCAGAGATGGTGGAAGAATTAGGGGGCATCAGAGCAGACAAAATACACGTGTGTTGCCACCTCTTGCATTTCTCAGCAGTGCCCCTCAAGAGAGAGATGAACTTCAGCTCCCAGCTAGCCAGCCTGGCAGCCAGGAAGGGAACTCAGCTCTTCCAGGAGAAACATTTTCTTCCCATGGTCTTCGATCTAGGTTGATTGAGAGTTTGTTAGTATGAAGACTTGCAGGGGTGAAAACAGAACAATGTCTCCTAAACTCTGAGCTGAAGCAGTTTTAAGTAGTGACTCAAAGCTCTGGACTTAGAAAGAGGTAAAATTCACTTTCATATCATTTTAGAAACATTTTCTGTTAAACATTCCCTACCAGAGGACATGTCCCAGGCTGGTGGGAATAGTCAGGGTCCCCAGGAGAAACACTGAAGCCTGTTGAGAGGAGGGCTGGGCAGAGCACAGAAGTGATTAAACAAAAGACCTCACTTGAAATGATAATGGCACAAGAGCTTTGTCCGTAATTGCTTGTACACGGAACAGATGAGAAGCAGATAAACAGCATAGCTACTAAAATACTGAGGAAATTGTCTTTGACAGTATTGCTAGCTAGACCACACTGCCTAAGAAACTCTCAGCCCTCAGCCTCACACCACAGAAAGGCCAAAGGAATACACAGTGCCCATGGACAGTAACCTCTCCAAAGTCCACCTCAGCTGTGACACCAGGGACAATGAACAGAGAGCAGGACTGAGGCTATGAGATGGGACACCTAGCATCCCAACTCACTTACAGAAGCTGACTCTGCTATTTGTTTTTAGTGACTGGGGTCATTTTTATAGATTGAACAGGGCTGGGGAGGGAGAGAACTAGAAACACACAGTAGTCACTGGTCAGTAACTGTGCTGTGCTTCCAATTCTCCTGTCCTATTTTCCTCTCTAAAAATGTGTTCATTTGATTTTCACATTACTTTTTCACTGACATAGCTTAGGTATAGGGGGACAGAGCCCTTGGATTTTAGGTTATGACATAGCTGTGGGAGCCGTTCTAGACTTAATAGTCAGGGTTGTACCTCATCCAGGGGTCATGGAGTTTGGGTTGGATGCACCAGCCAGGTAGGACCTGGGACTGTCTCCCTGAAGGAGAGGAAGGTAGATATGTAAGGGAAAACGACGTGTACATTCAGGCAGTCAAAACAGCAGGTAAGGAGAGACAAAGTGCACCCAGCTAGCTGGAAACGACCGTGATGTGCTGCTTTCTTGGCCTGTATCCCCTGGGAGATCCCTCTCACTCACATAGCCAAGCTACACTGCTGGCTGGCCAGTTTAGATCTGGGTTCCCACCCCTAGGACCACTGTGCCCTAGTGGTCGAGTCACAGGGACGTGGAATATTAGAACTAAAAGAATATTACGATAGCCTTGCCCTGTCCCCAAATTTCACCAAAAGGAAGAACTAGAGGTCAGAGATGCAGAGTGACTTCCAATGTCACAGAGCTACGTTATGGTGAAGCATGGCCTAGAAAACTTAGTTCTCCCGGTACCTGGGCCTGTGAGCTTTCCCACCACCTCACTATCTCCAACTGCAATACATCCATTCTAAATGGTCATTCCTGGCATATGCCAGGCATTCTCTTCTGCAGCTCTCACAATAAAAAAGCTTGCAAAAGGGAAACACTGGAAGGATTTGGGGTGCAAATGCTTGCTTTGAGCTGAACTTGCTATGTGGCTGCAGCTGAACCATAAAGCAATTTGGTCTTGGCAGCCCCCTTCTTTTAATTCAAATTTGCAAGTAAAGTAATAAAGTATAACAGAAGCTTCCTTTGATTTAAGGCTGCTGGGGGAGAGCCTTGAGTTAGATCTGAGTTGTTTATTTAAATCAGTGAATGGAACTTTAACAGAACAGCTAATAAACAAACCCTGCACAAGGTCATGCCAGGCTCCCTGGGACCTGAGGTGTTGGGTCTGAAATCCAGCCAAGGAGACCAAGGCCCCATTGGTCTCACAAAAGTCTCCAGTGGTCTCGTGGATCCCTGTGGGGCTCAGCTTTTTGGAATGCCTTCTGAGAAGCCAGGCCTTGGGGGGTGGTGGCAGCAAGAGGATATTTATTTTGTCCCCGCTAGAAAGGGGGATAGCCAAGGGATGCTGCCAGCCAGGAAGGCCAGCACCCTACAGCACCAAGGCATGCAGCGGCCTCTTTGAGATCACAGATCCATCCTCCAAGACTGCCATATTCTCCACAGAATACAATGGAAGAATAATAATAAGACTTCAGAAACAGTTCAGCTGACATTTCAATTATTTTTTTTAGACTTTTACCTTTGATTTATAATTATTGGGTAGACAAAAAGTTCATTTTTTTTTCCTTAAGGTGGATTAAGATTTGGTTTTTTGAAAAGATGGCTCTAGTAGTGCTTGGTTGTCTTTAACTTCTTTCAAAACAATTGTTAGATCGTAATGTGATAGTTGTCATATCAGTATGCATTTAAAAAAACTTACCAAAATTGGTGAATTTTTGCACAGCCATTTTAATATTAAAGACAGAAGAAAATATGCAACATTTTCAACATGTTATGTTTCATTATTTCAAGAAAGGTAAAAATACAACTGAAACACAAAAAAGGATTTGTGTAGTATATGAAGATGCTGTGATTTATCAACCATGTCAAAATTGGTTTGTGAAGTTTCATGCTGGAGATTTCTTGCTGGATGATGCTCCATAGTTGGGTAGACCAGTTGAAGTTGATAGCGATCAAATCGAGACATTAACTGAGAACAATCAATGTTCTACCATGTGGGAGATAACTGGCATACTCAAAATATCCAAATCAATAAAATTATTGGTAAAAGTGAAAAATGTGTCTTTTATTTTATAGAAAAAAACTGAATGGATTTTTTGGCAATCCAATATGTTCACATAAGGACATAATAGTGGCACTCTGACCTTATAATGACTCCTAGCCCCATCAGAAATTCTTCTCCCTAAAGCTTCTATTCCTGCTGCCCCTTCTTATGCAGAATTTTCTCCCTTCTCCTTTCTTCCTGTATTTCAAGATTGAGGTCAGAAATAGCATCTTTCATGTTTTCTTCTTTTAACAACTCAGGAAAGAGGGAACTTTCTCTCTTCTGCTTCCTAAGGGGCTTGCTGGACCTGTGGCTTGCCATTACAATGTATCTTCTAATATTGTCTAGCTCTGAACCCAATTTCCTCTTTCCCATATGTTTTGTCCATAAGGAACACTCAGTAGAAACCATGGGAAGCAGGGAGAATGTTAGCACGGTGGTGGAGAGCTGGTCTCATCCCAGAGAAAATGAGGGAGGCTGAGGTGTATTGCTGTGTTACAGTGCCATGAGGATCCATCTCCACTCACAAAATGAGCTCTGGATGTTATTTTTTGTTTTGTTTTTGGCAAGATAGGTGCACCTTAGAGCTTAATTCTACTTCTTTTGCCTTTTAAAATGAGGTGGAAAGCCCCAGCTGATGTAACAATTGCTTATGACTTTCCTTTGCGGTATTTTTACAAAAGCAGTTTTACTAATAGGCTGTTTACAGTCACTTCCCTTTCACAGCTGGCCCCAGAGTGAAATGAAAACAAAAAAAAATGATACCCAGGGGTTTATCAATTTTTCTCCCTTATAAACTGTTAGTGTTTCTCAGCAGGAGAAATCCACAGTCTCCAATTTATAACTCCTTTCAGCAGGATTTGTCTGCCCAGGTTGACTCACCACATGGAAAAGGCCAAGAGCCTTATGGCAGAGCCCGGTGCCCCTTGCAGAGCCTGATGACATCGTCATTATTGGGTCGGCGCAATGGTTGGGGGTCTGTGGTCCATGGAGCACTGGAGCCTCCCAGAGAAAAAAGAGGGCACTATCCTGAGGTGGATTAATGGAGATTCTAAAGAGCAGAGGGATTTTGTCCCCCTCTCTACAAGCTTCCTTAAATTTATTTTTAATTTTTCCAAGAAAAACCTCTGGTATGATACTCAGTATACAGGAACTAGGGAACAGTGTGCCAGCAGCACCTAAAATTCGAAGCCAAAGTAAAGAAAGTAAAGGGGCAGGGGCGCAGACCAACTGGAGAGGAAAGCATGATGCAGAAAGCAAAGACAACAAGCCAGATTACCTCACAGATCTGAAGAGAAGGCCATAGCCGAATCCCATCAGGACGGCATGTGTGCTGAGCTATGGCAAAAGTCATCACCTCAGAGCTAGGTAAGTGGCAAGAAGGAGTTTGTGCAAGGGGCCTTTTCATCCTTTAGACATGTGCCTTGTTAAATAATACAAGACCATACTTATGATTTGATTTTGTGATCTTTTAATATTTTGTGACCTTTTAATGAATTTGTGATCCAGTTAATATTGTATTCCTTTATTTATTCATTTATTCAAAATGAGTATCAACTACAGGCTGAGTTAACAATAAAACAATCTCTCCACTCATGATGCTTTCACTCTAATGCTAGGTGTGAGTTTAAATACATTATTCCACTGATTAGCTGTGTAAAGCGGGGGGGGGGTCATCCCCAAATCAGTTCACATAGCAGAAGCAGGAAGGACAGTCCTGAAGAGTTTCCATTGAGTCTGAGACCTAAAGGATGAAAAGATTGAGGCAGAAACAGAGGTAGATAGAGAAACAAATGATATGTGAAGAAAGGATCCAAACCCTAAATGAAGTTTATTGAGTTAGAGAGAAAGAAAAGGCCAATATGATCAAAGCAAGTGGCTTAAGACAAGGAGTTGGTAGGGGATAGT
The DNA here is from genome assembly GCF_004126475.2 of Phyllostomus discolor. Lineage (NCBI taxonomy): Eukaryota > Metazoa > Chordata > Mammalia > Chiroptera > Phyllostomidae > Phyllostomus > Phyllostomus discolor. Next base: position 65,650,750 of record NC_040910.2, on the reverse strand, counting down.
CATTCAGGGTCATGTAGTTCACATTGAGGATAATGAATGATACCTAAAAGGCAGTGGGAAGATATTGGACAATTTTACATAGCAAGGAATGATCAGATATGTGTATAATGAATATTACTCCATCTGATCTATGAGAGATGAATCTAAGGGAGAAAAGACTACTGGGAAGTTAATATGGTAGTTTGAGTATGAAAGATAGTTCATTAATTGTAGGATGATAGCTTGGGCTCAGGTGACAGCAGTAGAGTTGCAGAGAGTGGAGATTTAAGTGAAATAAGCCAATCAAAGGAAGACAAATACCACATGATCTCATTTATAGGTAATGTCTACTAGACGGAACAACCTGGCACAAAAATAGAAACTGAGGCATGGATACATCAAACAGACTCACAGATGTTGGAGGGAAGAGGGAACTGGATAAAAGAAAGTGAAGGGATTAGCCAAAGAACATGTATGCATGACACATAGACCCAGGCAACAGTGTGGTGATGACCAGAGGGAAAGAGGGTCAGGGGCTTGAAGGAGGGGAACAAAGAGGGGGGATGGGGACATCTGTAATAGTGTCAAAAATAAAATAAAGTTAAGAAATTAAATGCAGAATTATGCACAAAAAGCACAAAAATGCAAAAACAAAAACAAACTCAAAATGTGGCACTAATAGGTCTCAAGCACACTTGTTTACAGTATGAGAGCTGGAACAAGAAGGTTTTAGAAATGAAGGTACATTTGGGAGGTAGATTTGGCATGATTTGTAGATGAGCAGGATATGTAGTAGGCTTCTCACACGAGCAAGCTGGTAGCTGAGGCTTTTGCTTTCTCTGGCCAGCACCTTACTGTCTACTTCCCCTCAATCAGTGAGAACTGAAGTGAGGCATAAGTTTCTCGCTCTTCAGTCTCATGTTCAGGCCACCATCCACCTCTCTATCAGTTACCTCTGACCCCTGCCTCTCCACTTCCCAGCTTTGGGTCCTTGGCAAGCTATTGAATTCCATAAGTTTCAGAGCCCTTGTCTGTAAAATGTGGGAAAGTGTGAGAATTAAATGAGTACATATCCAAAGACTCCTGGAACACAGAAGGAACTCAATTGATGCGTTGTTATTTCCTCCCTCCCTTCCCTTTGTATCTCTGCCCTCTGAGATCTTGAACTTGGTGTTTTCCTTTTCTGAATATAACCTTCTGTCCTGTTCTCTCTCTCATTCCCCATCCCACAAAAACGTGCTCTTCCACCTCATTCAAATAAATATTCACTTATTGCCTCCATCCATCCAGCTAATTCCATTTTCCATGCCTGTTCTACTCAACTTTCAATACCTATTTTTGACCTCATGGTTATTTACAACCTGCATTCACAATGGCCTCCTGTTTCCTGGTTTCAAAAGCAGTAAAGTGGCTGAACTTGGGGACAGAGGTGGAGTGCTCAGGAAATATAGAGATGTTGCAGGTCAGAGGCAGGGCAGACAGGGACACTGTCTGGAGCTGGAGCCGATTCAGAAGCAGAAAAAACAGAGCCAGGCAAGCTGTTAGGTGAGTGGAGGCAGACATAACCTGACAGAGATAAGGGGTTTTGAAACAAAAGCAAAAACCTGCCACAGACAGGAAACCTCTCATTCCCTCCTGTCACTGTTGTGGCTGGATTCGGGGATCACCTTCCTCTGCACATTTGCTAACTGGAGTCCTGGAGCCCCCAGCTACTGCCTGAAGCCACTGCCACATTAGCAGACCAGACAGCAGGCTGCACGCAGCCACGAAGTCTGGCTTCTGCTGGAGATGTCAGATCTGAACTGTGTGCTCCAGAGAGCGCCTTCCCAGCGTTTAAAGATATCTTTAAATGAAGGAGGCAGTTTAAGCCAGTTTGTCTGAGAGTCCTTCCAGGTCTAGGAATTCTTGTCATCAATGGAGTAACTTGACTTTATTTCATTACTTAGCACATTTCATAAAATTATTTATTGAACAGATAATAAATTTGTGTGATAAAATGAAATCAAACAGCATAAAGGGGCACGTATATGCCAGAACCTTCACTTATCTTCTTTAGAGAGAGCCACTGCCACAAGTTTTACAGGTAGTATGTGTGTATGAAATTTTTTATAAACATTTCATTGTGAATAATTACTTACAAGTATGAATAGCTAGGCACCTTTTCCAACCACTCACTTATGTTTTAATCATGAAAGCAAACCTTCCCCTGCCTCTATTTATAGAATCGGTTCCTTTCTAATTGGTGTTCTCATTGTGCTGAGTACAGACCCCTGTCACATCAATAATGCTTTCCCTTCTACATATGACTCACTCCACACATCAAAAAATAATGAACAAAATAATGAAATAAACCACCCCCAAATAAAAGGAACTGTAAAGATGGCAGCAGAAATTAATGATAATACAAAACAGCCACACAGAAAAAGTTATAGTTTGATCTGTAAAACCAAAGTTTGTTCTATGTAAAAACTAACAAACCACATAAATCTTTGACAGGTCTGACTAAGAGAAAAAATAAAGAGACAAAAGTAAGCATTATTGAAGGCAAGAAAAGTGATATGATGATAACTGTAGAAGGAGATTTTAAAATACGAGAATATTTTGTACCACTTTATGCCAACAAATTTTAAAATCTAGGTGAAAAATGGTTTCTCAGGAAAATAGAAATTACTCAAGAATGAGTACAAAACCTGTTAATACTAATAACCATACCAACACTGACAAAGTAGTCAAAGATTACCACCAAAACTTTGGGCCCAAGGGTTTTATAAGCAAATTCTACCACACTTTCAAGGAAAAGAATCTTTACATCATTGAACTTACTCTATAGCATAACAAAAGACAGGAAATTTCTCAACTCAATCTGCAAAGAATTGGAAAAATGTTGGCCAGTCTCACATACATAGATGTACATGTTCTAAGTAACAAATTAACATATAAATCCAATAGCTTAGTAATAGAATGTCAAAATGGTTTATCCCACTTAATATTGGACAATTCACTAATCTAACTTATCATATAGGCTGATTAAAAGGAGAAAAAAACATGATCACCCCAAAAAATGCCAAAGAAAGCATTTGATAAAGTTCAACACCCTTCCTCAGTAAAATAAAATATTTTAATAATATTCTTTCATTAAAATGAAATGCCCTCACCCTCTAAAAGGGTATTTGCTGATTACTACATTAAAAATATCATGTAACTGTGAAATATTAAGGTGTTCATATTAATCAGGAACAAAACAAGATCTCTGTTATAATTGTCACCGGAAACATTAGCCAATACTATAAGACAAGAAAAAGAAGAGTTTAAACTATTGCAAAGAAAAGAATCAAATGACTAATTTTCACAATTATCAATAAAGAAAACCTAAGAGAAACCATTAAAAGTATTATTAATAAAAACCTACTTCAATAAAGTGGTCAAATAGAAAACAACATAGCAGAACCATTTGTTTTGTTATATAGAAGAAAATATTGGCAAATATTTATATATCCTTATAATATGTAATGTGATACTATCAGTGTTTTACACAGATTAACCCATTTTATTCCTACTCCAATCCCCGGAGTTAGGTATTACTAGTGTTACTATTTCACAGAGGGGATAAATAAGCCACATGAAGGTGGGGCAACGTGTCCAAGATCACGCATGTGATCTGTGACAGGGCCGTGGTGGAAACAGAGGAAATTTGGCTATCTATTCCATGCTCTGCAAATTAAATTCAGAGTGGAAATTCTTATTAAAAGTTTTATGAAAACACAAATGATTCTGTCAGATTGGCAAACTCATTTGAATTTGATAAATCTAAGTGATGATGATCACTGAAGAATTTAGATTTCTCCAGTAAGACTGGTACTTGAGCCATGAACTGATGATGCCCTTTTGAAGACAAGTTGATAATATCTATCAAAACTGCAAACAAGCTAGAAATGTATGTTAAAGAAATCTTTGAGTACAAGAATACTTGTTACAGAATTATTGGAATTAGCATGAAATAGACAATGACTAAATAAATCTCCAGTAATAGGAGTTGACTAGGGTGTTGAGTAGGGGTGTTTTACTATAAAATAGTATGCAGCTGACAGAAAGAATGTATTGGCATGGAAAATAATCACCAAGACAAATTTTCAGATGAACAAAGGAGACTATAGAACAATATGCATAGCATGACCCCACTTGTGTTTTGAAAATGGCATTAGATATGTGAATGGCACCTTCCTCTCCAGAGAAGTGATTCAATGCCCTTTCTCAGAGGGCACTAGAAAGCTGAGTGTAAGAGTGTGTGGAGGTGCTGTGGGGAAAGGAACTCATGCTCAGAAAGACTGGCTGGCTGAAACACCATCCCATCTGTGGCTAGTAAAAAGAGCCAAGGAGACATTGCCTGCACCCATATACTTCAGTGTGAGCAGCTCTAGGTCTGGGTGAGAGGCATCAGCTAGTACTCAGGAAGGAGCAATAATGACAATAAAATAAAAGCAAACCAAGAAATAGCAGCATTGCCTGGCATTAACAGCTGGCTCTGAAAACATCTGCCTAAGGATCCTGACTCCACCACTCAAATGCTCTGTGACCTTGGGCAAATTGTGTAATTTTTTTATCTTCAGTTTACATCCCTTTAAAATAACGATAAAACAGTTTTCTCACAGCTCTGTTGTGAGTAATAAATGAAATAATCAAATGCAAAGCACTTAGTACAGTGTCTGGAACATGGTAAGTATTTAATATATATTAGGTATTATTACAATATTATGACCACTTTAGGGACTAGAGAAAAGCAATCAGACTCCTTTAGAAATTTGGTCTCTAACTTATGGTATCTTTGCTCATTGACAAAGTGTGTTCTAGGCTCTTGGAGAAATAAATGGTTGTTTGGGCTGGGCTAGAAAACACTTGCCCGCTAATGCACAGGCTGGAGCTGTGCTGTCCAGTGAAATAGTCACCGCAGTGTCAAGAGGATACTGGGAACCTGAAATGTGATTGGCCCACATGGAGGTGCCTTGTAGCATAACTAATACTCTGGATCTGAAGACTTCATGTGGAAAAAGCATGTAAAATATCTCATAATTTTATATTAATTATATCTTAAAATGATAATATGTTAGAGAGATTGGGTTAAATAAAATATGTTATAAAATTACTTTCATCTGTTTCATTTTACTTTCTTTAAGTGGCTACTAGGTAGTTTTAAATTACACATCTATTGGACAGAGCTGGGTTTCAATCTATTTGTCCCATTAAGTATCATTTTAGCATTTTCAAAACACTTTCATATACATTTCTTTAAGTTTCTAGAAATGTGGGTGAGAAGAAATTCTTTTCTCCATTACTAAGATAGAGAAACTGAGAACTGAAGTGATTTGCTCATAGACTTTCTCAAAGTGTCCATATGGGGAAAAAATTCAAATAAAATGGAAGTCTTTATAATAAAAGGCAACAGCCTTCCACCTCACTGTGTGTGTGTGTGTGTGTGTGTGTGTGTGTGTGTGTGTAGTGGGGCTCCTGGTCACTTCAGCATGAGCCATGCAGCTCTTACCACCTCTGAACATTTCTTACAAAATCCTCTTCTGGTGCAGCATCCTGCCTTCTCTAGAACAATTCACAGTCACTCAGTTAGCAAAGCACAGTCTCAAGTTCATAACAAAGACTGTGGGTTGCTGCTAGAGAAAAGGAAGAATAATTCTTAAGGAAGTAAGAAGTGTTTGGCTTCAGTCATCTTCTTTCCACAAGTGGATCTTTTGTGGCCTAGTGCCTGCCCTGATTTGCAGTACAGGATAACTGAAGCAGGGATGTCCTTCCTCATAACAGAACTCTCCCAACTTTTTGAACCAAAGAATTCCTCTCAAAAGACAATATGGCCTCCCCAAAGTCTGGCATTAACTTATCAAAGGGAAAGAGAATGAAAAATCACATAGAGCCTACAACATCAACTACAGGTTCCGGCAGAAGTAACGCCTGCTTGAGTGTGGTTGGTGGGGTAATAACATGTGTGTAATAATTTGCAGTTTTAATTTGAATATTTCACCTAAAATGTCATATGGTGTGCTTGAGTGTGATATTTTATGTTACAAAATTACATGCTTGTGATTTTTTAATAAAAGATTTTGTCATAAAAAGAAGTGTTATTTGTGCCAGACGCTGTATAAGAAAGATTAACTCTGAGGTTGGCAAACTTTTTTCTGTAAAGGGCCAGATAGTAAATATTTTAGGCTTTTGGGACTATATAATCTGTGTTGCAACTAATCAGCTCTGCCGTTGTTGCACAAAAGCAGTGCTAAATAACACATAAATAAGTGGGCATGGCTGTATTCCAGCAAAACTTCAGTTACAGAAACAGGCAGAGGGCCATTTTTGCCCAATAGCTGCAGTTTTGCCAACCCTAGGATTAAGGGTTCTAGATAAAACCACATACAAATCACAGACAGCCTATAAAATTTGCACAAGGCAAGGAAATACATTTTAACACTGAGTAGCTCTGCCCATAAAAAAAAAACAATAATATAGGATTATCTGGGAACAGGAATTCTGAGGAGAAGATGCCTGGATTTTTTATTTTTATTTTTTGAAGCGATGCTGATGGTGAAAGAGCAGCCCTGGTAAGGGGCACCATGGTAGATGTACCTTAAGATGCTGGGCTGGGGGGAAATTAAGGAAAAAGTAGCCAGAGAGGCTGTTATATCTGGCATGCATTATCTCCCCAACAGTGGGAAACACATCCACACAGTTAACAGTGAGAAGAGGTGAGTAGAGAGGAATGATTAAGTCATTAGGGAAGTAGGAGGACTTGGTGTCACAAAAGGTGGCAAGTTTGTCTGGACAAGAAGGAGTAGCATTTCTTATCTCAAGAGAGGACTGAGGATTGAGTTAGCCCCAGTCTCTCAATCACAACTCAGTTCTCTGTTTCCCCTGCCTTCATGATGCATTACTCTGTGTCCTTTTCCTCCTGCTCACCTGCATCATCATGGCTGAGTTGAATACTGGCCTTTTTTTTCTTGAGGAAAAGGAACCCATGTCAACAATCTTTTCATCTTCGTATCTATTCATATGGTATACTTCAAAGAGAAGATGCCCAGTATTAGACCAGAGGCAAGAAAGTGTGCATATCCTAGAATGCATGGCAGGGCTAAAGGGCAGCTTTATTAGCAAGCCTCCCTTTTAGATTGAATTAAAAACCATCACAATTTAAAAGGTCACCTGGCAAAATGCTGGCCTACCCTGTGAGTGGATGAGCATGAAATGGGGCCGATGGCAGCCATCCTTCCTGAGTGTCTGCAATCAGAGGATAAATGGAGATGACTGATTTTCCCGAGTAAAGCTGGGTTTGCGTTCAAGATAAATGGCCAGGCAAGGTGAGGTTTGATGATGAATGAATTGGGATTAGAATTGCAGGCATGATGGAGAAAGGTTTTCTATTCCTGACACTTAAAATCATTATTCTTGGTTAACATCTGCCACAATTAATCACTCCACTCCTGTGTGTGCTCAGAGTACTTTGTTTGGATCTCAATTAGAGTACCGATTTTAGTCTACCTTCTGTTATTCATAGAAGCATGAAAGCCTGCTTTTCCCCTGGACTGTGCTTCTTTTGAGCATTTGGATGTTTTAAATAAGAATATATCATAGTGAAAAATCTAGAATTCCTGCAGAGCAGTGGTTTGGGGGGGGGACAGTCTAATGCAAGGCATGAGAGAAGAGTCTCTGGGTTGGATTTGCATTGCAGCTGTATTTTCTCTTACATTGTATGTTTCTTCTGCTAGCTTTAGGGGGTGGGTGATGGAGGAATAGTAAATCTTTGGTAAGCTACCCCTTGGCAACGAAAGCGTTCCTAAAATACCTTTGAAAATGAATATGTTGACATTTTACATGGCTTTTTAAAAAATGTTAAGGATATGGAGGGACTGTTTGTCACCTAACTTATCTTTCTCACGTAGAGAGTTGCTTCACATGTTTGAAGACATATATGGATGATTTCCAACGTCTATGTCCTTCAAAGAGCTTGGGATTGTACTTCCAAGGGCTGGCCTTCAGTTTCCTCAGTGTGGGCATGTGATTTCAGACTGGGGGGCTCACTCATCACCACAGACAGAACAAGCATGAAGAGGCAGGCATAACAGTTTGAGGAAAGCCAGCTTGAACCAGCTAGAATAGGCAATACACAGAAAAGCATAAAGGAAGAACACCCTCTCCACATGCATGCATCCATGCATACCTTTACTGGTGATGCAGTTGAAAATAGACTTTGGAGAGCAGAAATATCTAAAGGACATTTAAATCTATTTCTTGAAGAGTGTACAGGGTGGTCCCCCTGCTGCAGACCTAGTGACCTGAGCTACAAAGTTATTTGTTCCCCAGTGTGAAAGGACACAGTTGATACAGAGAAGTATCTACCCAGCCAGGGAGTCCACTTCTTAGCTTCTTTGCACCTGGGTGTTTCCATGTGGCTAGTTCTTGCCAATATAATGAAGGTGAATAAGGGGTGACCTTCCAAGATGAGGGGGTTAAAAATTGGGTGTTCAATCCTCAAGGTCAGGGGTTGGCACATTTTTTTGTAAAGGGAAGATAATAAATATATGCAGGGTGTTTTTTTTAGGCTATATAGTCTCTATTGCAACTACTTGACTCTGCCACTTTTTACAATAGAAAATATATAAATCAATGGGCATGGCTGTCTTCCAATAAAACTGTACTCATAGACATTGAAATTTGAATTGTATGTAATTTTCACATATCATATTATTCTTCTTCAGGTTATTTTCTCATCCACTAAAAACTGAAAACCATCTTTGGCTTTCAGGCCATAGAAGCCTGATGGCAGGCTAGATTTGACCCAAGAACCTCAGCTGTCCATCTGCTCTAGGTGCTTTCTCAGGCCACATGCCTCACATCATCTGGATACAGGAGACCTACTAGAGGACTCTGAGGTCCCAGGGAGCAGTGGGGTGACAAGATGTAAGGAGAATCACCCAGGTGAGCTGCTCAAGACAGCTGCCTAAGTAGGATTGTCTTTGAATAAGAAATAAACCTTTATTTTGTGAAGCCTTTGAGATTTGGAGATTCTCTCTTGCAGGAGCTAGTGTTATCTTTATCACCACCCTCTACCATCTCTTGCCTCAAAGAAAGAGTAAATAATTTCTACATTGTAACCCTGGCTGGTATAGCTCAGTGGATTGAGCATGGGCTGCAAACCAAAGTGTCACAGGTTCAATTCCCAGTCAGGGTACATGCCTGGGTTGCAGGCCATGACCCCCAGCAACCGCACATTGACGTATCTCTCCCTCTCTCTTTCTCCCTCCATTCCCTCTCTAAAAAGGAATAAATACAATCTTTTTAAAAAATAATTTCTACATTGTTCTGTAGGGTTTTTTTTTTGGGGGGGGGGGCTTGAAAAGGGAAATAAAGGAATACTAGACACCTAGGCTACAGCATAATATGTGGAATGTGGTAGTTAATTTCTGGCAAAGTATTCTTGACATAAATAACTGAGATTCCTGGGGAATAGAAGCTCATACCAAATATTGTCTGGACTATTTTCAAAGGCTTTTTGTTCTACTTTAAAATAATACCCAAGAAACAGGCACTACCACTTCATTAATTCACACAATTGTCCGTTTTCCTTCACTACCTGCTACATATCTTGCAGTAGTTGTTTGTAATTCATTCCATATTTTCTCAGACCTCCAGTTCCATCTTTATTTCTGACTCCATAATTTAACTGACTACATCATTCTCTATGAATCCAGGTTCATCTTCTCAAATAAATTCCTTTCTTCATCTGTCACTAGTTTCTTCATTTCATTAAAATGCTTTTAAATCAGTATCAGCTATTTTCATTCTCTTTTGAAGAAGGAGGCTCTGTCTTTCTACACAAATGGATCTCTCTCTCTCTCAGAATCAATCTCTCTCTCTCCCTTTCTCTCTCTCTCTCTCTCTCTCTCTCTGTCATTTAGTTCCTCTGCTTCTAATTGATTCTTCCATCCTTTCTTCAGAGATGCTATAATTGTTCTTATTTTTTAAAGTGTTTAAAGTGAAAACAGAGAAAAACAGTCTCTTTGAAACTCCTAACTTCTCAAGCTTACGACTTCTTTCTCTCTTTAATACACTTTATTTTTAGAGAAGTTTTAAGTTCACAGCAAAATTGAGGAGAAAAGAGAGATTTTCTGTGTAGTCCCTGCCCTCACACATGCACAGCTTCCCCCATTATCAACACCCCCACCAGAGTGAGAAATGTGTTACAGCTGATGAACTCACATCATTATCCCCCACAGACATTAGGGTTCATTCCTGGAGGGGCACATTTTATGGACAAATGTGTAATGATATGTATTCGCCATTATGGTATCATGCAGAAGAGATTTACTGCCCTAAAAATCCTTTGTGTTCTGCCTGTTAATCCCTCCATTTCCTCTAACTCCTGGAAACTATTGATCTTTTTGCATTCTCCATACTTTTACTTTTTCTGGAATTTCATATATTTAGAATTATACAGTATGCAGCCTTTTTGATTTGGCTTTTTCAATAGTGATATGCATTTAAAGTTCCTCCATGTCTTTTCATGGCTTGATATCTCATTTATTTTTAGCAATGAATGATATTCCATGTTAGATAACTCAGTTTATCCAATCACCTACTGAAGAACATCTTGTCACTATGACTTGTCCACCACAAGATTTTTGAGCCAATGCTTGGTATCGTCATTTTATCATTCATCACCGTTACCTTTTACAGTCAAGTATCAGTCCTATTTATACCACTGTAAGAGCTCTTGAGGTCATCAATGATTTTCAGGCTGGAAAATCAGTGATCTTAAGCTATCACAACTTCTGCAGTCTTGACCCCATAGAATACTAAGAGCCCTAGGTCTGGGGTATCCAACTTGTTATATATAGCCTCAAAGACTATATTAAATAAGTTATTTGTCATTGGTTCTGTGTATTTATAGGCTAAGTAGAGGAAAGTTAGATAAGACATAAACTTAAGTGTGGTTTAGGCAAGAAAGAACTCTCTGCCGGTTGCTAGAGGTGTCATCTAGTGTGCTCATGTGCTTTCTTGTAAATTGAGGTGATTGTGACATCTAGTCACCTCTGACAAAGCCAATGTTTCAAGTACTACAGAGGAAAATGGGTAAAAGTAGGGTAAATGCAAGAAATATAGAGAAAAAATGAACAAACATCAATATACCTCCACTGTAGAATTTAAATATTAATAGACTGAATCAAATGAAATCACCGATATTCAACATTTTTGACCTACAAACATTTCAGTGTCATATGACTTGATCTATTATATGAAATACCTTTTTCTCCAAAAGCTTGCATTTGAAAGTCTGGTAATTACATATATCTCTAAAGCTTGGCATGTAGTGAGCACAATGCATGTTGAACTGACTTGGAATTCAGCTGAAGACAAAGTCTGCACATCAAGAAATCTTATGTTTCAGTCTTTGCTTTGTCACAACTACCTGTGCCAACTTTGCTGTCACCCTTGATCTGAGTCAACATCCTTCATCTGTAAAATCGAGATGGTTTCTGTACTCTCTCCCTCAAATAAGTCTTGCTAGGATCAAATAGCATTGTACATATGACAGCATTTTTGTCAGTTATAAAAAGTTGTGGACCTGTATCTAATTTATAGACAGGATTCACTCATAGGTACTATTGAACTAACATGGAAATAAGAAAAATACTACCATTGTGACCTAAATGTGTTTTCCTATTCATAGATCAGTAAGTGGGGCTGAACAGGGACATAAGTCAGCTCAGCTACCTGGGGCACGTATCTACTCCCAGAACCTAAATCTTTTGCATATACTCCTTCCCTTTCTGAACTACATAGGCCAGTAAGCCATAAATTCCACATTACTTTTAAAAGGCAGGGCTTTCAAAAAAACTGCACTGTTCCTATACTCAACTGAAAACTGAGTTGAGCAGCTTATGAGTAAAATTTTAAATGTCATTATCAGCTCCCTAAAACTAAGACTTTTCCCAGATACCACTTGGAGCTTTGCTTATGTCTTCTAGTCAAGACCATTCATGCCCAGATCAACTCCGGCCTCCAGTTTGCAAAAGATCTTCAGAAGCTCTCTGCTGCCTAGTCAAAAGCTTCCTGATTTGGTTCCAAGGAATCCTTTTCATCTTCCCTTTATCAAAATCATTTCATTATATTACAACCTTTCAAGACGACATGAACTGCAGCAGGGAAATAAGTAGAGCCCATCTATTTTGTATCATCAAAGTCCTTAAACAATATAGATGTGAAATGTCAATTTTCTCTTTTTTTCCTTTTCATCACTATGCTAGGACTATTTAAGCTACTTGAAGCCTGTTTCATTTTCTGACTATTAATGTGGATTTTAGCTGAAATGAAATGAAACATTGTCTATGAAGGGAGATTACTTTTACAAATTAAACAATGTGTCTTACTGAGTTCTATTTCCAGAAATGTAACCTTATTATACTTCATAATTAAAAATGAGAGCAATAAAGACATGCTAGCCAACATGACTTCTAATAATGCCTGCTGGATTTGAATTAAGTTTGGTCTTGGCCATTAAAACATCAGCAAGTATCCTGTAGGGACTGTGATGAAAAGCTCCCCATTGTAGCAACAGTCCTTGGCCATTCCAGAAAAAATAGCAGCTTCCGTCTCTTCTTAGTTAATAAAAGGCTCTTGAATATTTGGTGCTTTGAAGAGAGCATTCTCAATATGGCTGCCTGCAAGATAAGAAAGAAGGAAAGGAGAGCAGAGGGCAGAAAGAGAAAGATAGGCAGACTTGGAGTCCAGGTTTCCTTTGAAAAGGAGGAAACAGCAAGAAAGCAGAAAAGGAAAGAACCTGAAGGCTGACTGGCAAAAGGAGCCACAGTAGAGGTGTGAGAGTTTCATGGATGGTCTGGGCCGGGGGAGGGAGGATCTGCACTGTGAAGTTCTAAGAAAGTAAATCAGAGGTTTCAGGACATCAGAAAACAGGGGGAAACTTTAAAGGGGAAGATGTGGGTAGGTAAACAAAATGACTCAATCTTATAAAAAGAATAAGGTTGTTCAAATGTGCCTGCTAAGCAGGACAATGCAAAATGGTTAGCCCATAGATTCTTTTGGAATGAGTTTCCCTTCCCACTGTGGTAAACTCTGGTGCATCTAGGGCACCAGATCTCAGACCGCTGTTTATAAACTTTAAAGCTACAGAAGGACAAAGGTAGGGGAACATAAGGGGATGGCCCGGTGATTCCAAATCTTGTCTCCCATTTGGAGCCCCAGTGGTTAAGCCCAAAACATTGTCTCTCCATCCACATTTACTTTCCATTTATGGGCTCCATTTATTGGGATAGTTAAAGTGCCTTTAATCCTCCATGTCCAGCTGGACTTGATCCCAACCAAAGTAAATTTCAAATACTCTGAAGTCTCAAAAACAAGCCTTCACTTGATATCCCACAATTCCAGTACAGAATGCAGTGGTCATATTTTTAAATACCAACTGGCCTAGGTAACCTGTGATATTGGAGATAGATGGAATTTCAAGTATCACCTGCCCAGTCTCAAACCATCCCATTTAAAAAAAGTGTGTTGTCTTTACAGTGGACAATGCCTAGAATTAGAATACAGCAGCATCTATGTCTAAGAGTGCATGCATTCTTATCCCACTTTCTAGCTATGTCAGATCAAGCAAGTTCTTTAAACAGCTTCTATAATGTGAGATATGAACATTAATAAACCTATTTTATAGAGGCATTGTGAGAATTAGATTAAATCATCCATAGAAGATATGCTGAGTGCTAGGCCTGCCAATAGTAAGCATTCAGTGATTGGCAAATATTATCACTGCAGCTAATACTTCTTATTACTGCTGCTGCAGTGTCTATTCTTATTATCAGACTGCTTGCTTGGTATCTTTTCTCTGAGTGTGGTCCCTTTCTCCATTGTTTATCTGGTTGCAATTAGAGTAACCATGGTACTTGCCTTTTCCGCCCACTTACAACCTCCACTATAGTTTATGTCCCAGGAGTTGTGTGTTGATTCAAGCTTGATCAATGAGTCCCTTCTGAGTAAATTTTAATGTAAGTACAAATGACAGTGAATTCAGACTTCTCTTTGTGTCTGAATGCATAGCAAGTAAAAGATAGGTGACATCACTGTCATGAGGAAAAGAGAAATGTGGTCCATGGCAGTAATCTTAATTGAGCACCAGAATCACCAAGAGGACTTGTTCAAACTCTACTTGCTGGCCTCTACCCCAGTTCTTAATTCTGGGGCAGTGCCTGAAACCATACATTTGTAACAACTTACTAGGTAATGTTGGAGCCATTGGTCTGGATATAACACCATGAGAAGCAATGATCTATAACAAGAAAGAATAAAATTGATCTATTGAGTATATCAAAGTTGAAGGATGATAGGAAGGAAGGAAGGAAGGAAGGAAGGAAGGAAGGAAGGAAGGAAGGAAGGAAGGAAATGGAAGGAAGGAAAAGGCAGGATGGAAATGGAAGGAAGGAAGGAAGGAAGGAAAAGGTAGGAAGGAAAGGGCAGAATGGAAACAGAAGGAAGGAAGGAAGGAAGGAAGGAAGGAAGGAAGGAAGGAAGGAAGGAAGGAAGGAAGGAAGGAAAAGGAAGGAAGGAAAAGGCAGGATGGAAACGGAAGGAAGGAAGGAAAGAAGGAAAAAGGAAGAGGAAGGAAGGATGGAAACAGAAGGAAGAGGAGGGAAGGAAGGAAAAAAAGGAAGGAAGGAAAAAAGGAAGGAAGGAAAAGGAAAGAAGGAAGGAAGGAAAAAAGGAAGGAAGGAAAAGGAAAGAAGGAAGGAAGGAAAAGGAAGGAAAGAAAAGGAAGGAAGGAAGGAAGAAGGAAGGAAGGAAGGGGAGGGAAGGAAGGAAAAGGAAGGAAGGAAGGAAGGAAGAAGGAAGAGGAAGGAAGGACGGGAGGAAGGAAAAAGGAAGAAGGGAGGAAGGAAGGAAGGAAGGAAAAGGAAGGAAGGAAAAAGGAAAGAAGGGAGGAAGGAAAAAGGAAGGAAGGAAGGAAGGAAGGAAGGAAGGAAAAAGGAAAGAAGGGAGGAAGGAAAAAAGGAAGGAAGGAAGGAAGGAAGGAAAGGAAGGAAGGAAAAGGAAGGGAGAGGAAGGAAGGAAAGTAGGAAGGAAAATGAAGGAAGAGGAAGGAAGGAAAAGGAAGGGAGAGGAAGGAAGGAAAGTAGGAAGGAAAAGGAAGGAAGGAAGGAAGGAAAAGGAAGGAAGGAAAAGGAAGGAAGGAAAGAAGGAAGGAAGGAAGAGGAAGGATGGAAAAGGAAGAAAGGAAGGAAGGAAGGAAGGGTTAGGGCTGTTTCTTGCTATTTGCAGTAGCTACATTCTATGAATTTGCTGTGAACGCAGTATGAGTGTACACTGAACTAGTGCTCTGAGGGGAAATACGGGGTTAGCTTCCTGCAAGTGTCTGCTCATGGCATTTTCACCTATCAGTCAATACCTATCCTTGTTTTATGCATGCTCCCATTTAAACATTTCCTAATTAACCCCTGCTGTGATATAACAACGTGGAACTCACGGCCAATAGCACTCTAACTCATGCTGAAGGAAGCTTATCTAACATCTGCAGTTTCTCCCTATGGCTCATTGCAGCCTTCTTGGACACGGGCAGCACTTCAGATCTATGCTTGGAAGACAATTGAAACAGCAAAGTTACCAAAAGCGAGTTTACACCTGTGACAAACGTAACACTAAATAGACCACTAGAAAGAACACTTGCTAGTAGTGTGAGAGCTAAAACAGGAAGGTGGGGTCTCTCGTCCTGTTCAGCCTCAGCTGGGAAAGTGTGTGTTAGGTAAATCAAAATTTTTACCACTCTGAGAATGTCTGTGAAAGACCACAAAAGTGCCATAATTATTGATTTAAGGATTATAAATAAACTTTAGTAAGAGGCAAATTTGCAAATACAAAACCTGAGAACAATGAGCATCAGCTGTTTATGAGAAAGTTGATGAAGGTCTCACAGACTTGGGAGACAGAGCAGAGAGGGCACAGAAGCTTGGGGTCTCATGGAGCGGGGAGAGCACAGCTGTGCAACAGAAGCAGGTGTGATGGAGCCAGAACCAGGGCCCTTTTGTTTGGAATAATAGGAATAACTGAGCAGTCTGGTAGTGGGGGCTTCTCTCAACTTAGTCTGCTACTAAGTAGAAGTAAGGACAGTGGACAAAAAGAGGAATCTCATGGACAAGCCATTTTGCTGCGGAGATGGGGTGAAGGAGAAGGACCTGTGTGTGGCCAGCCGCCCTTTCCCTGCCAACCCCGGTGAACTGGGGGCAAATCCACACAAGAGTTCGCTTACACTTCAAACTGCTTATCATGAGGAGAAGTCCTGCTAGCCCAAAGCACTGCCCTTCTTCCTCTCCCCAGCCAGGGAACACTGGCAGACAGCAGGTCAGGAAGGGTTCATCTGTTAAAAACCACGACAAAAGCAAGCGTTCAGCAAAGAACACAGGAAAAGCAAATGGAAGGTGAATAACACTCACCAATAAAATGTTGCATAGGGCTGAGGAAAATTAACCAAGTATGTGATCATTCACCAAAAACCTTAAGAAGCAATCACCTTTATTATATAAAAGCAGAAAGCAGAGATACTAGGGCTCAGAAAAGATAAATAAGATGACAGAAGGAAACAAAACATGAGTTGAAAACTATTAGGAAATGAAATGAAAGAAAAACAAATTCACATTTAGCAGTAACACATGAAATAAACACTACTGTAAGCATAGTAAGGAGTATGAGGACTACAAATAAGGAAAACAAAAAAAATAAAATGAAATAATTAGAATTTTTAAAAATAAAAGAGAAAACAATAGATAAGAAAGACATACATGACACAATACACAAGTAATTGGTATATCCAATAAAAGTAGTAAGAGAGGATAAAATTTAGCTAACTAGAGATAAATGGGAAAGAATAATGTGGGAAAATGATTGATGGATATATAGAGCTAAGATGAAAACAAAAGTGGATGATTGTTCAGAATAGAATGTAAATGAAAACTAAAAATGTTAAAATAAAATTCTAATAAAAGTCTGAAGAGTAAAGAAAAAAGGAGCTGGGGCATAGCAGTGCAGCTGTGGAGGGAAGAGGAAATAGCATTTGAAGATGATATATCAAGCAATTGAGCTAAAAGTGTGCCTAACAACTCTAAGCTAAACACTGAGAAAATTATGTTAACTAAAATTGGGTGGTGGAAGCTAAGGGAAAAACACAAAGTCAGCATAATAAGCCAATTTTTTTTCTGTTTTGCAGACACTGGAATGTTCACATAGCTATTTAAATGTCATACACAAATATGTTATATGTATCTTTACATTTATGAAAGTAACTCTTAAACTAAAACATAAATTTTCTAAATTAGAACACACACACCACACCCAAAATGCCAAGAAAATTCAGTCATGGAAACAGTTCTTTTTTTTAATCAAGAAATTAAGAAAAGCTCAAAGCTTAAAAGAAAATAAATTATAGAATGAAGAGCAAATATATTTCTCATGACAAAAATGGGCAATGAGCACTTTAAAAAAAGATAGCTTACAAAGCAAAATACAAATTTTACTGTGTAAATAGACAAATCTGAAACAAAATGACCCAGAAAGTTTAAAAATAACTAGGATAGGCAAACTAGTTATGATCTTAATGACAGACAAAATTGTATTCCAGGTAAAAAGACTTTAATGAACCAAAGGGAAATTGTAAATGACAGGTTCAACATGCAATGAAGAACTGACACTTACCAGTGAGCACCAGGCAACAGTATTATTGTCCATGAAAGACGTGAGCACGGAATGCTGGGTGGACAGGTGCAGTTGTAGGGAACTTTATTTCACCTCTCTCATCTTACAAAATAACAAGGAAATATTTTAAAGAATTTTAAAAAGCAAACAGAATGCAATAATGTAGATAGCATTTATTTATTTTTTGTCAGAGAATAGATCTCCATTTCAAATGCCCATGAATCACTGGGGGGCAGGGATCATTTATTAGACAGGAAAATAAACCTCAGTAAATTCCTCACAAGGAAATTGTTTAGAAATCTTTCTATTCTCACAATAAAATAAATTTAAAAAGTAACTATATCCCTAGCAGGTAAAATACCCAACCACCTAAAAATGTAAAAACATTTAAATAAATGTTGTGTTAATTGCAAAGAGCTACAAAATAAAGATGAGAATATAGAGCCTAGGGTACATGCATAGTGAGGCACAGCTACAGCAGAACTCAGAAGACAGTCTTTAACATGCATATTAACAAACCACGAAAAGTGAAAATAGAAAACTTATACAGCCAGAACGACATCTTGGAATGCATAAAAGACCAACTCAACCAACCAACAAGAGAATACAGAAGACAGAACGATTCTCACTTCCACTAAAAGAAATTTCACATTAATCAAATGCAAACATTAAAGTAAAATGACCAAAAATTGTTATGTTCTTGCTATAAGAAAGAATATTCTATAAAAGGCAAAACTAAAATACTTGACCACTACAGAATATTTTTTAAAAATTTTGCACTGAAAAAAATCAGAAAGCAAAGATGAAGAAAAATTGAGAGAAAAAACTCCCTCTACCACAAAATAATGTTCTTAACATATAAAAAGATCCATCCCCCCACCCCAATAACAATAGGATAAAGATGTAGAGCCTAAGAGAGAAGTGGACCAAGATTATGAACAGACAATTCAGGGGAAAAATGCAAATGGCTCTTAAAACAATAAAAACATACTTAGCTTCACTGACAATTAGAAAAATCAAAATGAAACTCTAATGTGGCTTTCTTTCTTTCTTTCTTTCTTTCTTTCTTTCTTTCTTTCTTTCTTTCTTTCTTTCTTTCTTAACAAACAGGCAAAGACCATATAATAGATGATGCACATCTCACAAAGTTGCTGGGAGAAAGGCTTGGAGAGTAAAAAATATGTCTCTGTTCACAACAACTTAGCGATAACCAAAAATCAAAGTATATTTGTCATTGACTCAGAAATTATACCTCTACAAATGTAGCCATGAACTAGACTCACGAAATTGTGAAATAAAACATATGCAAGTTTACTTATGGTATTGTTTATAGTAGCAAAGTAATTGAAACAATTTCAATGTTCATCAGTAGGATGTAAGCTAAATATATTTTGAAGTATCCACACAGTGAATACAATGTATTTGAAAATGAAAGGATTCTAACTATACTGATATGGAACCAACTTTGCAATTCATAATTGAAGGTAAAAAACAAAGTGCAAAAAAAAAACGTGCAGATAGATATTCATGTATACAGATATACTGGTGCAGCTCTTGCATTGGAGAAGGAAACTGACAGCAGTTTGCACTTAGGCTGAAGGGTAGGGGGAAGGCGGTGGTGATGTAGTGTTTATGGTATACCCTTTTGCACATTTTGGGTTTGAATATTTAGAGTTTAGCTGAAGATCACAGAGACACTGAGTGCAGGATATGTAGTTGGTGGTAAGTACAGCAGGACTTGGGGAGATCAGGGATGTATCCTTCTTTCCTCTCCCAGTGGATCCTTCTCTGGTCTCAGCTCCCTTTTTCTCTTTGCACACTGACATCTTCCTCAGCACATAACCCAGCTTTGCTGTCAGAGCCAGGAGAACTGATGATACAGCTCTAGTTCATAGGCCAGCAGGCTTGAGACCCAGGAGAAGCCAATGTTTCACTTCTTGTCTGAAGGCAGGAGAAAGCTGATGTCCCAGGTTGCAGGTAGTCAAGTGGGAGAAATTCTCTATCACTCAGGAGGCTCAGCAATTTTGTTCCATTCTGGTCTTCAACTGATTGGGTAAGGCCCACCCACATGGGGGAGGAGAATCTGATTCACTAATTCAAATACTATTCTTCTCCAGAAACACCTCACAGGAAAACCCAGGATGATATGTTGTTTTTAAATCCTTACTCAAGGATATATTTACTGATTTTAGAAAAAGAGAGAGAGAAAGAGAAATGTGAGAGAGAAACATTGATTGGTTGTCTCCTATACTAGCTCTGACTGACCAGGGATCAAATCTGAAACTTTGGTGTATGCCCTGAGCAGGGATTGAACCTGCAACCTTTCAGTGCATGGGAGGATGCTCCAACCAACTGACCTACCTGGCCAGGGCCCAAATGATGTTTGATCAAATATCTGTACACCCTGCAGCCCAGCCAAGTTGACACATAAAATTAACCATTAAACAAGGGTATAGAAATGAACAGGGAGTAAATAAGAAAACAACTAGTCAGCCTTGCTGAGAATCTGGTATGAGGTGAGAAAAAAATACTACTAGACTGTAGATTAATGCAGATCTTAACACGATGAAACTGCAAAGCAACCAAAGGAGAATTTACCTGATGCTATTAATGGGGGCTGGGAGGGGTGTGCCAATGAACAGTAGGACAAACTGGATGCACAAGTCTGTGTAAACATAGAGTAGTGTGAGAGATGCTTCTACAAAGCAGCCAGTTAGGATTTAGAGTGAACACACAATTGCCCTTACACACTGTTTCTCCAAGCCAAACCAGACATCAGTGTTGGGAGAACAATGTTAAGAGAATGGAAAGCCCTGGCTGGCGTAGCTCAGTGGATTGAGCGCGGACTGGGAACCAAAGTGTCCCAGGTTCGATTCCCAGCCAGGGTACATTCCTGGGTTGCAGGCCATAACCCCCAGCAACCGCACATTGATCTCTCTCTCTCTCTCTCTCTTTCTCTCTCTCTCTCTCTCTCTCTCTCTCTTCCTCCCTTCCCTCCCTAAAAATAAATAAATAAAATCTTTAAAAAAAACCAAATTGCCTTGACAAAAAAAAAAAGAGAGAATGGAAAAATCCATGAAAAATTCCTGAGCAAGAAGTTCTTCTCTTCTGAATGCCAAAGGTGGAATGTGCACACTCACAGGAAGTCCAAGGACTCCAGTGCTGTTCTCTTGCTATGTGAGTGCTGATTGCCCCACCCCAGCACCAGGACCCGGGCAGTGCCATGGAGGAGTGCAGAGTTCCTTTCAGACTGGACCAGCCTGGCTCTTTCAGGGAGTTCTAAAGGTACACATTTAGAAGTAATCTGGCCTGGTGGTGATAATACGTAAAATCATGGAACTGAATGAGACCATCTCAGGAAGTGGTTCTCAGGCCTATGTGAATGTAAGGGTCAGCTGGGAAAATTATAAAACCTGATGAGGCCAGAGCTACACCCTCAGACACTGAAACTTGCCTTATCTGGGGCCCAGCATTCCTGCATTGGGAACCTGTCCTAGAGGAGGCTGATGTGCAGGCAGAGTGGAGAACTCTCCATCCAAGGAAGAAAGGAGGAATCTCAACCAAACAGGAAGGCAATCAGCAAGAGTGTGAGGATTAAAGGCCACTTCAGGAAAGGAAAGCCAGAGAGGAAAGGGTCTGGAGAAAAGGCGAGGTCACGGGTGTCACATGTGGCTCAGTGAATTGGGCAGGAGTGGAGAAGCCACCAAGCACTGGGCAACAGACTTGATGGCAGGGTCAAGGACAGAAGCCAGATCAGAAGGCACTGAAATGGAAACAGGCATTGTAGCAGGATTTCTGAGTTTTACTCTGGATAGATGTGTCCATGGCCAAGCGGCTGCTGGAGGATGTGGCACAATGGAGAGCTTTCTCCTGCACCCATGGGAATGGCCTAACAGAAGAGAAGACTTCTGTAATTACTGCATCAGTAATGTCCCTGTGGAAGCCAGAGTAGATGGAGTCCTGATAATGAGTGATCGGCTTCTGACAGGAGCTGGGATTCCTCATCCTCGGAACCATGATAGGAGATGAAGAACTAGGGAACTAATCAGGGTGGTCTGTACACCTGGTGGTGGGGAGGTGGGACACAGGCCCACTGGGTGGCTTCCGTAGAGTTGTATTCATATCAATAGGATCATGCATGAGTAATATTTCGAAGTTTGTTTTAGTCACCCCATTGACTATACCATGGATATATTTTTACGTCAACGGATATGCATCTCAAACATCCTTTTACAATTGCTGCATAGTGTGCCTTTGTATCATTAACTGTTATTTATTTAAGCAATACTCTTCTTGGGGCAAGTTAATTTTTTGCCATGTTTTGGTGATAAATATCCTTATATATGTTTAAATTATTTTCCTCAGGATAGATTTTAAGGTAGAGTTTTTGTAAAACAAACAACAAACCATCTCATCCTTGGCTCTTAATCAACTTTCCCTTTTCCAATATTTCCATTACTCCTCCAAACAACCAGAATTCTCCTTTGTGCCACACAAAGGATATAATCATCATTGTCTTTACATTTTCTATACCAAGAAAGACTGTTTTCCTTTGACCTGAGTTTCTCCCCACAGACCTCTGTTAATATATTGTGGTCTTACAGATTTGTTGGACTTCCACATGAAATTGCATATTAATTATTTACTTTAAAACACCACTTGCCATTTTTCTGTCAACAGAGATACCAAACGAGAGCTGATTGGCCAGCCTTTGCAAAACTGCTTCTGGAACTTGAAAGTCATCAGTTTAAATGCTCAAAGACCATCGCTCCTCTCCTTCCCATGTGCGTAAAACATACAACCCTCTTGGTTATCTTCAGTCTTCTGTTCATTTTTGTTAGTCTCACATGTGACTCTCAAAAACTGACCTTCAGTTCTCAGAAGACAAGACTCATACCATTTAAACTTTGCCCAAATGCTTCAACTCTCCTCCACCCAAAAGCATTTCTCAGTTCTTGGCATGGGACCGTCTACTCAAAGCCTTCTTAACATGGGTATATGGAATGGCTTCAGATGATCAATCTACTGCAACTACATAAAACTTGATTCACACATATATTTTGACTCTGATAACAGAGTCGATTGCATGCATTAAATATTCCAATGCCCTTCCTCTCCAAAAAGATGAGAAACCATTAATGTACTCCAGTTTTTAAACAGGAACTAGAACTGAACTACCTGGCCAGAACTGAAATCTGATCCCTTGAATCCTCAGCTAGTGCTCTGTCCATTCCCTTTTTATCAAAGAGTAATAATAGTAATAATATCAACAATACATCTGTCTGAGTCGACTCCTGATCCTGTGAAGACCCACTAAGCAGAGTTAACTCTTTGACGCTCTGGGCTGTCTGAGTGTAGGATGAAGGGAGCCCTGGCTAGCTGCCTCACTCATCCAGGCTCACCTCCTCTCCTTGTGTCCTCACCAGCGGATAGCTGTGAAGGCAGTGTGCACCCAGGGCTTTTCACCCTCCGTTTGCCTCTTGTCGCTAGCTAATGAAGCCTCATGCCCTTGTTGGGTCTTGTTTCTACAAGGCAGGACACCTTCTTTGAACAGGATGTACTTGAAAAACAAGATATTTTCCTTTGTACTAGAAACAAATGGTGATTAATGTGCTGATTGTAATTAATCTGTGGTGACAGATTAGCGATGTAGCAGCAGTTCTTTTGCTGCTGTGGGAGCCTTCCTTGATAGGACAGCTGGTGAGAGGGGACACCAAATTCAATTTGTTTCTCATTTGCATACATATGACAACCATCTGTGCTAATAGCACTGCAATGTCTCCATTAGTCCCAGTGCTAGTGCACAGGCTCTCCTGGGCTCCTGTTAGCCTGGGAGGGGAGCTCTGAGCATAAATGTTTGTAGAGGCAAAGGAATGGGCTTGATGGAACACAACCAACCACGTTCTCTTCCACCAGAGTTCGGCATGAAGCATGGGCTGAGATCGCTCTCACCCAGAGGAGGGTGACCTTTTGAGAAGGCCTTTCATCAAACACCCTCTACCATTCCATCTCAGTGATGTAATTGTATTACTAATGGTCTATTCCCTGTGGCCCACTTGCTCCAACCAACTTCACTTTGGTAAAGACCTTTTTCTGTCTGTGTTTCAACTGGCCTGTTCATTCAGAAAATATTCGTGGAATATCTACAAAGTTCAGGCACTATTTCATGTGGAAGAGAAATAGGAGTTAACAAGAGAGAAAAGGTTTTTATTTTGTGGGGTTTACGTGTAGTGGTGATCCCTGGCAATAAAAAAAAGGTAAACAAGAAAATTGTGCATAGTGTTATGTTCTAAGCAGAGTCTCCAAAATGGGTGAAAGATGGAGTGGAGAAGACAGTGTGTGATGACTCCTTAGACTTTGGGTCCAAGGTGTGGCCTGGGGGGAAGTGAGATTTAAGCTGCTATCTAGATGCCAAGAAGGAGTCAGCCTGTGAACATCAAAGAAAAACACATTTTTTCAAAGAAAGGGGGCAGTGAACTTAACATGTTGAAGAAAAAGAAAGACGACCAGCGTGACTGGAGAAGAGGGGAGGTGGTAAGAGTGGCGGTCTGTCTTAGCTTCCTGGAGCTGGGGTCATACAGCACTGCAGACTGGGTGACTTAGAGCAACACAAGCTTATTGTCTACAGTTCTGGAGGCTGGAATGAAAGAAATCAAAGTTTTGGCATGGCCCTGAAAATTGGGGTCGGGGGGAATATTTCCTTTCCCTTCTAGCCTCTGGTGTGATGGCAGTCCTTGGTGCCCCCTGCCTTGTAGACATATCACTCCAGTCTCTGCCTCTGTCATCACATGCTGTCTTCTTCTGTGTGTCTCTGTGCCTCTTCTCCTCTTCCTATAGTGGCACTGGTCATCTTGGATTAACCAGCTGCAGCACATGGGGATTTAGAAAGCAGGTGAAGCATGTAGATCATAATGTAAAAACAGTGGGTGGGCTTTAAGAGCTCATTACAATAAACTGATGTGAGGTAATTCCCAGGTGGGTATCATAGGTAGATTGGATGGAGATAGGGCAAGAGGGAAGGATGAAGGTAAATCATTTACCTTGCCTATTAGAAACTAAAAGAATCATGGTTTTGCTCTGAATGGTTGGAAAGATGGTGCAATATTTGCTGGAAGAGGGAATATTTGAGGGGCAGGAAACACTTTGGGGAAAGAAAAATAAGAGTTCCACTTTGGACATGTTAAGTTAGAGACATTCTATAAGACATCCACATGGAAATATAAAATTGCCCATTGGGTGTATAAGGCTAAATGTCAGAGGAAAAAGCTAGTCTTGAAATAGCAATTTGGGAGTCATCTGCTTCAAGAGATTATTTAAAGTCCATGGTGCTAGGTGATATCTCTCTCTAGTGAGAAAGGAATATGGGGGTGGTGGAAACTTTGCTCTAACCCAGAGGACCCCTATGGCTCCCTTTTCTTCTTCTATCTGTACCTTTGCTAAGGGTTATAATGTTTCATGCTCAAGTGCCCTTCCTTAATACAGATGGCTTTGCTCCATGAAATGCCCTGTGCACCGCTGAGGCAAGGCTTAGCTGACCCCTCTTCTATTTTGTGCCTCATTGTATCCATATTCCATCCCTATTTTCCTTTGTCCTGGTCCCACCTCATGAAGAAAGGGTCCATGTGCAATATGTCTTTAGATGCACACACCAGGGTGTCTCCACCTCAGAATGGTTAACATTTCAGGCTGGATAATTCTTTGCTGGAGAGAAGTGTCTTACACATTATAAAGTGTTTAGCAGTGTCCCCGGCCTCCACCTACTAAGTGCCAGGAGCACCTCTGAGTTGAGACAATTAAAAAATGTCTTCAGACATTGACAAATGTTCTCTGGGAAGTAGAGGGGAGGCAAAATGACCCCTTGTAAAGAACCACTGCTTTAAACATATCATAGGTCTCTCTATACCAGAGACAATCATTAAATATTTGCCACTGATGGTGACAGCAATTACATCTTGGCACACAGCTTCTCTTTACCTTCCTGTATTCACTAAAGAAAATAGATTCTTTATGAAAAACCTTGTAAAATATCATCGGAATTTCTCATTAGTCTCCGGCCAGGTCTCCAGACTCCAGACTCCTTCTTCGGAATTGCAGACAAATTTGTGAGAAGTCAGCATGAGGTGTGAGAGGGAGTTATTCATTCAGCCAGGCAACAAATGGCAAAATTAAACAATTGAATTAAAGGAGACCTTGTGCGACCAAAGCCTGGTTTGATAAGATAGGGGAGGTCATTACCTAAGAAAAATTGCTACCACACATTCCAGTGACTTTGCATCCTAAGTAAAAAGTCATCTTTAGTACAACAGATGTCCTTTTAAAATTTTATCAACCAGAAAAATAGAAGGAGGGAGAATGCAAACCAGACCATTAAAATGTAATCTAGAGTCTACAAATTAATAACATGGTAGCATAATCAGATTGGAATGGCATGAAATCAAATGACATGTAACTATCCGTATGGCACTCCATAGCTCGGGAAACCTAAAGGTTGCAAGGGACTAGGGGCATGCTCACAGCATGGGGAGTGGAGCAGGCTTCCCTGGAGGCTCCCACTGTGGTCCCAGCAGCCTGGCTCACACGACATTCCTGGAAGCCATCAGTAGTCAGCCTGAGGAGCATTACAGGTCAGGTGCACATGCCAAAGCTGTCCTCTTGGTGGCTTTTCTACAGCTCTACACTTAATCATGAAACCCCATTTGAAATACTGTTTTGTCAAGCAGAAATAGAATTGAAATCAAGGTGAAAAAAATCTTTCTCTCTAGAAAAGCAAACTTGGTCCACTGGCTGCCTGTGTCCTTCCCCTGACCTCCATTCAGTCCTGATAGGTCTCCAAAGTGGAAGTGAAAGCCATGGCTGGTCTGCTTCCTAGGCAGAAAGGCGGCTCAATTAGTCCTGATGCTACCATGTCACGCATTCAAAGATAGAGAAAAGTCAGGAAGGAAAAGAACAGCATTCCCAACAAAAGTCTTCAGGAAATAGCCTTGCATGAAGAAACAATGGTGTTCTGGTTACCAGGGACAGCATAACAAACCGCCCCAAAATGTAATGTCTTAAGACACAACAGTTCATTATTTCCCATTATGAGGGTCAGATGGGAAATTTACTGCTCTTGGTAGTGGCAGGAACTTCACGATGACTGAAAGGTCCAAAATGGCCATGCTCACGTAGCTGGCATGTGGTGCTTCCTATCACCTGGGAGCTCAGCTCTCAACTCACTCCATGGGGGCCTTTCCCCAGCTGCTCAGTCTTTCTCACACATCACAATTTCTTTCCAAGAAGGAGCATTTAGAAAAGGAAGCTTCCAAGGGAAGCTGTCAGTCTCCTAAGGCTTGAGCCTAAAAGGACTAGAATGTTACTTTAACTACATTCTATTGGAGAAAACAGTCACAGGCCCAGCCTCTACACCAGTGCAGGGAAGACAAGCTCTGCCTCCTGCCATGAGGACCCCCACTCCTGTCCAGAACTTGGACGACCCCGACATGAAATTGGATCATGCCATTTCATCGTAATGAGCATTTAAAGGTCACCCATGGCTCTGACACTATGACTTGCATGCCTTATCTGGCTTTCAAATTCCCAAGAGCTGCAGCTGGTTAATCCAAGATGACAGGTGTCATTACAAGGAAAGAACAGGAGACACAGAGATGTATGGGGAGAAGATGGCTGTGTGACAACGGGGGTACCGGCAAAAGCCATCTTTGGACACTTGCAGCCAAAATAAATTTGTCATTGAACTCCATGTCCAATGACTCTTGTGTATTTCTCTGCTCCTGACTGGTATCTGTGTCTTTCCTCCCCAAAAGTATGGTCATATTGTAAGAGCAAGGATGGGAAAGAGAGAGCTTCCCCTCCTACAATTACACCTATGTGTGTCTGCTGACTAAATACCTATACAAATTTAAAAAGTGATTCGAGGCAGAAAGAATGACACCCCCCTTATACCAGCTTTTGGCTTTGAACACCAATGATTTCCCATGTTGCTCTGACCGAGACATATGCTCCAGAGTCATTTCCTTCAGCTAATCAAGATATTCACAAACCCCATTTCTATGCCCTCTTCTGACATGTACTGAAAGAATGAGTAAATAGTTGACTTTAAGAAAAGATATCTACCTCAGATGGCTGGTACAAAAATTAAATGAGCAAGCATGAGATTACCTTTCTTGTAGTAAATGCTCAAAAATGTTAGATGGTGATGATGATGACAACCATGACGATGATGATGATGATGAAAATAGCTAAACACAGTATCTGATGTACTAGGTGCTTAATAAGTGGAGCTCTTTCTTAAAGAATGCTCTTTTAGAGGAAAAGTGGCAGAGAAATAGGGTGCAATCCGTTCAAATGAGGAGAGAGGCACATAAGGGCTAAGAAGCCTGGGGTCAGGAGGAGGGCGATACTCACTCTGCTCAAGAGGCATTTGATGGAGCTATCTTTAATACCAAATTATCAGAGACAGTTTTGGGATTTTCACTGGCACAGACAAGCTTTCCCCCTGAGCCCTGGAATAAATACTTACAAGGTTAAAGGTCAGTTCATTAATCTCTTCACTTGTCTGTTTGTTTGGACATATGGATGCTCCATTGTAAAGGCAATTTGCGGAAGGGTGACAGAAATTGAGACCAGGAAGAAATATGTAGTCTAACCCACTTCAATGCTATTACATTGTGGGTGGAGAGTTGTGCAAGGGAAAAAATATGTTTTAAATTTAATTCTCTGGTTTTTTTTTTAAAAATTTGTGATCAAAATTGGAAGCGTGTGAGTCAGTTCTGTCCTTGCCAGTATTTGTTTATGCAACTTGCCTTCTAGTTGGCATTTGATCAAATTTTCTTTTCCTAGCAAATTTCTGTTTTGCTCAATTAGGCAAAATCTGCCAAGTAAGAGCAGTGTAAGTTCTCATCCAGTTTCTTTGTGTCAGTGCCACCTCCTGCCTTACTGTAACTCAACATCTCTTCCACCTTTTGTGAGGGGCCTCAATGAGCCTCAATGAGCCTCATTCTAAGAGATGCTGAAACAAAAGCAGAGAAAAGGTTTACACCTTCCAATGAAGTAAAATGAGTGAAACTTTGACTAAAGTTATTCTTATTAAACTCGGTGCCATTTTTATTAATTGCCAAGATGCCTCTTTATTTGGCTTCAAATAACCTCAAAACAGCCAGCAATCATGGAGTCTTGCTAGAGAAAGAGCCTCAAGACAGAAAGGAAGTTATTTGCAAAAGGTATATAGACTTTTACAGATCATAGTAGTACAGAGAAGGCAGGCCCTGTATAGTCACTTTTTACCTCTTTGGAGGTTGTGGAAGGCCAATTTCAAGGTGGCCCCCACCTGATCCTTGCCTTCTGGTGGTCACACTTTTGTGTAAGCTCTTCTCTTTGTATGTGGACAGGACTTATGACCTCTTATCAACAGACTACTGCAAAGGTGGTGGGCTGTGACTGCTGTGACTGTGGTATGTTATATAACATCCCATACTGTTGGCATATTCACTCTAGAGTCTGTCCTTGCTGGCTTATAAAGGAAGTGGCTATATTCTGAAACATAGCATGAAACTATGAGCTGCCCCTGGGAACCACAGGTGGCCTCTGGGAACTACAAGTAGCACTAGGAGCTGAGGGCAAGCAAGAAGTAGGCCCTCTGCCCCCCAACCACAGGGAAATTAATCCTACCAACAACCTGAGAGTGCTCAGAAACAGTCTTCCCCAGTCAGGCCTTCAGGTGAGAATGCAGCCCACTTGATATCTTAATCACAAAGCAGAGGAAGGAACTGAGCCTGGCCTCCTACCCACAGCAACTAAGCTTGTAGTAATATATTTACACAGCAACAGAAAACTAATCCAGAGTCCTCTGCTAGATGCATTGTTACATTTGCCAGGTAACAGCACACTACATCTGCCATGAAGACATTTCTGACTGCATAGGGAAAAACCAAGGGTTTCTCCTGATATATTTTTATCCAAGCTTAAAATTCCCAAATGCCTCCCCTCCATATTTCCTACCATTCCTAGCATGACCATTACTTTAAACCAAAATTATTATGGCAAAGAAAAATTAAGATTGGAGATAGAATTTAGGTTGCTAATTAGTTGACCTTAACATAGGGTGGTTATCCTGGGTTAGCCAGTGGCCCTAATGTAATCAGAGGGTCTTTAAAAGTGGAAGTGGGAGAGAGGAGTCAGTCTTTGAATGAAGCAATATGAGAAAGACTTGACCAAACATTGTTGGCTTTGAAGGTGGTGGAAGAGGCCATGAGCCATGGAATGCATGCAGCCTCCAGAAGTTAGAGAAGGGTAGGGAAACAGATTCTCCCCTAGAACCTCCAGAAGGAGTGCAGCTCTGCCACACCTTGATTTTTTGCCTGGTGAGCCATATTCTATTTCTGACTCCCAGAATTAACTGTAAGATAGTAAAACTGTGTTGTTCAAGTTGCTAAATTTATAGTCATTTTTTTAATGGCAGTAATAGAATGAATCATCTGAATGCCATATTATAACTAATACAGATGGCCTTACTCACATATGTGGTGGTTGGCAGGCTAGTTGTTCTGAGGACCTTAGCTCTATTGGACCCCTAACTCCAGGAGGCTAGCCTGGGCTTCTTCACACAATAGTCTTTAGGCTCCAAACTTAGAAAAAAGAAGATGAGTTCTAATACACACTTTTAAGTGTCTACTTGAGCCGTGTTTATTACTGTTCCATTACCCAAAATAAGTCATAAGACTGGCCTAGACTCAGGGGTGAAGAAATAGATCCCACCTCTTGAGGAGTGAAGCAGTGTAATGTTCAAGGACATGCTAAGGAGGGACTTCTAAACAATATTTTTGCTGTTGATAAGAAACACACATACAAAAAAGAAAGATGTGTACGTATGTGATGGCTGGAACTACTGCAGCCACATTGTATTCTTGAGGGAAGCTAGCTTGATAGAGAAGAAAGATGGAAGAACTGCATCTTGATAATGCCACTGAGTTACTTAATGAATGATCCTTGGGTTTCTTATCATATGAGATAATAAACTTTCTTTTTTGTTGTTTTTATCATTTGAGATAGCTTTTCTTTTACTTAAAAATTTCACAGAATATATTCAATTGACAAGTATGAACTAGCTGACTTTAAGAAAGGTATTTGATTTCTGTGAGCTTATTTCCTTGTATTTAAAATAAGGGCACTGCCACCTCACATAGATATTGTGAGAAATAAGTAAAATAGTATTTGGCCCATAATGGGGACCAATCCAATGGAGATAGTAATGAAAATTGACTTTTTGTTGTAGTTGCTGTTGTTACTAGCCCCATGTTGTTATTTAGCTATAACCTACAATCTCCCCAATTCGCACCCCATTTCAAACCATTTCAGCTCATCACTCAATTGGTCATTAAAATGTGTCTTCGGTGACAAAAAAAAAACCACATCAGCTAAGTCACACAGATACAGTACCTATGAATCATCTGAATGCCATATTATGGAGTCTGTTTAATTCATGTTTGCAGATGTGCTACATAAAATAGGATCATTTATCCTGTGTCTGTATCTGCAACTATTAAAAGTAAATTGTGACCTAGATCTTCATATATCAATATAGATAGTTCTCAAAATCATCGTGCTAAGTGTAAAAGGCAGGTTGTAAACTTAACTATATTGTATATTACATTTGGTTCCTTATATGAATGTAAAATAATGATGATGATGAGAATAATAATATTAATAAATTCTGCTTCTGGGAAGATGAATTAAATATACTTTTTCTTATTCTTCCTATGAAATACAACTAAAATGAAAAGACATCGAAAGGAGAAGAAACGAGGAAGACTACTAGAACCCTCAGAACTGGAAATGACAGCAGTGAGTACTCTGATTTTCTTTTCACCTCATATATTCTAGATATGGAGCTGCAAAAACCAGCAACCTGAAGAAAGCAATAGACTCAGACAAAACTCCCCAAGAAAAGCCTGCTCTCTACAGGCAAAGTACAGGAAAGGAGAAGCCTCATAAGAGAGAAAACCTCTGGACAATAACCACTGCATTCTGGCCAAACTCCATGGTAAAAACTGGCCCCACCCCACCCCCATTAGCAGAGGCTAAGTGGGAACCTAGACTCCACCTGTAAGGCTGTAATGAAGTATTCTAACACCTTGCACTGCCCCTCTCCCAGTGTGCTGACACAGAAGGATGGTTAGGAGCAGGGACTTTTATTCCCATGGGACAGTTACAAGCCCCTGGGCCCTTTACCATGTCTGTGGAGATCATGCCAGGAGCTGAAAATGCTACCCCACCCAGTAGTAAAGAAGAGCCCATCCCATTCTACAGGGGCAGACGAAGGCCAAGTGAGGAACCTGACCTTTCACCTCTGTCTGGCAGGAACAAGGAAGGGGATGATCCTCTTCTCCTGCTGGAGCAATGTCAGAAAAACTCAGTTATAACAGAAAGTTTAAATAAGATCCAGAATCACATTACAGAATACAAAAATGTCCAGTTTTAATTGAAAATCATTCATTATACCAGGAAACAGAAATATCTCAAACTGAATGAAAACAGACAACACTGAGATAAAAGATACATTAAAATAATCAAACAAGACTTTAAAGCAGCCCCATTGAAAAATGTTTCAGTGAGCAATTATAAACATGACTGAAACAGAGACAAAGAAATAGAGCCATATAGAAATTTGAAAACTAAAAGATGCAGTCAATATAAAAAGTAAAGAATGAAAATAGAGGAATATAAACTTCACGGAAGAGCTCAGTAGCAGAAGAAAAGGGGCAATAGAAATATTGGTGAACTGGAAGATAGAACAATCTGAACAATAGAGAGATAACAATAAAAAAACATTAACAGTGCCTCAGATACTTGGAGGCCTACAACAAAAAATCTTTCCTCTGTGGCAATGGTATTCCAGACAGACAGGAGAAAAAGCACTTAAAAAAATAATGGCTAAAAACTTCCCAAATTTCACAAAAAAATATAAACATAGAATTCAAGAAGATGTGTGAACTTACTCTCAAAAATATCAAGGTGACCTTTCCAGATGGATAGAATCTAGAGAATGCTAGTGGATCTTATAGTTACGTTTAATATGCATTTGTAGTTAAACTTGTTGCAGAGCCAAACCAAGAGCTGGTTAGAAGAGGGAACCACTGATCTCCACCAGCCAACCCAAAGACATTCCACATAAACACACAATTCATGTTATGATTAGCAGCTGCATACAAACCAAACGCTAAGACAAGTCCTCTAACTCCTTGGCCCTCAAAGTGAGAGTCAAGGACCAAAACATCAGCATCACCTTCAGGTGCTTTTTAGAGCAACATCATAAATCTGAGGCATCTGAAACTGTACCCACAAGATCCTCAGATCCACATTCAAGTTTGAGAATCAGTTCTCTAGATGCTTACTCATTTCCTCCAATCAAATGGACACCCCTATACTTCTATTGCATAAAAATTCTGTAATTCCCTGTGAACTTCAGGCTAGGAGCAGACCAGAAAAGAAACATAATTATAAACTAGTAAAAGAACTGGACTAAGAGACCAGCATTTTGGCCTCCATCCTGAACCTTTGTTGTATCTGCAAGTCCCCTAACCTGCTGGCAGTTAATGGTTGCAGGATTTCTGTTCTTCATTTGTTTTCCTCATGAGTCTAGTACTGGAGATCAACTAGATAATCAGAGGCCTCTTCCCATTTGAATATCCTATGATTCCATTGCATGTGAATCAGATTACCCATTACTATAGGCAAGCCTGTGCATAGAGAAGTTAATTTTAAGATCTTAAACCATGCCTGGTGTATAATTATAGCAGGAATATTTTTTAATCTAACTGCAATTGTATTTAGGAATTTGGATGACTTGAGCTTTGCGCCTGTAGCTTATAATATCACCAGAAACCCTTCACAGAATTGTAACCTTGTAAGTCAGTTACCTGTTGATGCTCAAATATATACATATATAATTTTAATAGTACCCATTACACACAGACTTCCATTATAACACTATTTCCACTCAGTCATAATTTTATGAAAAATTCCCCTATTGGCTAAAATTTTCCAGGCTTAATCATACTCTTGAGGTAAACTTTTTCAATTAAACCTCACTTAAGCCAATTTTGAGCTCTTTGAATGAAGGGAAAATATATATGCCAGACTCTTAAAAATAACTGTCAAGCAGGTTCCTTTTTTTAATGTTTATTTAACACACCAGCATTCACACTTTGCAAGAGGACTGACCTGCCTGCATCTTAATTTCCAGAGGACGGAGTCAGAGGTGTTTTTTGCTTGTAAATCTCCAATAACTCTCTCAATTATCTCCTCTGCCCTGGAGAATTGTAGAGAGTCTGTAAAACAGGTATTTTGTTTTAAGCTTGTGGGGCCACTTAGCATCTATAAAGCTGAATAGAGTTACTACACATTAATTCTTCTCCTTACGACCCTGGCAAAGTTTTCCATTTAGGGACTAATGAGAATAAAGTCATTTGGATTATTGATCCAGTGTGAGTCATATAGAATAGGGGAAGAATTGGTAATTACCATTATTTTGAATCACCTCCATTTATTATTTCTAAACTTTATTTTGGAACTTACAGCTTCTGGTGACTGTACTATTTCTACAGAGGAAAACAGCCTCTGATTTATCTCTCAGAACAATTGCAAGGTGATGACTTCTGGCTTTTGCTCACGTCTTTGATCCTTTGCTTTTCTTTTTCGAGCACATGCTTTTATTCATTCTGTACATCTTCACTTGGTCGACTGGGAGCAGGACGTCTGCCAGAACACACACAGCCGTCGCCCGTGGCATGGCCAGCAAGGGCAGAGCAACAATGAATGCCTTGTTGGATTCCTCATGTCCAGGCCTTAGTGCCAATTGACAACTGATGGAGAATTTCTTCTTGATTCTAAAGAGTCTCCGAGCACAGTTATATGGAAAGAATTTTTTAAATATAATGAATTTTAATTGCTACTTCTTCAAGCTACAGCTTTTACATGATGCTTAAGGGGGAGCCATGTCTGAGGAGCTCAACTGGGTGGGAATAGCTTTGTGCTAGCTAAGCTGCCTTGGACAACTGACTTCTTTTATTCAGCAGGTCTTAGCCCCACCTCCCCCCTCTCCAGAGAAGTCAGCCCTGCCTTCTTTGAATAGGTCTCTATGCTCTCTGCACTATAACCACTCTGATCTTTTAGTCCTGGAATATTTAATCTTACCTCCTGTCACAGGACTTTTGCATATGCCATTCCCTTTGTCTAAAACACTTTAGCCACCCCTCTTCTTAGTAAACTTCTACTCATCATTTAGATCTTAGTTGTCAGTTCTTCAGGAAGGCCCTCACTAACTTTCCCTATTGGATTGATCTCCCACCAATATCTGTCTCATGCCACTGCACAGTCTTCTTGATGGCACCTATCACCGCTCTACTCTTATAATCTTACCTTTCCATCTGTGGTTTCTCTTTTATTAGTGGCTTTATTCCTACTAGCTCCATGAGGCCCCAGACCATGTATTCTCCCAATGTCTGTCACAGGCCTTTACACATAGAGGATGCTCAGTAGTTCTTTGTCAGATGGGTGAATGAATTACTTCACTTTAGAAACTTACAGGGGGCAGCCACACATCCCAAGTCAGCTCTGTCAAAGGACTTGGCATCAGAAGAATTTGCCCAGTCTCTTTTATCATGTTGTTCTAATCTTGATATGTAAGACCAGTGAAATGAGAGATTGGATAGAGAAGAAACAGTCTGGAATAGTATCTGAAAAAAATCTCAACTAAGTTCTATGTAATACACCTTCTGAGTCATAATATCATAAACCTGGAAATGGACCTCGGAGATTGTTTCTGGTATTTTACACATGAAGAAAATGAGGCCCAAGTTTCCACTGTAGTTACCGAAAGACCTTACCCCTTCTAACATCTTGTCCATTCTTAATCCACTGCTCCCACAAGGAGACACAGGAGCCAAAGCTCTGAGGTGGGAATGCCATAGGAGAGAAATAGAATGATGAAATTGTATATGAAACCACAGGGTGTCTGAAAGCTATGGCTAGAGAAATGAAGTTTTTTCCATTCCTTCTAGATTCAATGTAGGGAGCTTCACTAGGAAGTCCCCAAGGGAACAATGGCTGTCTTTTTGTGTAATCCCTAGTGATCTCTTTTGTTCTCTAATCTGGGAAAACCAAGGAAGTTAGGTAGTTGAAACTACCCAAATATCACTTATTCTTTCAATATAGCAAGTGGCTTTGGGTGTGGGTTCTGGGCCAGCGTTGTGAATGTAAATCCTACCAGCTATGTACTTTGGTCAATTAGCTTAACCTCTGTGTGTCTGTTTTCTCACCTGTGAAAGATATAGTTGAACCCATCTTTTAGGGTTGTTGAGAGGATGTAATGTACTATGACTTTCAAGTACCTGTACATGGTACATAGGGAATGCTTGGTATGACCTAGTATCATTCAACAGATATGTATGAGTGTCTATATGGGACAAGGCTAAGTAGTGGGAGTGGACTTACATTATAATGGGGAAAGAAAGATAAGCATAAGAAAGAGAAGATTTACAGATTAGACTCAGAGCTCTGAAGAAAATGTTGCAGAAAAACTGAAACAGGAATGGGGAGCTGGCAACTTGCAGGTAGG
Organism: Phyllostomus discolor; assembly: GCF_004126475.2. Classification (NCBI taxonomy): domain Eukaryota; kingdom Metazoa; phylum Chordata; class Mammalia; order Chiroptera; family Phyllostomidae; genus Phyllostomus; species Phyllostomus discolor. The sequence continues at coordinate 65,614,419 of NC_040910.2, read as the reverse complement.
TTAAGTCAGGAAATCAGGAGAGCCTCTGTGAGGACATGACATGTGACTGAAGGATCCAGCCACATAAAGATATCAGGTAAGAGTGCTCCAGCCCATAAAATATTAGGAACAAAAAGCACAAGGCCTTGAGGTGGGAACATCCTTATGCCCAGTGGCATGAGGAACCAGTGGAAGTTTTTTAACAGGAATAAGACAGGACCTGAGTTATATTTTTAAAAGATACCTCTAGCCAAACTCACCAAATGTACAACCTGAAGAGTAAACCATAATGTAAAATATGGGCTTTGGGTGATAAAAATGAGTTTGTGTTGGTTCATAGATTGTAACATGTACCACTTTAATGGGAGATGTTGGTAATGGGGGTGCTGATGGGTGCAGGGGGAGACCCAGGGAGTATATGGGAACTCTTTACCTTCCATTCAGCTTTGCTGTGAACCTAAAACTGCTTTAAAAACAAAACAAATCAAAAAGTTAACTGCTAAATTGAAAGAAAAAGCAGGCTCCTCTGGCTGCTATATGGAGAATGGGGTTAGGGGGCAGGAACAAAGGCAGTGAGACCAATCAGAAAGCTCATGGAGATGAGGAGGTGAGAGCTGAGGTGATGGCAGTGTGTATGGGTGTGGATAGGGGAGGGGAGAGGGCACAGTCAAGACAGAACTTAAAGGTAGAAGCAGTAGGGTGGGTGATCAGGAGGGACATGTGTTAGGAAAGAGGGAGGAATTGAGGATGAGTCCCAGGGTTTTGTCTTAAACAATGGGAAACAGTGATGCCATTTATTGAGACAGAGAAAAAGAGGAGAGGAGACCACGAAGCTTATGACATTTGCTTTTATTTTTACAAGATCTGCAATTCTGTAATTCTGTGTTCAATAAAATGTACTTCCCTCCAAAGAGCTTTAAAACAGAGAAAAGTAACTTATCTGGAAAAGTGATGGGTTGAGCTCTTTAGGTGAAAGGGAATGGATAAGTTCTTCTATAGCAATGCCATCTGTTCTTTAGGAATTGGGGTCCCTTACTTCTGGTGATAGAGTCTTCTCTGCTAGGGAACCATTTCCTTAAGATAGAGAAATGAACAACAGTGACTGACAAGTAACATGCTTCATTTGTTTCCCAGGAATCTCATTTAACTATAATTTTGTCTTTTTTTGGTTCAGAGAATTGAACATTAGCAAAATCACATTCTGTTTAGGAAAAGTTTTAATCTTTTAAAAAGTAGTTTGCAAGGTTTTAGGAATCTTATTTTGTTATAACAGGTGATAGTCTGAATAACTCCATGTTACTTTTATGTCAGCTTTTTCTTTTGACACAAACACAATGAGAACACTAGCTGAGGAGTCTTAGAAAAGACGTCAGTCTCACCTAACCACTGAAAATCACCTGCCCTCTCCGGGCTTTTGTTGGTTCAGCTAGAAGAAAAGAGGAGTTGGGCACCATGTCCTTTCCAAATCTTATGGTCCATCAAAAATTGGCCAGAGTGAGATAAACGTTTTCACACTAATCATGGTGATGAGCATTGTTCATGTGCATTTCATGGAGTTTGATTTCCCAGATGCTCCACAATGCTCAGCCCATTGCTTTGATAGTCTGTCAGCTTGAGGACTCTTTCTGTAAACTTCTCTAAATTGGCAATGAATTTTGGAGAAAAGAAACATTCTTCATGTTTCAGAATGAGCTTTCAGCATAAACTTCGTCTGGGGGCCACATGTCTTGGGGAACAGTCATTTTCAACCAAAGGCACCTCAAATCAGATGTCTTTTCAGCTTTGATTCACTTTGAGTGGCTGCCCAAGTGATTGTACTATGTGTAATGCAATGGTAATCAGCCTTGTAAACTTACTTTATAACAAATGTATGGCTTTGATTTGAAACTAATGCAAGAGCCACGGCTACAAAAATGACTTATCAATAAAACAGGAAGAAGGCAGGATGGCTAAGTGCAAGAACAGCCACTGGGAGCAGAGGGTTTAGTGTGTTTCCCAACACTGCCTGCAAATAGGTGTGTGTCCCTGGGCAATTCATTCTGTGGCCGTCCTTGTCCTCATCTCTAAATTGCTGGGATTGGATCATAATCTCTCAGGTCTCTTAGCTTGGAAAATCAATGAGTAGTTGGGAGCTTCATTGATGTCTGTGGCACAGGATAAGGGAACAGCACCATCTGGCGCTATTACTGACCTTGAATCACCTCACTCCTGCCCTGACAAAGGAACCTCAAGCAGGAAGGAGTGAAGGAGCAGGGATAGAGGCTCACAGAGGCACTAATGAGGGATTTCACCTTTCCCTGAAGGTTCCCACCAGCATCTTTGAGCAGGAGCCAAGGCAGGTGGCAGCTAGAGGGGAGTGGTGATTAGTAAAGTGCGATCAGTGGCACCTGCGGGGTGAGGTATTTACTTTGTCCTTCTCTGTCGCAGGAGAATGAACAGATGGAGCCCTAGACCTTCACAAACAGTAAGTTAACCTTGAATTAATGTAGAGAAGCAGAGGTCTAAGCCCTTGTAACCCAAAATATCATTTCTTCCTGACTCTCTTCATTGAATAAAAAAGTAAATCCTGTATTATTTCCCTGGGTTGAAAATCTTCATGGTTTTACAAACAGAGGTAGAGCTAAAGAACAGGATTCATAGAGGCAGTGTTTTCTTTTGGGTCTTTAACATGGAAATTAATGGTCAGGATGTGCTCAGTGAAACATTTCTCATGGTGAAGTTTCTAAATATTTTATCATTATGATTTTAATTAGTCTTAATAGTATCAGCAGCTACCAGTGTCCCTGAAATGTTTCAGGTAAGAGATGATATCTCTATTGGGAGTTTTGTGTCCTAAACCAGGGTGTGGACCAGTTTGTCCTTTTTGAATCCTACTATTTTTCCATTCATTTATGCAACAAATATCAAGTGAATATAAATTATATGTCATGTACTCTGCTATGCACTGAGAATAAAGTGATAAACAAGGTAGACATGTCTCAGCTCTCTCTTGCCTTTTACATAAATTTGAATTTCCTATTCTTTAAGTTCCCCTATAATGTAGCTCCAGTCAATCCAAACACTATTTTCCATCAATGCAAGTATGGTATACGGCTCTTCTCTTTGTCCTCACACACACACACACACACGACCCCACACATACACACAGACAAGCACAGAGCTCATTTCCCTGTCTCTATCTGTTCCCATGTCTACATGTTCTGGCAATAACTCTGCCCCTACCATTCACATCTTTAAATCCTGCCGAGCTTTCAAGGCTCAGCACAAACCCCTTTCTCTGGGAAGGGCTTTGCTGATACGGGAATCCAACCTGTTGCATCTTTTCTTCAGTGGTCTATACTCCTGGACAACATATCTAATTGATCATTTCCTGACCCCAATTTTTTCCTTCTCTTTTCATGTGTGCTGCTCATCACATGTAAATTCTGAAATTCCTAGAAAGGTAAACAGTACTTTGTATCTTCAGCATCCCTAAAGTATTTGAACAATGTAAGCTCAAAGTAAGTTTTTAAGTACTTGGTTGGCTGGTCAGACATGTAGTCTGCAACCAAGGTAAGCTTCTACAGAGATGGTAGAAGCTTACCTGCAACTATATGGCACATGTTTAGAACAACATGCTTTAATCTACTACATTTGTTTAATCCTTAAATACCTCAGACATTTCTGTTAATTCTATGACTATTAAAATCACAAAACATCAAAGGATATCTTTCTTTAAAGTGACACCTAAAACATTTAAGTACAACTTCTTACCTTTTTAATATCAATTATTATACTTAACATGAACATACTTTTAAAGACTGTTCCTCCTCTGTTGTTCTGCAATATCACCTTCATCATAAATTGAGTGACCATGTATGTCTGTCTATTTCTGAACTTTCTTGTTATTTCACTAGTTAATTTTTCTGTCCCTTAGTCTACACTGTGTGGTCCTAATTATTTTGCCTTTATAATAAATCTTGCTATCTAGTAGAATACATCTTTCTACATTTTTTTAAGTGTGTCTCAATTATTTTTGGTCCTATCCATTTCCAAATGAATTTAGGGATTAGGTTGTCAATTTCCACAAAGAAACCTGTTGGTCTTTTGATTGAGGTTACATTAAATGTATAAATCAATTTGAAGATCATTGTTATTTTTATAATATTGAATATTATTTTGCATGAACATGATATCCCTGTTATTTGCATATATGATAGTCATAAAAATATAAAATATGACCCCCCCACCTCACACCATGCACATAAATCAGCTCCAGGTTCATCGAAATTCTGCATTTGAAAGATAAAACAATATAACTTGTAGAAAAAATATAAAAGAATAATGTCATGTTCATGGAATAAGAAAGGGCTTCTTAATCAAGAAAGCAAAAGCTAGTCATAAAAGAAATAAACTATAAATTGATTGTGCTGAAATTAAAAATGATAAAAAGACACTAAGAAAGAATGAAAATGCAAGTCACAGAGTAGGAGACATATTTGCAAAAATCCAACAAAAAGATTATACCAGAACATACAGAGAATGCTTGCAAATCAGTAAGAAAAGACAGCAAAGTCAAAAGAAAATTAGGCAAGAAACTGGAAAGGAATTTGACAAGGACATTCATATGGCTAATATATATAAATAAAGGTGCCCAGTGCCAATTTTCATCAGAGAAGTGAAAATTAAATTAAAACTACAATGAGATACCATATCACATCCACCACAAAGATTAATATTACCAAGATTTAACAATAATATGAAGTAACAAACTTTAATACACAGCTGGTAGAAATGTAAGGTAGAACTGCTTTAGAATATTGTTTGGTATTAACTAATAAAGTTGACTATACGTATGATCCATGGTTCAACAATTCTTCTTATGTACCCAACATGCACCAAAGACTTGTATATCAAAATATATGCACAAAAATGAATTACTATTTTTAATAGTAAAATATAGAAATAATCATAATCTACCAATGTCCATCAATAGTAATCCAGGTAAATAAATCATAATTTGTTCATGCCTTGGAAAAATCATGAAGCAGTGAAAATAAGTGACCTACTTCTATATGGGACAACATGAATGAATCTCACAAACATATTAAGCAAAAGAAACCAGGAAACATAAAAAATATATGCCGGCTAGTCCTATGTATGTAAAGTTTAAAAACAGACCAAACTAAATTATGAAGGGGATCAGGGGGAGACAAGAACTGGAGGGCTTTCTGGAGTGTTGGCTGAGCCCTGGGTAGTAATCACTCACCTGCTCACTTTGTGGTAATTCATGGAGCTCACAACATGCTCCAAAAACTTGTGCACCTATGTCATTTGTGTGCTTTTTCTGTACGGATAGTACACTTCAACAAAACAAAAACAAATTTAATCAGGTAAAATTTACCACAATTAATTCTAAAATCTAGTATAAAATATGAATTCAACATTAATTACCTCAGTTCCAGGAAAATCTAAAGCAATATGTAAAAGAAGCATAACACCTAGAGATACATTGGTGTTTTTTCTGCTTCATACCATCAGTTTTCAGTTTTTACTTGGTTAACCCATTCTTTCTTTGTGTTGATGTGCTGCATCCAACGAGACCCTACTGGAGGGCTGAGGATGCAACCTGGCTGTTCCAGCTCTAGCCACTTTGACCTCTGCAGTCCTGAGCTGGCTACAGAGGGCTCATGTCACCACTGCTGTGGTCTTATTACTGCCCGCTTCCAGAGAAAGGAAATCCCCTTGACACTCTGTTGTTCTCCCTCAACCTGCAAAGTGATCTTTTACCTTCCTACTTAAAAACTGGGAAAGGTTTTAGAAAATGCTGTTATTGTTAGTACCCATTTAACTGCTATTATTTTGAACATCACAATAAATCTTCAATTAAACCCAAATATCTTTCTGGGACTATGTTGACTTTAGTTGTTTGTTTGTTTGTTTGTTTGTTTGTTTTCATTAATGGCACATTTATCATGAGCTAAATTCTGTTTAAATATCTTTGGCTTTTCAGTTTTATTGCATTAATTGGTCTGTTCATCTGCAAACTAGCCCCATACTCTTTTAATTACTGCAACTTAAAACAAGTTCTTGTATCTGCTAAAGCATATGCCACACCTTGCCAGTGCTCCACCCCTGCCCTAGTAGAAAGTCACTGTTGCCACTGTGTGTGGTTCTCTCTTTGTGGGAGGAGTAGATTCCACAACCAGACACTAGATGAGGCCATGTGACTTGTTCTGGTGGTGCTTGTGAGAACAGTGGTGTGTGTTATTTCTAGGTCAGCATATTTAATTGTCAGTTTGTGACTCTTAAGAGATCTCTTTTATCAGCCATGGTGCCTGGCAGAATCTGAAATAGAGGCTAATACTTTAGTTTGAATCTCAGTGTAAAGAAAGAAAAAAGTCAACCTTCAAGAGTATTGTATATCAGAAAGAGCTTTGTGTTTTAAGCCACTAAGATGGGGGAATGTTCGTTACTATACCATAACCTAGTTTATTCTGACTGATATACACCAAAATAATTAATATTTTCAAAAACTACCTGGATATAATTTCTCATTGAGATTTCAGTTGGAATTTCACTAAATTCTGAAGATTAGTTTTATAGAAACTAACATCTTTATAATATTTTATCTTCCTGTCAAAAAATATGGTATGACTCTTCCATTACTCAAGTCCTTATTATTCTAAATAAAGTTGTATATATTTCATTAAAAAACATAAATTAAGAGCTAGATACATATTTCTTTTTCCTAATTATTTATATTTGTTATTATAATATAAGGATTTCTTTTTTTAAATTTTATTTATTTTTTATTACATTTAATCATTGTTCAAATACAGTTTTCTCCTTTTTAATCCCAATCCTTTCCCCCCTCCCACCCTCCCCACTTCCCTCCCATTACCACCCTCCCCTTAGTTTATGACCATGTGCCCTTTAAGTTTGTTCCTGTGAGCCCTTCCCACTGACCCCTTAAATTCCCTCTTCTCTCCCCTCCCATCACCATGAGCCTGTCCTCTATATCAGTGTCTTTGGTTATATTTTGCTTGCTTCTTTGTTATGTTATTTAGGTTCCTGTTAAAGGTGAGATCATATGGTATTTGTCTTTCACTGCCTGGCTTGTTTCGCTAAGCATAATGTTTTCCAGCTCCATCCACGCTGTTGCAAAGGGTAGGAGCTCCTTCTTTCTTATTATCTTGTAACTGGCCACCCAGGCAAATTTTTAAATAGTTCTAAGACCTTTGAATTGAACCTCTTGTTTCCCATGTAGAAAATTAATAGTGCCAAGTAATGGTAACTTTCTCTATTTCTTTTTTACTAATTAATATCTCCCACTTATATTTTATAACGTAAATATAAAAATTGCAGAATAAGTTTGATAATATCTATGAATGTAGATTTTTTCTTTTGTTTATTGTAAAAATTCAGTAAGTTTTTTCTGTAAAGAGCCAGATATTGTATATTTTTAACTTTAGTGCCATACCATCATTATCACAGCTACTGAGCTCTGGGAAGCAGCCATGCACAATAAATAGTAATTAAAAATGAGCTTAGCTGGATTGGACCTGTAGACCATGGTCTGCTAAACCCTATTCAATTTTAATATTTTACTGTTACCATGATTTTGGTTTTTGATTTCTTTGTCATTTTAAGGAATAAGTCTTTCAATTATAAATTGCCAAAGTTTTATTTTTATGTTTAGCTTTTTTAGTAATATTTTTTCTTTTTCACATCCAACATCATCACATTTAAAAATTGTTTACATATCAATTGCATTTAAAATGTCTAGAATGTTCTATACATTTTCTAATGTTGAAACACTCTTACATCCCTATAATAAACTTAGTCATAATAAATTGTTTTATTTATTCTTGGATTTTACTAAGCACATATTCATTGCATACCCACAATGTATGATGCTTTTCCAGAAGTAGTGGCTGCAACAGTAAATAGAAAAAACAAAGTCCCCATTTTCGCAGAGGTTGTATTCCAATGGAAGGACAGAGATAATAATCAAAACACAAAAATATGTCAGGTTAAAGATAATAAAGCAGAGTCAGAGACTGACAGGGTATGACGCTGTTTCAGAAATGGAGCTCAGGAGAGCCCTCTGTGGTCAGGTGACACTTAGGTAGAGATTTAGGAAGTGAGGGAACAGTTCAGTCAACTGAAGGAGTGAATGGCAGCAGTGCGTCTCAGCGTTAGGATGGGGACTGCACAGGACGCTGTGGGAGCACGCAGCCAGCCTCCCTGAAGTGGTTTTGGGATGGAGCCAGCAAGTCTTTCTGGGAAGAAGAAACATTTCATCCGAGATCTTGGAGAAAAGCCACGTGACTGTGTTGTGCCAATTTGCCTGGGCCACAGGCTGCCCAGAGACTTGCTCACACGTTATCTTCAATGGCCTGTGAGTATGTCTCTGGGTGGGAGGAGCAGTGGAGTCAATACACATGAGTAAAGCAGACTGTCCTCACTAAAGGGGGCAGGACTCATCCAACCAAGTGAGAGAGGACCCCCGCCTTGTTCCTCCTGCCTGGCTGCCCAGAGCTCGGACATCAGTCATTTCCCTATCTTTGGACTCAAACGGAAACATCAACTCTTCTTAGGTCTCAAGCCTGCTGGCCTTCTCACTGACCCTGACACCCTTGCCTCCTGGGTCTCAGGTGCTCAGACTAGGGCTGTATCTGTGCCTAGGGTCCTCCTACATCTCCAGCTCAATGACCACATGACTTGGGGCTTCTCAGCTCACAAGCCACACACATGCACACACGCTCACACTTCGTTGATTCTGTTCCTCTGAAGAATCCTGACTGATATGAAAAATAGGATATGAAAGAGTGTTCCATAACAGGACTTAGAGACCCCAGAATAGAGGAAATAGGCAGTCTTAGGAAAATGAAAGAAATTCATTAGTACATTGGGTGTAGTTATGAAAAACCTTGTTCCATGGGCATTGTGTCCTTCAGGCAACGGGAAGATCTCACATATTTTAATTAGCAGAGGAAGATGACCAGTAGGGCTACAGATTTCACAGCCTCAGCTGTCAGCACCATATGGAATACGTGGACTGGTACCAATGAACGAACCGGGCAATGTGGAGAATGGGCCTCAACTGCGTCATGTCATAGGCCAGAATCGACTTCTCAGTGTGGATTTTGAAAAGGAGAGCTTGTTATGGCTTGCTTTGGCTTGCTAAGGCCAAAAGAAGTAAAAAACACTATAAAAAGATGGCTCCCCTAAATTTAAGCACATAGAAAAATTTTGAAATGCTCTTCTCAAATTAGTATTGGGCCAAGAGGTACATAAAATCACAATTCTAAAATATTACAATTTTTTAAAAAATTAAAATATTGTAAAGGATACGATCAAAATAATACAAAGATAAAAATGCCCTTAATTTTATTAGAAAATAAGAAAGACTTTCAATAAATAAAATATTCAAGAAATTTGAAAACATTCATGGGAAAAATAATCCTGACATAAAGGATAGAGAACCCCCATTCTTCGTATGCTCTCTCCTTCCGATACCTTCATCCCTTCAGCCCTCACTTCCTTTGGGTACCTTCTGCTCAAATGTCACCTGACATATTCTGTGTGTCATTGTAGTTTTCTGTGTCCTCTCACTGGAAAATAAGCTCCATGACAGCGGGGACTTTGTCTATTTTGCCCCCTGCTATGTCTCCCACTACTGGAAGAGTGCCTGGCATGTGGGCTCCATGTGGCAGGGTCTGTGACTAGCATGTTCACATTTCATCCCCTATCTAGTGTGAACCCTGGCATTTGGCAGATATGTAATAAATATTTATTGAGTTAACATTATAATGTCTTACTGGTCACTTAAAGTAATCAATATTTTTTGGAGCACAAAATCCCTATATATACATAATTATTAAATCAAATGAAATAAGTAAACTATTACATTTATCTGTAACATACTTGTTTGTGTCTGATTAGTCAAATTCTGAAAGTCACATTTTGTTAAATTACTTCATCAAGTTTATATCAACTGTTCATCTTCCAAGCAGTTATAAGTGTATGTATTTTTAGTACATAAACTTTCTTGACTTTTAACTTTTTTAATTTTGAATTTTTATTAATACTAAATAGTTATTTTATTGTGCTTAAAGCTTTTAGTATTAAATTCCATTTTGTGCAATATTAACAGTAAGCTCTAAGGGTTTTTTGTTTCATTTTTCTGATATACTAATTCCCTTCACATTATTTTTAACATTTCTGTGTTATTTTGCATTAGGTAACTATCCTATAAACTACCAGTATGTAGTTGAAATTTGGCCTTGTCACACAATCTGAGAATTCTGTTATCTGATCAGAAGTTTAATGCATTCACAGTCTTAACCTGACAACCGAAGGATCTGGCCATATCTTCATCATTGCATTACATGTTTTCTATTTTGTGAACATCTTTGTACTAGGGCATTGTTCCATGTCTACTTTTTTCCAACCTGACCTCTCTACACTCCTCCTTTGTGAAGGCGAGGTGTCTGTCTTACAGAGAGCGAGCAGCTGAGAGTCTGCCACCAAGCCTGCCTCGAGTTTTCTGTGGCTGCCCTGTCCTGTGCCCTCCAGCCCAGCTGCTCCTGGAAGCTGCAATCCCCCAGTAAAAGGGGTCCAAGAAGCAGGCATCAATCCCTCTGTGGCCCCCTGTCCCTGCCATATACTGTCACACCTGCATATCCACCTGCATGTCACACTTTGGAGACTTATTCCAAGCTACCACTGATGCTGATTTACTACAATCCTCAGTGGTGTGACAGCTGACTGTGCAGGCTCACAAGAGCCAACCTGTGCCTCTTCTCAGTTGAAATGGCTGAGGCAGGAGTACCTATATCACACAGAAAATCAGGGATTTATTTTTTCCGAGAGCTGATAATCCACTTTCCATTCACCACTCACTACTGCCAACACTTGCATGTCCTAAACAAGGAGAACTGTCACTTTATATCCTTTGCCACTTCCTCTGTACTGTCTCAGAAATACTTTAAACTTTGTAACATGTTGCTGGAACTCCTCATTTCTGGTGCTGCTGCAGTGTTTTCCTGATTTTTATGTTCTTTCAGTAACTTAACTTAGTTTCTGGGTGAGTGGAGGATGTACAACTGAGCACAAATTATCCTGTTTTGAAAATCCATTATCCATGCAAAACATGGCCAGAATTAGGCAGGTCCCTGTCTGCCACTTTAATGATCACTGCTCAGCCAAACAACACTTGCTCTGCACTAATGATTCTAATCTAAACTGGGAATTGATGTTGACAAAACACAAGCTGTTTAGATTTTTGTGGAGGCTGGTCAAATCTCTTCTGGAAACCGGAGGCTTTATTAGATATCCATAATCAAAGCCCCATTGATTGGGGAAAATTTCAGCAAATAGGCAGGAGGTCAATAATCAAAATCTCAGAAAACGGTAGGAGAGGGTTTCAAGATCAAGAAAATACAGCTTCGGCTATATCACTGAGGAAAAATCTGACCAAGTTATCGGAGGTCCCTTGTGAAAATAGGACAAAACGACAAGTAAATGTGCAAGCCCTGCAGATACTCCCCATGGCTCTTTGTTAAAATAACAACGAATTTAGGGCAAGTTTGTCAAGGGAACAGTGGGTGTTTTATAGCTTAGAGAAGAGTACAGTTGGAGTGCAAGGCAAAGCCAGAGAGATTATGGCAATTTTGTAAATCAAGAAGACTCTATAGTAGGAAATAGGGAGCCATTGAAGGTTTTAAGTAGGAAAACAATGCAATAAAAGTTGTAATTAAGAAAGATTAGTGTGGCAACATGAGGACAAGATTTCTCTTATGGCCCTTATTCAGGAACAAAGATAGATTAAGTAATGAGTTAAAAACAAAACAAAACAAAAAAAGAAAGAGAGGCATCAAATCTCTTCTACTTTTAGTAGGCAGTTAAGGAAACACATAGGCTAGGAGGTACTCAAGAAGGCTTGCAAAGCTTTTTTCAGTTCATTAAGCTAAATTATCTCTTTGTTCTCACTCTGAATTCATGAGTGCCAAAGCTGGTCCTGTAACACAGGGAGTCTCCAGGCTGCCCAGGGACCTCTAAGACTTCTTTTCACGTCATTTCATTGTTGTAGGAAATGAGCTCTGTTAGCCAACAGCCCACATGCAGTGTGAGCCTCCCATTGTCCTCTTTTCTGGAACAGTTGAAATTTCATTCATTCTTATGGGAATAAAGACATAGAAACCCAAGCCTGTTTACTCTCATTCAAAAGTTATTAGACGGCTGTAAAAATTCAACCAAGAATACCAGGGTGGCCAGGGTTCTTGCTGGCTCACCACATGAAAGAAGGGGACTTTACCACATGTAACTGTCAGGCCCTCATTCTTGGAATAGATAAGACCTAAAACACTCCTGCCAAATGGCTGATGGGCAAAAGCCGATGCTACTGCCTAGAATGCATGTCCCACTTTTCCACATTATCTGATCCCTATTCAACATCCAACTAGAATCTCCCTTCTTTGATGAATCCTTCTCGGCTCCACTAGCTCACAGCAGTCCTTGACTTGAGCTGTAATAGATTCTGTATGGACCACACAAAGGCCTTTAACTTATTGTTTTTTAGATGATTATTTATCCTTTCATGTATTAATTTTCTCTCCAACTAGAATATAAACTCCTTAAAGATGGGAATGATGTTTACTCTGTTATCCACATTCAATGGCATAGGAAGAGGAGTTGTTAGGCTCATTCTCAATGATCCTTGATTTCAAATTACGGTGAGCTATTTTTTGTCTCTGAAGCCCAAACCCTCACTCTCAAAAGGCATCCCTGATTCTTCTCTTTCAAAAATGATAGAAGTCACACAAATTAAGTTCCCACATCTTCCTCTTTTTTTCTGAGGATTTTTTTCCTCCTCTGTTCTTTCCACGAGAATAAAAATTCTTCATTGGCAAAACTGAGAACTTCCTTTTAGGATTTTCTTTGTTATTCTTTTGCCCCAACATCTTCACTCCATCCTCCTTCTACTATAAACATCACAAATCTGCCCTAAATTAACTTTCCAAGTATTAATATTCTCACCATTTCTCCTAAAAATGCTTTCCCCAAAACCATGTCTAAAAAGTAGTATCTACTCACTGCTCCCTCAGTCCCATCCTTCATGAATTCCTTGACTTTTTTCAGTCTTTTTTTCTCTTCTTGACAATCTATTAAAGTTGTTCTCTTAGGACTTCTAGTATGAGCTCAAGACTGCAATACTAGCTTTAATTCCCCCTAATTCCTCTGGATGTAGAAATGCGTGACCCAGATCACTCATCAAGGAGGGTTTACTTCAGATATGAGCTGCCCTGTGATCTGCAGGGCACTCCAGCTATCAGTCCCCTCAGAGCTTCTCAGGTGGTTCACTTTGTCTAAGGCAGACCTTTCTCAGGCCCCCACAGCTAGGCTTGCTGGATAAAATATAAGAGGCACAGTTAAATCTGACTTGCACATAAACCACACACAGTCTTTTTGTTTATTTATTTGTTTGCTTTTTGTTTTTTAGTATAAGTATGTCACATGCAATATTGGGGCCATATTCATATTTTTAAAGCATTTGTATTTACCTGCAATTCAAATTTAATTGTGCATCTTGTATTTTTCCTTGCTCAATCTGGAGACCATGGCTTCATGGGGTGAGAGTATAAGGGCCAAGACTTTCTGGCCCTGGGAGACAGGTCTGTTAGATGATACTCCCTCCATAGCTCCACGAAGGGCTGTCAGGACTGTGTTGGACTGGCATCACCAGCTGACCTTTTCCCCAGCACCACCCTGCTTCTTCCTGCCCTCATTGCAAGGGCTAAGCCACTAAAGCACCCTCACGTCATTCTCTCCTTCAGCATCTTTCAGAGAAGCCATGCTGAGACATTTATCCAACCCACATTCCTCTTCAAATGTCCAAAGAAATAAAATATGAAGGAAAAACATAATTTCAACCCTGGGAAACAGGAAAGGTTGACTGAAATTGGGAAAACAAACAAACTATCCTCTGCTCTATTCATGTGGAGAAAGAATGTCTGGGGCAACAAGTGGATGGTGTTTCTAAAAGAACCAAATACACCAACTAGGAAGACTGCAGAGAAAATTAAAAGAATTGTACAAAAGAGGAAATGCAAATGCCATATATATATGTATATATCAGGTATATAGTATATATACATGAAAAGAACAGCATAATTAGGAATCAGAGAAAAGCACCAGACTGTAAGTGATCAGAAGGGAGTGGGAGGGGGATAACAGTGGAAAGAAGAAAAAGAAACTAGACAAAGAACATGTCTGAATGTCTCACGGACATGGACAATAGTGTGGGACTTGACTGTGGGAACAGGGGGGTGGTGAGATGAGCAGAGGAGGGCAAAGGAGGGAAATTGGGACAACTATAATAGAATAACAATAAAAATGATTTTTAAAAAGTAAAGGAAAGCACCATCTGACTATCACTTCTTACCTGACAAATTGGTAAAGACACACGTGGAATATGATTTAGCACATGAACAAGTAGTTGATTATATCTTTTCTTAGCAGAAGTAATAATTGCTACAAGCTTTCTGGAAAGCAAAGATTATATCATGTACATATCCTTGAATCCTGTAATTCTGTGCCTAGAAATTTAACCTAACGAACTAATCAGATGCAAGTACATGCATATACAAATAAAAATGTTTAAAATATCAAAAATTAGGAACTACTAATAAGAAAGTAACTACATAAATTATGGTAGCTATATTATAGCCAGAATACCTTGTAGCCATTTTAAATATTTGTGTATATTCATTGACATAGAAAAATATTCATGGTGTATTGTTTTATGAATAAATAATTTCACATTATTATGTAAATAATATATCACTTTTGTTTACAAAAATACAGATTTATATTTGGAAAAAATAATTATAGATATTAAATGTTTACCTTTAAGTGGTGGGATTGTGGGTGTTTGATTTTTATATGTTTCATTTGTAATTTGTAATTTTTTTCTACAATGAATAATACACTTTGTATGATTTGAAAAATAACACCTCCTACTCCACATACACTAAAACTTTAAGGTTTTTTCTTTTTTTAAGACTTTCTGCAACATTTCATGTAGTGAACTCTCTAGATTCCTTTTCCATCTTCTTGTCTTTGTATTATATTGTTCACCTTCAGCTGTAACTATCTTCCCTTGTTTTTTTTCCTTTTTCCCTCATATTGACACTTTCCAGTACTAACTCATCAACATTTTTCCCTTTTCTCTTCTTTCTATCTAAATGATTTACATTATTATCTTTATACAATAGTTTATACATCTGAATCTTAGCAATACTGACCTCTTTACAAGTATGAAAAACTCTAGATCTAAATGTCTACTGGGCTTTCAGATTCCAATGTTCATTGTGTACCTGCCTCTTTACCGGCCATGTTCTGACAGATAGTACCCTGAAATGAGACCACAGTGACCAGGACAGCCCACCTTCGAGTAGTATCCAATCTCTGCTTGCACTAACTAATTTCAATATATTTTACAACAAATGTATCTCCTTACCCTTTCTCAAATTAACAATTGCTCCTGACCTTTCTTTATATATATATATATATATATATATAATCAGCACAATGATTATGGTAGTTGACCAGCCCTGCCTATTGCCATAACCAATTAGTAAGTTCACTTAACAGGAGAGGAACCTGCTAACGTAGTAGTACTCAGCCTCAACTACATGTTGAAATTATCTAGGAACTTTTAAAATATACTGATTCTTACTTCCCACCCCCAAAGATTCTGATTTAATTGGCCTAGAGTTCCATGAAAAATTTGGAATTTAGCATCTCCCTAAGTGATTCTAACACACAGCCAGGCTTAATGTCACTGGGCTAGAGAAGAGCAGGGCTTTTCTACTGGTTGCATTATTACTTCCTAGGGTTGTCCTCTGAATTCAGTATTTTTCCTCTAGATGATAGAAGTTCAATTGGCTTTCACAGTATAGTCAACCATTTCTAGAATGTATGGAGGGAATACGCTTGTCATTTAGATACCTCCAGACAAGTCTTTTCAGTGTTATTGTACACAAACACACACACACTATTTTTTAAAATTATTTTATTGTTGTTCAATTACAGTTGTCTGCATTTACCCCCCATCACTACCCCCCACCCCAGCCAAACCCACCTCCCTCCCTTGCTTCCACCCCTCCCTTGGTTTTGTCCTTATGTCCTTTATAGTAGTTCCTGAAAACCCTTCCCCCCATTACCCCCTTCCACCTCCCCTCTGGTTGCTGTCAGATTGTTCTTAATTTCAATGTCTCTGGTTATATTTTGCTTGCTTTTTTCTTTTGTTGATTAGGTTCCTGTTAAAGGTGAGATCATATGGTATCTGTCCCTCACCGCCTGGCTTATTTCACTTACCATAATGCCCTCCAGTTCCATCCATGCTGTCGCAGGGGTTAGGAGCTCCTTTTTTCTCTCTGCTGCATAGTATTCCATTGTGTAAATGTACCAAAGTTTTTTGATCCACTGATTTACTGATGGGCACTTAGGTTGCTTCCAGCACTTGGCCATTGTAAATTCTGCTGCTATGAACATTGGGTGCATAGGATCTTTTGGATTGGTGTTTTAGGGTTCTTAGGATATAATCCCAGCAGTGGAATTGCCAGGTCAAAAGGCACTTCCAGTTTTAGTTTTCTGAGGAAATTCCATACTGTTTTCCACAGTGGCTGCACCAGTCTGCATCCCCACCAACAGTGCATTAGGGTTCCCTTTTCTCCACATCCTCTCCAACGCTTGTCTGTTGATTTGTTTATGATGGCTATTCTCAACCGTGTAAAGTGGTATCTCATTGTGGTTTTAATTTGCATCTCTGATAGCTAGTGATACCGAGCATCTTTTCATATGTCTCTGTACCCTCTGTATGTCCTCCTTAAAGAAGTGTCTGTTGAAAACTTTTGCCCATTTTTTAATTGGGTTGTTTTTCTTCCTGGAGTGAGTCATGTGAGTTCTTTGTATATTTTAGAGATCAAACCCTTGTCTGAGGTATTATTGGCAAATATGTTTTCCCATATAGTTGGTTCTCTTTTCACTTTAATATTGTTTTCTTTAGCCATGCAGAAGCTTTTTAATTTGATAAGGTCCCATTTGTTTATCCTTTCCTTTATGTCTCTTGTTCTAGGGGACATTTCAGTGAAAATATTTCTGCATGAAATGTCTGAGATTTTCCTGATGATGTTTTCCTCTAGGACTTTTATGGTGTTATGACTTATATTTAAGTCTTTTATCCATCGTAAATTCATTTTTGTGTTTGTTGTAAGTTGGTGATCAAGTTTCATTTTTTTGCATGTAGCTGTCCAGATCTCCCAACACCATTTGTTAAAGAGGCTATTTGCACTCCATTTTATGCTTTTGCTCCCTTTGTCAAATATTAATTGACCATAGAGACTTCGGTTTATTTCTGGGTTCTCTTTTCTGTTCCATTGGTCTATTCACACACACCACTTAAAGAAGACTGCCAGACCTTGCCTCTCTCCTGGCTCTGCTTTTGCCCTTACTGTTCTTTCATCTTGCCAAGCCTTCACTCCCACCTCCACCACATTTCTACCAATCCTTTAGCTGGAAGGAGGGATAACAAACCAGCCTTGACACTACACACTTCCCATTCCCAGGAGCAGCTCCTCATTCTCCTAAACCCAAAGCAACTCTTATTGTACTAATAACCGTGCCTATGGAAAAGTTATGTGTGTATATATCATATACTTCCTATCAGATTTGAAGGTCCATGAGGGAAGAAACTAAAATTGCTTCACTTTTATTTTTCTTAGTGAATTTTATTGGGGTGATATTGGTTTACAAAGCCATACAGGTTTCAAGTATATGACTCAAAAAAAACATCATCCACACACTGCATTGTGCACCCATCTGCCCAAGCAAAATATCTTTCCCTCCCCATTTCTCTCCCTTTGTCCACCTCTACCTACCTCCCATTCCCTTCTCCCTCTGGCTGTCACCACCTGTTGTTTGTGTCTATGTTTTAGGTACATATGTTATTTTGCTTAATCCCTTCACCTTTTTCATGCAGTCCCCAATTTCCCTCCCCTCTGTCTGTCAGCAGCATGATCTCTTGGGGCTGAGTCATCCTGCTTGAGTTTAGATCCAAACTCTGCCACTTACTCAGTTTCAATGATGTTTTGGGAAGAAATTTACTTTTCTGAACCTGTTTCTTCCCCCACTTCATGAAAAACACTGTGGCCTCTCAAGATTGTCATGAAGGTAGAATGAAGGAATGTGTATAAAGTACTGAACACAATAATTGCTCCAAGTGGCATCGATAATGATGGTGCTCAAAATTTGAGGGACTAAATCATATCAAGAAAGACATTTAGCTGTAAGTTTGAGAGCATCTCTGTGTGGTAAATAGGTAGAAAATAGAAGCTCTTGGATTTGGAAAATGTTTATTACATTTCCCAATGTTACTCCCTAAGGACAACTCCTGTTATTACTGTGGTTTTCAATTATTCCAGACAGCTAGTCCTCTTCCTTATAGTATGTAAATTTCCCAGCTTGGCGCCATCTCTCAGATTCTAAATTTCATTTTGCAATGACAGCTTTTCTGCAAACTCTGCCACTCAGAGACCCCTGTGTCCTAAATGCTGTTTATATGTGAAACACAACATTCTTAATTGAGAAAACAGTGGTGGAGAGCATGTCAGCTATCCATGCAGGATAGAAGCATTTGTGAAACATGAAATCCTGCTGTTAAGAATCCAGTGAACCAAGAGAGCAACAAGCTATTTCTATCTAGTGGGCTGATAGCATTATACCCTCTGGATCTCAAATGAGATCTATTTTGGATGTAATTCATTTTCTGAAGGATAAATAACAAAGCCTCTTATGTATGCAAGTGAGTCAAAAGACCAAATGCTGTGGAGTCAGGTAAGTAAGGCAAGAACTCAGGAGTGCAGCCTTCCCAGGGTCTCGTGGCTGTCATCTCTCACAGCAAAATGGTCCTGTTCTTTCTCAAGCCCACTTGAAGTACCAGAGCCTTAACAAAAAGTGATTCCTTGTAGTCAGGCTGCCAACAAACAGACTATCTCAGCTCAGAATGCATCTGTGATTTCTCTCCTTTATTACCA